>NW_027361790.1:0-1200000 GCF_039654945.1 Dendrobates tinctorius | reverse complement strand
AGCAGCCATATCTGGAGGGCAGGAGACTGCAGGCCTCCTGGCCCCATCACACACCTGAAGACACAGCAGCATACCAGAGCAGGACCCACCACAAATGAGTGACACCTGTAAAAGGCTCAAGCTGCCTGCCATACAGGAAAGGGCTAAAGAACAGTAAGGAACAGAGGACTGAACATAGCTTTAGGCAGCCAGGACCTAATAGGACAGCACAGAAAGGAGGCCTCCTAGCCATCTGGCTTAGTGGATCCTAAGTTGCTTCCAGGCTGGCTGGATCTCCATTATCATCTGTACTCAGTGCCCTGGTCTGCACCTCAAACTGTGAGTAAAAGTGTGAAGACTGCACCCCGCTGTGTCCTCCTGTTTATTTGCTGCGTCACCTCAGCCCTGCACTGCAATCATCATCACCATCTTTTATAATATAATTGCCCTGGGACTTAGCTCTACCCGTGGAGAGCTGTACCAACTCTGCTGCATCACCATCAGCCCCAGTGGTCACTTCAAGCAGCGTCGGCCAACACCATATTGCCGAGTACTACAGGTGGCATAACGAATTAACCCCTTATAAACTTTATTTCCCCTTTTATAATCATTTTCATTGGAAGCCCAGGGCCACGAACCGGGTCACTGTTACCGTGACACATTCCCTTAAGAACTGGCCCGGTACTGAGTATCCCCACAGCCCTGGCGGGCACTCCATTATCAGAGCTTAATTTGCTGCACGATCAGACTATTTAACTATAGGGCAACCCCTTTAAGCTTTACTTAGGCAGAGCTGAATTTGGTGTTGCCTATCATCGTACTTGTATGATGAGACTATGGATGTAGCACGGCTGAGTTTGGTGTTTATAAACTATGTCTATATGTATGTACCCTGTGTATACATGTGTCTGTGTTTACATGTGTCTGTATGTATGTACTCTGTGTATACATGTGTATGTATGTATGTACGAAAGAAATTTTGGCGAGTACCAAAAATAGATAAAATCCTCAAATTTATTTCAGACATTTTAAAAGATCATACAGGTTGGGGATACATTTTTTAATATCTGAAATAAATTTGAGGATTTTATCTATTTTTGGAACTCGCCAAAATTTCTTTCCAATGATAAGCCGCAAGTCATGAATATTGGCTGGAGACCCACTACATTGCAAGGTGAACTGAATCATAATATAGGACATGGTGAGGCTATATTTTTGTTTGTTTTACTCGGTGTATATACTCTGTGCATACATGTGTCTGTATGTATGTACTCAGTGTATAAATGTGTCTGTATCTATGTACTCTGTCTATACATTTATCTGTATGTATTTTCTCTGTGTTTACTTCTGTGTATGTACTCTGTGTAAAAATATACTTGTGAGATATTCAATGTTTGTGCTATATACTGTGTGTGTAGCATCCACATTTAAATATTCCGTCTGCACAGACCAGAGTTCATACAGTGGGGTAAATAAGTATTTGATACACTGCTACTTTTGCAAGTTCTCCAGCCTACAATGAATGGAGAGGTATGTAATTTTTATGGTAGGTACACTTCATCTGTGAAAGACAGAGAGACAAAATCTAAAAAAATCCAGAGTGGTCTAAATTCAGCCCATGTAAATGCAACCTAAATGTTTATGTGTATTGGTGTAATATGTTAGCATTTAGGGTCCTACTTTCATCTTTTACCCAGGGCCCCTCTTTGTCTAAAATCAGCACCATATCCAACTGTCAATTAGTAGGACTTCAATAATGACAAATTAAATATGGATATTAGTGATGAGCGAGCAGGCTCGGTAATGTTCGTTACTTGCCCGAGTTTCACTGTACTGAAAAGATGGTAAGACATTGCAAGCTTTCGAGACTGCTCAGGTCTCTTCATCAGGCATTGACTAATACATAATCTGAAGCGTCACGTATTTATGCACAACACAGCACAGAAAAAATGCAATAGATAAGACAAGTGATGTGAAGCAGAACTATCATTATGGGATAGGGAAAAACATAAATATTGGACCAGTTCATAGATAAAAAGTCTGGATGACCCCAATCAGAGGACAATAAAACATCCAGACTCCTTATCTATGAACTGCTCCAATATTTATGTTTTTCCCTCTCCCATAATGATAGTACTGCTTCATGTCACTTGTCTTATCTATTGCATCTTTTCTGTGCTGTGTTGTGCATAAATATGTGACGCTTAAGATTTTGTATTAGTTAATGCCTGATGAAGAGACCTGAGTAGTCTCAAAAGCTTGCAATGTCTTACCATCTTTTCAGTTAGCCATTAAAAGGTATCAACCACTGAGGACACTCAGTTCTGAATATTTTTTTAATTCTATACAGTATTTTTATGTAAAAACACAAAAATACAGTCCACATACTGAACAGTGTGATATCTCACAGATGTCTGATCTGTCTGTAGGCTACAAATCTGGGCATTTCAGGCCTACATTCACCTTTTTTTGCTGTGTTTTACCGTAATACTATACAGTATTTTTCTGTAGAAAAAAAAACAAAAAAACAGACAACATATTGAATAGTGTGGTATCTCGGTCAAACGCCTCTTCTATCTGTGGGCTAAAAATTGTGGCATTTGAGGGCTCCATTCAACTTTTTTTGCTTGTCTTACCCTAGTTATTGACATCAGTTTGCTAAAAAAAAAATTGTTACCTACAGGGCAGATATTTTAAATGGTGGTTTTCATTTTCACCCACACGGTTCACTTATAAGTTCGCACCAAATTCAGGCATTTGTAGTGAATGTGGAAAATATTGTAGTCCATTTAAAATGGGCAAGGCGCGTGGCAAGGGACGGGGAACTGGACGTGATGGTGATCGTGAATGCAGAGGCCGAGGCCGTGGGCAAGCTGAAATGGTGCCACAGCAAACAACGTCATCTTTTCGCATGAAGTTCTTGTCCAAATTCATAGGGGACCACAGAATTGCAATATTGAAACCAGAGCAGTGTCAAAAGGTTGTTGGTTGGACAGCAGATAATGCTTCCAGTCACTTTTCCACCACCACCAGCACCCTGTCTTCCACATGGTCAAGTCTGTGTAGCCGTGAGTCTGGACTGCATATTCCTCACCCTGATCTTCCTTCCTCCCACCATGCAGAGTGCCCGGAGACAACTGTTCCCACACTTGGACACTCCGAAGAGCTATTCACTTTTCCATTTATAGATTCGGGCCTCTCGCTCGGTCCACTTGAAGCAAGATGAGATCGCATGTAGCAATGCCCAAATATTTTAGCAGCCATGTTCACACAAAGGTGATGGTGGAAACGTGTCACTAGAAGTGGACGATGATGAGACACAATTGCCAGAATCTCAGGAGGAGGACCAGGAAACGGAAGTGGAAGTCGATGTGGTGGATGATATAGTAACTGACCCAACCTGGCAGAAGGACATGCAGAGCGCAGCACACAAGGGGGGGGAGGTGTAGCACCCCAACAGGCAGGAAGAAGTAATGTGGCGGTTGCAGACAGAAGGCCTGCAACCGTTCCCCATAACACCAACATGATGGAAGTTGCCAGTCCAATTGTTAGGTCTTCCCGAGTCTGGTTGTTTTTTAAAGACTCTGCCCATAACCCCAAACAGGCCATTAGCACCAACTGCCATGCCTGCATCAGCAGGGGTAGCAAAACTACCACTCTAACCACCACCAGCATGATCAGGCACAAGGCAGCAAAGCACATGACTGTGGGCCAAAACCCAGGCTCCAGAAACAGTGTCTGCAGGTGACCCCACTGCCTCTTCCACTGTTGTGCATGCAAGCCTATCCCCTGTTCACAGTGCATGTGAAGATGCCTCCTGCCCTGCACCTGTCGTTGCACACACTCAACTAGCACCATCATAAAGCACGTCCACATCCTTGTCCCAGCACAGCGTTCAGTTGTCCATACCCCAGTCATTGGAACGCAAGCTGAAATTAGCAGCCAACGCTTCACAGGCCACAGTACTAAATTCACACATTTCTCGTCTGCTTGTGCTTGAAATCTTGCCCTTTAGGCTCATGGAGACGGAAGCTTTCCGCAACCTGATGACGGTGGCCATCCCAAGGTACTCGGTCCCCAGCCGCCACTATTTGTCCAGGTGTGCCATCCCGGCATTACACAAGCACGTGTCCCATAACATTACCCATGCCCTCAACAATGCTGTTACTGGGAAACTCCACCTAGCCACGGACACGTGGATAAGTGGACAAGTGCTTGTGGGCAGGGATGGTACATCTCACTGACGGCACACTGGGTTAACAAAGTGGAAGCTGGGACCCAGTCAGACCATGGTATGGAACACATCCTCCTGACACTGAGGATTGAGGGCCCTACATCAATCAGGGTTGCCCCCACAGTCTACAGCTCCTGCACCTCCTCCTCCTCTTCGGCCTCCATCTCCAAAATGACCACATCAGTCACAACCTGGAAGCACTGCAGCAGTGCCCCAGCCAAGCGGCAACAGGCTGTGCTGAAGCTAATATGCTCATGTGACAAACCGCACAATGCTGAATAGTTGTGAACAGCTCTGAAAGAGCAGTCAGAACCTGTGGCTGACACTACTGAACCTACAGTCAGGGATAGTCGTGTGTGACAATGGCCGGAACCTGGTGGCGTCTCTGAGGCGAGGCAAGCTCACAGATGTACCATGCCTGGCCCATGTGCTTAACCTCGTTGTTCAACGGTTTTGAAAAAGCTACCCAAAGCTGCCAGATCTGCTTGTAAAAGTACACTGCCTGTGTGTCCATTTTCAAAAGTCAGCTCCAGCTTCCGCCGCCCTTGCCGTGATTCAGCAGCATTTGCAGCTTCCGGCTCACCGACTGGTGTGTGATGTCCGCACATGTTGGAACTCTACACTGCATATGTTGGAAAGGATTTGTGAGCAGAAGAGGGCAGTTGTTGACCACCAGCATCAACAAGGCGGTCGTTATTCAGACTACACACATAAGACTTCAGGAGTGGACATGGATGTCAGACATATGTACCATCCTACAAATCTTTGAGTACTCCACCAAGATGGTGAGCGGCGATGACGTCATAATTAGCATCACCATCCCGCTTTTCTGCATTCTGCTCACAATGAAAGAGGATGCATGAGCATGAGCATATGGAGCACAGAACCATACAGGGTGATTACAATTAGTCCAGCCTCATGTCGTCGCAATGTAGATTGGTAGACAATGAGGAGGACGAGGAAGATGAAGAACATGAGCTACTTTCATGTACTATAGACGGTATTACAAGCACAACTGTCATAACGTCTGTTCAGCGGGGCTGGCCTGAGGACAGGGAGGAGGAGGAGGACAGCATGGTCAGTCATCCTGTTGGTGAGGACACGGAAGTCTTGGCTGTTAGCAGTCTGGCACGCATGGCTGACTTTATGTTGCGCTGCCTTTCCCGTGACCCTTGCATTATGAAAATATTTGGTGACACTCATTACTGGTTGGTGACACTTCTAGACCCACGCTACAAGGAGGAAATTCAATCTCTTTTACCAGAGGCAGACAGATTAACTAAAATGGTGCACTACCAGAGGGCACTTGTTGCAGAATTATTAAAAAAAAATTCCCATCTTAAAACGCTGGCGGCAGACATCACAGTTCGTTGGACAACCAAGGAGTACAGGCGAGAGAGACAACTCCAATACAGCAGAGGCAGGGGAACACTGGTAAAGTTCTGGGAGAGTTTTCTCAGACCCTCCCATCGTAGTGGCCCTGAGGCACAAGGTACTGTCACAGGGAGTGCAATGTTTTGGAAGATGCAGAGGGAGTAACTTTCTGACCGTACTAACATCCTCCGTGATTTCTCTGTGCTTTTTAATTATTAGGTATCCAAACTGGACACATGGCATCAACTGATTGTAACTGATAGCACATTCACCTGTCAACTGAAAATGCAGACAGGCTGACTCATAAAAATGAGCAAGGGCTGGATAGGGCCAGACTTCTCTACACCACCGAATGAAAACAGCCGAACATAACCTCCAATACAGTATCTTTTTTGGAAGGTGCATTTCCATGCTCCTCTTCACACCCACACATGGGTATTTGCTTCCTGATTTTGGCTATTCCGTGTAATCCTCCTCCTTCTCCTCATCCTCATCATCCACAACCACTAGAATATGAGGGTGAATGTGTTCCGTGATGCTACAGCCACTCTAATTTTTTGCAAGGGTGTTTATGATGCCCGTAAAAAATTTTTAAAAAATATGTACCCCCAGGGGGAAATGTTTGTCAGCCCATACACTTAGTGTATGGGAATTCCAAGTATAGGAGACCAGCTTCATTAAACTGGGAAAAGATTCAGTCTCTTCAGACACCACCACTAGAACACAAGGGTGAATGTATTCCGTGATGCAACAGCCACTCTAGTTTTTTGCATGGGTGTTTATGATGCCCGGAAAAAAATAAAAAATAAAAAAGTGATGTGTACCCCCAGGGAGAAATGTTTGTCAGCATTACAAGTATAGGAGACCCGCTCCTTTATAATGGGAACATTTTTTATGAGGCCTTCCTCCACGTCTTTTTCAAGGGGTATTGGAGTACTTCTTATTTTTTTGCAGGCCTTTCATTCAATGCATAAGCAAACATTATGGGAGTACTAAATGAATAATGTGATCTTGGTTTTCTTGTGGTCATCCAGGATGTCGGTTCAAAGGGTTATTGGGGTGCATGTAACTTTGTGGCAGGGTAGGCCTTGCATTCAATGCATAGGCAAACACTATGGATACCCACTTTCTTATAATGGGAACATTTTTGTCATGAGGCCATCATGTTCGTCTTGTCAAAGGGGTATTGGGGTGCATCCTAATTTTTGGCAGCCCAGCCACTCACTGCATTGGCAGTAACAGTATAGGAGACCCACTGTTTAATAATGGCCCATTAAGAATATTAATGCTGCCTGATGCCCCTACAAAAATAGGCTTTGCGACTTTCAGAGTCCCTACTTCATAAATTAAACAAGATGTGTCTGATGATGTGTCATACCTCATGGCCAGCAAAGGTTGTTAAAAGTTAAAATGACATTTCCCAGTGAATGCATTTGTATTGGTTGAAAGCAATGCTAACGTTGAAAAACGCATCAAAAACGCTACGTGTGAACATAGCCCAAGTAGTGGAGGTACATTTTTTTTGTTATTTCTTTTGCCTTACATACAAATTATTACCATGGAAAGGATGTTCCTGAACATATTTCCCTGGAAAATCCATTTTGGTTTCGTTTTTGTATGTTTTAGTATGCACCTGTAAAAGTGGCACAAGATTCTAACAACATTGGTCACAGCAGTGACCTAGGAATCAGAGATGCTTCCAGGGGTCTTCCCCATGATGTTCCCGCGTCATTTGAGCACTGTTCCCATAGATTCCAGACATTTTTAGACCCCAAAAGGACTCCCAGGAGAATTGCAGTAAAAATGCTCGGTTTTCCCCTAGACTTATAGTACATTGGGCTTGTTGCTCGGGTCGAGTACCCGAGTTTTCCAATTTGCTCGACCCGAGCAACGAGCACCCAAGCATTTTAGTGCTCACTCATCACTAATGGATATACAATGGTATTACTGTTCATACCAGTATAGAGAGTCATGCATTGTGTAACAAGTAAAATATATACAAAAAATAGATAATATTGCTTTTGGTATGTGGAGTACAGATAAACAGAGACTGGACTATTCTGGATGTAATTCCATACCTTCACTACTGTAACAACAGTGACAGTTTGTGAAAGGCAAAGTGTTGATTGGGTTGGCAAGTTTGTATGTCAATATCAAAAGTTTAATCTAGTAGCCATGTAGCCTAGGAAAGCAGCTTCTGAATAGAGCGTGTTCTGTGTTTTATGCTAAAAGGATTCCAAGCTCCAGTTTTAAATTAAGAACAAAAAGGCAAAAGAATAGTACATCAGTTGTGGCTTTGGCAACAGGCATGAAAGATAACCTCAAAGGAAAACTTCTACCATTTTTAGAAGACCGAACATACATCACAATTGGCATAAAAAAACTGCCTGAACAAACAAAACTGCTGTATAAAGAGGCTGAAATTACACAGGAAGGTGACTTTACAAAACAGAGATCACACAAGTCCCAGGCTCATTCAGCCTTTATATGTGAGAATGACTATTTTTTGTTATTGTCCCACCAAGACCAGTTTTATTTTCACACTGAAATAGGAAAAATGTAAGTAATTATAATTGCTGACTCAGAAGTCTGCAGAATCGGCTCAGAATCTCTCCCAAGAAAACACTTTGTCGTTTCTATCTTATGTCTCTACTAAAGCAGGATGCAAGTCCTGTGAATTATTCTAACTTTTTAATTTGCATATTTTACATTTTATGCATATTTGTACATGGTATTGAACAGTTATGTCCAACAAGTTTCCCTTATTTGTTGTAAAACTAGACCTTAGCAGTCAGGACATGCTGGAAGTTGTGGTTTTCATCTTCTTTTGTAAGTGACCATATACACATGCAATAAGAATTTACCATGACAGACCAGGAATTATATTTAGAACACAACTAAGTGATTAGTACTCTTAGTGATGCAATAAAGTCTTAACCTAATGCGTGTACAGTATATTCACACATGGCAGATTTATTGTCAAAGTATTTAAATGAGCAAGGCCTAAAAGATCTATTTAATAATTCATGCAGTTTGTATAGTGAAATTAATTGACAGATTCTCTTTCATCAGCCATCAAGTGCCTCTAACAGCCGCTGGTGAAGTGGTGCTCCACCCCTCGGCTGTAAACCAGATAAATCCTGCTATCAATCACTGACAGCGGGATTTAACATGCGTTGGCTGGAAGCTTGTCATTCATCCTGTCCATTGGCTACCCTGTCACATGATAGCATGGCACCGGTGGGTTGTCATGACAGCTGGGCGTGTGCTGATGACCCCAATGCCAGTCATTATGAGCATTCTGTGAGAGGAGATTGAGATTTCTGCTATGCATAGCGATGTCTCTTGGAAGAAGGAGGGGGGGCAGGAGCAAAATATTTTCAGTCCAAATAGATATGGAAATAGCTTAAAAAGGGCCAATTTTTGCTCTCATTTTATTACCACTGCTCCCCTGAATATTCTGCTTTTTTCTTTTTTTAAATCAGCAGTATGGTTTCAGAGATTATTATTATTATATATTATTATAGCGCCATTTATTCCATGGCGCTTTACTTGTGAGGAAAGTCATACATAATAAAACAAATACAGTAATCTTGAACAAACAAGTGACAGACTGGTGCAGGATGAGAGAGGACCCTGCCCGCGAGGGATCACAATCTAAAAGAGATGGGTGAGGATACAGTGGGTGAGGGTAGAGCTGGTCGTGCAGCAGTTTGGTGGTACGAGGGTTACTGCAGGTTGTAGGCTAGTTGGAAGAGGTAGGTCTTCAGATTCCTTTTGAAGGTTCCCATGGTAGGCGAGAGTCTGATGTGTTGGAGTAAAGAGTTCCACAGTAGGAGGGATGCACGAGAAAAATCTTGTATGCGGTTTTGGAAAGAGGAGATAAGAGGGGATTGGAGGGTTGCGTGTAAGTACTGGGAGACTAGGTCACAGATGTATGGAGTTAGAATAAAACGTGGCACTACCATGAAGGTGCACAAGTACTGCATGGTCCCCAACCAGAAAAGTGATGCAGAAAAACTTGGCACTCAACTTAAATGTTCAAAAGAAATTTAATGTTGTCCATGATCGTACATCAATCGCACAAACGTTTCGGTCATGTCCTGGCCTTCTTCAGTGCATGACTGCTTATGTATGGCCCTTGTATGGCGAAAGGCTGGCTGTCCTCATCATTTCTTTCATGCCATTAGGTGCCATAATCATTTACCTTGAAGTTAAAAAACTCTCCAGGCTGCCATTACCAATTCTTTTGTGCCACTAGGTGCCACAACCATCTTAACCTTAAAGCCTTTCTCCAAGAATCCCCCCCAAAAAAAAGAAAAGAATATTGAAATTTAAAAAAAAAATGGAGGACTTTTATTGAATGTAGTTATTCACAAACAGAGATCAGTCAGTTAATGGTAGCATTTAAAGGTACAATATGGTACAATCTTGAGGATGTAGCTGGTAACTTGGGGAACTTGAGGTCATAATATTTGTTTATAGTTTCATCGCTAGTTCTGTATATAGTTTGAATGAAGTATTGTTGTAACATTCAAAAGGTTAAATTGAAAGTAGATGAGAGCAACATTGTATTGTCAAGATATATGCATATAATGTATGGTTTCTGATGTATATTTGATTGCATATTAATATTTCAAATCATCTAATAAATAAGTACATACATAAGCAGTCAGTGCACTGAAGAAGATTAGGACATGACCGAAATGGTTGTGCAATTGATGTACTGATCATGGACAACATTAAATTTCTTTTGAACATTTAGGTTGAGTGCCAAGTTTTTCTATGTCACAGATTTATGGAGAACACAGGATGTGGATGGCTTTGTATGCCAAGGTTAGGATTTTGAACTGGAGTCTCTGAGTAATGGGGAGCCAGTGCAGGGATTGACAGAGGGGAGAGACCAGGGAATAGCTGGGGAATAGGTGGCTTAGTCGGGCAGCACAGTTTAGAATAGAATGGAGGGGTGCAAGAGTGTTAGAGGGGAGGCCACAGAGCAGGAGGTTGCAGTAGTCAAGGCGCGAGATGATGAGTGCATGGACTAAGGTTTTTGCTAATTCTTGGTTGAGGAGTGTATAGATCCAGTAAATATTTTTGATTTGGAGTCTTTCTATTTAGAGAGCCCAATATGCTAATTTTCATGGTCTTTACCAAGTGGGTATTGCTCATGGAATTTTCTGGGATGTGTCTTTAGGCTTCTTTGCATTATTAACCCCTAACCAGCATATGATATACCAGTATGTCATATGCCGGCTCCCTGACTTTGATGTGGATTTGTGGATTGATTTGATTGGATGGAGCGTAGCTGGCAATCTCTGACAATGAAATTTAACATGCAGAACTAGAGGGGTGTGTCATTCCAAACTCCCGTCAGCGCGCTCATAATATAATCATGGGGTGCTGATGGCAGTAGGGGGGCATCATTCCATGCTCCCATTGGCATGGCCGTATCATAATTGTGAGGTACTAATGGCTTATTAACAGGCGAGGGTCTGCTGAAGACCCTCATACTGGTCATTATGATCCATCCTATGAAAGCCAGGAAAAACAGAAAGACTTGTAATTCTTCACCTGGTTACATGTCCTCTTTAAAGAAAAAGTCATGCCTTAGCATGAATCAGAAAACAATAGAAGTTGGTAGTGCGTGTAACAACTTTTCAAAGCCGGTTTACAAAGAAATTTCCCCCTACCAGAGAAAAGCTTATGTACAAATTGAAAACTCTTATCTCTTCAGGAAGCAATGAACCAGATCCCATTTTACATTTGATGCAGGTATTTTCATCCAGAAATTTTGAGCTCAAATATGAAATGGGATAAAAAAAAAAGAAATTCAGAGAGCAAGGATTATAGTTCTCACTCATGTAGGTTCCACTAAGTACACCAATATTAAAATCTTTACAACTAGTCCTAAACTAGGAATTGGGGCACCAACATGACATGAATGTAATCCTATTTTCCCAAGACACTTCAATTTCAAACAAATTAGGGACTTCTGGACAGTGTCCTGACATTTGTCAATTATCACATTTTTACCTGTCAAGTCGCTGTTTGCCCCTGAAGTTACACAAAACAAGATCTGATGTTACTTATTTCCCTCCTCAGCTACATTAATTAAACAAACTAGGGGGTGTAGCTGAAGGTCAACAAGCAAAGTCTGATAAGTAGTGATTGCAAAATGAATATTGTTCATTTATTCTGAGAAGCATTTCATACTGGAGAATAAAAATTTTTTTCCCAGAAACAAAAATGTAATCCCCTTTCATTCCTTGCTGTACATCAACTGTAATTTTCAAGGAACTACATTTTTCTTTACATTGTTGTAAAAATGCCAGTGCTTCCTAAATAATATAACAATTACTTAGACCACGTAGCTTTTGCAACATAAATATCCAGCAGCCCAAATGTTGCTCTGAAATGCATTTCTTGGCACACATATGCCTTTTCCCAGCCAGCGCCACTCCAGACCCCTCATCTTGTTTTCTTCAGTTGTATCCTATCAACTTGCCAGAATAAACCATCCTAATTGACGACAACAAACCTTTTAATGCGGTTTCCCTAAACTACTTGGATTCTTCGCATAAGCAGATTTGGGAACACAGTTTTTGGCGTAATCATAGGGTAGACCAAAAGTTTTCCACAGCAATAGAAATGTGGTTGCTTGCTTGCACTTTACATTGAGGCCACTGAATTCTGATATTATATTTACAACGTTGGTACATAACTTCCAAAATATAGATAATGCAATCAAAGATCACGTACTCAACATTCATCAAATAGGAATAATGCTTTTTTGTCTTCCTCTGTAAGATCCACTAAGCAACCCCTGTATCAAATTCTTGGCCATTTCTGCATATGAATATTTCATAATTAAAGTATTATAAACTGTCAAAGTGCTCAGTGGAGATTACCATGATATTGCAAAAACTAATGTAATTAAACAGCTTACAAAACTGTCACAAATGGAAAAGATTGACATCAAAGTCCACTTCAGGTGGTCAAACTTCTAACATGACTTACTGTGTAGAGGAATCCCTGCTTAACAGGAGGTGAAAAACGCTGAAAAAACGCTGAAAGAAATGACATGCTGTACGTCCAAAAAGCCAAGCAAAGCACAAAATGCTGATGACAAAAAAAAAACAAGCTGTGTGCATGAGAATTCTAAAATCTCATAGACATAGCTGGTTCTTTCAAATGCAGCTAAAAATTAGCATAAAAAAGCAGCAAAAAAATCTGTAAAAACACCCAATGTGAACATAGCCTAAAATGCACTCATCCTATGCATCACAGCTCTCCTGTGTTTTTCTCTTGCCTGTTACAGTCACACATAACCTAATCTATATTAGCGGTTAATTGAGCGATTATATTCAGTACTCATGGTGACATACATGTTCAGCCTTACTGGGGAGATCAACAAAGAAATAGGCAAATACTTTTGACATTCTTGATCCTTCGTGCCTTAAAGGCAATAGGTCATGTGAAAAATCGCTAGCAACCTGCAGATATTGGGTTAATCTGCAGGTTTATTGCGTTCTGAAGCCGTGCGGCCACCACCCTGGAAGCCCAGCTGCTGGGAGGAAATGAATTCTATTCCTCTTTGAAACCTTGGGCTTTCAGTCTTTGAGGCGTGGATACAGTCACTGCTCAGTACCTAGTGAGACAGCTGTAATCACACCTCCACACTGACTAACAGCCAGCTCTCTACTGATCCACTGCTTAAGCAGCTGTCAGTCTATGCCAGGGCATGGTTTCAATTGCCACTCGTTATGCACTGAGAGGTGACTGAAGCCTTGCCCGCATAGCCTTTTTCACATTATATATTCCCTTTAAGTGTTCATGAAACTAGAGGGGGTTGGACATAATGCAGTTGCAGCCAAAGATATCCCCTAATGGCGTAGGTGAGGGTTGGATTATGTGGCCAATTCTGGGCCATCAACTCTGATCTGACTACTGGAAAATCAGAGGTTTGGATGTGGTACAATTCTGTGCATAACAGGTTGTGGAGGAAATCTAGTAGGAATATTCTTCAGCAGAATGGTCATAGGCAAGAGAAGGAACAAGCTAAAGATGACATAGAGCCTAATGAACTGGCGGGAATAAAACCATAAAGCTGAAACAATTGTGTATCACCCATAATTAAGGGCCATAGGGTTTAATACTTCCACCACTACCATGGACACATGCACACTAGGGCACCAGAGGGACTTGAGCCTTCCACCATAAGTAATAAGCCCAGCTGGGGAGCTAGTTTAAGAGTTGTTGTTTAAGAAAGGGAAGTTATTGTTTTCCATAATCATACTGGTCCCATCACATTTTCTCCAGGAAATTGATAGACTAGACCAGAATACACTTGGCTCCACCTGCATCTATAGCAGACTCCTTTCCACTTCTTGAATAGAGAAGCAGTAATAGGTGGAGATGTAAGAGCATGATCAGGTTGTAGGGATGAACATGTGCCATGTTTAAAAGAGAGAGCCCAAACATTATAGATCTATATGTAAGGGGCCTGAATTAAGGGCCGCCATCAGGGAATTAGTGCCCTTACTGGAGCATGGGGCCTGGTAAGTAGAAGCAGGGGTCCAGGATGGAAAATTATATGGGGCCAGGATAAGAAATCATACGGGGCCAGGATGGAAGAACATATGGGGGCAGGATGGAGACATCATATAGAGTCTGGGAGTAGGATGAAACACATGGGGCCAGGATGGGACATCATATGGGGCCCAGTGGTCAGATAGAGACACATGGGGCCAGGATGGAAACACATGGGGTCAACATGGGACATCATATGAGGCCTGGGGCAGGATGTAGACACATGGGCCAAGGGTGGGAAATCAAATGAGACCTGGAGGTATGATTGAGACACATGGGGCCAGGATGGGAGGACATATGAGGCAGGATGGAGATACATGAGGCTAGGATGAGAAGACATTTTGAAGCAGGATGGGAGAACATATTTTGATACTGATTGTATACAAATATTGCTTTTAATGATATATAGTATATGTTTGGTGGGCAGTAACCCGTTAATGATTGGTGGACAGTTGTCTACTTCCTATATAAGGCTGCCATTTTCTATGTTTTGTATGCTTGAAAACAACCTATAATGGTTGAAACATTGCATCTGGCAAAATAAAGAATTCTTCTTAATCTTCACCCAGATTGGTATGCTGTTCTCTCATTTTTTTGTATGTACTCTTCCATTGGGTCCAGTGGAATTAGATTGTGCATCTGCATATCTGTAGTGCTGTCGGCCAATTTTGATTTTTTGTGAACGTGTGACAATGTCATCAGACACTCTTAAGGCCCCTTTACATTTAGCTATGAACCAGCGATCCCGACCACGATGCGACCCAGTCAGGATCAATGGGGCATCGCTAAATGGTCACTAGTGAGCTGCCAAACAGGCAGATCTCACAGCGATGCAGCAGCGATACAGCGGTCGTTACTTACCTTTAAGACAAGGCGATCCTGACGTCCTCCCGTCTGCGTCCACGCGTCACTCGTCGGCGCCAGCAGGAAGCGCCCGATGAGAAATGGAGCTGCGCGATCAGCGACAGACAGCGGGGGAGCCGGTCGGAGGTAAGTATCACACATAGCAATAACGCTGCGTCACCAAATCGGTGATGCTTTAGCGATATTGCTAGCGATATCGCTATGTGTAAAACCCCCATTAGCCCAATGTGATCTTCTGACTAGTCATGGGCAACTTTATACAAAACAGCATTAAAAAGCATTGTTTCTTGGATTGTATAAAAATGTATACAGGAATGCAATGTACATGTTCTTTTACAATGTAAATGTAATTGTGCAATAAAATGTAATTGTGCAATAAACTGTTATAAAGCTAAACAAATCTGATTACTAAAACAAAAATTCACACAGAACCTGGATAGATATGGAGATTTTAGTTTTCATTAAGAACCATCCAGTATTTATGCTTTTGTGCAAAAATTTAATTGTACATTATGCCCCAAAATATATTACATTTGACCAATGTAACAGACCATTGTTGCTGCCTTTGTGTCATTCCAAATGTAGTTATTTAGCATGCCACTGGCAAAGCTAAAGTTTGATTTTCTGATCTACACTAATTGGAGCATGCGAAAGAGGTCAAATTTAGTAGCATGTGCAGGAATGGTAAACCGCTGATTTTTAATTTTCTGTAAACTGTAATATAAAACACTCAGTGAAAATTATATAAGACTAAAACAAATTTCTGAATTGGAAAATGACAAGTTGTTAATTGTAATTGTATGAAATGCTAAAACAGATTTTTAATTGGTAATAACGACTGTTAATAAAATATGTAACCAAGTGTATCAAATATTGAGATATTGTAAAAAGCAAAATTAAATACGGTAAATTGATCTATAGATCAAATTTAGTAAATTGGGAAGTATAATATACCTGCTTGATCATACAGTATTTGTAGCCTTACAAAGAATATCTTTAAGGCAGATCAGTGACTTGTCATAAGCAATACAGATGAATATCTAAGCAGAGTACCACATGAAGACCCCCACACAGACCGCCCCGAAGCATGAGAATCTCATTAACTAAAAACTGCAAATAAACATTAACAACCAAAAGACGGATTTAATCAACCCAGTGTGACGGAATCAGCTTCTGCTGAGCCGATTTCTAGAGTGGACCCTCTGGGTCGTGGCACCCACCTAGGGTGAGCTGATCTTGTGAGCAACCACTCCTATACAGGGAGTGTCAGGGGCAAGACCAAGGGGGTGAGTCACCACGACTGCTGGGACCATACGGCCGGCTCACGGAAGACACAAGTGCGAGTGTCTGGCAACAAGGAACGTACACGGTACAAGACGAGACAAAGCGTGGTCACAGGGTTTCTTCAATAAAGCGTGGTCTCAGGGTTTAATCAGGTTCAAGACGTGATAACAAGGACAAAGTGATACATAGCAAGGCGCATGCGAGGGCACACCAAGGTCCAAGGCAGGATATTTACTAGGTGGCATACCAGGGTTCCGGCTAGGGCTAGATGGCATCGGACTGCGGACATCTGGCAACGATCGTCAGGCTCTGGACATCAGGCTGCGGACATCAGCTCCGGACATCAGGCCACAGTCATCAGGCTCCGGACCTCTGGCAGCGATCGGCAGGCTCCAGGCATCCGGCAGGCGAGCCAGGGTTCAGACGAGGAGGCACGCCAAAGTTCAAGACATGGTGCGTGTTAGGAGACACGCCAAGGTCCAAGGCAGGGTTCAAGGTAGGGAGCATGCTAGGGAGCACACCAGGGTCCAAGGCAGGGTGCAAGGCAGGGTACGTGCTAGGGAGCACACCAGGGTCCAAGGCAGGGTGCATGCTAGGGGGCACACCAGGGGTCAGGCTAGGGCTAGGGCCTGCGCGTGCTAGGAGGCACACCAGGGTTCAGGCTAGGGCCTGTGCGTGCTAGGAGGCATGACAGGGTTCAGGCTAGGGCCTGTGCGTGCTAGAGGGCATGCCAGGGTATGGGCTAGGGCCTGTGCATGCTAGAGGGCTTGTCTTGGAAAGAGCTACATGTGCACATAAATAGGTTGGGGGAGAAATCCAGCTGACAGATTCCCTTTAAATCTGGATTTTTTTTTAAATTTATGTTAAACTGTATAATTAATGTGTGTAAATTATAGCACAGATAGCAAAATTATCATAAAGTCTAATTACAAGATATTACATATCAAGATAGATTATCTGCTGGTTACTTTGAGTGCATTTGTAGAGTGAGCCTCTAGAAATCTGCTGAGTTGTATCAGTATCAAACCAGAGGAGTCGAGTCGAGTACAGCAGCATCCTGATATTTCCTCTACACAAGGAATATGCAGAGTTAAGCAGAAAAGATAAATGAGCCTGGTATACCTCAGCAGACACTGAATTGAAAAGTCCCATTGCTTCATCACTGGATGTTTTTCTTTGTATAACTGCATTGCATGATTGCCAGATGGTAACACTTTACTTTTTTTTGCCTTAGCTTTGAATATTTCAATATGCCGTGAAGATAGCCAGCCTTGTGTACGCTTGCACTAGCCTTTCTACTAAATTGGTAAGAAATGCATTGATCACTATCATTATAGACTTGCAATCAATATTCAATCCCTGATTTGTAAATTAGATTTAGTAGCAAAATAAACCAACTTTCTGTTGCAAGAAGTAAATAAAGCAAAAATAATTGCAAAGGAATATGACTTATTGTTTAAATCATATTTTTCTGTTTTGTGTATTTTTTTAAAATATTTTTGCAATTTTTTTTGTTCATATCACAATCTTTATTCATTTTTATTCATCTTAATTATTCAATTGAACACCGGGCATGTTACCCTGTTCCTGATAAGGCACCCTCAGTGCTTCCTAATCTGTACACAAAAACACAAAGATCAAGAAAGTAAACATGGTAGTAAACCATCTTTCTCTCTTCTGTCCGCTGGCTCCCCACCCCCACAGCTGCAGAATCTTATTTCACCTCCGGCCAACAGAACAGCATCTTTGCTGGTCTGCTCTGTCGACGGTGTGTTACTGCAGGCACTATGCTGATTGATAGCTGGCTCCCCGCAGTTAGGTTTGCGGGGAGCCAGCTGTCAATCTGCATGACATCAGTAGTGACACTCTGTCAACAGAGCAGACCAGAAGAGAAGATGCTGTTCTGTTGACGAGAAATTAAGTAAGGGAATTGTCAGATCGGCAATGGGCAGAACAGGCGGATGGTCACTGGCACTTGCTCATCCACCATTCCACCTGGTGCATTCTGAATATGCATATACTTATATCATATCTTGCAATTCCATCATTGTGCATCCATGTCCCATTCCTGTAAAATACTAACAGTGCATATTAAATATTGCGCCAAATCTCCTATATTTCTCTGTAACATTTAGACACATATAAAAACAGAAAAGAGTATGCATTACTGGATAAACAAGGGTTGTTAATAGCCCTGACTTTAAGATAATGAGCATCTTATCAAAGGGCACTTCTGAATAAAGGCCCTTTTACATTTAGCGATGCACCAGCGATCCAACCAGCGATCCGACCCGGTCAGGATCGCTGGTGCATCGCTAAATGATCGCTAGTGAGCTTTCATACAGAAAGATCTCACAGCGATGCAGCAGCGACGCAGCGCACGATACTTACCATTCACACACAGCGATCCTGCGTCCTCCCGCCCGAATCCAGCGTCGCTCGTCGTCACAGCAGGAAGTCTCAGCAGGAAGCGCCCGACGAGAAATGGAGCCGGACATTCTCGCGCGATCAGCGATGGACAGCGGGGGAGCCGGTCGCTGGTAAGTATCACACATAGCGATATCGCTAGCAATATCGCTATAACGTCACAAAACCAGTGACGATTTAGCGATATTGCTAGCGATATCGCTTAGTGTAAAACCCCCTTAAGGGTGACTGCTGAACAATGATCATTCCATAACTATTAGCTTATTGAACTAGAGTGAAAATATTCTACTGAGACTATGGAAAGTAAGCTCCTTCCCAGCTAATAATGTTTAGGGACTTGTTTAGAGGATCATATCTCAGACATTTATCAACTTGGACACACATTAAAGCCCATTTACAGGGGACAGTTATCGGCAATCATCAGGCCATGTAGACATGCTGCGGGACAGCCCACCAATGACCAAAACACTGATTCATCGGATGACTGCATCATTCAAGGCAGCCATAAAATTAACATTGTGTTACACATTACCTGTGTGCAAATAGGAGATGAGTTAACAAACACATGCATGGTCTATGGGGACACAGCAATCATATCAGCTATCATTTTGTGCCCACGCAGTTTTGTTGGCACATGTTATCGATTTGTACATAGTGCATCAATGCTCATTTATTGTCAGAAAATGGACATTTTATATGGATCTATAGTTTTTGATTGGATCTTGACATAGTGTAGACACATTTTGCACCCATAGAACATTTTTTTTAATTATCTGGATTGAAATCTACTTTATTCTCCCTTTCCTTTGACTGTCTGAAAAGAACATTAACCTACTAATTAGCCAAAATGTGTTTAGAGGGAAACATGTGGTATCATGAGAATGCTGCTCCTCCCAAATAAAGACTCCAATTTTAGATTTTGTTTAGCATTTGTAGAATTGCACATGCCTTTAGCCAGCAATGCTTTTGTTTCAAAGAGAAGCAAAGTCAACAAACCTCACCTTCAATTGCTATATTTGAAGTCCAAAGACAACATACAAGGGTGCCGACCACATTTTCATGTGAAAAGCAAAGGGGATCTTACCATCTTATAAATTGGGCCAGTGATCTAGCCAAGTAACATTCACCATAAAGGTCAAAATGTCATTTTTTTCGTTCTAAAATCTGGCTTCAGGAATATCAAATTATTAAAATATATATTCACTTTAGGTGAGTAAAAGCGTCATACATATAGTGTATAATTGCAAATACAGTAATTTAGATTTATGTGCATCAGGCTGCATTCACATATCCATGTGAAATGTACTGTTTGATTCTTTATCGGACAGCACACAAATCAATAGAGCTGAATGGGTCTGTACACACATCTATGAAAATCACAGATCCTAGTGAGAGATCCATGAGACTCAGTGCAGGTCTTGTTCTGATCAGTGTTTGCAAAACAGGCTAAGTCATTCCCATCCATGGAGATCCATAAAACACAAATGCAAATCGGACTATTTCTGATTTAGTTCCATGTCTCATGGATTTGTTGGTTACTGATAAATTTGCATAAAACACGGACCTTCCAAGGTTCTTTTTATTGAACGAAAAAACATAGGAAAAAAACATATGCCACAAGGAAGACACTTCAGTTCTCTTGGATAGTAAAATTTACAAGCACGTGTTACAAATTGCCAGTAGGGTCAAAAGTTTGCCATTGTTGCCCTAATAGCCATCTAGACTGGGAGATTATCTTCCCACAACTTCTTGGCTCTATTATCAGGTTAGTCTGTCCAGCCTCTGTTTGAAGACTTCCACTGAAGGAGAACTCACCACCTCTCGTGGCAGCCTGTTCCACTCATTGATCACCCTAACCGTCAAAAAGTTTTTTCTAATATCTAATCTGTGTCTCCTCCCATTCAGTTTTATCCCATTGCTTCTAGTCTTTCCTTGTGAAAATGAAAATAAATATGATCCTTCTACAATGGACAACCCTTGAGATATCTGTAGACAGCTATTAAGTCTCCTCGCACTCTTCTTTTTTGCAAGCTATACATTCTCAAATCCTGTAACCGTTCCTCATAGGACATGATTTGCAGACCGGTCACCATTCTGGTTGCTCTTCTCTGAACTTGCTCCAGTTTGGTGATGTGTTTTTTAAAACATGGTGCCCAAAACTGGACACAGCATTCCAGATGAGGTCTGACCAAAGAGGAGTAGAGTGGGACAATGACTTCACGTGATCTAGACTGTATGCTTCTGTTAAAGGGAATCTGTCACCCCATTTTAGCCCTATAAGCTGCGGCCATCACCATCAGGGGCTTATCTACAGCATTCTGTAATGCTGTAGATAAGCCCCCGATGTAACCTGAAAGATAAGAAAAAAGAGTTAGATTATACTAACCCTGGCGTTCGGTTCAGTCCGATGGTGTCGCCATCCCGTCCGGCGCCTCCCATCTTCATACGATGATGTCCTCCTCCTTGCTGCTCCCTCGGCTCCTGCGCAGGCATACTTTATCGGCCCTGTTGAGGGCAGAGCAGAGTAATGCAATGCGCAGGCACCGCACTTCAGTACTTTACTCTGCCTTCAACAGGGCCGATAAAGTTCGCCTGCGCAGGAGCCGAGGGAGAAGCAAGGAGGAGGACGTCATCGTATGAAGATGGGAGGTGCTGGACCGGACCGTGACACCCACCGCACACAACTCCACCCCCGATGAGTATAATCTAATGTGTTTTTCTTATCTTTCAGGTTTCATCAGGGGCTTATCTACAGCATTATAGAATGCTGTAGATAAGCCCCTGATGGTGGTGGCCGCAGCTTATAGGGCTAAAATGGAGTGACAGATTCCCTTTAATACATCCCAGAATTGCATTTTCCTTTTTTGCTGCTGCATCACACTGTTGACTCATGTTCAGTCTGTGATCTAATAGTATACCCAAGTCTTTTTCACATGTGTTGTTGCTTAGCCCTATTCCTCTCATTCTGTATGTTTTTTTTCACTTTTATTGCCCAGAAGTAGAACTTTGCATTTTTCCCTGTTAAAAACCGTTCTTTTGTTGCTGCCCACTGCTCCAATTTATTTATATCTTTATATCTTTTTGAATCCTCTCTCTTCTCTAGTATTAGCCTTCCCTCCTAGCTTTATGTCATCAGCATATTTAATCAGTTTACCCTCAATTCCTTCATCTGAATCATTGATAAAGATGTTAAACAATACAGGGCCCAGGACAGAGCCCTGTGGTACCCCACTTGAGACATTCTTCCAACTGGATGTGCAGCCATTTACGACCACTCTTTGGGTCTGATCACTAAGCCAGTTATGAATCCACCTAACAGTTGACTTGTCCATTCCATACTTAGTCATATTTTCAATAAGGATGGTGTGAAATAGTTTGTCAAATGCTTTGCTGAAGACAGCATATCCCTGATCCACCCAGTCAGTGTATCTGTCATAGAAGGAAATTCAGCTATTCTGACATGACTTATTAGTTACAAACCCATGCCAACTCTGGTTAATCACTTCATTCTTATCCAGGTACTTACATACATGTTGTTTAATAATTTGTTCAAAGATTTTTCCTGGCATAGAAGTCAGACTCACCAGCTTATAGTTCTCTGGGTCCACCTTCTTCCCCTTTTAGAAGATAGGAACAACATTTGATCTTCTCCAGTCTTCTGCAACTTCTCCTGTTCTCCAAGATTATGGAGAGTGGCTCAAAATTTTCTTCTGTCATCTCCTTCAGTACTCTGGAGTGTAATTCATCTGGACCTGGAGACTTGAATTCATTTATATGAGCTAAGTATTCCCTCACTATCTTTCTGTTTATAGATAGCCTGGATTGCTCTATTAATTTAATAGGACAGTGAAGATCAGTTGATGTTACCTTTCCTTTCTGAGAGAAAAGAGATGCAAAATAGGAATATAAAAGTTTGGCCTTCTCAACATCCTTGCTTACCATTTCATCATTTTTATCCTGTAAAAATCCTATAGCATTTTTTACTTTTCTTTTACTTTTGACAAATCCCAAAATCCTTTTTTTTATTGCTTTTTGGTGTCTCTTACAAGCCTTAACTCATTGTCAGCTTTAGCTAATCTGATTTGTGCCCTTTAGATATTCCTCCTTCTTTCCATTTGATAAACATTTCTTTCTTCCTTTTTAGCATTAGCATATGTTTAAGTTCTGTGTTCATCCATCCTGGTTAACTTAAATGCTTCCTATTCTCTCTTTTTGGAATTGCTAACTATTGTGCTTTGAGAATCTCATTTTTAAAAATTTCCCAGCCTTCCTGGACATTTTTGTTCTTAAGGATATCCAGCCATTAGATCCCTCTGATTCTTTCTGAATCCCTTAAAATCTGCCTTTCTGAAATCTGACATTGAAGTCTGAGTCTTCACGGGTCTTTCTCCTCTAGTTATCCAAAATTCTAAAATAGCATTGCCGCTACATACCTCCTAGGGTCCCAGCCACTCTTACCTCCTCAACCATTTCCTCCCTGCTTATAAGGATTAGATCCAAGGTAGCAGATCCCCTTGTTTTCTTCCCTACCTTTTGGAAGATAAAATTGTCAGCAAGAGAGGATAAGAATTTGCTTGACCTTTAAGTTTTGCCTGAGAGAGATTCCCAAGAAATGTCTGGATAGTTGAAATTTCCCATGACTACTATGTCATATTTTTTGGAGAACTTGGCCATTTGATACATAAAGAGTTCATCTATATCTTCAGCTTGCAAAGGCGGCCTGTAGTAAATGCTTACAATGGTGTCCTTTCCTTGTATTCTTACTCAGTTTTCACAGAACTCCCAGTTTCTGAAGCTTCAAGCTCTGTGCAGATATACGCTTTTCTAACATACAATGCAACACCTCCTTCTTCGTTGATCAAGTCTGTTTCTTGCAAATAAGTTGTATCCTTCTAGCCTTGTATTCCAATCATGTGTATCATCCCACCAAGTTTCAGTGATTCCAATGACCACATATTTCGTTTCCTGCGTTAGTAGTTCCAATTCTTCTTGTTTGTGGCCTATGCTTTGTGCATTCGTATGGAAACATTTTAGTTTATGATTGGTTTCTCTTTCTCCAATATTTTTATTATTTAGATTTTTTTTTTTCTTTGTTATTCCTTTCCACTTCTAATAGCAAAGTTCTCAATAGTATTTTTCAGGTGTATGGCTTTTTCTGGAATTTTGCTTCCCTTCCCACGTTGTTCTAGTTTAAAGCTCTCCTGATGAGTGTAGCAAGGCGACTTCCAAATACATGTTTTCCAGGCTTCGTAAGGTGCACCCAGTCTCTAGCAAGTAGTCCATCGTATATATTTGGATCCCCCATACTTATCAGATATGTATAACATATACTATCAAATCAAACAATCCCTCTAATTTTTAATGCTGGGAGAGGTTTAATGTAGCAATATGGCCATTTGGAATAAGAAATGTACACCCCAGAATTAGTTAGAATTTAATTAGTACTAGAAGCATATTACTGACTAATTCTTGCAGATTTACAAATTAGGAGGCAGATCAATAGATTAAGTAGTATGAAGGATAGTTAAGAGAGATCAAGATGGGGCAAAAGGTCTAATGTACCTGCTGATGTTAATGAACCCTTTATCTTGATGGGTGCCTGTGTCACAGCCCTAAGAAGCCCTAATGTTTGCTTGTAAACAATTAAAAACTCTTCAGTACTTTCATCTGCCATAATCAGGGCAGAGAAGTACACCTGCACATGAGCGCAATACCGGGGAGACTATGTGGATGATAAAGGGATGTGTCATCCACACAAAGTAAGCAGGTGGATGGCATCGCAAGAAGTAGGGAAGCGCCGGACCAAGACCAGCGATGCCTCTCGGATCCAGATGAGTATATTAAAAGGTGTTTTTCTTGTCTTGCAGGTCGGGTTGGGGTTATATATACAACATAGTAGAATGCTGTATATCAGGCCTGAAAGGTGGTGGCCGTATCTCATAATGGTCAAACCTGGTGACAGGTTCCCTTTAAGCAATTAGACAAAGCTCAGATGTAGCACATGGAAAATGAAGTTTGTACAGGTTAGACTTGGGCTAAGGCTGGCAGAGTTTTTAGTCATACTGAGGAACAGACTGAAGTAAGTGTAGGAGGGATAATGGTAGACAAGGTCAGGAGAGGAAAAGTATTGAACGGTTGTTATATATGACTTAAGTGGCTAGGAAACTGAAGTTGCTGTAGGAAGTTATAAAGCAAGAAGCCAATTATTTCTATGATTCAGACTTCTCTGCTTAGTGCATCTTATGGTATAACTAGAAACTACTGTTGATAATATTTTAGAATAATGTCATGGTACCATAAATAGCCAACTCCTTAGGCCTCTTTCACACTTCAGTTTTTTGCATCAGTCAAAATCCGCCAAAAGGACGGATGCTGGATCCGTTTTAGAAGTGATGACAACGGATGCCACCCATCTGTTTTTCTGACGGATCCGCAAAATGAAGAATTGTAAAGGAAAGAGAAAGAGAAAGAGAGAGATTGAGAGAGAGATTTGTCCGGCACCCAGAAAGAATTTCGGGTTAAATGAGTGTCTGGAGGATCCGCCAGAGAAAAAAACGTTACAAGCTCCGTTTTGAAATCTTTGAGGATGGTGACGGACAGCAACTTTTGGCGGATCCTCAAAAAAAACGGATGCAACGGACAGCAATCCGTCACAATCCGCCATTAATGCAAGTCAATGGGGAAAAAAACGGATCCTCAAAAAAAAATTGAGGATCCGTTTTTTTCAAAACCTGGCGGATTGTGACTGATTGTAAAAAACTGAAGTGTGAAAGAGGCCTTACTAGAAAAATAGTTTGACTCATTATTTGCCCTTAAATACACACAGAAAATGGTCCCCTACCCAGTAAGGCCTGTTTCACACATCCGTATTTTACCATCAGTCAAAATCCGCCGTTTTGCAAAAAAAAGGATCTGCCATTTTGCTTGGCGGATCCATTTTTTTTCCCATTGAGTTGCGTTACCGGCGAATCTTGATGGATGGCCATCCGTTGGATCCTTTTTTTGCGGATCCGCCAAAATTTTGGCATCCGCCGACATGCTTGGATGGACAATGCAACGTTTTTTCGGGCGTCCGGATCCGCATTTAACATTGCGCATGCCTGGAGGATTTGCCTCGGCCGGAAATTTAACACTAAACCCTGTTCTGGCGGCTGAAAAAAATTCTCTCTCTCTCTCCTCCCCAGGCAGCGTTTCCTTTAAAATTCTTCCTTCGACAGATCCGTGAAAACAAAGGTCCGGTGCCAAACGTTGTGGTCAGTACAGGAACGAATCCGTTGTCTGCCATTTTAGCGGATTTTAACTGAAGAAAAAAACTGATGTGTGAAACAGGCCTAATCCTTCCCTCACTTTCATCATAGAACTTATTCTACCAATCCATTAATGCTGGCCATATATTCATCAGATAGTTGGTTTGGCCACAGCTATTCCTCCTAACCCTTCACAAAGATGGTCACTCAGCACACCCTACCATGTATTTCTGTTTACTGGGAATAGAGGAATAATGAGAATAAGCGCTCCAGGCTCCTTCAACTGTGGCTTATAGTCTGTGAGCGTCAAAGGATTGGGCATGTTGAAACCCAATATGCCTCATTCTGTTCTCCACAATCATCTTCCATTAGAGAGAGTTGGACGCTCCCATACACATTTGAAGATTGTTTCATCCTGCGGAAAACTTCGTTAGCCAATTTAAGCTTTAGGATCTATGGTCATTGGTTAAAATAATTGAGACAGACCAGATTGTCTTCAGTGCTTTCTCAAAGAAAACAAATGCCCTCCCAATATGATTAACCTATTACAGGAAGACCAGTAATGACGGGTTGTCTAAAAATACAACTGCATCAACTTGTTCCGTTCTGTAGGCTGCAATGTCAAACCTCACATTGGTAAAATATCAATACTACATTTATTGACAGTTTCCAAAATTAATATTTCTATGAATTAATTTAATGAAGACTTGTTTTTTTACAGGCATATAACCATACAAATAAGTGAAAAGGCTAACTGTTAAAAAAAATGTTTTACAACAGCCAAGTCATTAATCTAATACTCTTTTCTCCATTGCTCGCTCTTGTAATAACCAGGAGGTAATCTGACGTCCAACAAGTTTTTAAATAATTAACTAATTTAACATGTTTTCTTCCCTGAACGCTAGAATACTAATATGCCTTGATTAAATTAAATGGAGATGGATCAGAGACCATGCTATGTCCAACTGTTCCAGTGTGCACCGCTTTGGGGAATTTTTTGGCTAGAAAACATGCATTAAAACTTCTGAAACATCAGCTCCCCAGGGTGTGGGCTGAAATGTATTCATTGTTACATTGATGTCCAGTCCTTCTAGAGCATGTGTTGTATATACCGAACAGGGCTCCCTCAGAGAGGCCTCAGCCGATGGAGCAGAAGTTGTGGTTCACCACATCCATCTGTTTATAGATACATTCCAGAGATTTGTCCTCAAGATACTAATATGCTGTAATAACATAGTGCTCCCAAATTATACAGTTTGCAGCTTTTACTGAAGTTCATCTATCACCCTCTTCCTACCATTGGGATTACTTACCATGAGAAGTGCAATCACAGAGCTGAACAACTGTCATACGGTGGATGCACTTTGTCACAGGCGCACACAGACAACTGAGCTATGCCAAGGGGATGCGCATCCTCCTGGCATGAGATATGTTTACTTGTTGTGAATACCACAGAAAATTACAGAATATTCAGCTTCTAAGACAGATTGGTTGTACCCAATCTTCAAAGACTTGTACTCTATAATCAGCCTTGCATAGTTCCTTTAAAACACTCTTATTAAACTATATTTCAAGGCCTACAAAAGAAATGGAATAAAGGATTTTCATCTTTATAGTGTCAAATTGTGCAGATGTAGCCAAATTAAGCTTATCATTACATAGACTACCTGTTGTCATGATCTCAGTGCGGGTTTGACTTGCACACGTGGGCTTAATGCCTGGAACCAGTGCTGATGACTGGCATTTCTGGGGTTAAAGGTTGTGATCCCGGTGCAGGCTTACCTGCACACCTGGGGCTATGATTGTGGCCTCTCCCTGGTTCTGGGGGAGGCTTCTTATAGCCTCAGGACGCTCCCATCCCTGTCAGTTATACTCTTGCCCTTGGCATTGTGTGGTGACCCCTGAGTGTGTTAGTGCTGTGTTCTGGTTACTTGATTCTCTGTGTATGACTCAGTCTGTTCCCTGGATATCGCTTTGGATTCTGCCTGGTACCTCCTATGTCTGTTTGGTTTTGATCTCTGCTTGGCCCTGATTATCCGCTCTGTCTCCTTCCTGGTACTGTACTGATATCTTGTGTATGACCTTTTGCTTTGTCTGACCTCCCATCTGTTTATCCCTCCTGTACCTCGCTGGTCTGTACTGTGCATGACTTCTGCTTTGCCATAATCTGAGTTCTCTGGACCCTGACACTATTAGCTTGAAGCACGCTTTGTCACCTCCGCTGCCCTGCTCCCCAGGTAACTCTTAGCACTGCTTCTGTACTCAGGACACGTGCACTGGCTCTATGAGCAAGTGTAGTGCGGTGTCAATGACATTATAACTGACCGTTTCAGTTTTTTTTTTTCCTTCAGGGAAAAAAAAAAAAAAGTGTGTTATCCTCATGGATCCCATACAAGCCTTGGCTGATCAGGTCAAGCACCTGACCCAAATGTTCCATAAGCTCAATGTGGAACAACGCACGATGGCCCAGACCCAGCAACAGTTGGTGGTTACTGTGCAGGGGGCTGTCGATGAAGGGGCTTCTAGTTCTGGGGGTAGGGATGTGTCACCTGTAACATTTGTCATGTTACATTTGGTCACTACAGAAAGTCCTTTAAGATCTATCATGCCAATAAGATTTTGTGCAGTGAGACCCCTGGGAAAAGTCTGTTTTGTTGTGGTAAGTCACTATTGGTTACAAATTTTTTTTGCAAAGGGCCACTTCAGAGAAATGTAATATTACATCCAAGAGCATAAGCTGCTGCTTATTCACAACTCCTTTTTTGGGTCTTTAAAGGAAGTCCCAAGCAGGTTACTTTATCATTTCAATATTCACACATAGGGCATATGAAAAGACGTTGCCGAGAAGATAAACCCCTGCAGCTTAGAAAGTTTTCACAATCTTTTAGCAATTAGCGTTTGCTATTGTACTTAAAGACTCAGGGCCCAATTCATCAAAGCTTTTACACCAGTATTCTTGTGGTGGGCCACTGGGGAGGGGCCAGATGTTGCAGGAGGGCCAGCTGGGGCATGCAGTCCCACAGGCAGCAGAAAATGATGTCACGGTAGCTGAAGTGGGTCGCTGGACCCCTCAACAATTCCCTTGTGTCCACAACAATTGTCAATGTGGAGAAGATTATGTGAAGAAAGATGTCCCCCCAGCGTAGACTTGCATGAAAAATTATGCTGGGAGCAGTAGTGCCTGCTTCTTCAGGCACCCTTAACAGCTCAGAACTGGAAGTTACCTCAGGAAGTGTGAGAGCCCAAAGCTGGAAGTCACCTCAAGAAGTGTGTGAGCCCCTGAGCTGGGAGGCTACTCCCAGCTGTTTCTATGGCAGCTTGTCCTGAGGAGAATAATCACTTAACTCATACTTAACATATAAACACACTGGCAAGTAGATGGCAGCAAAGCACATTTATGAATCGTTGGTATACAATGCAATGTAGTACATCTAACCTACAGTGCCCAAACTGTTTCTGACTCACTGGAACAAATCTGCTGACACATGACAACTGCCTCATTCAGCAGCAGTAGAATGCATACCGGGATACCACATTCTGGTGTAAAAAGCTTTGTAAAGTCACAAAATTGTGACACAAATAGAAACTGATAAGTGGCGATGTTCGCAACACTACAAATCTTACTCCAGCAGGGACTAGAATGTCTCTAAATGAATCAGGAGCGTCTGATTCCAGCATGTATCCTCATTAACACTGGCATGAACAAAGCAAGTCTTGATAAATCAGTGGTCTACATGGAGTCAGGATGAATAACGTAAAATAATAGCGAGTGATAGGGCACAGTATCATCATACACAATATGGACAAATGTATTAGGACACACATCTTATATCAAAGAATTCAGGTTGTTCATTCTGTCCCTTTGCCACATGTGTATATCAAGCCCCAGCCATGTAGTCTGTCTTTACTAATATTTTTGAAAGAATGTCTCATTCTTAATGTGAACCGGTCAGCAAGATTGTGCTCAGTAAACTACAGACAGTGTCAGGTCGGCACCATTATGCTGATTAAAATGATACCTTGGTTGATGTAATCCGTCTTATGGTTGTTCTTTAATCTGTATTTTCATTTTTGAGCTAATCATATGCTCGTGCTCTGGGGTGACCTGTGGGGGTGTCTTCATGTGGTGCTCTGATTAGGTATTCATCCTTCTGGATTTATGACAGATTAGTGATATCTCAGTGACCTGTCCCCTATTTTTCATACTGCATAGAATACGGTTTAAAAAAAAAATTCACATTCATCAGGCAGTCACTGTCGGCGGCGCTGCCTGTGCTGTAGCATGATACGATGGATAATATGCATGTATGCATTGCATTTAGACACAGTTTTGTTGGAAAAAAAATATGCTTTACGCTGTGAAAGAAACATCCATAAGACTTTGTACCCGCAACCCTAGTACATAACCATTACCAAGTTTCTGTTCAACAAAGTCTGTCTCAGAGTGAGAGTCTCCTATATTGAACTTTTAAACTTATGGTCCTGGCCGGCTAACACCATCAGCTAAAGGTGGCTTGCACAGGCGCAAGGACCTCACAGCACCAACATCAACACCAGCCATGACTCACTCTCTCATGTAGGGCTCCGGGGAGAAACAGGAGAGGATCAGTGCCTCGCCGGCGGCTACCGTCCCTCGATACATTTACTTCCAGCCACATTCTGACTAGGTGTTCTAGGCCACACTCAATTCACTTACATTGAGTGAGGCTGAACATGTCCAGCAAGCATCTGACTGCATGTATGCAAACTTTTTACTTGCGATTACATAACTGCCCACTCTTGCCAGTTGCACTAGAGAATCCTGACAGCTTGTGATCTGCGCGCTGTAAGGATTCATTAATTTGCAGTTACATAGAGTAACTGCAGACATTTAGCAAAAGACCAGACAACCCCTTTAAAATATTACTTGATTATATTACTGTGCTGTATGCTTTAAGCAAGGTATGTATTATCAGCTGATTTTGGGTTCACATAACTACATGTGCAATTATGTCAGTATGTACAATCCCTGTATGTGCTTTCACCCTTTTACAATGATCATGAGGCTGGCACAAACGAGTTTTAGCCTGCTGATGAACTCCAGGAGCAACTGCATCTTGAAATAGGTACAATGCATGTTTATGACCTTGCCCTCACATGTCACGTTAGTTCCTGAAGGGGGAGGATCATTAACATTTGTTCCTGGACGTCAGGGATCAACGTAATTTATGCACTCAGTGTGGTTTTAGGTGTTTTTAACTGGTTTGTTGTGTCATTTTCATGCATGTTTATTGCCAATAAAGACTGATATTTGTGCATTTATTCATTGGACATGCCAAAAAACTTTTTTTTTATTGGTGTATGTGTTCTGCTTCTTTCATACTGTAGATGTACACATTTTTACTATACATTTTCCTAATAATGAAGTAGAAGGAAGCAGTAAAGAAACTGGAAAAAAAATTACACAAGGCAAGGGAGTATTAGTCATCGGGATGCACTGGCATGCTTTTCTGCTTTGTCACGTCGGCGGTGGTAGCCGCCGCCATCCCAGCAACGGCGGGGCCCGCCGCCGCCTTTACTTACCAGCACTCGCCACGCCGCTCTGTGCCCGCCTCCTCTTCCTTCTCCTCCGTCCGGCGCGTGCCTGCTTCATGCGGGTGCCTTAGGCCGCAGGCGCGCGCTCTGCAGATCCCTTAACCCTGCAGCGCCCGCCCAGCGATCTGAGCGCCCAATCAGCTGGCTGCACAGGGTATATCAGGCGTCTCCAACATGGTGGAGACGCCTGATTATTGTGTGGCTTTCCCTACGGTATCCTGGCCAAAGTGTTTAGGGATTTCCCCTTCTGACTCTTTCCTCTCCACTCTGTACTCCAGTACCCAGTCCTGTGCTCCGTGTCTCCGTCCTGTACTCCGGTACCCAGTCCCGTACTCCGTGTCTCCGTCCTGTACTCCGGTACCCAGTCCCGTACTCCATGTCTCCGTCCTGTACTCCGGTACCCAGTCCCGTACTCCGTGTCTCCGTTCTGTACTCCGGTACCCAGTCCCGTACTCCGTGTCTCCGTCCTGTACTCCGGTACCCAGTCCCGTACTCCGTGCCTCCACCCTGTACTCCAGTACCCAGTCCGGTACTCCGTGCCTCCGTCCTGTACTCCAGTACCCAGTCCTGTGCTCCGTGTCTCCGTCCTGCACTCCTCTCGGTACTTCCTGCTCCCCTCTGCATTCCGTTCTCAGTCCTGCACCCTTTACTCAGTCCTTTGAGCCGCCCCTCTTGGTTCTAGCAGTCGCGGCATCTGTCTTCCGAGGGCCTGCCCCTAACGGCCCCTGTATAGGGGTCGGCACCACCTGACGCGCTCACCCCCGGGAGCTCCAGTGCCGCGATCCAGAGGGTCCACTCTCGGACGTAAACCTATTTTTTGTCACAGCATACGTCACATACTTCAAGGGACCACAATAAGGAAGGGTTCACATAACGTTTGTCACTAAGTTCAGTGGCTCCGTCGGGGCTTATTTCGCTGACCACCTCATCTAAGCATATAGGGCCAGAAATAATACATGACAAAGCACAGTGACTCCGATTGCATCATTATAGTCAATGGCCCTATCAACGAATATACCCGAATCTTGTTTTGTGGGGTTTTGGAAGCAAGTCCTAATGGAGCCACTGAACCTAGTGACAAAGGTTATGTGAGTCCTTGTCCCACTCCGCCCCTCCTGTGATAAGCAGCTCACTGTCAAATGACAATGTACATAGAAATCTGTGCTGTGGGCAGGGTTAGCTCTGCAGCATGCTGCATCTAAAAACTCTGATTTCATCACAATAGCTGTACCCAATAAACTGATTATCGATGTAATTAGGCTCACTTACCCTATATTACTACTACTTTCAGATTTCAAAGCAAAAACCTGGTGACATATTCCTTTTAAGACTCAATGGACTAATTTTCACTGTTCTATCTTTTTTTTTCCTTTTTTGGGCTTTTCCAGTCCTTATGATTTTGCCTTTATATTTTGAACTCTTCTAATAGCATAATAGGTCAAATTTTGTAGGAGCAATCACCGATAGTGTTTTGCCAAAATGTGACACTACCCATAACCTGTGACAATAAGCTTTGCTTGAGTAAGACTAAATTAGCTACACTCTTTCTTCCATTTATAGCATTACAGTGGGTACGGAAAGTATTCAGACCCCTTTAAATTTTTCACTCTTTGTTTCATTGCAGCCATTTAATAAATTCAAAAAATTTATTTTTTTTCTCATTAATGTACACTCTGCACACCATCTTGACTGAATAAAACAGAAATGTAGAAATTTTTGCAAATGTACTAAAAAAAGAAAAACGACAGTATCACGTGATCATAAGTATTCAGACCCTTTTCTCAGACACTCACATTTAAGTCACATGCTGTCCATTTCCTTGTGATCCTCCTTGATATGGTTCCACTCCTTCATTGGAGTCCAGAAGAGCCTTGGTGAGTGAGGTAAAAAGCAACCCCATGATCACTGTGGCTGAGCTCCACAGAAGCAGTAGGGAGATGGGAGAAAGTTCCAAAAAGTAAATTATTAGTGCAGCCATCCACCAGTCAGGCCTTTATGGCAGAGTGGCCTGACAGAAGCCTCTTCTCAGTGCCAGACAAATGAAAGCATACATAGAGTTTGCTAAAAAACACACATGAAGGACTCCCATACTATGAGAAATAAGATTATCTGGTCTGATGAGACGAAGATAGAACTTTTTGGTGATAATTCTAAGCAGTATGTGTGGAGAAAACCAGGCACTGCTCATCACCTGCCCAATACAATCCCAACAGTGAAACATGGCGGTGGCAGCATCATGCTATGATGGTGTTTTTCAGCTGCGGGGACAGGACAACTGGTTGCAATTGAAGGAAACATGAATGCGGCCAAGTACAGAGATTTCCTGGATGAAAACCTCTTCCAGAGTGCTCTAGACCTCAGATTTGGCCAAAAGTTCACCTTCCAGCAAGGCAATGACCCTAAGCACAGAGCTAAAATAACAAAGGAGTGGCTTCAGAACAACTCTGTGACCATTCTTGACTGGCCCAGTCAGAGCCCTGACCTAAACCCAATTGGGCATCTCAGAGAAACCTGAAAATGGCTGTCCACCAACGTTCACCATCCAACCTGACGGAACTGGGGAGAATCTGCAAGGAAGAATGGCAGAGGATCCCCAAATCCAGGTGTGAAAAACTTGTTGCATTATTCCCAAGAAGACTCATGGCTGTACTAGCTCAAAAAGGGTGCTTCTACTCAATACTGTGCAAAGGGTCTGAATACTTATAACCATGTGATATTTCAGTTTTTCTTTTTTAATAAATTAGCAAAAGTTTCTACAGTTCTGTTTTTTTTCAGGCAATATGGGGTGCAGAGTGCTCATTAATGTGAAAAAAATTAACTTTTTTGAATTTACCAAATGGCTGCAATGAAACAAAGAGTGAAAAATATAAAGGGGTCTGAATACTTTCCGTACTGACTGTAAAACAATGGATTCATATTTATATTTTTATGCATTTTAAATAAGTGATAATGAGCAAGGAATGCCACCTGTTGGTGAATTCCTAGACAGTCCATATGCAAATTGTGTCTTGAGAGAGAAAGAGGACTTGAACTCTAGCGCAACCTATTTGAAGTAGCAATCCTACAAGTCATTATCGACCCTTTATTCGACGGCGAATAAGCCTCCTTACCTCGACAAGCCAGAGCTGGCATGTCACTCTCTATAAGGAGAAACCTTACCCCTTAGACCTTAGTCCAGAGCCTCTCACCTAGCCAAATCAGTTCTCATACTTTGCACTGACGAGAGCCAATAGCTCGAAACACCGTGTCTGCAAATTGAAATTCTGATTTGGCTTTTATCCTATGTCATATTTCAAGACTCGTTAAAGGGTTGATTGTGACTTGTAGGATCGCTACTACCAACAGGTGGCGCTATAGAGTTCAAGTCCTCTTTTCCTTTGAAGAGGCAATTTGCATATTATCGACCCTTTAGTGAGCCTTGAAATATGACTTGGGATTAAAGCCAAATCAGAATTTGTAGACAAAGTGTTTCAGGCTATTGCCCCTTGTCAGTGCAAAGTATGAGATCTGATTTGGCTAGGTGAGAGGCTTAGACAGGGATCTAAGGGATAGACAGTCCATAAAAATTGGACCCTCTTTTTCTAGTGTGTGCAAAATATGATGCATTCCAGAAAAAAAGAGCTGCCATGCCAGTCACAGACAAGAGATCAGACTGGTGGAGACCTTTTTCTAACCTTATAGAAACCCTTTAACATATCGGTCACAGTATACTGAGGGTCAGGGTTGCAAAACACCCAGAAATTCCAGGACAGTGTCAGAAATGTATTGCATTCAAAGCTGAACAAGGTAATCAGCCCTAAATCACTGAAACCCAATAGAGAAAAATTGAGGCATCCACAGTGTTCAATATATTATATTTTTCAAATACACATGTCCAATATAGTGATATGCAAAACGACTTCTTAATCCCTTTTGGTGAGGTTTATTTGCTCCAATGTATTATTTTATGGTTCGTGATCTATTTATAATTATTCATTGCATCTCCTGAATTCATGCAGAGAATATTTGTAACTGGCGATAGTGATGATGTAATATACATACAGAGACTCATTTTCCAGGTCAGCACTAATTTGTAGCCATCGCTGAGACACACTTGGTTTGACCGCACACTCTATTTATCATTTTATACAGATCCATACTGAGGGTTATAAATGTGCACACAAATGGGTTTAAACTGATAATTATAGATCATGAAGTGGTCATACTTAATTCTGCATGGCACACGGCTGGAGGAAAAAAATTTGGAACCAAAATTACGTTTAATACCTATGGTGTCTGACAATCCAGTCCGCAGATTCTATCCATTTGACACAGGAAAAGATTCCATCAATTTATTTATTTGTCTGATGAGAACCATATGTTAAAAATAATCTCAGAACCGGAATATAAAATGGTTGTGATTTCTATCAATCTTTTTCTCTATAAGAAATGTTAACGGCTAATCATTGTGCATTTTAATATTTTGTTAATAGTATGAAAAATACATGTGTGCTTATGTACTACAACATATGCTATGTGCTATATATCAATATTTTCGGTTTTAGGAAGTTTCGCCCCCAGCAGTTCGCCCCCAGCATTTCGCCCCCAGCAGTTCGCCCCCAGCAGTTCGCCCCAGGTACACTTCGCCCCCGAATATTTCGCCCCCAGCATTTCGCCCCCAGGTTGTTTCGCCCCCGCACATTCCCCCCCTGCACTTTTCGCCCCCGGATGTTTCGCCCCCGGATGTTTCGCCCCCGGATGTTTCGCCCCCAGCATTTCGCCCCCGGATGTTTCGCCCCCGGATGTTTCGCCCCCGGATGTTTCGCCCACAGCAGTTCGCTCCCGGATGTTTCGCCCCCGGATGTTTCGCCCCCAGCAGTTCGCCCCCGGATGTTTCGCCCCTGGATGTTTCGCCCCAGCAGTTCGCCCCCGGATGTTTCGCCCCCGGATGTTTCGCCCCCAGCAGTTCGCCCCCGGATGTTTCGCCCCCAGCAGTTCGCCCCCGGATGTTTCGCCCCCAGCAGTTCGCCCCCGGATGTTTCGCCCCCAGCAGTTCGCCCCCAGCAGTTCACCCCCGGATGTTTCGTCCCCAGCAGTTCGCCCCCAGCAGTTCGTACCCGGATGTTTCGCCCCCAGCAGTTCGCCCCCGGATGTTTCACCCCCAGCAGTTCGCCCCCGGATGTTTCGCCCCCGGATGATTCACCCCCAGCAGTTCGCCCCCGGATGTTTCGCCCCCAGCAGTTTGCCCCCGGATGTTTCGCCCCCAGCAGTTCGCCCCCGGATGTTTCGTCCCCAGCAGTTCGCCCCCGGATGTTTCGCCCCCAGCAGTTCGCCCCCAGCAGTTCGCCCCCGGATGTTTCGCCCCCAGCAGTTCGCCCCCGGATGTTTCACCCCCAGCAGTTCGCCCCCGGATGTTTCACCCACGGATGTTTCGCCCCCAGCAGTTCGCCCCCGGATGTTTCGACCCCAGCAGTTCGCCCCCAGATGTTTTGCCCCCAGCAGTTCGCCCCCAGATGTTTCGTCCCCAGCAGTTCGCTCACAGCAGTTCGCCCCCGGATGTTTTGCCCCCTGCTTTTTGCCCCCAGATGTTTCGGCCCCAAATTAGGCAGGGAATTTTGGCCTTGTGTTTTAGCCCTAAGACCGCTTTCACAGTAGCCACTTTCCCAAGTGCTAAGCACTGGAAAATCGCTAAGAAGATTGCCAATTTTGAATATACTACATGGTGGCCCGATTCTAATGTATCGGGTATTCTAGAAGGCACAGCCACGTGGTATGTTGCACAGGTTATGTAGTATATTGGACAGTCCACGTAGTACATTGTACAGGCCACGTAGTATATAGGACAGCCGACATAGTATTTTGGACAGCGCACGTAGTAAATTGCACAGTCCATGTAGTAAATTGCACAGCGCACATAGTAAATTACACAGCGTACATAGTATATTGGCCAGCCAACGTAGTATATTGCACTGGTCACATAGTATATTGTACTGTCCACGTAGTCTAGGAATGTGGGCACTATATTCATGTTTAAAAAAAAATAATAAAGATATACTCACCTCAGCCACGGGCCCTGAAGTCCTCGCGCCTCTCTGCAGTGCTGGCGGTGGCTTCCGGTCTGAGTGACATCATTGCAGGTCCTGGATGGTGTGCATTGGAGAGAGGCGCGGAGGACAGTGCAACGTTGGAGGGGGTGAGAATAACTTTTTTTTTATCATTATTATTTTTAACATTACATCTTTTCACTATTGATGCTGCATAGGCACCATCAATAGCGAAAAGTTGGTCACACAGGGTTAATAGCAGCGTTAACGGAGTGCGGTACACCGCGATCCGTTAACGCTGGCATTAACCCTGTGTGAGGGGTCAGCGGTGAGTGCAGGGCAGTGAAGCAGCGGCCATTTTTATGGCAGACTGTGACCGTCGCTGATTGGTCGTGGGCGTTTTGCCACGACCAATCAGCGACTTGGATTTACATGACAGACAGATGCTGCGACCAATGAATATACGAATAAAACGTTACAGACAGAAAGACGAAAGTGACCCTTAGACAATTATATAGTAGATAAGTCAATGGCTAGAAAAGCGAGGTGTTGTTTCGGCCAGATCTTTTTATTTTATTACAGGAGCTATTTTTGAGCACTTAGCGTTCATCAATAGCCTGTATCTTATGGGTCATTACCGAGAGCGCTCACAAAAGCGCTCTGAAAAATGCCAGTAAAGCACGTGCTTTGGAGTTCTAAAACAGTGGCAGCATAAGGGTGCTTTCAAACTTCTGATACATATGCACTACAGGCCGCCCGTTCGCTTCTGTAATGCCGCATTCCGCTAACCTGCAGCGGAACGAAAAGAAGAAAATGCTCTTCTTTTTGTTCTGACACTGATAGCGGAATGCGGCATTACGAAAGCGAACGGGCGTCTGCAGATCGCGGAACCCAGCCGTTCACTTCTATGGGCAATGCAAGTGGAATGCCAGCATTCAGCCAGCATTGCCCTGGGGTCAGCTGGATGTCAGATCCAGAGCGGATCGACCTCTGGCGGCCACAAACACAAGTGTGAAACCACTCTAAAATTACAGTGTGCAAGAGGCCTAAAATCTAAACAATTTTGAACTTTTACCTGACCCAGCACTGACCTGCTTTGTTGCAAGTTTTGTTGCAGATGTAACAGGTAGAAGGTCACATGTCCTGCAAGTTACATTAGACTAGCTTTTATTCCATCTGTATATCAGAATATAGCAGTGTCTGAAATCTCCACAGAGAGAAGTGTACTGCCACAAAAAATCAGTCAGCTTCCACAGCAATTCACTTTCTACAACTATGAATTCAGTTCTGTCCAAACGTGGAAGGAGCAAGTAGGTCCATGAGAATCACAATTACTTATTTTCCAAACGAACCGCTGATGATGTCCATTCTATCTGGGTATGTGAAAAACGGTCAACTTGCAAGGGACGTGTTTGGACAATGAAGAATTTGGCGAAGTTGTGAAAGTAGTCAATCTTCACAATCACGCAGCACAAGCTGCAAGACCTGAAGCAATCCGACTTGGCAATGAGGCACTCACCAGGGCAAGGACAACACAGGAGACACCACAACAGATTCTCACAGACGTCGTTTCAGGAGCCCATTCTAATGTTGCAGCACTTCTCCCAAGGAAAGCATCACTGAAGAGGACAATACGATTTGCAAGGCAACTTGGCAATATCCCAAGGTTACCTCAAACCCTTGATCAACTTGTTATCCCCCTCGAGTTCCAGGAGATCAGTATTGATGGTGTCCAGCAGCAGTTCCTTCTGCATGACTCTGGTAAGCTACTTAACCATTTAACATTGTATTAAAACAATTCCATTATGCATAATTATTGCAAAGTTTATTTTGCACAAATGTGAAAAATGCTACACTATAAGGTGCTGATATAAAATACTATGTGATTTTTGCCTTCAAGGGAAAATTTGAGGGTAATATAATGTAGTGAGGCCTACTGATTCCAACTAGTGTTGGCCGATCACTGGAAAGATAGGATCAGATCGGGCTGATCATACCGAAAGATTGGAATTAATTCAGATCCAATCTCCAGAGCTAGATGTAGAGATATATATATACTGTATATATATATATATATATGCACACTGTACGCCCGAACAGTGTGTGTGTGTATATATATGCATATATGTGGGTGGGTGATGGTGGTCTGGCACTTTTGGAACTTTGAAATGCAATAAAGGATTTGTATAGGACTTCAGGAGCGCGGAGGTCTTTCTTCATGGATGCATGTTAAGTACGGGCGGAAGCCAACCCCTGCTCTAGCAGCACACTGAGTCCTCAGCAACAATCTCAGTTGAGCCACTCTTCTTCCAGCTTTCTTGCATATATATAATGGCCTCAAGCTGCGCTGTTAAAAAATAAACAAACCCAGTTATTCAACTCTCTCTCCGGTGTCCAGCGCTGTCTCCGGCGGTGCAGGGAATTCCGAAATCCCAATGCTATGCATTCTGGGTTGTGCATCACCACCTCTGCACATGTGCCGGGCTGTTCTGTGACGTGATGTGGTGCTTTCCCAGGACCGTCTAGTGAGCGGTCCTGGGATCACTCTCCACTGTAGTTATAGTACGGCAGGCACAGAGGCGGCGATGCGCCGCCTGGATTTCGGGATTCCCTGCACTGCTGGGCTAGGAGCCTGAGCCAGTACTGGACACTGGAGAAAGAGGTGAGTAACTGGGTTTGTTTATTTTTTAACAGCGCAGCCTGGAGCCATTTACTAAAGCTAAATATGCACACACGCTGTACACCTGTATAGTGTGTGTGTGTGTATATATATATATATATATATATATATATGCGCACACTGTTCGGGAGTGTATGCCCGGACAGTGTTTTCAGATTACGGAGGATTCCGATTTCTAATTCAGATCATCATCATGATCTGGCTACAAATCGGATCGTAATTTAAAATAAGGATCAGCCTGAAAATCGTAATAAATTACGATCTTCAGTGATCGGACCAGCCAACACTAATTCCAAATATGCAGCATTGTACTGGCCATACCTGTCCTGGATGCCGCCCTGGAGTTCAGCCTCGCCTGTCTGCGGCATGCACGGACTGAACTGCCATCGCCGGCTGATTCCTCGGCTCTCGTAGTTCAGTCCTGCAGATCCGTGGACAGGTCGGGCTGAACTCCGGAGCTCAGGTGAGATACGCCATGATTTGCAGATGCGTTTTGCCTGCTGCTTCCAAGCACTTTTTAAGCACTTTGCAAGCGCTTTGGCAAAACGCTTCTGCAAATAGGGGACGTGGCCAAGCTCTGCTATGGGCGTGGCCATGCCCTGCTATGGCCTAAACCGAGCGTATTTGGCGTGGTTTGCAGGCATTTTTTGGGAGGTTTCCCTCTTGCCCATTCCCATTCCTGCCGGAATCCGCCCGTAACCCGCACCATAGACATGAAAGGGCGGGTTTCAGGCAGGAAACACAGCACGGAATACGCCTGTAAATCCAGCTTGTCTGGATAAAGCCTGAGGCCTCGTGCCCACTGACGGAAGGGGATTGTGGAGCGGCATCTCCGCAGCGGCTGTAATTGCGGTAGCAATTGGAGATCCCACAGGAATCTATTTGTGCCTGCAATTGTGGCCACTATTGTGGTACCCTAATTCTGTATCAAAATCTTCACTTAACTCTATGGATTTAGGTGCAGGTTTTAGTGCAGGATTTCAGCCCCTTGTCTGAATGGCTGGAATTCTGTTTGTATAATGGCAGCATACATTGACATGCTGCACTGCATGTTTTTTTTTGTAAACAAAATTTTTTCATCAGCATGTGGATGGGATTTACTCATTAATGCTGCATATGACCCCAGCCTAATGGACCATTCAGTTATGCCTTAGGCCAAAAGCACACTGGTGATTTTACTGGCGTTTTTTGCGTCCTGCACAATCCTCTCAATGAGACAGCATAGGCAGCGCGGACGTCACGAACGTCCGCGCTGCCCACCCGACGACTAGCGCGCCCATCCGCCTGAATGGAATGCCCCATTCAGGCGGGCGGACCGCCCAGTCGTTCATTCAGACGTCCAGCCGCACGCCGCATCTGGATGCGGCTGTCAACTAGACGGCCCGTTCAGCATAGTGGCGATCGGCCGTGCTGAACGGCCGTCTAGTTGAAGGGTCTAAAGGTACCCTAAAAATGTGACCTATTTCAAGTTTGGAAGTAATTTTAATTTTAAACAAAAATATATAATTTTCCACTGGGACAATATATGTTGTAAAAAACTATTGGTTTGCCCCTTCACACTAGATTTTGCTTCAGTTTTTTTATTATGAAATCAGAAAATCTGGAGCAAAATGTGAGTATTTAATGTGAGATATGAACAGAGGCTTCTGATTAGGATATTTTTTTTGTGAATTGATCCCAAAACTCTGTCTGCTGCTTGTTACACTTTTCCTGTTATTTCCTCTACTAATACTTTCATTTTAAATTAGGAAATGGACACAGCCGTATGTTGATATTTGGAACAAGAGACAATCTCCATCTACTGGCACAAAGTAAAGAGTGGTTTGCTGATGGCACGTTTTTCACTACACCAGCCTTGTTTAAGCAACTTTACACAATCCATGTAGTCCACAGCGGCCTTGTTGTTCCTGTAGTGCTCACCTTGCTGACAGACAAGAGCCATTCTACATACCAGAGGTTGCTGCAAGAGCTGAAGAACTTGCAGCCTGGACTGCAGCCAGACAACCTGATGTTGGATTGTGAACTAGCTGCAATACAGGCATTTGAAAGTGAATTCCCCAACCTTTTGAAGACTGGTTGCTTTTTCCACCTTTCACAGTCGGTTTGGCGTAAAGTTCAAAATGAAGGACTCAAGATGCAATACCAAGGTGACCATGAATTTGCCCGTTGGATACGCATGATACCTGCCCTGGCCTTTCTACCACCACAGAATGTTGTGCAATCATTTGAAGAATTGGTGGAAGATCCTGACTTTCCACAAGAAGCCATACCCATTGCCAGCTATTATGAAGATACGTATATTGGTTGAATGACTCGCAGAGGACGTCAAGCACCTTTGTTTCCAGTTCAATTCTGGAATGTGTATGAACGAACATTGAATGATCAACAGCGAACAAATAATGATGTCGAAGGATGGCACCGTAGCTTTCGAGAAACATGTGGTACTCTTTTCCCAAATATATCCCGGTTCATTAACTGTCTGAAACATCAGCAAGAGCTCCATAGTTTTGAAATTATTCAGATAATAGCAGGAAATCCCATCGCTGCAAGAAACAAAAAGTATGCTGCAATTTCAGCAAGGGTTAAACGTATCGTGCAAGATTTCGATAATAGAAGCTTGATGGATTATCTGAGAGGCATTGCCTACAGCTTTGATTTTTAGTTCATGGTCACATATTGTATGTTTTGAGAGCAGTGTTTTTAGCTGTAAAATAATTCAAGCATTATAACATGCAATTTGTATTTTCTCTTTTTCTCTACTCCTTCCCCTCTATACCTTTTTATGTTTCTTGTTAAAACAGTTTTGATATATACAGTTAAAGCATAACTCTGCAAAAAACATGTTATGTTATAGTACCTGTGCCCATGATATTCATTTCCAAAGGAGACCTTCCAGCAGCTTCACTTCTGTGTGAAAAGTCTCATCCAAGTTAAAGCTCCATGTGCTGCAGGATTTCAGTGGTTGCTAAGGAGGTTGTTTCTCCTTAGTAGCAGTACTTGTTGATGGATTCTAGAGGGCGTGGCTGCACAGGAGCATGCAGCTAACAATATATTCCCTATGATGTATAAAGGGCTGCTGGTTTACAGCCCTCTGCAAAGCCCCCCCTATGTGTTCCGTCCTGTAACGGCTTTACACAGGCAGGGGGGAGCCCTCCTCTTGTCCAGGACAGAGCACATGAGCAGAGGGTGAAGGGGAGCTTTGCAGAGGGCTGTGAACAAGCAGCCCTGAATGTATCATAGGGAGCCAGGATCCGTTCTGCTCCCAAGGGGGCACGACCTCCTTAGTAACCAATGAAATCCTACTATTTTCCTGTCTGTTTGTAAAATTACTCATCTAGAAAACAAAGTTTGAGAATAAAAAAAACTAATTTGATCAGAATTGTATATCTTAGACTCATATGGTGTATTATTAGTGATAAGCAAACCTGCCAATGTTCAGTTCAGGCAGGTCTTTCCCGGATGCGAAAGATCCAGGAGCAAATTGCTAGAGGCAAAACATCCAGGGATGAACTGCTGGGGGCAAACTGACAGGGGGCGAAACATCCAGGGGTGAAACATCCGGGGGCGAACTGCTGGGGGCGAAACATCCAGGGGCGAAACATCCGGGGGCGAAACATCCGGGGGTGAACTGCTGGGGGCGAAACATCCAGGGGCGAAACATCCGGGGGCGAACTGCTGGGGGCGAAACATCCGGGGACGAACTGCTGGGGGCGAACTGCTGGGGGCAAAACATCCGGGGGCGAAACATCCGGGGGCGAACTGCTGGGGGCGAAACATCCGGGGGCGAAACATCCGGGGGCGAAACATCCGGGGGCGAACTGCTGGGGGCGAAACATCCGGGGGTGAAACATCCGGGGGCGAACTGCTGGGGGCGAAACATCCGGGGCGAACTGCTGGGGGCAAACTGCTGGGGGCGAAACATCCGGGGGCGAACTGCTGGGGGCGAAACATCCGGGGGCGAACTGCTGGGGGTGAAACATCCGGGGGCGAACTGCTGGGGGCGAAACATCCGGGGGCGAACTGCTGGGGGCGAAACATCCGGGGGCGAAACATCCGGGGGCGAAACATCCGGGGGCGAAACATCCGGGGGCGAAACATCCGGGGGCGAAACATCCAGGGGCGAACTGCTGGGGGCGAAACATCCGGGGGCGAAACATCCGGGGGCGAAACATCCGGGGGCGAACTGCTGGGGGCGAAACATCCGGGGGCGAACTGCTGGGGACGAACTGCTGGGGGTGAAACATCCGGGGGCGAAACATCTGGGGGCGAACTTCTGGGGGTGAAACATGCGGGGGCAAACTGCTGGGGGCGAACTGCTGGGGGCGAAACATCCGGGGGCGAACTGCTGGGGGCGAAACATCCGGGGGCGAAACATCCGGGGGCAAAACATCCGGGGGCGAACTGCTGGGGGCGAACTGCTGGGGTCGAAACATCCGGGGGTGAAACATCCGGGGGCGAAACATCCGGGGGCGAAACATCCGGGGGCGAAACATCCAGGGGCGAAACATCCGGGGGCGAACTGCTGGGGGCGAAACATCCGGGGGCGAAACATCCGGGGGCGAACTGCTGGGGGCGAAATGTGCGGGGGCGAAATGTGCGGGGGCGAAACAACCTGGGGGCGAAATGCTGGGGGCGAAATGTTCGGGGGCAAAGTGTACCTGGGGGCGAACTGCTGGGGGCGAACTGCTGGGGGCGAAATGCTGGGGGCGAAACTTCCAACTCCCAATATTTTCATTGGGATTCATACATGTTGATGAGTGTCGGCAACTTTCATACCATGCGGGAATTTGTAGATTCAAAACAGATGGAAAACAAGGTTTCTGATCACTGCTTTATGACCTATTAAGTCATAGACTAAAGTGAAAGGCTCAAATGGTGTCCCGTGGTATCAGGCAACCAGATGTAAGCTGTAGACCCTGCAAGTCCAGGAGGTTGGGAGCCGAGTCCTCCATGAATTGCACTTGGTTTCCAAGCACATCCCAAAGTTCAATGAATGAAGTAAGATCTAGGAAATTTGCAGGCCAGGTCAACATCTTTACTGTTTGTCATGCTCTTCAAACCACGCCGGAACAATTTGTACAGTGTGGACGAGAGCATTAATCTGCTGAAAGAGATTCCTAGGGGCCATGCACACATTAATTTGGTGAGTTTTTTACCCCCAGTATTTGTAAGCCAAAACCAGGATTTGGTGAAAAATGCAGAAGTAGTGACGTGTTTCTATTATACTTTTCCTCTGATTGTTCCTCTCCTGGTTTTGGCTTATAAATACTGGGGTAAAAAGCTCACCAAATACTCAATGTGTGCACATGGCCTTAGGGAGAAATTCATGGAAGCCGAGGCACTAAGGCAGCAGGCTCTAGATAAAAACTTGATACATAATGTGTTACAGCTGTATTGTTTTAGATTTGAGAAAGGCCAATTACGGCCGAAACGCTGCATGCTTTGTCTTCCTGTAAGGCTATGTGCACACGTAGCAGAAAATTTCTGCTTAAAAACTGACTTCCTTCCCAGAAACCGCAGGTTTTTTCCTGCGCGTTTTGCGCGCATTTTTTGCGCAAAAAAGCGTGCATTTTTTATGCGTTTTTTTCCGCGCGGTTCCTGATACATAGAAATAACCACAAATGTGGAAAAATCCGCGAAATCAATGAGCATGCTGAGTTTTTTACCGCGAAGCGGGTTTTTTCGCGGTAAAAAACGCATCAGTATGCACAAAAATTGGAAAATGCATAGAAATGAATGGGAAGTTTATTTTTAGTGTTTTTATAGCAGATTTATAGTCAAATCCGCTAAAAAAAATGCTAAAAACCGCTGTGTGTGCACACAGCCTTATGCTTTTAACTAATCTACTTATATCTATATATACAGTATATATAAAAATGAGTTTATGTATGTGTGTGTGTATGTGTGTGTATATCGGCCACACCCACTCCATATAGCAACCAATCACTAAGCATCTGTCATTTCACCAGAGCTGTTTAAAAGAAGCTGAGCTGTGATTGGTTGCTATGAGCAACAGTTTTCCTTGTAGACAGTTGTGGTAACTGAGGCCTATTATTCTTATCATTTCTATGGTGTTATCGTCCTTCTTTAAAGCTGGAAATAACACAATTTATTACCGTGCCAACAAAGACCACCCTCTGACACAGACTGCAGGGGGAGCCCAGTATCACACAGGATAGGATTAGATACACTGCTCAGCAGTCGGTATCACACAGGATAGGATTAGATACACAGCTCAGCAGTCAGTAACACAGGATAGGATTAGATACACGGCTCAGCAGACAGTATCACACAGGTTAGGATTAGATACACAGCTCAGCAGACAGTATCACACAGGATAGGATTAGATACACAGCTCATCAGTCAGTAACACAGGATAGGATTAGATACACGGCTCAGCAGAAAGTATCACACAGGATAGGATTAGATACACAGCTCAGCAGGCTGTATCACACAGGGTAGGATTAGATACACGGCTCAGGAGACAGTATCACACAGGACAGAATTAGATACACAGCTCAGCAGACAGTATCACACAGGACAGAATTAGATACACAGCTCAGCAGACAGTATCACACAGGACAGAATTAGATACACAGCTCAGGAGACAGTATCACACAGGATAGGATTAGGTACACAGCTCAGGAGATAGTATTCCACAGAATAGGGTTAGATACACAGCTCATAAAACAGTATCACACAGGACAGAATTAGATACACAGCTCAGCAACAGGATGTGCTAAAGGAGAGGACATTTTCATTCCAAGAATTCCACTCATTCCATCTGATTAGCCTTTTGATTTTAAAAGCCTCCAGTTTCCACTTCGACTGGTATTTGCAATGTACATTAACAATGCTCAGGGACAGTCCTTGAAAGCAGAAGGGATTGATTTGCAATCTCCATGCTTTTCTCATGGTCAACCTTACGTGGTCTGTTCAAGAGTTGGAACTGCCAAAAATCTGTTCATCTTTGCACTGAAAGAAAAAACCAAAAATGTTGTTTCTAAAAAAACTCTTGAATGAGTTGAAAATAAAATACTATCAATACTTAAGTAATCGTTTAGCTAATTTGTGTTGCAAATCTGTAGTGTTGAATATATGAAATGTTTTTATGTGCAATATAATCATTATAATCTGTTATAACTAACCACAGTTAGTTACTATGCCTGGGCAACGACGGGGTCTTCAGCTAGTATGGAATAAAGATCAAGTTTTTATCAAGAACCTGATGCCTTGATGCCTCAGCTTCTTTTAATTTCTACATTGCTTTTAGACCCGGTGGGAGGCCCTGCCGAGCTAAGTACAAGTTTGGTCAATGGTGCATATGAATCTACTAGTAACTATTATTAGGGAATACGGTTTCCATGAAAAGGAGTGTTTGGTCTTTAGCAGCATGTAGGTAGCTAGTATGTGTGAACATAACTTTCATTCTAATGTCAGAACATTGCCCACCTCTAGTTGGATCCTGGTGCCATCTTTGGCACATATGGTTCTCCATGTGATGACAATAAAAAAACATGTGATTCATCAGACCATTGCACCATGGTACTGTCCTGCCACTCACAAGTCCACAGTAGGCACTTTCAGCGGTGGGCAGGGGTACGTAGACTAGGAAGGCTACACACTCTCCAACACAGTATGCTGCTCTGATGCACTTTGTTTTATGTCACCTTTCTATCATTGCCATTATTAATGAGTAATTTGAACTACAGTAACTTCTCAGAGTGATTGGGTCAAACAAACTAGCCTTTGCTTGTTCACATCTTCACTCTCTTTGGGCCACTTTTTGGAAGAACTATCTAAAGATAAGCAGAGGATCGGGTCCTAGTCTAGTTTCCACAAATTTGCAGTTCCATGCGAATGTGAACACAGAGATTCAATACACAATCCCTCATTGCCAAAGCACCGTTGAGTGGGCTAATGTTATTTTGCATGGCTGCACTGGCTTCCCCATAGTGCAGATGTGACACTTAGTGGATTCTCATTCTGTGCACTGGTGGTCTGTCACAGATCAGTGTTCCCATTGGACACAGGACTGGTAGTTCGCACAGACGAATCAGTTTCCATCTCCAGATTCCACTAGAACTCGTCCACACCACTGGATCGTACGTTTAAGTGCTTTGCAAAAAAAGTCGGATCACACTCTGATCCGTGTTAGTCTAGGGGGATGCGCACATGTCCGATTTTTCTCATAGGACTGTCTCGTCCGAGGAAAAAAAAATTGCAACATTTGAGTTTGATCCGATATTTAGATTGCACTCGGCCATGCAAGTCAACGAGTGTGTGGAAATCATCAAACTCTGCTCCGATGACATCTGAGTGCAGTCCGATTTCCGCACAGTGATACAATGGAGTAGATGGAGAAAAGTTGTTCTCCATCTCCACCTCACCTGTTGTTTTGGAGATGTACTTTGGAAAGTCATTTTGCCTTTAGAATATGGCCTTTGTCAGAGTTCCTCCGATCCTTGCATTTGTCCATTTTTCCTGCTTCCAACACATCAACTTTGAAAATTTAGTTTACTTGCTGCTCAATACAGGTGCCATAGTCACGCGATGATGATTAATGTTATCCACTTCAGTTGTTTTATTGTTATGGCTGGTCAATGTAAATGAATGAATTGTTTTATCATCATGCACTTTTTTCTTGTTAACTAAACAATCAAATCAAATACATGATCATACCAAGTTCCCAAATAGCAATTGCTATAAATCAGTTTACAAAGTCCTGAGTTTACAACATAGATAAAAGAAGTGTATTATATATTTCATACATGTCCACAAGAGGGCATATTATGCACACCTGCTATATGGCTGCTGTAAAAGCATTCAGAATATAGATATTTTGAGAGTCTGCAGTCTCCACAGGTTACAGAAAAAAATATTTAGATTTCCCAATTGAAGTTATACTTTGCCTTTTCAACACATTTAAAATATTCCAACATTGAAATCAAAGGTTTAACCCCTTCATGCTGCAGCCCATTTTCATCTTTGCGTTTGTTTTTCGCTCCCCTTCTTCCCAGAGCCATAACTTTTTAAATTTTTCCATCAATATGGCCATGTGAGGGCTTTTTTTTTGTGGGACAAGTTATACGTTTGAACGACACCATTGATTTTACTATATCATGTACTCAAAAATGGAGAAAAAAAATCCAAGTGTGCTGAAATTGCAAAAAAGTGCAATTCCACAACGATTTTTTGGATTTTTTTTTACCATGTTCACCAAATTCTAAAACTGACCTGCCATGATGATTTTCCAGGTCATTATGATTTTATAGATAGCAAACATGTCTAGGTGCTTTTTTATTTAAGTGGTGAAAAAAAATCCAAAGTTAAAAAAAATTAAAAAATGGCGCCATTTTCTGATACCCGTAGCGTCTCCATTTTTCGTGATCTCGGGTTGGGTGAGGGCTTATTTTTTGCCTGCTGAGCTGTTGTTTTTAATGATATCATTTTGGTGCAGATGGGATCTTTTGATCGCCCGTTGTTTAATGCAATGTTGGAGTGACCAAAAAACATAATTCTAGCATTTGTAATTTTTTTTTCTTGTTATAATTTTTTATTGTTTTATTTTGAATGGGGCAAAATGGGGGTGATTTGAACTTCTGTATTTTTTATCTTTTTAATATTTTTTTAAATCTTTTTTTTTTACTTTTGGCATGCTTCAATAGTCTCCATGGGAGATTAGAAGCTGCCATAATCTGATCAGCTCTGCCACATACAGGCAATGATCAGATCACCTGTAGGTAGCAAAATTGCTGACTTGCTATGTGCACCGACTACTGGGCAGCGCTAACAGCAAGCCAGCAGTGACAACCATAGAGGTCTCCAGGAGACCTCTGGCTTTCATGCCAACCCATCGGTGACCCGCAATCATGTGACGGGGTCACCGATGGGCGGATTCCCGCTGTGATTGCCTGAGGCACATGTTAAATGCTGCTGTCAATAACATTGAACTATAGGAATTACTTTTTTTATATCTATTAAATTGAAAGATACATGCTTAAACTATGCAGTAACATAAAACATAAATTTATGTAATTTTTATATTTTTTTATATGCTTTGAAATGAGAGATTCATGCTATGTTTGTTCAGCTGTGGTTTTTCTGATGTCATTAATTGCTATGTTTGTGATTGTTTCCTTGCTATACAGTATATACACTTGTTTGTCTTGTACTAGATCCTATGGCTAAGTGCGCCATGGTGCACCAGAAACGTGCCAGGCAGAGAATCTCTCTCTTATTTTTAAAAACTGTTTTTTAAAATGTTTATTTAGACTGGATGGACGTGCTGGAAACACCCCTAGTTGCACATATGCTTCGGCGTTTCAGACAAAAGAAATTTTGAAAATCCGCTTCCCAGTGTTGCTGCAGGTGATTGAAGGCCTCTCCCTCACGTGTACATAGCGAGAGCTCGGTCAATCACCTGATGTGGCAATATGCAGAGCCTGCTGCAGCGAAACCTTACTGGTCTCGTATACGTTCTCTGAAATGCTGGAGTGCAGTACAGAGAAGTCACGTTCAAAAAGAAATTGGATCTACTACTGAGCTCTGCATTCCTTGAAGGAACCATAGACAAAGATGCGCAAGATTTTCTAATTACTCCCAAACCTGTCACTCCATCTTTCTACCTTTTACCAAAGGTTCATAAGTCACTATCCAATCCCCCAGATAGGCCTATAGTGGCCAGAATTGGTGGTATTGGTGGATGCATCTGTGAATATTGGGTTTACTATTTACAGCCATTGGTTTTCATCCGGAAGATGATGACCATACTGGAACATTATTGGTATGAGTGGACATGGAGTCCCTTTATACAAGCATACTGCATGAGCTAGATCTACAAGCAACAGCATTTTTCCTGGATCAAACAGGTGACTCAAATAGCCAAAATAATATTTTCCTTATGGAGCTCCTATCATTTGTCCTCAAGCACAATTACTTTCTTTTTGGCGGTACCTTCTATAAGCAATTTTCTGGCATAGCCATGGGTGTGCATTGTGCCTCCTCCTATGCCAACCTCTTCCTGGGGTGATGAGGGGTGACACACATGCACCCTTTGGATCGTTATCAATGTCATGTCACAAGATCGTGCAGGTATATTGATGACATTCTCTTTTTCTGGACTGGTCTCCTTGAACTATGTTCTGAGCTAATTTCCATTTTGGACTCCAGCTCATGTAACATAGTCCTCACCTCAACGATGGCCACCAACTTAAATTTCTTGGACAATAGAAATCAATAAACACAATCAATATAGGACAATGATATGTAATATGTTTTCCCCCTAAGATAAATCAAGTAAATAATGGAGTACTCCCAAAACATAATTGAACCCAAGAGAAACTAGAGTAAACAAGGACCACTGAGATATAAGAATAATAAAATCACTTTTTAATGCAAACAATTACTAAAAATACAAAATAAAAAAACTGTGAGGAGGTCAAAACAAAGAGGAAAGCATGATGTTTGATGGAGAAGCACAACAACATAGTCAAATATTGAACCAATACATATGGGTATATATGGACCATCCCTCTTATCTCATACATTCCATATTAAATGTGGGAGAGTACAGGGGAAAACATGTCCTATAGCAGCAATAATGGCATACAAGTTGAAGCAGTGTTTTTAAATAAAGTGACTTTGCCTATAAGAATGCCATATAGCTGTAGTGCTACCAATGATTTGAAGAGACTGTGCACCCACGGGGAGACCATGCTTCTCTATTTAACATCATGCTTTCCTCTTTGTTTTGACCTCTTCAGAGATTTTGATTTTGTATTTTTAGTAATTGTTTACAATAAAAAAGTGATTTTATTATTCTTATGTCAGTGGTCCTTGTTTACTCCAATTTCTCTTGGGTTCAATTAAATTTCTTGGATGTACAGCTTTCTATCTCTAATAATAAGATCATTATGTCACTTTTTCGGAAGACGTCCATGAATAGCCTGCTTCATTTTAATACCTTTCATCCCTCACATCTTAAAAGGGGTATACCCTATGGACAGTTTATCAGGATCAAATGCAACTGTAGTGATAACTCTGATTTCAATTTACAGGCTCAGCTACTCACTCAACGCTTCAGGACCAGAGGCTACCCCAAGCAATTCAGTGAGGCTTTCCAGCATGCTCACCAACTAAATAGGGTGGATTTACTACATCCCAGGACTACGTTACATGACAACTATACTCGGCTTATTATATCTTATAATAAACAGTGGCAGATCTTCATAAATTACTCAAAAAAAACTGAAGCATTCTCTTGCAGAACTGAAACTGAGAAACGTTGTCTCCCCTAAACCTCTCCTTCTGACTAGGAAAGCTAAAAATTTAAAGGACAACCTAACCAAACACCACTTTGTACGTCCATCTACCAGCCTCAACAGTGGCTTTGTCCTTAAGGGCTCACACGCATGCGGTGATTGTTTTGTGCGTCCTTTCAAGCCCTCTACACTTTAATTTACCAACCATAGAGATCAACATATATATCCACTTCGTAAATATATCACCTCTCAGCCGAAAAACATAATCTATGTCCTTATCTGCCCGTCCTTTACTGTATGTCGGCCAGACTACTCAGGAATGATGTGAAAGGCTACGAAAAGCATTTTTCTAACACTGCCTTGGCAGAAAAACACCATAGACAGGGAGAGATCCTGTGTACAGTTGCTGCACATTGCAAATGTAGAATTGATGGCACTAGGATTGTGGGTTTGGATATTATATCTACTAATATCAGAGGGGGTGACAATACCCTGATGATATATTATAATGAAAGCCATTGGATTTATCAATTAGACTGTTAGACTGTGTCTCTCCAAAGGGAATTAATGAAGATCTTCAGTTCACAGAGATTCTATAAAGGCATCCAATTATATATCAGTACTGATATGTTTGACAGTGTAGTCTGATTGGTCGACCAGTGTGCCATTCTTCTTTTATTTCATGTAAACACTGCCTTTATATGATCGTCTTTGCATCAATATCTGGTGACTGTGCATAATGCTGTATATACATATATATATGTATCTGTGCATATTTCTTCTGTGCATGTTTTTTCTGTGTTTATGTATTTTGCCTACTGTACTTGGTTTACTATCGTTCATGGAGTTATGCCCCTCTTATTGTTCTATTCAATTGTGCCCCTCTATGCGTTCTAGTGTGGAACGCATGGAAATTGTGTTTTGGCGATTTCCAGGTACATTGTTTCTGCCCCAGTGGAGTGCATTATGTATTTCAGGGTGGTCGTTCAGACTCACTTCCGGTGAGTGGTGACAATTTCCAGCATTGTCACTTCTGCCGCCGTGGAGCACACCATGCCTTCCAGCACATTTGCTGTGCATTGGTGCCAGGAGTGTGAGATATGGGAAAATGATATCTAAATGAAATCATTTTGATTTCTGATGGAATTCCCCATCAAGATACAGTTTGGCCCCAAAATACATGCTTCATACCGCTCAGCCCCCCTCCATTGGCATTCATTCGCCAGGATCAATGGTTTTCTTTAATTTAACTTTAGTTTGAAGCTCTCTTCAGGGTGGACATAGATCCTGTATCCAGCAATTAACACAGGGGTGTGAACTCTCCTGCAGGACCTGCCACACTGGATTCCTTTGTCTGACCAAGCACATGGCGACATTGTAGCAGCATAGGTCACAGCAAGGCTCTGAGGTATTGAATCTGGAAAATGACCTATAATAACAGAATGCCATATCTCTGAGCCTAGTTGAGCACATTCTCAGAACTGGCATTCCTTCCCTCACACGCTCATTCCGGCAGCCACCTGTAGCACTCTGGGTTATGGAGTTATGAAGCGTAGCTACCAGGGATTACATACAGTAGGCATATTTGGTCTCCCTGCACAGATAAAATCCAGCGGAATCCAGTGGCGGTGCTGCCGACCCATTTGGAGCTACGGGCGGAAAGTTATGGGCCATCTACATTTCTGCCTGGAAAATCATACTCTCAGAGATGGGAGGAGATAGGCTGCACAAGCCCAGGGTTGGGCATAGAGTGTGGGAGGGAACAGCCTAGAAGATAAGAGACAGCTCCTCATTTTGAGCTTAGCTGTCTACTGGCAGGAGGATCTGTTAGCTGACGTGGCCAGGAAAACCATGTAACTAAGATTTAGACCTGTGATCCATCATCGACTCCCAGTGGTCACATGCTACATAACATGGTAATTGCAACCTATCTACACCCTATCCTTGTACTACACTCTTGACTGTATACCTGTGTATTGTTCTGTACATATATGCCTGTATATTTATAGTGCGCCTTTCAAAGATTAAATATAAAATTAAACTTGGGCTGCTCTTTTATCTCGATACATGAATCCTCACGTCCACATGCTCCATTGGTTATTATACGGTACCCGGGTTGATTTCTGACCTGATATAGGACTGCTGACGGACTGTGTTTATTTCGAACAAGGAACTGGTGGCAGCAAACTGTACCATTTTAGTGAAGAACTCTGGCAGTGACGGCCAGGAGATTTATATATATATATCCCCAGCTTGGACTGGTGATATATATATCCCCCCTCACTGGGAGCGCCTCATTAACTCGTTCCTATAGGGGAAGCCTTTCCGGCGACTAATTGCCCTCGGTCCAGTTCCCTGATTGACTTGGGGCAAGTGGTGGCACCAGAAAGCCGATACCTGCTGGGTCCCTCTCTCCTCTCCCCCGAGGTGAGCGAAGTTTCCACACCCTTCCCCTGTGCTATTCGTTACAGATTAGCACGTTTGCTGTGTATTGGTGCCGGGAGCATGCATTCATTCATGGGCCTAGGGAACTATTTTTATTTCCTACATTAGGGTATTGTCTGTTGTGAGTTCATTTTCCCCTTCACCATTGAGGTCTGATGAACTCCCTCTTCTGGTGAAGGAAGGTAGTGAGGCTGATTACAAAGCACCTGAGCAGAATGATGATGACTGGGTGACTGGGATTGCTGACTGGATATAAGGCAGCCGACGTCCTTCTGCCTTGCGGGTGATTACTCTGAGGGATTCTTGGAGACCAGTCTGATTCCTGCTCCTCAAAAGCTAAGTTTTCTGCTCTACTTTTTGCATTTCTGTTTTGGTTTTGTTTTGCCTTGTTTTTCTGGATTTCTGCCTTTCCCTGCTGGGTGAGCTGAATTCCTTTTTGCTCTGTCTTCAGATAATACCTGGGTACTGATATAGTCTTTTTGAAGCCTGGCGTCTTCAGGGCTTTTTTCCCTATCAGTCTGTTGGCTCTTGTTTTTGAGAGGGTTTTGGCGGATTGCAGACAGCAGCTTTTCTATTCTGTCCTATTTAGTTAGCTTGGGCCCCATCATTTGCTCAGCCTATCTTTCTATCTGTGTGAGTGTTTTTTCATCTTGCTTCACTGTCATTATATGTTGGGGGCTGCCTATTGCTTTGGGGTCTGCTCTGGGGCAGGTTAGATTTCCCTTTCTGTCTTTAGGCTATGTAGTTCTCCGGCTGTGATCGAGGGGTCTAGGGCACCGTAGGAACCCCCCACGGCTACTGCTAGTTGTTGTTGTTAGGTTCAGGGGTCTGCAATCCGATAGCTGCCAACTTCTCTGGTTTTCTGGACTTAGCTAGTATTTCTGTTTTTGCCTCCTACGGTGACTCATTCATAACAGAATTACCCGCCATATCGCAGATCCTAGGGTACTCAATAGCAGGAAAGAATTGTAAAAAAAAAAAAAGTGTGTATATTTTTTCCTCTATATTTCTGAGGCCATAGGGGAAATTTATTTTTTTTTCTGTCAATGGAGATAAAGCAATTGTCTGATCGTGTGGAGCAGCTCGCTGCGGAAGTGTGGGGAATTTCTGCCTACCTTGCTCATTCACATGCTGCTGAACCAAAGATCCCTACTCCTGATGTGTTTTTTGGGGATCGGTCTAAATTTTTGAATTTCAAAAATAACTATAAATTATTTTTTGCCTTGAAGCCTAACTCATCAGGGAGCTCCGCGCAGCAGGTTAAAATTGTCATCTCTTTCCTGCGTGGCGATCCCCAGGATTGGGCATTTTCTTTGAAACCAGATGATCCTATTCTGACTAATGTGAACGCATTTTTTCAAGCCTTGGGGTTGTTGTATGACGAACCTAATGCTATTGATCAGGCTGAAAAGACCCTGTTGGCATTGAGCCAGGGTCGAGATTCTGCAGAATTGTACTGTCAAAAATTCCGAAAGTGGGCGGTCCTTACTACCTGGAATGATAATGCCTTGGCAGCTCTCTTTCGGAAGGGTTTGTCAGAAGCCGTAAAAGATACTATGGTGGGATTTCCTGTTCCCTCTGGTCTTGACGATTCTATGTCATTAGCCAGTCAGGTTGATCGGCGTTTACGTGAACGCAGGACTGCACGAGAGGTGTTGCCACCTGTTGAACAAGTGTCTGAACCTATGCAATGTGATAGAGTTTTGTCCAGGGAGCAAGGTCAGGATTTCAGAAGGCGTAATAAGCTGTGTTTTTTTGTGGAGATGCCTCGCATATTATTTCTGTCTGTCCTAAACGAGAGAAACGTTTTGCACACACGTTTTCTGTGGGTGGTGTTCAACCTAAGTTTCTTCTGGCAATTACTCTGATCTGCTCCCTGTCCACATTTTCCGCCAAGGCTTTTGTGGATTCGGGAGCAGCCCTAAATCTAATGGACTTGGATTTTGCTAAACGTTGTGGATTTCCAATGACACCTCTGCGGACGCCTATCTCTTTGAGGGGGATTGTGTCACGTCCGCCATGTCTGCCATGTCTGTTTGTCTCAAGAACTCCTGGAGCGATGTGCATGCGCATGTTTTGTCTGCTGTCCTGCATGTTCGCTAGAGCTGTGTGCAGACTCACCTCATGTCTGAGCTGCAGGATCCCTGCGTTTCTGCTCTGCCTTCTGTGATCTTCTCGTCATGTCTGGAGTCCTTGATCATGTGATGTTTCTTAAGATCCTGCACTGTCTGGTTCTGCAATCATCTCGTCATGTCTAGAATCCCGGATCATGTGTTCTTCCTAGGATCCTGCACTGGTTGGTTCGGTGATCATCTCGTCATGTCTGAAACCCTGATCATGTGACGTTTCCTAAGATCCTGCACTGTCTGGTTCTGCTATCATCTCGTCATGTCTAGAATCCCGGAAGTTCTCCCCTGGTCCTGACCTGGAGGAGGAGGTGCTATGCCCTATATCAGGCCGCCTCTTCCTATGCTCAGGGCCTGATTATTGTGTTGCTTCCCTGCAAGGCTCTGGGTCTGTGGGGTTGCTCCCTCTATTCTGTGCCCTTGCACTTTGCTCTGTAGTGCGTCTCTGCACACGCTCCGTGCTCGTATTCCGCCTCTTGTCTTGTGCCATGTCTTGTGTTGTCTCTCGTGCCATGTTTGTCTTTGCCTTGCTTTGCCTTGTAGTCCTTCTGCTGTTCTTTGTCTTAGTCTGTTTTGCTATGTCTCGCCTTAGCTATGCTTTGACTTGTAGTCCTTCCTTTGTTCTCTTCCTCGCCTGTTTTGCCATGTCTTGCTTTTGCTGTGCTTTGACTTGTAGTCCTCCCTGTGTTCTCTGCCTTGCTATTCCTTGCTTTGTGTTCCTCCCTATGGTCTCAGTCTTTGCTTGCTCTGCCTCGCTCTCTCCTATGGTGCTCTGTAGTGCTCCCTGGCACACGCACCATTTCTCCTCTCCTTAGTGCTCGTTTCTTTGTCTAGTCCCAAGGTCTTCCCTTGGCCCGGCTCTGGGCTTCTGCCTACGCTCCGCTGCTAGACTCTGTCCTCGCTCTGACCTGGCTCTGTTTCTGCTTGTGTTCCTTGCCTTGTTCCCTGCCTTGTCCTTGCATTGAACCCCGGCGTGGGTTCCCCTTGGCCGTCTCCTGTGCCGTGGTAAGTGCCACGTGTTTGTGTACAGCCGTGTGTACTGGCCAGTGTGGCGTGCCCCCTGCGTGGCTCCTAGCACGCAGCCCTTCCTTGTGCCCTGGCGTGGCTCCTAGCACGCACCCTGCCTTGAACCCTGGCGTGGCTCCTAGCACGCACCCTGCCTTGAACCCTGGCGTGGCTCCTAGCACGCACCCTGCCCTGAACCTGGCGTGGCTCCTAGCACGAAGGTTCCTTTGCCCCCTCCTGTGCCTTAGTCGTGCCTCGTGCTGGCGTTACAGCCGTGTGCATTGGCCAGTGAGGTGTGCGTCCCTGCGTGGCTCCTAGCACGCAGCCCTTCCTTGTGCCCTGGCGTGGCTCCTAGCACGCACCCTGCTCTGAACCCTGGCGTGTCTCTACACGCACTCTGTCTTGTGCCTTGGCGTGTCTCTACACGCACTCTGTCTTGTGCCTTGGCGTGTCTCTACACGCAGTCTGTCTTGTGCCTTGGCGTGTCTCTACACGCACCCTGTCTCGTTTGCGAACCTTGGGCACCCTGTCTCGTTTGCGAACCTTGGCGTGTCCCCTACACACGCACCTCGCTTTGAACCCTGGCGTGTCCCCTACACACGCACCTTGCCTTGCACCTAGTCTTGAACCCTGGTGTGTCCCCTACACACGCACCTAGCCTTGGACCCTGGCGTGTCCCCTACACACGCACCTAGCCTTGGACCTTGGCGTGTTCCCTAAACACGCACCCTGCTTGGATATCTGTCGTGCCTCCTTGCCTGAACCCTGGTTTGCCTGCCGGATGCCCGGAACCTGCCGACCGTTGCCAGAGGTCCGGAACCAGATGACTACGGCCTGATGTCCGGAGCTGACGTCCGCAGCCTGATCCCTGGACCCTGTCGGTTTGCCAGCAGTCCGGAGTCCGATGCCATTATGCCATTACCTGTGCCTAGGCGTGCCATCTGGCACGTACCATGTTATGGACCTTGGCGTGCCCACGCGCGCACCTTGCACGTTTTGCTTGTTTTCTCTGTATGTGATCTTGTGTTATTCTAATGAAGATACCTTGCACCTACGTCTAGTCTCGTCTTGCTTCCTGCTCGTCCTTGTCGTCAGACACTCGTCTAGTGTCCCCTGAGCCGGCCGTCTGGTCCCAGCAGTCGTGGTGGCTCACCCCCTTGGTCTTGCCCCTGACACTCCCTGTATAGGGGGTGGATTCTCACAAGGTCAGCTCGCCCTCGGTGGGTGGGTGCCACGACCCAGAGGGTCCACTCAAAAAATGGGCTCAGCAGGAGCTGAGTCCGTCACAGATTGATGCTACTCCTTTGGCGAAAAATAAACCTCAGTTTTGGACCCAGGTGGTAATGCGGGTCGCCCCAGACCATCAAGAAAATTGCAGATTTTTGGTGTTGCATAATTTGCATGATATCATTGTTCTGGGGTTTCCCTGGTTGCAAATTCATAATCCAGTATTGGATTGGAAATCTGTGTCTGTGGTGAGTTGGGGTTGTCGGTGTGCCCTTAGTGAGGCTCCGGTTTTTTCCACCTCTCCTCAGTCATATGATGTTCCTGACTATCTGGCGGACTTTTATGATGTATTTAGTGAGAATGAGTCTGCGTCTTTGCCTCCTCATAGGAGTTATGACTGTGCAATTGAACTGAGCCCGGGGCGTAAATTTCCTAAGGGTCGGCTCTTCAATTTATCTGTACCCGAGCACGAGGCTATGCAATCCTATATTAAGGAGGCGTTGGAGAAGGGTCATATTAGACCATCCTCTTCACCCTTAGGTGCCGTTTTTTTTTTCGTGGCCAAAAAGGATGGTTCATTAAGGCCTTGTATTGATTATCGTGCCCTCAACAAAATTACTATTAAATATCAGTATCTGTTACCCCTGATTTCGGATCTATTCTCCAGAGTTAAAGGTGCTTGCTGGTTTACCAAGCTTGACCTCAGGGGGGCGTATAATCTTATCCGCATTAAGCATGGGGATGAATGGAAGACGGCGTTTAATACTCCGGAGGGACATTTTGAGTACCTGGTGATGCCTTTTGGGCTCACTATTGCCCCTTCTGTCTTCCAGTGCTTCATGAACGACATTTTCCGAGACTTTGTGGATAAATTTTTGATTATCTATCTGGATGATATTTTGATCTTCTCCAAGGATTGGGATTCTCATGTGGAACATGTTCGGACTGTGTTCCGGATCTTGAGGGAGAATTCCCTGTATGTCAAAGGATAGAAATGCCTTTTTGGGGTACAGAGGATTTCATTTTTGGGATTTATTTTGTCTCCGTCAACTATTAAACCCGGCCAAGGTACAGGCCATTTATGATTGGGTTCAGCCCACTTCTTTGAAGGCCCTCCAGAAGTTTTTGGGTTTTGCTAATTTTTATCGGAAATTTATAGCAAAATTTTCTAGCATTGCCAAGCCATTGACTGATCTGACTAAAAAGGGTGCTGATGTGTTGAATTGGTCTCCGGAGGCTGTTTCTTCATTTCAGGAGCTGAAGCGAAGATTCACTTCTGCCCCGGTTTTGCGGCAACCTGATGTCTCACTCCCGTTCCAGGTAGAGGTGGACGCTTCTGAGATTGGTGCAGGAGCTGTTTTGTCCCAAAAGGATCCTGTAACATCTAAAATGAATCCCTGTGCTTTCTTTTCCCGAAAGTTCTCTCCATCTGAACGTAACTATGATGTGGGGAATCGGGAACTGTTAGCCATGAAATGGGCATTTGAGGAGTGGAGACATTGGTTGGAGGGAGCTAAACACCAAGTCGTGGTCCTCACTGACCACAAGAATTTGATTTACCTGGAGTCGGCCAAACACTTGAACCCTAGACAGGCTAGGTGGGCCTTGTTTTTTACACGTTTTGATTTTGTGGTCTCTTTTCTTCCTGGCACTAAGAATGTCAAGGCTGACGCTCTCTCTAGGAGTTTCCTTGCTGATTCTTCTGTTGTGACTAAGCCTGCTACCATCTTAGGCGAGGGGGTAGTTCTTTCTGCCATCTTGCCCGATTTGAGACATGCTCTGGAAGAGTTCCAGTAGGACAAACCTGAGCGTTGTCCCAGTGGAAAGTTGTATGTTCCTGACCAGTGGAAGAAGAGAGCGATGTCTGAAGTTCATTGCTCTGCATTGGCTGGTCATCCAGGTATTTTTGGTACTAGAGATCTGGTGAGTCGCTCTTTTTGGTGGCCCGCCTTGTCTCGTGATGTCAGGAATTTTGTGCAGTCCTGTGGGACTTGCTCCCGGTCTAAACCTTGTTCTCGCTCTAGTGGGTTGTTGATGCCTTTGCCGGTCCCCAGGAGGCCATGGACCCATATTTCAATGGATTTCATTTCTGATATGCCTGTCTCTCAGAGAATGACTGTTATTTGGGTGATTTGTGATAGGTTCTCTAAGATGGTTCATCTTGTACCACTCCCTAAGTTGCCATCTTCCTCTGAGTTGGTGCCCCTGTTTTTGCAACAGGTGGTTCGCTTGCACGGGATTCCTGAGAACATTGTATCTGACAGAGGAGTTCAATTTGTGTCTAGATTTTGGAGGACTTTCTGTTCCAAGCTGGGAATTCAGTTGTCCTTCTCCTCTGCTTTTCACCCTCAGACCAATGGGCAGACGGAGAGAACAAACCAGACCTTGGAGTCGTATTTGAGATGTTTTATTTCCACTGATCAGGATGATTGGGTTTCATTTTTGCCCTTGGCCGAATTTGCTTTAAATAATACAGCTAGTTCTGCCACTTTGATGTCACCTTTTTTTGTAACTTTGGGTTTCATCCTCGATTTTCTTCAGGGCAGGTGGAGCCTTCTGCCTGCCCAGGTGTTGACACTGTGGTGGAGAGAATGCACCAGATCTGGGACCAAGTGGTGGATAAGTTATCTCTCTCCCAGGAAAAGGCCCAGCGGTTTTCCAACCGACATAGGACCATTGGTCCCCAGTTTAAGGTCGGTGATATGGTGTGGTTATCATCAAAAAATATCACTATGAAGGTGGCTTCTCCTAAGTTTAAGTCTAGATTTATTGGACCTTACAAGATTTTGGAGATTATTAATCCGGTCTCTTTTCGTTTGGCTCTTCCTGTCACATTTAAAATTCATAATGTGTTTCATAAGTCCTTGTTGAAGAGGTTTGTTGAACCAGTTGTTCCTGGGGTGGCACCTCCGGACCCTGTATTAGTTGAAGGTAACATGGAATATGAGGTAGAGAAGATACTGGATTCCCGTCTGGCTAGACGGAGACACCAGTATTTGGTTAAGTGGAAGGGTTATGGTCAGGAGGATAGTTCCTGGGTCTCTGCCTCTGATATTCATGCCAAAAGATTGGTGTGTGCCTTTCATCGGGCTCACCCTGATTGCCCTGGTGGCGTGGATGAGGGTTCGGTGACCCCTCCTCAAGCGGGAGGTACTGTTGTGAGTTAATTTTCCCCTTCACCATTGAGGTCTGATGAACTCCCTCTTCTGGTGAAGGAAGGTAGTGAGGCTGATTATAAAGCACCTGAGCAGAATGATGATGACTGGGTGACTGGGATTGCTGACTGGATATAAGGCAGCCGACGCCCTTCTGCCTTGCGGGTGATTACTCTGAGGGATTCTTGGAGACCAGTCTGATTCCTGCTCCTCAAAAGCTAAGTTTTCTGCTCTACTTTTTGCATTTGTGTTTTGGTTTTGTTTTGCCTTGTTTTTCTGGATTTCTGCCTTTCCCTGCTGGGTGAGCTGAATTCCTTTTTGCTCTGTTTTCAGATAATACCTGAGTACTGATATAGTCTTTTTGAAGCCTAGCATCTTCAGGGCTTTTTTCCCTATCAGTTTGTTGGCTCTTGTTTTTGAGAGGGTTTTGGCGGATTGCAGACAGCAGCTTTTCTATTCTGTCCTATTTAGTTAGCTTGGGCCCCATCATTTGCTCAGCCTATCTTTCTATCTGTGTGAGTGTTTTTTGTTGGGGGCTGCCTATTGCTTTGGGGTCTGCTCTGGGGCAGTTTAGATTTCTCTTTCTGTCTTTAGGCTATGTAGTTCTCCGGCTGTGATCGAGGGGTCTAGGGCACGGTAGGAACCCCCCACGGCTACTGCTAGTTGTTGTTGTTATGTTCAGGGGTCTGCAATCCGATAGCTGCCAACTTCTCTGGTTTTCTGGACTTAGCTAGTATTTCTGTTTTTGCCTCCTACGGTGACTCATTCATAACAATTTTCACACATGTGGTCAATCAAGCTACGGTCATGTGCTGAGTTAATTGATATCGTCTCCACCAATCTGACTTCAGCCTCTTCTCACTGGCTTATGTATATACAAGTGCTTCTCACAATATTAGAATATCATCAAAAAAGTTAATTTATTTCAGTTCTTCAACACAAAAAGTGAAACTCATATATTATATAAAGTCATTGTGCTATTTCCTATACCCCTGATGAAGCCACCAAGTGTAGCATAAAATGCAGGCCTAGTACTCTCTACTAGTGTTGAGCATTCCGATACTGCAAATATCGGGTATCGGCCGATATTCACAGTATCGGAATTCCGATACCGAGTACCGATATTTTTTCAGTATCGGATACCGGAATCGGAAGTCCCCATAATGCAATGAGCCACTGTTGTGGCTGTGATTGGCTGCTGAAATGATGTCATCATGATGCGCGGTCTGTGCGCATCATGATGTGGGGTCTGTACGGGCCTGCCGGGGGCCAGTGCCGGCTGTCGGGGGCCTGTACGGGCCTCTCGTGGGTCTATGCGGGCCTGCTGGGGCCCTGTGCAGGCCTGCCGGGGCCTGTACGGGCCTGCCTGGGGCCTGTGCCGGATGTCGGGGGCCTGTACGGGCCTCTCGGCGGTCTATGTGGGCCTGCCGGGGCCCTGTGTGGGCCTGCCAGGGCCTGTACGGGCCTCTCAGGGGTCTATGTGGTCCTGCCGGGGGTCTTGTGTGTGCAGGCATCATCCGATGGGACTACAAGTCCCATCGGGCGATGCCTGCAACAATGACAGTGATTGACACATTAGCCAATGATGGGACAGTAGTAGTCCCATCATCCGGCTAATGTGTTGAATGTAAAAAAAAAATACATACATACTACATACATACTACATTCATACAACATACATACTATATACATACTTCATATATACTACATTCATGCAACATACATACTACATATATACTACATTCATACAACATACAAGATACATATATACATACTACATACATACTTCATATATACTACATTCATACAACATACATACTACATATATTCAACATATATACTACATTCATACAACATACATGCATACTACATACTACATACATACTACATACATTATACATTCATACAACATACATACATACTACATACATGCAACATATATACTACATTCATACAACATACATACATACTACATAATACATACATACTACATACTACATACATACTACATTCATACAACATACATACTACATACATACTTCATATATACTACATACTACATACATACTTCATATATACTACATTCATACAACATACATACTACATACTACATTCATACAACATACATACATGCTACATATATACTACATTCATACAACATACATACATACTACATACATGCAACATATATACTACATTCATACAACATACATACTACATACTACATACATACTACATACTACATACATACTACATTCATACAACATACATACTACATACATACTTCATATATACTACATTCATACAACATACATACATACTACATACATACACCATATATACTACATTCATACAACATACATACTACATACATACTTCATATATACTACATTCATACAACATACATACAACATGCTACATACATACAACATACATACTACATACATACTACATACAATACATTCATACATTCATACAATACATACATATAGACATAACAGTACCTATAACATAGAGTACATACTCACATCACTTGTCACTTTGATCCCCGAAGCCAATGTCATCTATGGAAAAATATAAAAATAACAAACAACATATATACTCCCTGATCCGCAGAAATCCACGAGTGTCCCACGACGATCTCCCGTGGAGAACAGCAACATCAGCTGATGCGACCGCTCTCTGAGGGCCACAGGAATACAATGATGGGAGGTAGGTATCCTTCCGCACTGTATTCCTCCGCCACTGTAAAAAAAAGTCCCTAGTCTGCCGGGGGTCTGTGCTCCTTTTATTTCCCTCAGGTTAGTCATCAGTTCCTTGATTGGATTGATATCACAGGTATTTACACTGCGGGATAGCTCACGTGTATTCCATGCACCTTTGCTTTCAATTTTCATCATTATTGGATGGGATTATTATCATGTACTTTGCTGTCCTTCAGTAATATGTTATAATCATGGGTAAAACAATACATGTATATGCCATGTTACGCATTCATGCATATCTCTTTTGTGTTGCTATGTGAATTTTTCATATTATTGTATTTTTGTGGGAGATGGTTATATGTTCATTTATCATCATTATATGGACTTTGCACAGGTGGCTGAGTCTTTCATCTCCTCAGACTTTTCCACCTCCTTTATTTATTCCAAAGACATAAGCCCCTTTTACATTTAGCGATGCACCAGTGATCCCGACCACGATATGACCCAGTCAGGATCGCTGGTGCATCGCTAAATGGTCGCTAGTGAGATGCCAAACAGGCAGATCTCACCAGCGACGCTGCAGCGGTCGTTACTTATCTTTCAGACGCGGCGATGATGACGTCCTCCCGCCCGCGTCCACACGTCGCTCGTCGGCGCCAGCAGGAAGCCCAGCAGGAAGCAGCCGACGAGAAATGGACCAGGACGTTATCGCATGATCAGCGATAGCCAGCGGGGGAGCCGGTCGGAGGTCAGTATCACACAGCGATATCGCTAGCAATATCACTGCTGCGTCACAAAATCGGTGACGCTTTAGCGATATTGCTAGCGATATCGCTATGTGTAAAGCCCCCTATACTGATAGGGATTCTAGATTGTGAGCCCCATCGGGGACAGTGCCAGTAATGTCTATAAAGCGCTGTGGAATTAATGGCGCTATATAAATGAGTAAAATAAATATTTGCATGTTGTACTTAATAAAGCTAGTTGTTATACTATCTGTCTCTCTTATATGCCTTTATTGACTTTTATATTTATGCCCATTGGTGCCTTGTAGATGCTTGTTTCTTTAGTTTTTCTACATTTACCTATGTAATAATTTGACACATTGGTTCCTTTATCTTGTTAATATTACCATTGCGGTGATGCTCCAGTTGCTTCTAATTTAAACAGTGCATAGTTTTGGCAGTATGAAGTGCCTAACAGGTTCCCTTTGATGGTCTAGAAGCAAAAATAGACAATTTATTTGGATGAATGCATGAATGATAATTAAAAAAAAAAAAACAAATGAGAGAATTATTAGTTATTTGGAAAGCCCTGGTGACATAGTAAAACTGGCAACAAGCATTTCACCAGTGTAATGAGGAAGGCGATCTGGATTTGACACCTGATCTGGGCGACAATGGCAGATTTTCATTGATCTATGGAATCTGTGAAATCTTTGCATGGCAATAGTTTTACTGCTAGCTATATCATGTCGCAATGATTAGCACCTTTTAGTTGCTAGCAGCCTAAAATTTTGGGAAACAATCATGGCTAATTCAGGTATGTACCAGGTCAAAAAGTGTAAATGCAGAAGTGGGGAACAGAGTGCACAATAGGCTGATACCCTATGGAGGGAGAGTATGATAGTGCTGGTTATGCTCACCTGATGGAGTTGTGACAGGCACAACTCCTATGTAGGCAAGAAGAAAAATTTCTGCTGCTGCCCTGTGGGTGGTGGATAAATTCCCCAGGAGATATTGTTTTTTTCACTTGAAAAAGATGCTGGTACGGGATTGAAAACACTGTCTCATCATCATTTCAGAAGAATTGGTTTACTCCAGCAGCGCAGCCCACCTATGTGTTTAACCAACTAGACCCAGGTCGAAAAGTGCGGGATTTATGCCGACTCTGGAAGGGAATAGACTTCAACATCCATATTTTAGTACTTATGTTAGTATGGTAATAAGTGTGGCACCCCACACCTCAGAACTGTAGTTAGGCTGTGAGTAAGATAGTAATGACAATTCCCCATCACTGTTGTGGCCCCAACATCTTCACTTTCAGAAGTAACCCGGGGAAAAGGGCAAGCTAGGGTGCCCCCTAGAGTTAGGGACAGGGAAGGAACCCCTGGTCCCAGGACACCTCACAACAGAGTCTTAACAGTGACCAAGCTGTGGTGTTCTGCTCCATACATGATCTACTGTAGCTGGTAACATCTGATAGGTGGAAATGCCAGCGTTGGACCCTCACTTATAAATATTAAAGGGTGGTATAAAACAAAAATGTATTTTAATCATAAATCTTTATCCATTTAATGTCATAATCTAATTCCCCAAGTCCCTATCATCCCCTCATTACAATATCTAACTGCCTTTTATTTTACTACCTAATGCATGCTGGGATACTCAAACGAGTTGCCCCCACACTGAAATAAAGCGTCATCAGTGATGCCAATATCAGGGGCTTGGCTAGTCTCTGCTCTACTGAGCATGTGTTGGTTGTCAAGTTGAACAAATGCTCAGTAGGAATGTCAGGAACACCGCACTGCACTTGCTCACTGAGCCAGTGCGCGTGTCCTGAGTACAAAAACAGTGCTCAAAGATACCTGTGGAGCAGGCAGCTGCGGTGACGATGCATGCTCCAGGACCTGAAGCACATGACTGCTGGGGGCGTGGCCTAAGCTCCACAGAGCTAGGAGCTGCGGGGAAACTCCTAGAAAGGTAACTACGGGACAAGTTACCAAGGGGCATAGACAGGGACGTAAACCAGATCAAGCAGGGTGAAGGCACGAGATAGCAGGACAGTACCAAAGGGTTAGACAGAGCGAATAGTCAGGACGTAGCAATAGATCAGAAAACCAGAACGGGCAATGGACGGTACAATAGGGACAAACTGCAACGGAGTAACAATAGCCAAGCCAGGAGGTCAGAACCAGAGAAGACAATAGTACCAAAACGAGAGACGGAGTACAGAATGAGGGAACAGGCCGGGTCATACACGGAAATCAAACAAGCAATGCAGAATACACGCACACCAGGGGGGTCGGTCAGACACACAGCCAGAATAACAGTATAGATGACAGAGAATGCTAGTCTGGAGTGAGTATAAATACCCCTCCCAGATCCAAAGAGAGGCTGGCAAAAGTTAACCCTGTGAGAACAGGACATTAACCATGTCCTAACCATGAATTTTGTCTCTGTGCCCTGCGCTCCCTCGCTGGCTCTGATGAGAAATGACGAGCTGGCAAGAGAGCACACTGTCAGCATGCATTGTAAGTAGAGAACCAGCAAGCAGAGACCTCCCCCACCCCTGTAAGTAACTGAGCACTTCTCTTTAGAGTAAAGGAGCGCATTGTCAATGTGCGCACAGAAGAATATTGCAGTGAAAAGATCCTACTGAGCAACTTTCAGAAATGACTACTGAAACATGGTCAGAAGAGCAGGGACTAGTCCAGATCTTGAAATGGCTGTCACTGATGACACTTAGTTTAGTGTGTAGGTAGAGGCTGCAGCAGTGCCCCCTGTTGACAACTCGTTTGAGTATCCCAACATGCAATGGGATTCCAAAACAAAGCATCATCACACAGGAAGTATAAAAAGACACACGTTAGAGTAGTGAGAAAATCATTGGGATTTTTTAAAGTATATTATAAAAAAGATAAATTAGAGAATGTAGGAATAAAAAATGTTAAATTTTTGAACAACCACTTTAATCACCTATTCTAAAAATAGGTCAACATTATCCTTACAGTGGAAAACTCCTTTAATTCACAGTATAGATCAACTACCTGTATAAATATAGAAAGTACTTTCCTGGTAGCCGATAAAGATCCGTGACCTAACAGTTACATTGTATCCGGCATTCATACAAAAAGGACATACAGTATAATGCAAACTTTAGGTTTTGCATTTAATTATTTCACCAGTAGATGGCACTAACTACAAACACAGGATGATATTTGGGCAGTGGAAATGTCTACTAGAACTGAGCACAAATGCTCCTAATGACCATTTATAAGCCATGTCTATGGTGATTTACTTACATGTCATCAGATAACCCAGAACCCAAATTCATAAACCTGACCACATTTATATTATCATGAAAAGTCCGGACAACTTGAATGTTTCTGAGAAACACTGATATATAATAAAAGCCAACAGGACATGCTATAAAATAATGAGAAGACTGAGTATAGATCTCTCGGAAAATCGCTAGGTGACACCATGATTTTCTATCAATTTTAAAATTATATACTATTTGTAAAGTCACTTCTTTTACAAAAGGGGATAATCTAACAAAACAGGAGGTAAAAATATTTTATAACAAAAAAGAGCTCCAAGCACTGCAAACGCAACATTATTTTCACTTTATTTTTTTCATACTGTAGAAATTCCCCATACATCAATGAGAATAGTCTGATGCCATCTAGTTCAGGACTATAAATCCTATCGCTGTCACACTATCCTGGGGTATTTAATGGCCAGTCCTCGGCAGACTACAAGCCCTGACAACCTTGAAGAATAAATCTAGCGCTTAAGACAAACACTGTGATGGAATTTTCTATGCTCATTTAGCATTTTTATTTTACAGTGTCTGTTGTATACAAATTAGACAGCACAACTAAAGCAGAATCTGTAGGACCACAAAATTCATGTGGTAGTATAAGAAAAAACATATGCCTAATTCATTCAGGAGACCTTGAATAAGAAACAGTGGCCATCATTTGGGTTTTATAAGGTCATTTTTCTTTTTTGCCTTGTGATTTTCATTGCCATTTATTGGCATCAAATTTTCGGAACAAAACACAATTTGCACAAAGTCAAAAATGTGTTTTTATTTTTGTCTAACATTTTTGTGTTACTTTCAATTTGCATATTTTGTAAACTGGAGCAAAACTTGCGACAAAAATGGCAGCAAAGGTACAAAACCGTCAGGCAGGAGAAACATCAATAAACAAGCCGAGGTCAAAACAGGAAATCACAAATACTAAGCATGAGCAGAAACCACAGACCCTAACAAAGGAGCACAAAGCTATATCTGGCAGCTTCCAGCAGTAATCTGGAGGCTTCAGTAGGGTGTGGTGCTCTCTAATAGGCTTGATCAGGGAGGTGATAACTACAGTTAGACATCACAGACATCCGTACTGTCAGAATAGACAGAACTACAGGTCCCAGCCTCCCTAGACTTAATACCGCCAGCAGAGTGAATATGGCACCGCTTAGAGACAGAAGCAGACATTGCTAGACAAAGTTCTGGTGGAGATGTGACAAAAGAGTGCTGTTGCATAGTATATACACTGTTTATATAAAACTTAGGCTACTTTCACACATCAGGTTTTCGGCGTCAGGCGCGATCCGGCGTCGTGCCGGAATGCCGGATCCGGCAAATGTTTTGTAAAACCTGATGTGCCGGATCCGGTTTTCTGCCGGATCCGTCTTGTTCTTGACAGACAAAACCGGATCCGTCTCATCCGGTTCATCCGTTTTTCTATCCGTTTTTCGACGGATTACGCCGGATCTGGTTTTTAAAATTGACCCTTGTGGCCTTCCGAACGGGATTGGCTACTGGAAAACTATATATAGCATGTTCCTACAGCCCTTCTTTGACAGGTTGTAGAGGAGAAAGTGCAGGTTGGAGAGAAGAGCAAGTTACTGGCAAAGATGGATGTTGTCATTGGAAATATTACCACTAGAAGTTCTGTGACGGTTTCAGTAATGAGGGACAATTTTGCACTATACTTTATGTCACCTCAAGGCAGAGTACACTGGCAGGATGACAGAGTGTGAAAGATTTGTGCCCTAACCAAACTTGTGTACCTTCTGGACCAACAGTATATACCTTTGCCAACCAAAGTTGGCTATCTTGTCATGGTCTTACTATTTTTAGCTTTAGGCCACAGGTGTGTTCCTTGGTTGTGTTTTATGCAAAGCATTTCACCTTTTAACAAAAGTTGTGTTCATTGTTAGGAAATCACCAACAATAAGCACAACTTTTCAGGTGAAATACTTTGCTTCAAACACAACCAGGAACAGAACTGTGGCAAAAAGCTAAAATTTACCCACAGTTATATACCTGGTTTTGAATACCTTTTTACCTTTTAAATACCCTGTATTTAACCTTTTTTTAAACATATTTCGCCGCAGAAAGAAATGACAGACAACCAGTGTAAACAATAATTTAACTTTTATTTAAAATATTTTTTTTTGTGTAAACTGTTTTTAAAGTTAAAAAAACTTTTTTAATAAAGGTTTGAAACCAACCAAATGGGCATTTTTATTACAAAAAAAACATTATAACTCGGTGTAGTGTGGGGTGGAAATACTGCTGGAGGGGCTGCGGGACACTTCGACAATGGGAGTGTGGAGAGAGGACTGGGATCGTGGTGGGGAAGGAACAGTTAGAGGTGATGGTGTGGAAAAAGCTACAGAATGGGTGGACATGTGGGAGGCAGAAGAGGTGGTGGGCGGTGGAGTGGAGGGTTGGGCAGGGACTGTAGGAGCAGATGATGTTGATGGAAAGTTGTATGGGGAAGGAGTTTGGTACGGGGAAGGAGTTTGGTACGGGGAAGGAGTTTGGTACGGGGAAGGAGTTTGGTACGGGGAAGGAGTTTGGTACGGGGCAGGTTGCTGGAAGTGGGGAGATGTCTGGTACTGGGGAGGTTGCTGGTACTGGGAAGGTTGCTGGTACTGGTGAGGTTGCTGGTATGTAATAGGAGGGGGAGGATGGAAAGTGGCTGGAGGGGGTGCAGATGTAATAGGAGGGGGAGGATGGAAAGTGGCTGGAGGGGGTGCAGATGTAATAGGAGGGGGAGGATGGAAAGTGGCTGGAGGGGGTGCAGGTGGAGGAACTACAGTGGTGGGAGGTGGAGGTTGGGAGGTAACCTGCTGTAGAGCACCGTGGCACGAATGCATTACATGCATCTGCTGGGTAGGAGATAGTGTTGCCATGCGCTCCACAACAGACCTGAAAAAGGTGTGGTTTGGCGAAGATCTTGCTTCTGAATGCATGGTTTGCAGAAGTGTCTTCACCTCCAGAATGCTGGAGTTGATCTGCTGAAAGCCTGCGGAGATTTGCTCTGACAAGACTTTTAGACAGTTCTGGAAAGATGCATTCAGATGCAAGAACTCTGGCGCATAACTCTTTTCCTGACCCCTCTGCCGCTGCCGCCCAGTACCCGCAGGTGTACTAGAGGTGGCAGGGGCAGAAGGGTGGGGTAAAGGGAAAGCGATCTCCTCACCAGCAGCTTCATGTAATGTAGGCGGCCACGATGCTCCTGTGCTGGTGGATGGGACAGATGGGTCGAATGTGTGGGAAGGCTGGGAAGGTGCAGATGTACCGGGGCGGTCGAAGTGTCCCTCGGTGCCGGTCTCCTCAGGGATCGCCTCAGAAGGGTCCAATCGTGCAGGCTCCCGAGTGCTGCTCACCGTGCTGTGGAATAAAGAGAAAAAAAAAAATTAAAATACTGACATGGTATGGCCCTGGCTGAAAAAAAAAAAGTTACATCTAACATTTTTTTTCACATGTGGTGTGTAATATTTACCTTCTAGTGACCATTGTTTCCCGGAGGAACGACAGGGCTTGTGCGTACTTGTACTTGCTCCTGCGTCCTCCAGATCCACTCGGGGCCCGCATCTCTTTATTGAACTCCTTCTTGAAACTATCCCTCACAGACCGCCACCGATTCACAATTCTGTTCCCTGAAACGAGAAAGGAGTGGTTAGTATACAACATCAGTGTTTCACAAACTCCAGTCCTCATGGTCCCCAGGGGTCATGTTTTCAGGATTTCCATAGTAAATAGAAATCCTGAACACATGATCCGTGGGGACCACGAGGACTGGAGTTCGGGAAACACTGGTTTACATCAAGCAACCGGTACTGTATATACTTACGCTCTTTAATCTGGGCCCGAACATCGAGGTCCTCCCAGCGGCCCACAAGGAGCGAACAGATTTCCTCCCAGAGTCGTCGGGTAACGATAAGGTCAGCGTGGCGGCGGTCAGCCATATTCCAGAGCGGCTCCCTTTCTCTGACGAGATCGATGAGGTGGTCCACATCGAGTCCTCCATCCTCACCGTCAGAGTCGGGAGCACGCTGTGAAGGCTGTTAAAGAAAAAGACAAAAATAACATAATTAGCCTCCACAAAAGAAATGAAATAAAAAGTGCAAAAAAACAAAGCAAAAATATTTATACTTACACGCTGGTGACCGCCGCGTTGCTGTCGCCGACGACCCTGGGAGGCACTGCGAGGACCTCTTGGCCGAGCACCAGATTGGGAAGACTAGAGAAGAAAACAAAAAATGTTATGTCTTTGGATGTAGGCATTTGTTTGCTGTGTGTGGTCTGCAGAACATTGTTTTCTATGTGTTGTGTGTAGTGTGATGTTGTGTTTCTGCGTTTGATGCAAAAAACTTACCAATTGTGAGCCCACTCCAAGTGTCTGTCCACCCCTTCCTTCTTCTTCTGGGAGCTCCTCTTCATCTTGTGAATCCTGTTTTGAAATAAAAGGCAATGAATAGACATATATTACAGAGATGATGAATTTTGGAAATAAAAACTTACCGTCAAACGCTGACGATGCGAGGGAGGGCTCCCAGAAGATGATGTGCTGTCTTCCTGGTGGCCACACTCCATGCCTGTGGGTGGTGTTCCAGCTGCTGCCATTGCTGCTGCTGCTGCTGCATCTATTGGGCGGCTGTTGAATAAAGAGAAACAAAGGGCCAATGAATATCTTGATATTCAATAGCCCTAGTTTGGAGGAATGGGGGATTTGATAATTACCGTCTCTCATCTGCTGCTGGCCTCCCCTCCTCAGCATGTTCCATTTGCTGCTCCATTTGGGGTGGTGGTGGTGCTGATGGTGCTGCAGTGGTCTCCTGCCTTCTCCTGCTGCGCTTGGTTGCTTTCTTGGGTGGCATGTTGGGTGTGGCTGTGGGTCCCACTGTCTTGCTTTTATATATGTCTTGTGGGCAGAGCTACTGAGCATGCTCAGACCAAAAAAACCGGATCCGGCCACCGGATCCGGCTATCGCTGGATCAGGCGCATTGCGGCGCTCATAGGCTTTCATTGTGTGAAAAAGCCGGACGCGTCGGATCCGGCGTGTCCGGCTTTTTCGCCGGAGACAAAAAACGTTACAGTAGCCGTTTTTTCCAGACGCCGGATCGCGACACATTGCCGGATCCGGCGAAAACCGGATGAAACGCATGGCCATCCGGCGCGATCCGGCGCAAATGCAAGTCAATGGGGGGGAAACCGGATCCGGCATTGCATTTCGCCGGATCCGGTTTCTGTCAAAAGCGCCGGATCGCGCCTGACGGCGAAAACCTGATGTGTGAAAGAGGCCTTAGTCCAGATATATCACTTGTGCATGGCAGGTTCCTTTAGGATTGAGACACGAACAACTTATTCCCATCTGAGCTCTTTGTCCACTAGCCACCGCCTCATGCGTATATTTTTTGTGAACTTCTGCTCTTACTTCCTTTGATGATATCATAAGGGCGCAATGCTTAGTTTTGGTATCTTAAGCTAGACCTCGGGAACGTAAACATTTTTGATCCAAAGGCCATATTGTCATACTAAACAAATCCGGGGATTGCACTAAAAATTAGAAGTATATTACCTTGTGCGACATTTATCACGTATCAAAAGTATATACTATAAATGTCTGATAGGTACACATTCTACTTACAGGAATCTTCTCTCCACCAATCAACACTTTAAGGTTATGGGTTTAGTACTTACTGTCTAATGTTTCAGAACTCCCATAAACTACAGTGAAGGATTCACAGATATAAAAGGCCACCTTTCTATTCCACACTCCTTTCTGGAGTGGCAGATGGGTTAGGTGACACCATTAATGTAATGTAAGAGGCATCCAAAGACATATACACGGGGGCACCATTAGTATTTGCCAGTACCTTCTCCGCAGCTGCTGCCACTACTATTCTGTGTGTGGCTATCCACATACAGTTAACCTGTCAGACAAGCATTTTTCCATCCATATGGTTGGGGGCCGCACAGAATGACATTGTGGGCCATCTCTGGTCCACAGATTGTGCACAACTCTATTAGACCATACACACTTTCCGCCATGCTAACCCCTTTTAAGTTTAGCCATGTTCCTCTGGTCCGGCAAGGTGCAACAAATTTCTAAAACTCTTAATAAATATGGTACAAGTCATGACAGAATTCTGTCCCATTAAGCTTTTTTGTATTTTTTATGAACTTTGTAGTGAATATGTTATTATAATGTTAATTCTCGATACATAATTAAATTCAGATTCAGGAGGCTTGGCAATTATCACTTTTTATTGTGCTCTCCCATCCAAAAGGTGAGGAAATACTTTTGAAAGGGAATATGTCATCAGGCTTTCCCCATATAACCCAGGGCCACCACCTTTCAGCCATATGTGACAGCATTCTACTGTATAATGTCATACATATGATTCCAATTTGTCCTGCAAGGTGAAAAAAACCCTTTTATTATACTCACCTATGGGGTGGAATGGTCCGTTGGGCATCGTTGGTTTTCATCCAGCACTTCCTCTCCTCTTGCAATACCATCCACCTTCCTACATAATCTACACAGTGTTCCCCTTCATTCTTCTGCACAGGGGAACTTCTTGATGCACTACTGAGGGCAGAGCAAAGTATTGCAATGCACATGCATTGGCGCTCTTTGGCTTTTCCATGCACATGCACAGAATAGTACTTTGGTCTGACCTTGACAGGGCAGAAAGACATGCGTCGGAAAGAGAAGAGGGAAAAGGAGAACGGCATTGCAAGAAGAGAGGAGGCACTGAATGAAGACCAACGACATCTATCTGACCAGACTGCCCCGTAGGTGAGTATAATAAAATGTCTTCTTTTGCCTTGAAGGCGAATTGGAGTCATATACACAGCATTTCAGAATGCGGTCACATGGGGATGAAAGGTGGGGGTCGTAGGTTATATGGGAAAAACCTGGTGACAGATTCCCTTTAAGCACCGCAGATTACTGGTACAAGAAAACTTATCTCTGTGTCATAGCTCTAGGACCCCCAGACTCACTATACATACTGATTGTGAAAAATACAATACAGCATATCTTCCAGCAGGCTGTCGAGGGTGATGCTTTCCAGGTCATTGAGTTGGAAGATTGGAAAGTTGGTCCTCTCTAAGAATATAACTTTGTATTTTCTATCTCATCATTTCACAAGGGAATATTTTCTATGACCTGACAGCCTGGCTTGCATTTCTACATAGACTTGCTAAACTCTTATATTCATGTAGACCAATGCATGCTGATGATGGCATATGAGCTGATCTAGAGCTCTATTAAATTGCACAGCCACAACTGATGCAATTAACATAGGAAGGTCACAGACTATAATTGAATTGTCAAAGCATGACTCATGACATTAATTGAGTTTTTAATGGCCTCAAATGAACAAATCCCATTGTGATCGAGTCCAACTTTAGTTCTTCACCAAAAAACACTTCTAGAATGTTCTTCCTACAGAGGAAGAATAGTTCATTATATGTCACCGGTTTTTCCGATAAAAAAGGGCAAGTGTAACAAGGGAAATATCATGTAAATAAACATGCAAAAAATTAAATTAGGAATGAGAAATGAACTCTCCAAATAACCTCTATGAAGAATAACTGGATTATTGCATTCACTTTTACTAATCCAATTAGACACTTTAATCGATCGCAGGTAGTATTGTGTGCATATAAATAATTACTTTGACCATATTTAGTACCTGGTGACTTCATATTTAGATATCAGTAATTAAATAACAGAGCGCTTTATATTTTTAATTTTGTTAATTGGTGGTGTTTAGTTAAACATGGTTATGGCAGTGTATATTATGAAAAAGCTTTCAGGCACCGCTGTCACTCTGTATAATCAATTGTCCTTCAGGCCACCATAAGTAACAGTTCACTGCACAAATCAGAACGACAACTACAAATACAACGCACAGGAAAATACTTACAGACTAACAAGCAAAACGCACAAATGCAAAGAGGTTAGAAAAAAGATCAATACCTAACAATCGTATTACATTCTACATGTTGTAAATGTATTTCATCTACTGCATTTCAAGGACTGGAGTGACAGCTCATGTCATGGCAGTGATGCCAATCATCATCACTTTCTGATCAGCGAGGGTCTGAATACCAGAACCCCAACCAATCCTTAGAGTAATAGAGCCAAAGATCTAGTTATAGGAAACTAAAATGTTAATATTTGTTAAATTATGACGTAGCTCGACAGATAGCGTTGATTGGTGGTCTTTGTCCTGAAACTCCTACTAATCTCTCCATCAGGGGAGCAGAATGGCTCAACTTATCTTCAGGCTCATACAGAACAATGTGCAGACCCCAAATGTATTTAGTGAAAAAACCTCTTAAAGAGTTAACATCGCTTTAGTTTTCACTTCATAAATCAATAGTATTACATGTGAAAATAAGAAACTTTGTATATAACTTAGAGAAATCTGTTTATATCTCTTTCTGGGTTGATTATTCAATCTCAAAATGTTCAACTCACAGATAAAACTTGACTTCAGTGAATACAGATTTTTCCATTACAAAGATACAGTATATGACCGTTATTGTCCATAAATTTCTATAGAGAACCGCATCTGTGGTTTTAGGAGAACATGTGATCTGCAGACTTGTGGTCATGTGATGGCTAATGTCTTCTTCTGATTCTTTCTTTGTTCTAATTTTCAATTAAATTAAAAGAAGTAGGAGGAATGTCAGTCATCACATGACCACAAGTCTGCAAATCGTATGTGAGCAATCAAGTGACCATCGCTTGAAGCAGCAAGTAGAGTGAAATCCTAACAGAGCACATATTACACACTTTTAGGACTCAACAAGTCAGTGTCAACTTAAAGAATAACAATGGGCACACTTGTCAGTCTAGGAGAGCAAATCCAACCGTAATCCATGTCTGGGGATAACTGTTTTCAACCTACATGGTGCCAAGATGCGACTGTCCAGGCTGAAAACTACTGGTGACTGAGCGGCTGCGATCATGGCCTCAGTGACTGGTGGTGAGATCGAGGTTACATCTGGTTACTGAGGCTCCGTTCCCAGCCGGGCTGAACTGTGGTGACCTCAGTGAAATCCCTGCTAGCAGCGTGATGTCACCGCAGTTCAGCCCAGCTGGGAATGCAGCCTCAGTGACGTCACCGCTCGTCAATGACGCTGCGCTCGCAGCAGCTAATTCACCAGTGGTTCTCAGCCTGGACGGTCGCATCTTGGCACCGTCCAGGTTGAAAACGGTTTATCCCCAAGACAGACATTGCGGCATGGGACAGAATGAAGAACAGGTATGGTGTATTGTTGTGTTTTTATTTTAGTTTTATTACAGGAGATCGAGGGGCTTCAGTGAAATTAGGCAAGGTCGTCAGTATGGTTTAATTAAGATTATTAGAAGAGTCTGTGTCATTCTTTCAATTAAAGGACTTTTTTCTGGGTGTCTGTTTTCTTACAATGCGACTATGAGGTCTTATTGACACCTCTCCATTACTAACCTCAGGGCTTCATGTCACCTGACAATACAAAGGTGACATCAATCCCCCAACTATCACCCCACTTATCCATGGCCCCTTACCAGACTGAGAATACCAGCCCCAGCTGTTTGCTTTAGCAAGGCTGGTTGTCAAAAATGGGGGGACCCCATGCCATTTTTTAAATTTATTTAAATAATTAAAAAAAAACAGCATGGGGACCCCTCTATTCTTAATAACTAGCCTTGCTGAAGCTGACAGCTGAGGGTTGCAGCCCCCAGCTGTGAGTTTTGCCTGGCTGGTTAGCAAAAATACAAGGAAACCCAAGCAGGTTTTTTTTAATTATTTACTTACAGCGCAGGAGTGGCTGATGAATACTCCCATCCGCCGCTCCTGCTCTCACTGAATTCCGGGTTCGGGTCCGGGTACTGTTCTGGTACCTGAACCTGAACTTTCTGTAACTGTTCGGCCGAACACGTCAGACCCGAACATCCAGGTGTCAGCCCATCTCTAGCAAGAAGTTTACTCAGTTTTTGCATTGTAAAAATAAAAATGACAAAGGGAAAGCTAGGAAGTGGCAGGGTAATCAATATGATAAAATAGAAAATTGTGGAGTGAATAAAAGATAATAACCCTGCGATCAAGAAGCCGGATCGAATTAGTGACCAATGGACAGTCGTAATTGAAAAGGACAAGAGCATAAACCGCAGAGAGAACCGACCCAAAAGTCCAATCAGTTATAATGTAAAACCATTAAATCAAAAAATTCCCACAATAAAGAGGTAACTAGCTCAAGAACACAATTATAAACTACAGAAAAAAGAGCATAAATACCAATTTGAAATATAGAATAAATCTTTATTTTTGAAGGATTAAAATATTTTTTTTAAAAGTCACAATATTAAGACAAAAAAACAGAGGCTATAAAAAACAATCTAGGGAGACCTTGAATGTATTCGATGGCTCTTTCAAAATACATAAACTTTAAGTATTCAAAAATCATGAAAATAGCTTCTTGAAATGAATGTAAATACAATATAGTAGCATATCAATAAATTAATTCATAATGGTTGTCCAATAAGGTGCATATGTTTACAATATATCCATTCATAATAATAATATACTAAAGTGCAAATAGTGTATTTAATTAATATAATAAAAATATTCTGGGGCAAAACAACTAAATTATATATAAAAAAGGCAATTTAATCACTATCTGCACAAAATAAGTGCAAAAAAGTGCAACAACCATGCAATGGGACAGCATGAAAAAAATATTGGACGATATCATAAAAGGAATTGAATCAAATTAAAATATAATTATAATGCACATTCATAAACATGGAGCAATATCAGGTACGTGAAAAAACTTACAAGCTTGAGCTCAGTAGACGTACTCCCGTCACCAGACCCAGGGAGTCTGACGAAGGCAGCGTGCCGAAACGCGTGTTGAGGAGGACGCCATCCAAGTGCCAGGGTGTCTCACTGCCATTGTAAGTATTTTTCATTTATATTTCTCATTATTATATTCATGTGCAGCTATATATATTTCACACTGTGCTGCACTTTACACATGACTGCTTTACATTTATAATGAGCACTTTGAATCTCATGATTTTCACTTGGATATTTACCATGCACCTGTACTAATCATGATCTAGATTCCCCTTTGCTGTTTGCACTAGCACTTTATATATTTTATTTATTTCCACAAATCTCTATCGTATATTCTTCTGTGCATATATTTTTTCAGCAATCTTTTTGCTATATATTTTTTTGGGTAGATTTTTTGGGGGGGTATTTTTCCTGGGTGAGTCTTTGTTGATTTTATCTATTGTAATATTTTATTGATGTTTTTTCCATTGTTGTAAATGATCAATTAAATAAACTATTGTGGTTTTACATTATAACTGATTGGACTTTTTGGTCAGTTCTCTCTGCTGTTTTTCTTCGGCTTCTGCTCTCAATCTTTGCATTGTGTGTCTGTGTGTGCCACACTAAGCACAGAGAACAGAAAGAGAAGAAGAGAACTGTCTGATGGCTTGAGAACCAAAATTGTTGAAAAATATCAACAATCTCAAGGTGATAAATAGTCCTCTTTTTCAGATGAATGGAACATTCTGCCACCAAACTAGTGCATGCAGATATACCCTTACAAAGGTAGCAGGAGCTGTACTAGAGCACGCACTATTTCTAGGATGGCAGAAATATTACTATCTCAGTAGCAAACAAGTAAGATGTTAATTTGGTCCTAACAGCATACGTTACAGCCCTATAGAGCTGCCTATACTGCTAAACAGACATAGCAACATACATGTCCCACATTAACATTAATTTAAAATATCTGACCCTACTATCTAAATAATGTTTACATACTTTTCAAATAATGTGTCACTGCTCAAATGTCATATATCTTCGAAAGGCCAGGGCAAATGTCTCTATCTTCTCCAGTCTGTGACAGCGGGGAAATCGGAGGGCACTCAGATGTCATCCGAGTGCAGTCCGATGTTTCCCACACACTCATTGACTTGCATGGCCTAGTGCGATCCGAATACCAGATCGAAATCGGGCATGCACCAATTTTTATTTTGTACATGTACATGGCCCCATAGACTAATATTGGTCAAAGTGCAATCAGATGTTTTGTCGGATCACACTTGGACAGCAAATACGCTCGTATCCACCTGCCAAATACTAACAAAAGCTAAGTATTGTTAGGGGATAAAATAATTTTCAAGAAAAATTCCCCAGATAATGCTAGTTATACTAAATGCAAGTTCACTACATATACACATGCACTTACATTCTCTACATGCATGTGCGTGCATACACACAATCTACATTTACTAGATTAGTAAGCAAAAGTCACATGTAATCCAAACTGGTATGCACACGATACAAACAGACTCAAAGACATATTTTACTATATACATGCAAACATGTGCATTCCTACTAATTATATGCATGTAAATGACTGAGAAAGAAGATAACACCTCCTGATTACAATGTGTGACAATTGTACTGCATTCATTCATTCATTATGGTAGCAGTCTGATATACTTGCGCCCTTGCACTATGAATTGCTGTAAAGAGAAATGTACTAGTCATTGAGCATATCGGCATTTGCAGGCACACTGGTTAAGGAGGATAGGTCACTTGCTATAAATATGTATTTTTTTACCTGGTGTAAATGCCTCAGTTTTGCTGAACCTGGAGTAGTTTTTCTTTTGTTCCTCATACACCGCTCTGCTTCTAAAGGGCATGTCACACTAAGAGATATCGCTAGCAATATCGCTATAACTAGTGACGTTATAGCGATATTGCTAGCGATATCGTTGTGTCTGATACTTACCTACGACCGGCTCCCCCGCTGGTTATCGCTGATCGCGCGAGAACGTCCTGGACCGTTTCTCGTCGTCAGCTTCCTGCGGCGCTTCCTGCTGTGAGGACGAGCGACACGTGGAGCCGGGCGGGAGGACGCAGGATCGCCTGGTCTGACAGGTAAGTAGCGACCCCCGACCCCTGCTATGTCGCTGGTGAGATCTGCCTGTGTGACAGCTCACTAGCGACCACTTAGCGATGTACCAGTGATCCTGACCACGTCATATCGCTGGTCGGGATCGCTGGTACATCGCTAAGTGTGACAGTACCTTTAGATGACCTTCTCTTTCTTGGGTATAAATCCAGTCTTTTTACCAAGTGTGGTTCTCAACTCTTCACTATGGGAGTCTTCATGAGCACCACACCAAGTTGTATGACACAACTAATTTTATATACAATATTTACACTAATTATACTAATTCCATATGTAAAAGTGAAAGGTCATCTTTTAAAAAGACTTGGAGCTACATAGCAGGTCTTAGCAACAGTGGAGGAGTCTGTGAGAAGTTAGTGGTCACAGAATGTGTCAGGTCATAGTTTCTGCAAGGAAGGCAGCAGTAATAGAAAGTATCCTTAGTGAAAAGTGGCAGATTTGATTTCTAGTGGTCCAAGCAAATGGAAAATGAGAACTTTGGTGCCCCAGATTTAATCTAAAAAGCAGTAAGGGAGGTGGTTGAGTTGTTTATAGATACAGGAGTCCAGACTGGTACTGCTGTGGATAATAGAAGGGACCATAAGGCAGCAAACATGTAGTTGTGTACACTGGTTTTTGAAATTTCAGTGAAGGAATATTGAGGTTGCCAGGTCAGGGCACTTAGTATTGTGCTGCTGTTAAGGCATAGTGAGCAAGGAAGCTATAGGAAGAATTAATTGTCCAAGTATGCAGTGTCCAGCTACCGTACATTATGTCACCTCAAGTCCTAATCCCGGGAGCAGGACTAGTGTGTCATTCCCTTTTGATGTACTTTTTATGGCCCAAGTGGTCTCCAGACTATTTTCAGCCATCACTGCGCACAGGACAAGTGCGGGACTCATCACTGAGGAGGATGGATCTCCATGCCAGCATCTATTGCCCCATTCCAGCCTCCAGTCTCCATCTAGAGATAACATAGGAACCCAAGTATTTTTCTTTGGACTCCTCACCTTTGTGATGCAATACAGTTTTACATGTCAAAAACAAGTTTCTCGGTTTCATCACTCCAAAGTCTAGAGTCCCAGTAGTCTTCAAATTTTTCAACATGTACCCATGCAAATTGTGGGCAGGCTTTTTTTGTGCATGGGCTTTAGGAGAGCCTTTCTTCAGCCATGCATGCCATTCATTTGCAGTGTATGTCGTATTGTGTCTCGAGAATCACTCACCCTAGCTTGTCTTTCTAATTCTTTAGCTGACTACAGTGAATGCTTTATGTTCATTTTCTTCAACCCTTCTCAAACATGCTTCTGTTTAGTTGTTAACTTCCATAGTCGGCCTATGCATCTGTGTGAGTTGGTTGCAGTTCCATCTTTGTTACATTTTTGCATCACTTTTGCTACAGTATTCTGACTGATAAGTAAAACTTAGTAAGCTATTTGTAGCATTCATGTTTCTTGTTTAAAGAAATTATTTTATCTCTCAAGTCTTGTGACATTTCTCTTCCATATGGTGCCATTGCCAACAGCATGAAATGGGAAGAAATTTTCTTCTCAAGGTAATGTCCTTTTATAGCCACGTGTCTGCTGGACACCTATTTAGAGAATAGATATGCTTATTTGTAGTTTAATTTAGGTTTTGGAAATTCAAAAACTGAAAAGTGGGGCGTGCAATATTATTCGGCCCTTTTACTTTCACTGCAGCAAACTCACTCCAGAAGTTCATTGTGGATCTCTGAATGATCCAATGTTGTCCTAAATGACTAATGATGATAAATATAATCCACCTGTGTGTAATCAAGTCTCCGTATAAATGAACCTGCTCTGTGATAGTCTTAGGGTTCTGTTTGAAGCACAGAGAGCATCATGAAGACCAAGTCACACAACAGGCAGGTCCGTGATATTGTTGTGGAGAAGTTTAAAGCCGGATTTGGATACAAAATGATTTCCAAAACTTTAAACATCCCACTGTGCAAGCGATCATATTGAATTGGAAGGAGTATCATACCACTGCAAATCTACCAAGACCCGGCCGTCCCGCTAAACTTTCATCTCAAACAAGGAGAAGACTGGTCAGAGATGCAACCAACAGGCCCATGATCACTCTGGTTGAACTGCAGAGATCTACAGCTGAGGTGGGACAGTCTGTCCATAGGACAACAATCAGTCGTACACTGCACAAATCTGGCCTTTATGGAAGAGTGGCAAGAAGAAAACCATTTCTCAAAGATATCTATAAAAAGTGTCTTTTAAAGTTTGCAACAAGCCCACTGGGAGACACAACAACAGACGCATTCGCTGTGCATAGACCTGTGTGGGCTAACACATGGTAGCGCATGGTAACGAACTGCTAACATGCATTAGCGCATACGTTAGCGCTATGGTCACAAATGATGTCAAAAGTGACATCTGCATTAGAGAATCTGTTTAACGGATCCATTAAACGGATGCCCCTAACGCAATGTGAACCTAGCCTAATTAAAGTGAGATGTAACAATTAGTTCTCAGGGATAAGACTGACAAGAGAAGGCTTCCAGGAACCATGCTTACGAGAGAATTTTACCTTTACTACAACATCTTACAGAACATTACACAACGCCCTAACAAAATCTACAGGCTTAGCTTTGGTTTCGTTAAGCGGCGATGAGACATAATTTTAAGAAGTTTGTACATAACTGACATATATCAAGTAATTTAACATTTTGGTAAATTATGGATTATAATAACTGTATTCATTATTGTCTTTTAAACAATGAAATTCACCTTGTCACCAATGTCACTGTCACTTCACCAATGTCGAAATGTCTGTGTGAATTTCGGGGCAAAGCAAATAAATGTTCTTTCAAGAGTGACAGGTTTTTTTTCCAGTAAAAATTAAAAAGAGAAAAAGAAAAGTGTCCAATCAGAAATGTAGAGCTTTATGCAATGTGGGATTTTCAACATAACAGTCCATGAGTAATTGTTTGGGAAAATTAATTCTTAAGCATTGTCAGATTTTGGGTTTTCATTGGCTGTAAGCTATAAACATCAACTTTAACAGAAATAAACACTTGAAATAAATCACTCTGTTTGTAATAACTCTATATAATATATGAGTTTCACTTTTTGTATTGCTGAACTGAAAAAAAAACTTTTTGATGATTTTCTAATTGAGTGAGAATCACTTGTATAATACAAATGCATAATTGAGAGTCTTTTGCTATTTTGCCACTCTTGGATTTTTTTTCTTAATTTCCAGTACATCACATGATAAAATGAATGGTGTAACTCAAAAGTACAACTTGTCACGGAAAAAAAAATAAGCCTTCATATGGCTATATTGACAGAAAAATTAAAAAGTTATGGCTCTTGGAAAAAGAGGAAGTAACAAAAGGGCAAAAATGAAGCTGGAAAGTAAGTAAATAAATCTATTTAAAAATATTTTTTTTCAAGTATTACTTCAGGGGGCAAATGGTAAAAATCAGTGGACAGCAGCTTTAATCTTGAAGCAGTAGAAGGAATTAAACAGGGTAATATTTTTTGCATGTTATTAATACGTAAGGCTTTTCACATATGGAGACATTTGAATCACCCTGTACAGCACATAAATAGATTGTATGTAAGGTGCACAATTTCTAATATTAGCCTCATTTTAAAAAAAAAGCAACTTGTCTAATTCTTATGTAATACTTCATTTTGTTTCAATCAAACCATTCTGCATAATTATGTAGACGACAACATGGTTTAAACAGTAAAGTATATTAAATAAATGTTAATTTCTAAGAATCATCTGAATTATTTTACATTTTCAGCTTTATTTAATGAGGACATTGAATTAATTTAATAAAGTGTTTTATGCAACTAATTAGTGTAACTATTCACACAACTTGGCATGATTATTATTCTCCTCATGTAAAATGTAGTACATTAATATGAGTAAAATATGTAGCAATAGTAGAGTCTAAAGGTACTGTCACACTTAGCGATGTACCAGCGATCCCGACCAGCGATGTGACGCGGTCAGGATCGCTGGTGCATCACTACGTGGTCGCTAGTGAGCTGCCACACAGGCAGATCTCACCAGCGACATCGCTGGGGACGGGGGTCGCTACTTACCTGTCACACCAGGCGATCCTGCGTCCTCCCGCTCGGCTCCACGCGTCGCTCGTCATCACAGCAGGAAGCGCCGCAGGAAGCTGACGACGAGAAACAGTCCTGAACGTTCTCGCGCGATCAGCGATAACCAGCGGGGGAGCCGGTCGGAGGTAAGTATCACACACAGCGATATCGCTAGCAATATCGCTATAACGTCACAAGTTATAGCGATATTGCTAGCGATATCGCTTAGTGTGACAGTACCTTAACCGTCTAAAAATGTTCACTTGCATTGCTTAGTCTCTTTCCAAACCTTTATTAGTAGTCATTGTGTAAATCACACATTTTTTATCAATAGAAGAGGGCAACATCCTGTTAATAGAAATGTAAGAATTTGTCCAGGGAGGCAAGTCCCTATTTCTTTATCCTCAGACATATTATGCAAATAAATACTGTATATACACACTCAACATCAGACTGACTCACTCAAGGACCAAAAAACTTCAGGTGGACCCTGGCTTCTCCTTTAGTTGCATCCACAGCGACAGACCTCACAGGCGTTAAGGTGCCTTTGAGTTTGAGGGAAATCTGAGCCTAATGGCATTGCCCCATTCTCACCCAGCGTCTGGATTTCATTAGTCTCAACATCCTAAGAATACCATGCATGAAGAAAAGTAACATAGTAACATAGTAACATAGTTATTAAGGTTGAAGGGAGACTTTAAGTCCATCTAGTTCAACCCATATCCTATCCTAACTTGCCCTAACATGTTGATCCAGAGGAAGGCAAAAAAAAACCCATGTGACAACAGTAAGTAGTGGCCATAATAATGCACAATATATATGCATTAAAATATGGCGCTCCTTCCCTTTCTCTAAAGTAGTTTTTGACCACTCAGGAGAAATTGTGCAACACATTTTGTGGTCTATTTTCTCCTATTATCGTTTTTGAAAATTGAAAACATTTTAGTGGAAAAAATAGTAATTTTCCAGTGACTCAGCCCAATATTATACAATTCTCTGAATCGCTTGAGGGTTAAAAATGCTCACTACACTGCTAAATGAATTCCTCAAGGCATGTAGTTTCCAAAATTGGGTCACTTGTGGAGTTTTTCTGCTGTTTTGGCATTTCAGGGGCATTCACAATCTGCTCCAGCCAAATAGATTGCCCAATTTCTCCTCCTGTTACCCTTGTGGAAACGAAAAATTTGGGGCTAAAGCACCTTTTTTTGTGGGAAAAATATTTTTTTTTCATTTTCACAACTCAACTATATAAAATTCTGTGAAGCATCTGTGTGTTCAAAGCGTTCACCACATCTCTAGATAAGTTCCTTGAGGAGCGTAGTTTCCAAAATGGGGTCACTTGTGGGTGGATTCCACTGTTTAGGCAGATCAGGAGCTCTGTAAACAAGGCATGGTGTCCGCTATATACAGTACTTCAGCCAATTTTGCATTCCAAAAGTCAATTGGCACGCCATCCCTTCCAAGCCCTGCCCAAACAGTAGTTTTCCTGCATCATATGGGGTATCGATGTACTCAGGAGAAACTGCACAACAAATTTTGGGGTCCATTTTTCCCTGTTACCCTTGTTAAAATAAAAAAAAGGGGTTAACTTAAAATTTTTGTAAAATGTTCATTTTTTCCTTTCCCATTGCATTAATTCCTGTGAAGCACTAGAAAGGTTAATAAACTTCTTGAATGTGATTTTGAGGGGCACTTTTTTTTAAATTGTGTCACTTTTGGATATTTTCTGTCATATAGGCCCCTCAAAGTCACTTTAAATGTGACATAGTCCCTAAAATAAATGGTTCTGTAAATTTTGTTGGAAAAATTAGAAATTGCTGATCATTTTTTAACCCAAATATCCAAAACAAAAGTGGAGCCAGGAGCAATAGATAAGATACATAATTTTATTATCCAAAATTTAATAAAATTCAGATTTGTAATAAATCAAAGAATTGAATACAAAATGGATACAGCGACACTTAGTTTCCACAAATGAGTAAGGAGTAGTGTTGAGCTTTCCGATACCGCAAGTATCGGGTATCGGCCGATATTTGCCGTATCGGAATTCCGATACCGAGTACCGATACTTTTTTCGTATCGGATACCGGAATCGGAAGTCCAAAATGCAATGAGCCACTTTTGTGGCTCTGATTGGCTGCCGAAATGACGTCATCATGATGCGCTGTCTGTGCGCATCATGATGCGCCGTCAGTTCGGGCCTTCGGGGGGGCTGTGCCGACTGTCCGGGGGTCTGTACCGGCCTCCCAGTGGTCTGTGCAGGCTCCGGTGGTCTGTGCCGGCCTGCCGGGGGGCTGTGCCGGCCTGCCGGTGGTCTGTGCAGGCTCCGGTGGTCTGTGCCGGCCTGCCGGGGGGCTGTGCCGGCCTGCCGGTGGTCTGTGCAGGCTCCGGTGGTCTGTGCAGGCATCGTCCGATGGGACTACAAGTACCATCGGGCGATGCCTGCTACCATGACAGTGATTGACACATTAGCCAATGATGGGACAGTAGTAGTCCCATCATCCGGCTAATGTGTTGAATGTAAAAAAAAAAAATAAATTTACATGCTACATACATACAACATGCATACTACATATATACTACATGCAACATGCATACTACATACATGCTACATACTACATGCATGCTACATACATACTACATGTAACATACATACTACATATACACTACATGTAACATACATACTACATACATGCTACATACTACATGCATGCTACATACTACATACATGCTACATACATACTACATACATAATACATATATACTACATGCATGCAACATACATACAACATATATACTACATGCATGCAACATGCATACTACATATATACTATATATACTACATGTAACATACATACTACATCCATGCTACATACTACATGCATGCTACATACTACATACATGCTACATACATACTACATACATAATACATATATACTACATGCATGCAACATACATACAACATATATACTACATGCATGCAACATGCATACTACATATATACTATATATACTACATGTAACATACATACTACATATATACTACATGCTACATACATGCAACATACACACTACATGCTACATACATGCAACATACATACTACATACATGCTACATACATACACACTACATGCTACATACATGCAACATACATACTACATACATGCTACATACATACACACTACATGCTACATACATGCAACATACACACTACATGCTACATACATGCAACATACATACTACATACATGCTACATACATGCACACTACATGCTACATACATACTACATACATACTACATACATGCTACATACATGCTACATACATGCTACATACATGCTACATACATACTACATACATGCAACATACATGCAACATACATGCAACATACATACTACATACATACTACATACATGCTACATACATACCACATGCATGCAACATGCATACTACATATATACTGCATATATACTACATGCATGCAACATACATATATACTACATACAATACATACATATAGACATACAGTACATATAACATAGAGTACATACTTACCGTCACTTGTCACTTTGATCCCCGAAGCCATTGTCACCTGAGGGATAAATATCAAAATAAAAAAACACCAATATACTTACCCCGATCCGCAGAAGTCCACGAGGGTCCCACGTCCATCTTGCGTGGAGAACAGCAGCATCAGCTGATGCTACCGTTCTCTACCAGCTCCAGGAATACAATGATGGAAGGTAGGTATCCTTCCGCACTGTATTCCTCCACCACTGTAAAAAAAAAGTCCCTAGTCTCACTTTATGCCATTGCTGTGCAGCAATGGCATAAAGTGAGACTAGGGACTTTTTTTTTTTTTTTTTTTTTTTAGTGGTGGAGGAATACAGTGCGGAAGGATACCTACCTTCCGTCATTGTATTCCTGGAGCTGGTAGAGAACAGTAGCATCAGCTGATGCTGCTGTTCTCCACGCAAGATGGACGTGGGACCCTCGTGGACTTCTGTGGATCGGGGTAAGTATATTGGTGTTTTTTTATTTTGATATTTATCCCTCAGGTGACAATGGCTTCGGGGATCAAAGTGACAAGTGACGGTAAGTATGTACTCTATGTTATATGTACTGTATGTCTATATGTATGTATTGTATGTAGTATATATGTATGTTGCATGCATGTAGTATATATGCAGTATATATGTAGTATGCATGTTGCATGCATGTGGTATGTATGTAGTATGTATGTAGTATGTATGTAGCATGTATGTAGCATGTATGTAGTATGTATGTTGCATGTTGCATGTATGTAGCATGTAGCATGTATGTAGCATGTATGTTTCATGTATGTAGCATGTATGTAGCATGTATGTAGCATGTAGTGTGTATGTTGCATGTATGTAGCATGTAGTATGTATGTTACATGTAGTATATATAGTATATATGTAGTATGCATGTTGCATGCATGTAGTATATATGTATTATGTATGTAGTATGTATGTAGCATGTATGTAGTATGTAGCATGCATGTAGTATGTAGCATGTATGTAGTATGTATGTTACATGTAGTATATATGTAGTATGCATGTTGTATGTAGCATGTATGTTACATGTAGTATATATGTAGTATGCATGTTGTATGTATGTAGCATGTAAATTTTTATTTTTTTTTTTACATTCAACACATTAGCCGGATGATGGGACTACTACTGTCCCATCATTGGCTAATGTGTCAATCACTGTCATGGTAGCAGGCATCGCCCGATGGGACTTGTAGTCCCATTGGACGATGCCTGCACAGACCACCGGCAGGCCGGCACAGCCCCCCGGCAGGCCGGCACAGACCACCGGAGCCTGCACAGACCACCGGCAGGCCGGCACAGCCCCCCGGCAGGCCGGCACAGACCACCGGAGCCTGCACAGACCACCGGCAGGCCGGCACAGCCCCCCGGCAGGACGGCACTGACCACCGGAGCCTGCACAGACCCCCCGGCAGGCCGGCACAGCCCCCCGAAAGGCCCGTACAGACCCCAGAGAGGCTGTACAAGGCAAAAATAGGGTTTTTCTTATTCCGATACCGGAAGTCCCATAGACTTGAATGGGACTTCCGGTATCGGAATCGGCGATACCCGATATTTTTTTTAGATCGGCCGATACCATCCGATACGATACTTTTAAGTATCGGACGGTATCGCTCAACACTAGTAAGGAGAGGTAAAACAATTGGCAATGTAAACACAATTGCATATATCAATGAATAGACTGAGTACAATACACAAAAACAATAAGACGAGAGAAAAAAACACAACCTAATTGCAAGTATGGCCGCTATCATAAGCATAATGCAATTAGGTTGTGTTTTTTTCATTTTTGTAGGTCCTCATTTCGGATCACTGAATTATGCACTAATGCACGTTAATTGATTATTGAGAGAAATATGCACTTTGTTCTATATACTTGCAATCATGCACTATTGCACTTTATATGACTAAGGCTGGTTTCACATTTGCGCTTTTGTGCGCAGCGCACCGTGCGCACCAGGGCGCATGCGCACTGCGCACCTATATTTAACATGACGTGCGCATGGTCTTGCGCATACTTGCGTTTTCATGCGCATGCGTTTTTTTGTCTTTCGTGCCAGGCGCGTCAGACGCAACATGTTGCATTTTTTGTTCCGCCCTGTCTCGTCAAAAAAACGCATGCGCACGCTTGCGCACGGAATGCGCAAAAACACCACATTGGAGCCTATGGGAGCGCATGCGTGCGCATCGTCTTGCGCAGGCTTGCGTTTTTTATGCGCATGCGTTTCTAAGATAAACACGCCTGGAATGTGGTCTAGACAGTAAAAAAAAAAAAATTAAAACAAGGTGATAAAATGGTGTGGGCACTGGGATTCCACAACAGATTGCTCAACGAGTGGACACAAAGCTAAGCACAAGCTGCACCAATGTAAGTATGAAAAACCTAATGTCTGGCTGAAATTTCAATACATTTCTATGTACTTATGTCTCTTTTTTTTTATTGCAGCATGTCTTCATCTGGTGATGAATATGTCCCCGGGACAGGGCAAGAGGCAGAAGAAGTGAGTACCATGCTTCCGTATGGATTGGTAAAAATATTCACATGTGGTTAATTTTTTTTGTTTAATTTTAAGACCTCATCCTCCACCACGCCACCACCAATGGAGGAACGGCAGGAGCAGCAAGGCCAAGTGCGGGCGGGAAGACGGGATGTAAGTACAGACGGACTGTTTTTTTTTTTTACTTAATTTCTATGCTGGTTTATTTTCTTTTTTTTTGTAACTGTATTGAAAATTCTTTCAGGTGTTTATCTTTTTTATGTTTTTGGTAAATTTTTATTAGTATTTTTTGGTAATTTTCCTTGTTTTTTTTGCTGCTTTTTTGGTTACAGATTTTTTTTAAACTTCATTTCTAGGCTGGTTTATTTTCTTTTTTTTTTTGGTAATCATTTTTTAAATTTTTTTTTTTTAATTTTCATGGTTGTTTTTTTCGGTGTTTTTTTTGCTTTTTTTGCATCACTGTGTGATGCTATTAACTCCATGGAGTTTCTATCATCACACACAGTTGGATGATCACAGCCTCCAGTGCATAGTCTTCCTTTTTTTCTTTTTTTTTTTTCCCCACAGTGAACAAAGTCAGAACCCGTTGGCGCTCGATGAAGGACCGCTTCAACAGGGATATCCGTCAGGAGAAGCAGGTTCGCAGTGGTGCTGCGGCAAGGACCGGCACGAAGTACAGATACCATTGTGCCTTGGCATTTTTAAGACCGGTCCTTGCCTCCCGAACGTAAGTATTTTCTAGTTGTATTGTGTTTTATTCTGTGCTTTTCTATTCCACAGGGGTTGGCGATTGTTAATTTATGGTAGTAATTTCTTTCTTTTCTTTTCACAGCACCTGGAGCAGCACCCTGCAACCTGGGCCCGAAGCGGTCCTTCATCAAGCTGCCCCGGACCCCTCCCAGCCATCCATCAGCGAGGAAGCACCTTGCAGGTCTGCACCACAGTCATCTGGAGACCAGGAAGCTGGTCGCCCAGGTGTTCCCCTGTCCCAGGTCTCTGCCACTGGTTTTGCGGGCACTTCCCGCCAGCAGCGGCAGAGGACCTCGGACAGGCCTCTCATGCCCGAGTTCGTTGAATTGAGCTCGGTCTTTCAGAGTAGCCTCAAGGCACTCTCCGATAGACTTGAGAGTGGTTTCCTCCTTTTGGACCAACGCTACAAGTCTATCGAGGGTCGCCTTGAGCGCCTGGAAGTCGACCTCGCCAGACCAGCGCATCATTTTTATACACAAATAGCTCGGGACACGGCGGAACACCTTACCCCTGACCTCCAGCTGACTGTCATGCAGGCCTGCAACAATGCTTTTATGCAGGCTATGCAGCAGAGTAGGATTATGCAGCAGTCAGCGGTGGCATTTCCACCGGTGCCACCCCTGACTCGTTTTACAGCATTACCTACTTCTGCTGCATATCACTGCACAGCCACCACACTTCCAAGCCTCGCCGGACACCAATATACCGCCCCAACTCTGAGTGCAGCTGGACACTTACCCGCCAACACCATGCCAAGCGCTGCTCCTGCTTGGCCCACCACTGCTGCCACCACCACCACTGGATGGCCCGTCATCACCACCCCTGCCTGGAGCGCCGCCACCACCACCACCAGCGGGAGGACCACCCCGGTATGGACCGCCACAGCCACCACGCCTGCATGGACCGCCACCACCACCAGCACCACCACCTCGGAGCAGCATCAGCTGGGGGACCCGCATTCAATATTTACGGCCCCTGCCAGGACATCCACCACCATCAGCATGCCACAGCAGGTACAAGATCCTGGCAGGCGGTCCACAAGCGCCAGGCGGTCCCCCAGCTCCAGCCGGTCCACAGCCTCCAGGCGGTCCAGAGGCTCAAGGTGGTCCAGAGGCTCAAGGCGTTCCCCGGGGTCTAGCCAGTCCTCAGGCTCTAGCCGCTCTAGACAGGACAGCAGCAAGACGACGGGCCACCGTCATAAAAAAAAACAAAGAGGAGGACTCTGACCCTCCCTCACCTCCCACTTCACAACTTTCCTTGCCTCGGCTCCCTTCCCCCACTTCTTTGGTTCCTCCTTCCCCTAGAACCCCTTACTCCACCCAAAGCTGTTCCTCATCCCTCCACACCCCCCAGTTTCCACCAACTAATAAGTAAAATAAATGTTAAATTTTTATTTCAAAATAATGTTTGGTTACTGTGTCTTTCGCCGCCTGCACACACTGCGCCGTACACTATGGTTTGTTTTTCTTTACTTTATACCGGATGGTCAGCCATCCAACTCTGAAAGGGAAACTATATTTCAGATTTTTCTTTTTTTTCTTTTATTTATACATATATATATATATATATATATACACCCATATATATATATAGATATATATATATATATATATACACACACACACATATATATATATATATACACACATATACATACACATATATACATACACATATATATATATATATATACACATATACATATATATACATACACATATATACTGTATACACATATACATACATATATACACATACATATATATATATATATATATATACACATACATATATACACATACATATATATACATATATATACACATACATATATATACATATATATACACATACATATATATACATATATATACACATATATATACACATACATATACATATATATACACATACATATATATACACATACATATATACATATATATATATATATATATATACACATATACATACACATATACACATGCATATATATATATATATATACATATATATATATATATATATATATATACATACATATACACACATATATATACATACACACACACACATATATATATACACATATGTGTATATATATATATTATTTTTTTTTTTTATGGTGGTTTCCCTTTCTTTCCTTTAACCTGGGCAGGTGAGTAGTGGAGTGTATTAAGACACAGTACACTGGGTACAGGTATAAACAAACATGTATTTTATTTTTACCAAACAACAAAATTATTAAACCATTTGATCCTGCCATGCTACATGACCCACATCGGATAAAAAGAAGTCCGCAAATTGGTCCCTCATTTGGGCAACTTCGACTGATGACCGAAGAGGGTGCTGAGTAAAATCTGGCAAAGGGTTGGCAGCAGGTTCATCCATGTCAAAGTTCGGCCGCTCCTTTGCCATAACAAAATTGTGCAGAACCACGCATGCCTTCACCACCTCATCCACTGTTTCCATTTTGAGATTGATGGCGGTGCTGAGAATTCGCCATCTGGACACTAGAATGCCAAATGCGCACTCTACAGTTCTGTCTTGGGTATTACTAAAAACACTGAAAATAAAAAAGTACATGGCCTAACTATTTTGCATGTTTTTTTAATACAACATAGCAAAAAAACATTTTATAAAGGCTTGGGATTAGTACATGACAGAAGAAAAACCATATGCCAAAAAGCAATTTCCCAAAAATAATGTTAAAATTCAATAGCCAAAAAAAAAAACGATTTTTTTTTTGCCAAAAAAAAAAAAAAAATGGAAAAAGCCAAAAAAATTATGCAAACATAACAACATACATACCGTAAGGTGACAAGGAGCCTTTCTTCGGGAGGAATGGCACGCCGGAGCTGAGTGTCCCGTCTCCGGATGTTTCCTTCAACCATACCCAGCAAGTCACGGAAGCTTTCCTGGGACATCCGTGTATAGTCAGCAAATTTCTCCGGGTTTTCCTGGAGCTCGCTGTACAGCGTGTGATATGCTCCACGGCTTGCCCGGAGTTCGATAATTGGATGCCTCCAAAACCGACGCCGCTGCCGTCTCTGCTGTCTCTCCCTCTCCCTTTCTTGCTGGCAACAAAAGGCATATGCCTGAGACAGCGCAATGTCAAGATCCAACTTGAAGCGGAAATTATCCAGACGCAGGTCCATCTTGACACCAGAAACAGCAGCAAAATCTGATGAATTCAGCAGTACAGGGTCTATAAAACATTCCAATGACACACGCCCACTGGTGACCCATTGGTGTTCAAGGATTTTTCTATTGTGAAATGTCACACCTAAAAACGCATGCGCATAAAAAAACGCAAACGCATGCAAAAACGCATGTAAAACGCAAGTACGCTGCGTTTTTTTGACGCATCAGCGTGCGCATGACGTAAAAAAAACGCGCGTTTGTTTTGCGTTTTTCTTTGCGTTTTTTATGCGCCCGATGCGCTGCGCAAAAAAACGCTAATGTGAAACTAGCCTAAGGAGATTTCTGTGTGTTTTTTTTCATATATGGTACCTTATTTTTTTGCACTTCTTTGCACTTTGCACTTTTTATCACATTATTTTTGGTGGGTAATAACTTGTGTCTTATTGTTTTTGTGTATTGTACTCAATCTATTCATTGATATATGCAATTGTGTTTACATTGCCAATTGTTTTACCTCTCCTTACTCATTTGTGAAACTAAGTGTCGCTGTATCCCTTTTGTATTCAGTTCTTTGATTTATTTATTACAAATCTGAATTTTATTAAATTTTGGATAATAAAATTATATATCTTATCTATTGCTCCTGGCTCCACTTTTGTTTTGGATATTTGTGTTGCTTTGGTGGATGAGCTCTTACTATTAGCCTTTTTTCTGTTTTTTTTCATCTTTTAACCCGTCTAACGTCCTAACAAAAAAAAATTGTACTGATGTACAGTAGACATGTGGGAAATGTTATTTATCAACTAATTTGTGTAATATAACTCTCTATTTTAAGCGCATAAAAATAAAAAGCTGGAAAATTGCAAACATTTAAAAATTTTCATCACATTTCCGATATTTTCACATATAAATGGAAGTTATATGGAAAACATGTTACCACTATCATGAAGTACAAATGTCACAAGAAAATCTCAGAACCAGTGGGATCCATTCAAGCGTTTCAGAGTTACAAACATATAAAGTACTGGTCAAAATTGAAAAAATTGGCCATGTCATGAAGGTGAAAACAGGCTTTGGTTAATGCCTCAATGTTTCAATGTCACCGGCGTCACTCTCAGTACTAGGCCCGTCCCCATCATAGTCTCTATAAACACCTCTGATTGTTACACTGGCCATAGCGGGGGTCACCGGTTTACCCGCTAGGCCAAAAGTCCTAGATATGAAAGTCAGTGGGTATACAGTGTGCTCATCACACAGGCTATCTCCAATCCCTGAAGTACAGCCCCAGCCGACACCCTGTATCGTATGTCTATGTTGGAAGTAATGGCCCACCGGACCGGTCCTCTGCTACATCCAGATCGTCCCCCGAGCTTGGCTCAGAAACTGGTCACGGTCTTCCACCGGTGTTGCTTATGGATCTGTTACTGGCAGTGGTCACAGACTTCTACTGGCGCGGTTCATGAATCTTCCTCACAGCTCAGGCCTTCTCTGGCATATGACTGCTCTTGGACACTTCTGCGGCAACGCTAGCTGTAAGCCTATCTAACAGACAAACAACCTGTCCTGTTTGAGGCTCTGGCACCAACTGCCGCTTCTTAGCCCAGACCAGGCCTTTTATAATTAGTAACTGCAACACAGGTGTCACCTGACCTGGTGTCATCTTTAAAGTCTTCCTGCTGGAAAGAAGGTTCCCACTATTAAGGGCCCGTCACACAACCTGTCCTGTTTGAGGCTCTGGCACCAACTGCCGCTTCTTAGCCCAGACCAGGCCTTTTATAATTAGTAACTGCAACACAGGTGTCACCTGACCTGGTGTCATCTTTAAAGTCTTCCTGCTGGAAAGAAGGTTCCCACTATTAAAGGCCCGTCATACATAGTGACTCACCAGCGATCCGGACAACAATATCGCCTTGTCAGGATCGCTGGTGAGTCGCTATGTGGTCGCTGGTGAGCTGTCAAACAGGCAGCTTCACCAGCGATCAGGACCCGTGACACGAGGGTAACAAGCGATGTACATCGCTTAGTTACTCGCAGTGTATCTTAGTTACCAGCGCGCTGATGCAGGGAGCTGGTAACCAAGGTACACATCGGGTTTCTAAGGGGCGCGCAGCACTTAGAAACCCGATGTGTACCTTGGTTACCAGCTCCCTGCATCAGCGCGCTGGTAACTAAGGTACACATCGGGTTTCTAGGCGCAGCACACCCCCATAGAAACCCGATGTGTACCTTAGTTACCAGCTCCTGCTCGCTGGTCTCCCGCCTGTCACACGCAGCGATGCGTGCTGACCAGCGGGAGACCAGCAACCCCAAAAATGTCCAGAGGTTTCCACAGCGATACCCGGCAGGGGGGCCGGTAGCTGATAGCTGTCACACACAGCGATCTCGCTGGTGAGATCGCTGTTGCATCACAAAACTTGTGACTCAGCAGCGATCTCGCTAGCGAGATCTCTGTGTGTGACGGGGCTTAAGCTTCTACTACTGTAATTCTGTCTTTACTTTCACCTTTGATGGTGGTGTTCGCTTGCAGTTACTCAGCTAGGCATCAACTTTACTCATCTTCTCTCTTGTCCACTTTCTTACAGTTCATTGCAAAAAAAAAAGTCCCAGATAATTTCTTTGGATCTTATCATATTAACCAGGGTGTATAATCATCATAATCTTACTGTATCGCTTTAAGAATGTTGTCAAGAGCCTAAAACCATCTTGAATGGATATACCATAAAAACCAGAGAATACTACAAAAGATTGCAATCATCAGAGTTACAGAAAAGGAGAAGTGAATATACTAAATACAGAACATGCTATAATTCTTTAAATATAAGAATTAAAACCCAAAAGAGATTTAAATATAATTTATCAAAGTCAACAATGCTGGTATGACAAAATATTACATAGGATTCCTGACACACAAAGAGTAAATATGTATTAAATACAGCTTAAGCTTCAAAGCAATTTAACAAACAGCAAAATCCTTAGAGACAAAATTTATGCTGATCAAGAAAAAAAATGTATTTAAAGCTCTTATTTTAATAAACACTACCTAGATCCATAATGATTTATTAAAAGCTCTGTGGCAAACATTATACCAGCAGAGATATATCTAAATGGATTTACATCTGATCATTATATCAAGAACATCAAATACAACATAAAACAAACATAGCTACAACATAAGCTCATTCTCATGGGACATGAGGACAAGGCATGTATAGCAATGTATGAAGTCAGCAAATTCCATTACAAGAAAGCTTCAGTATTACAAGACCAAGGGTCTGGATTTAGAGGGTCATATTTAACTGACCATATACAGATCACAATAGAACTTACAGCATCATAGACATATCTGATGCTGTAATTTCAGATCGGCACACCAGCAGTCAGTCCAGGCATTGTGATCCATATGCAGGCCATGAAATACACGCATCTGAATCCACCCTGAGAGGAGTGTCTGGCTATGAATACAATTTTCCATATTCTATTTTAAGGGAATTGTGAAATGCAGCGAGCTACTACAGTTGTGCTCAAAAGTTTACATACCCCTGCAGAATTTTGGCTTTCTTGGCCTTTTTTCAGAGAATATGAATGATAACATTTTCTCCACTCATGGTTAGTGGTTGGGTAAAGCCATTTATTATCAAACTACTGTGTTTTTGCTTTTAAATCATAATGACAACAACCCAGGCCAAAATTACCAGGGTATGTAAACTTTTGATCAGGGTCATTTTTATGTTTTAGGTTGTCATTATGATTTAAAAAGAGAAAACACAGTAGTTTGACAACCCAACCACTAGTCATGAGTGGAGAAAAAGTTTGTGTTATCATTCATATTCTATAAAAAGGCCAAGAAAGCCAAAATTCTGCAGGGGTATGAAAACTTTTGAGCACAAGTGTATAACACCCATAGGATTCAATGGAGAATCTTGCCATAAAGTTTTCAAAGGGTAATTCCCCTTTAAGGTTGTGCACCTCAGCTTTAAGAAATGGCTCTATACATTAGGTTTTCATTCTTTGGTACATGCCCCCAATAGATTTAAGCCACGTAGAGAGTAATTGTGCTGCACTAATGTTGAGATTTTAATGTCCAGCAAATTCATTTGTAAAATTGTTTTCAAGGAAAGTGGCTGCCATTAAATTGACAGTACGTAGAGATGGGAGAACCCAAACAATAAAGTTCAAATTCACCACAGTGAAATTCTCCCGGTGAACTGCATTGAACTCGCCTCTGCACCATGAGACTTTTTCCCACTGTGCTAGCGGGGATTTCACTGAGGACATATACGCAGTTCAGCCCGGCTGGGAACGCAGCCTCAGTCACTCACAGCAGCTCATTTCTCAGTGATTCTCAGCCTGGACGGTCGCATCTTATCAAGCAGACATGGATTATGGCGTGAGACAGAACGAAGGAGAGGTGAGGGATATTTTTGTTTTATTACAGGAGACTATTACTTCAATGGAATGGGCATTAGGTGAGTATAACTATGTTTGTTATTCTTAAATAAAAATGGAAAACAGTGTTTTATCTTATTTCTAATAAAAGACTTTTTTCTGGCTGTCTCTTTATTTACAATACAACTATAGGATTAGTAATGGAGAGATGTCTTATAGAAACCTCTCCATTACTAATCTGTGAGTTTGAAGTCACCAGACAATACAAACGTGACATCAACCCCCACAAATAAGAACCCCACTTGCCACTGCTACAGGGCAAGTGGGAAGAGTCGGCCAAAGCACCAGAATTGACGCATCTAGTAGATATACCTTTTCTAGGTGGCTGCAGGGGGCCAATGTCCATGGCCCCTAATCAGCCTGAGAATACCAGCCCCCGGCTGGTTGTCAAAAATGGGGTGAACCCATGCTGTTTTTTTTAAATTATTTATTTAAATAACTAAAAAAATTGGAGTGGGGACCCCTCTATTCTTGATAGCTGTCAGCTTCAGCAAGGCTGGTTAAGTGTTGTAGCCCCCAGCTGTGAGTTTTGCCTGGCTGGTTATCAAGAAAACAGGGGAACCCACGCGTTTTTTTTTCATTATTTATTTACTGTGTAGGCACCGGCTGATGAATACTCCCATCAGCCTCTACTGCTCTCACTGTTATTAGTGGCAGCAGGGGTTGGCTGATGGGAGCAGTAGTCCCATCAAGTGACACCAGTGACTGTAGGTAAACTTTACACCTCTGAACAGAGCTGCTGGCTTTTAGTCTTTTGACAGCGCGTGAACCGCGGCTATCTGACCGACGGTGATGATTTTACCACCGATCAAAAGCAAAGTTTTCCATGCTGTCATGCACATGGCAGCATGGCAAACACTGGATATTCAGGCCCTCCATTCAAGTGAATGAAGTCTGGGTATTGTTCTGGTACCGGAAACGAAACTTGTTATAATTGTTTGGCCGAACCCGCCGGACCAAAACATCCAGGTGTAAGTCCATCTCTAACAGTAGGTAATAAATAGCAGCAATGGTGCCTAAGGAATAGGAAATATTGGTCTACATGAAGTAAGACTTCAGGTTGTTCTTTTCGTTGATGATAAATTATGGCTAAAAGAAACTAAATGTCACGTCCGCCATGTCTGTTTGTCTCAAGAACTCCTGGAGCGATGTGCATGCGCATGTTTTGTCTGCTGTCCTGCATGTTCGCTAGAGCTGTGTGCAGACTCACCTCATGTCTGAGCTGCAGGATCCCTGCGTTTCTGCTCTGCCTTCTGTGATCTTCTCGTCATGTCTGGAGTCCTTGATCATGTGATGTTTCTTAAGATCCTGCACTGTCTGGTTCTGCAATCATCTCGTCATGTCTAGAATCCCGGATCATGTGTTCTTCCTAGGATCCTGCACTGGTTGGTTCGGTGATCATCTCGTCATGTCTGAAACCCTGATCATGTGACGTTTCCTAAGATCCTGCACTGTCTGGTTCTGCTATCATCTCGTCATGTCTAGAATCCCGGAAGTTCTCCCCTGGTCCTGACCTGGAGGAGGAGGTGCTATGCCCTATATCAGGCCGCCTCTTCCTATGCTCAGGGCCTGATTATTGTGTTGCTTCCCTGCAAGGCTCTGGGTCTGTGGGGTTGCTCCCTCTATTCTGTGCCCTTGCACTTTGCTCTGTAGTGCGTCTCTGCACACGCTCCGTGCTCGTATTCCGCCTCTTGTCTTGTGCCATGTCTTGTGTTGTCTCTCGTGCCATGTTTGTCTTTGCCTTGCTTTGCCTTGTAGTCCTTCTGCTGTTCTTTGTCTTAGTCTGTTTTGCTATGTCTCGCCTTAGCTATGCTTTGACTTGTAGTCCTTCCTGTGTTCTCTGCCTCGCCTGTTTTGCTATGTCTTGCTTTTGCTATGCTTTGACTTGTAGTCCTCCCTGTGTTCTCTGCCTTGCTATTCCTTGCTTTGTGTTCCTCCCTATGGTCTCAGTCTTTGCTTGCTCTGCCTCGCTCTCTCCTATGGTGCTCTGTAGTGCTCCCTGGCACACGCACCATTTCTCCTCTCCTTAGTGCTCGTTTCTTTGTCTAGTCCCAAGGTCTTCCCTTGGCCCGGCTCTGGGCTTCTGCCTACGCTCCGCTGCTAGACTCTGTCCTCTCTCTGACCTGGCTCTGTTTCTGCCTGTATTCCTTGCCTTGTTCCCTGCCTTGTCCTTGCATTGAACCCCGGCATGGGTTCCCCTTGGCCGTCTCCTGTGCCGTGGTAAGTGCCACGTGTTTGTGTACAGCCGTGTGTACTGGCCAGTGTGGCGTGCACCCTGCGTGGCTCCTAGCACGCAGCCCTTCCTTGTGCCCTGGCGTGGCTCCTAGCACGCACCCTGCCTTGAACCCTGGCGTGGCTCCTAGCACGCACCCTGCCTTGAACCCTGGCGTGGCTCCTAGCACACACCCTGCCTTGAACCCTGGCGTGGCTCCTAGCACGCACCCTGCCCTGAACCTGGCGTGGCTCCTAGCACGAAGGTTCCTTTGCCCCCTCCTGTGCCTTAGTCGTGCCTCGTGCTGGCGTTACAGCCGTGTGCATTGGCCAGTGAGGTGTGCGTCCCTGCGTAGCTCCTAGCACGCAGCCCTGCTCTGAACCCTGGCGTGTCTCTACACGCACTCTGTCTTGTGCCTTGGCGTGTCTCTACACGCACTCTGTCTTGTGCCTTGGCGTGTCTCTACACGCACTCTGTCTTGTGCCTTGGCGTGTCTCTACACGCACTCTGTCTTGTGCCTTGGCGTGTCTCTACACGCACTCTGTCTTGTACCTTGGCGTGTCTCTACACGCACTCTGTCTTGTACCTTGGCGTGTCTCTACACGCACTCTGTCTTATACCTTGTACCTTGGTGTGTCTCTACACGCACTGTCTTATTCTATGCTTTGGCGTGGCTACACACGCACCCTGTCTCGTTTGCGAACCTTGGCGTGTCCCCTACACACGCACCTCGCTTTGAACCCTGGCGTGTCCCCTACACACGCACCTTGCCTTGCACCTAGTCTTGAACCCTGGTGTGTCCCCTACACACGCACCTAGCCTTGGACCCTGGCGTGTCCCCTACACACGCACCTAGCCTTGGACCTTGGCGTGTTCCCTAAACACGCACCCTGCTTGGATATCTGTCGTGCCTCCTTGCCTGAACCCTGGTTTGCCTGCCGGATGCCCGGAACCTGCCGACCGTTGCCAGAGGTCCGGAACCAGATGACTACGGCCTGATGTCCGGAGCTGACGTCCGCAGCCTGATCCCTGGACCCTGTCGGTTTTCCAGCAGTCCGGAGTCCGATGCCATTATGCCATTACCTGTGCCTAGGCGTGCCATCTGGCACGTACCATGTTATGGACCTTGGCGTGCCCACGGGCGCACCTTGCACGTTTTGCTTGTTTTCTCTGTATGTGATCTTGTGTTATTCTAATGAAGATACCTTGCACCTACGTCTAGTCTCGTCTTGCTTCCTGCTCGTCCTTGTCGTCAGACGCTCGTCTAGTGTCCCCTGAGCTGGCCGTCTGGTCCCAGCAGTCGTGGTGGCTCACCCCCTTGGTCTTGCCCCTGACACTCCCTGTATAGGGGGTGGATTCTCACAAGGTCAGCTCGCCCTCGGTGGGTGGGTGCCACGACCCAGAGGGTCCACTCAAAAAATGGGCTCAGCAGGAGCTGAGTCCGTCACAGTTAATCAGGCCATGGACTCCGCTGGTACCTCGGCTACCCGTCTGATGACGCGTCTGTTATAGATTCTGATCTGCTCTGTCTCCTGGACTCTCCTGAATATGGCGGTACCCCGGCCACTCTTCTGATGTAAATCAGACCTGGCCCTTGACCTCTGGACTCATTTGGAAATGATGGCAGCCAGAGTAAGAAGACTTGCTTGTCTAACCGCAGTCCTCCCCACTGGATCTTCATGTCTCGTTAGCGGCTCCTGTGTCTTGACCGGTGCAGGTGTCCGTTTCAGATGTCGGATCAACATTGTTGGAGTGGTTTGTACTAAACTCTGGTTTCTGCCGAAGAAAATTTTTTTTTTTTCTTCTTTCCAGCCCCGGTGAGAGGGGGCTTAAAGAGGGGGGTACTGTCACGTCCGCCATGTCTGTTTGTCTCAAGAACTCCTGGAGCGATGTGCATGCGCATGTTTTGTCTGCTGTCCTGCATGTTCGCTAGAGCTGTGTGCAGACTCACCTCATCTCTGAGCTGCAGGATCCCTGCGTTTCTGCTCTGCCTTCTGTGATCTTCTCGTCATGTCTGGAGTCCTTGATCATGTGATGTTTCTTAAGATCCTGCACTGTCTGGTTCTGCAATCATCTCGTCATGTCTAGAATCCCGGATCATGTGTTCTTCCTAGGATCCTGCACTGGTTGGTTCGGTGATCATCTCGTCATGTCTGAAACCCTGATCATGTGACGTTTCCTAAGATCCTGCACTGTCTGGTTCTGCTATCATCTCGTCATGTCTAGAATCCCGGAAGTTCTCCCCTGGTCCTGACCTGGAGGAGGAGGTGCTATGCCCTATATCAGGCCGCCTCTTCCTATGCTCAGGGCCTGATTATTGTGTTGCTTCCCTGCAAGGCTCTGGGTCTGTGGGGTTGCTCCCTCTATTCTGTGCCCTTGCACTTTGCTCTGTAGTGCGTCTCTGCACACGCTCCGTGCTCGTATTCCGCCTCTTGTCTTGTGCCATGTCTTGTGTTGTCTCTCGTGCCATGTTTGTCTTTGCCTTGCTTTGCCTTGTAGTCCTTCTGCTGTTCTTTGTCTTAGTCTGTTTTGCTATGTATCGCCTTAGCTATGCTTTGACTTGTAGTCCTTCCTGTGTTCTCTGCCTCGCCTGTTTTGCTATGTCTTGCTTTTGCTATGCTTTGACTTGTAGTCCTCCCTGTGTTCTCTGCCTTGCTATTCCTTGCTTTGTGTTCCTCCCTATGGTCTCAGTCTTTGCTTGCTCTGCCTCGCTCTCTCCTATGGTGCTCTGTAGTGCTCCCTGGCACACGCACCATTTCTCCTCTCCTTAGTGCTCGTTTCTTTGTCTAGTCCCAAGGTCTTCCCTTGGCCCGGCTCTGGGCTTCTGCCTACGCTCCGCTGCTAGACTCTGTCCTCTCTCTGACCTGGCTCTGTTTCTGCCTGTATTCCTTGCCTTGTTCCCTGCCTTGTCCTTGCATTGAACCCCGGCGTGGGTTCCCCTTGGCCGTCTCCTGTGCCGTGGTAAGTGCCACGTGTTTGTGTACAGCCGTGTGTACTGGCCAGTGTGGCGTGCCCCCTGCGTGGCTCCTAGCACGCAGCCCTTCCTTGTGCCCTGGCGTGGCTCCTAGCACGCACCCTGCCTTGAACCCTGGCGTGGCTCCTAGCACGCACCCTGCCTTGAACCCTGGCGTGGCTCCTAGCACGCACCCTGCCCTGAACCTGGCGTGGCTCCTAGCACGAAGGTTCCTTTGCCCCCTCCTGTGCCTTAGTCGTGCCTTGTGCTGGCGTTACAGCCGTGTGCATTGGCCAGTGAGGTGTGCGTCCCTGCGTAGCTCCTAGCACGCAGCCCTGCTCTGAACCCTGGCGTGTCTCTACACGCACTCTGTCTTGTGCCTTGGCGTGTCTCTACACGCACTCTGTCTTGTGCCTTGGCGTGTCTCTACACGCACTCTGTCTTGTTCCTTGGCGTGTCTCTACACGCACTCTGTCTTGTACCTTGGCGTGTCTCTACACGCACTCTGTCTTGTACCTTGGCGTGTCTCTACACGCACTCTGTCTTGTACCTTGGCGTGTCTCTACACGCACTCTGTCTTGTACCTTGGCGTGTCTCTACACGCACTCTGTCTTGTACCTTGTACCTTGGCGTGTCTCTACACGCACTCTGTCTTATACCTTGTACCTTGGTGTGTCTCTACACGCACTGTCTTATTCTATGCTTTGGCGTGGCTACACACGCACCCTGTCTCGTTTGCGAACCTTGGCGTGTCCCCTACACACGCACCTCGCTTTGAACCCTGGCGTGTCCCCTACACACGCACCTAGTCTTGAACCCTGGTGTGTCCCCTACACACGCACCTAGCCTTGGACCCTGGCGTGTCCCCTACACACGCACCTAGCCTTGGACCTTGGCGTGTTCCCTAAACACGCACCCTGCTTGGATATCTGTCGTGCCTCCTTGCCTGAACCCTGGTTTGCCTGCCGGATGCCCGGAACCTGCCGACCGTTGCCAGAGGTCCGGAACCAGATGACTACGGCCTGATGTCCGGAGCTGACGTCCGCAGCCTGATCCCTGGACCCTGTCGGTTTTCCAGCAGTCCGGAGTCCGATGCCATTATGCCATTACCTGTGCCTAGGCGTGCCATCTGGCACGTACCATGTTATGGACCTTGGCGTGCCCACGTGCGCACCTTGCACGTTTTGCTTGTTTTCTCTGTATGTGATCTTGTGTTATTCTAATGAAGATACCTTGCACCTACGTCTAGTCTCGTCTTGCTTCCTGCTCGTCCTTGTCGTCAGACACTCGTCTAGTGTCCCCTGAGCCGGCCGTCTGATCCCAGCAGTCGTGGTGGCTCACCCCCTTGGTCTTGCCCCTGACACTCCCTGTATAGGGGGTGGATTCTCACAAGGTCAGCTCGCCCTCGGTGGGTGGGTGCCACGACCCAGAGGGTCCACTCAAAAAATGGGCTCAGCAGGAGCTGAGTCCGTCACACTAAAGTCTTCCGGACTCTAAAATATGCTGTAATTCACATGGGTTCATTGCATTTTTTTCATGCTATTATGCATCAATGACATTTCAACAAAAGGAATGGAAGGAGCAAAATAGAGATTTAACTGCAACCACCAAGACAACATGTCTGTAATACATAATCCCATGAAATCCAACAAAACGGGAGCATTGGCAAGTTAATAATTATACGCTTTAAGAAATCATTTGCTGGAGCATATTAAATTCAGACTCTATCATCAAAGTGTTCCCCTGGGGTATTCAGCCAAATTAGTAATAATCACTGCATACGAGACTGAACTATATAGCCACCGGGTTAGACTTTTCTTAATCAAATTAAAACTGGATCCTAATAAATGTAATCAATAGAAGTATTTCATTGTTTTAGTTTTATCGAACTGGTCCTAAAATTGGACTTATCCAATGTTATCAGTGGGTGATAATCACTACACAGCACTAAATGGACTATTGTATAGAACGGCTCATAACTGGGGAGATGGGAACCAGTAAACGCTTTCGTACATTACAGCTAATTGCATCATTTCTTAAACGTTAAACAACTCATACATAAGAGGGACAATTAAAGTAGTTTTCCAGGATTAGAACAAAAAGAGTTACTTTACGTTCAGAAATAGTGTCATGTTGTGCATTGGATGGGTCTGGTAATGTATTTGTTTTGATGGGGATGAGCTCCAAAGCTCCAAGTCAATTTTAATGGGAAAAAATGGTACGAAGTGCAGCAAATGAATTCTGATTAACCAGTAAGGAGCTTATAAATGATCTTAAGGATAAAGCTATATGAAATTGTCAGATTGTGGCTAGGAACCACAGCAGTAGTGAGCAGCTGCTGTTTTGTGATTGTTTAGCAAACTTGATTTTGCCATGGACAAACATTGTTCCAATAGAAGCTAGCAGAATTATGAATACAGCCCTGGACTATAAGGCTGTGTGCCCACAATGAGTTTTTGACAAAACGCAGCATTTTTACAATTCCAGTAAAATGGATCGGATTTATAGAAATCTCATGCCCACTGTGCTTTTTCTTTTTACTCAGCGTAAATTGACTTGTGGTTTGTGTATCAAATTTGCAACATGTTCATTTCTTGCCAGTACAGTGAATTTTATGTGCAGATTTTTCTTACAGAACTGAATTGGATACGGAAAATCAGCAGGCAAAAACGCACGTGCATATTCAGTGTGTTTCCCTGGTGGAAAAGCGGCAAAAACAGATGCAATCCATACGTGGCTCTATCAGTGAGGTTTTGTCAGAGCCAAATACCAGGAAATATCAAATACATATCAAAACAAATGTGCTTTGTTTAACCCCTTAAGGCCCAGAATTATTTTCACTTTTGTATTTCCATTGTTTGCACCCCTTCTTCCCAGAGCCATAACTTTTAGACTTTTCAGTCAATATAGCCATATGAGGGCTTGTTTTTTTGCGGGATGAGTTGTACTTTTGAATGGAACCATTGATTTTACCATATCACGTACTGGAAAATGGTGAAAAATTCCAAATGCAGTGAAATTGCAAAAAAAAGTGCAATTCCACAATTTTGGGGGGGGATTTTTTTTTACAGTGTTCACTAACTGCTAAAACTGACCTGCCGTTATGATTCTACAGGTCATTACGAGTTCACAGACACCAAACATGTATAGGCTCTTTCTTATTTCACTGGTGAAAAAGCATTCCAATGTTTGTAAAAAAAAAAAAAAAAAAGAAAAATGTTGCCATTTTCCATGACCTGTAGCATCTCCATTTTTCGAGATCTCGGGCCGGGTGACGGCTTTTTTTTTGTGCACTGATCTGACGATTTTATTAATACCATTTTGGTATGAATGCGATCTTTCGATCGCCCGTTATTGCATTTTATTGCAATGTAGCAGCGACCAAAAAAACGTAATTCTGGCGTTTCAATATTTTTTCTTGCTACGCCATTTCCCAATTGGATTAATTCTTTTTTTATTGGTAGATCGGGCAATTCTGAACACGGCAATACCAAGTATGTGTATATTTGATTTTTGTATTGTTTTATTTTAAATAGGGCGAAAGGGGGTGATTTGAATTTTATTTTTTTATCTTTTTAATAGTTTTAAAAACATTTTTGTTTTTACTTTTGGCAAGCTTCAATTGTCTCCATGGGAAACTAGAAGCTGCCATAACCTGATCGGCTCTGCTGCATACAGGCAATGATCAGATCGAAGGCTGAAATGTGATAAAAACATGCATTTTTTTACCTGCAGAATTTCCACATCTAATGCAATTCTATGAGGAAAATCTGCACATACTGTATATCTCAGGGCACCTATAAGAGAAATTGACATATTACGGATTAGAAACATGCATCGCAGTTCACTTGAGCTGTGCAAAAAAAAAAAAAGGACAATGGGCCTGAGATTTCTATAAATCCCATCCACTTTGCTGGAAATAAGGTGCTGTGTTTTTATGCAGTGAAAAAATAGTGTCAAAACCCCCCCAAAAGCCCATTGTGGGAACAAAGACTAATATTAGCTCAGCAGTATAGGGTAGTTTCTACAGTACAATGTAGCTTGACATTATTGCTTAAACTAGTGGCCTGGATGGCCTATCACACTGGGATATTTAAAAATGTTGTCGTCTGAAGAAAATCTTGAACGTCCAAAGACTATATGCATGAGAACAAATGTATTAACATTTTGCTTTAGGTACAGCAAGTGCCTGACAAATATTCATTGCCGAGACACTACCGACATAGCTTGGCCACTGCAATACAAGGATAATAGGAGGCCAACCTACGTGAATGGCATAAGTGTCAGTGATCTTTTGTTAGAATTAGGCCGGTGTCATACACAACGTATAAAAAAATCGGTCCGTTTTACATGGATGAGAATTGCAGAAATGTTCCCTGAAATCCATATGTCATTCATGTGCAATGCGAGGAAGCAATTTTCTCGCATCTAAGGATCCGTTTGACATCCGTATGGCGAGACTTTCTCGCCGACTTGCAAAATGGACATATAATGGATCCCGGCCCAGAAAATCATGAATAAATAATGTGGAAGCCTATTTCTTGGCTCCACAAGTTCCATCCTACAAGAGAAAAAAAATTGTGTGGGCTGCCGTGCAATTTTCTTCGCCGGAGAGGGAAAGCCAACGACTGGGGCCGATATTTGTAGCCTGGGAAGGTGTTAATACCCATGGATCTTCCTAGGCTATGAATATCTGCCCGCAGTTGTATATTTAGCCTTTACTGGCTATTCTAATAGGGGGACCCCAAAAAACATGACATGGGATCCCCCGATCCCCCTATAATTAATAGCCAGAAAGGCTACACAGACAGCTCTGGGCAAATATTCATAGCCTAGGAAGGGGCCATGGATATTGACCCCCCCAGCTACAAATACCAGCACCCAGCCGCCCCAGAAAAGGCACATCTATAAGATGTGCCAATTCTGGCACTTAGCCTCTCTCATCCCACTGCCCACTTTCCCACGCTACAGAGTTCATGTCTAGTCAGGCGGGGAGGCTGCACAGGCGGGATTTAATTCATTGCACAGTGGCTTACAGCCGGGGAGCTCCCGGTTGTAAACTATTTAACCCCTTGAGATGGATTGCAGCGTGGGACTTGATTGTACGATAGACGGATATGGTATATTGTTGCATTTTTATTTTTTACAGGAGAACGATGGTTTCACTTGGATTGGGAGTTTAATAAAGATGGCAAACCAGTGTGTTTAAATATTTCATTAAAAGACATTATACTTAATGTGTGTTTTTTTTGTAACTCTTTCATACTATTGGATTAATAATGGATAGGTGTCTTATTGACATCTTTCCGTTAATAACCGGGTTTAATGTCACCTTACAATAGCAAGGTGACATTAACCCCTGATTACCCCATATGCCACCACTACAGGGCAATGGGAAGAAAAAGGCTAAGTGCCAGAATTGGTGCATCTTACAGACGCACCTTTTCTGTAGTGGCTGGGGGCAGATGTTTTTAGCCAGGGGGGGCAATAACAATGGTCCCTTTCTAGGCTATGAATATCTGCCCTCAGCCACTGGCTTTCCCTCTCTGGCAAAGAAAATTGCGTGACAGTCCACGCAATATTTTTCCATGAATAAATTCATTAAATTAACACCTACAACCCTATAATTTTACACACACATAGTACTAACATTTAATTGAGGGACATATATAAATCTAACTGATATGCAATGGTTTGCTGTATGTAAACCATGTGTCATATCCTGTCGGCCTCTGCAATGATTTTACAGAAGCTGACAATTGAATTATCGGCTATATATATACAGTGGGGAAATAAGTATTTAGTCAGTCACCAATTGTGCAAGTTCTCCCACTTGAAAAGATGAGAGAGGCCTGTAATTGACATCCTAGGTAGACCACAACTATGAGAGTCAAAATGAGAAAACAAATCCAGAAAATCACCTTTTCTGATTTGACAAGAATTATTTTTCAAATTATGGCGGAAAATATATATTTGGTCACCTAATAACATGCAAGATTTCTGGCTCTCACAGGCCTGTAACTTCTTCTTTAAGAGGCTCCTCTATTTTCCATTTATTACCTGTAGTAATGGCATCTGTTTGAACTTGTTATCAGTATAAAAGACACCTGTCCATAACCTCAGTCACACTCCAAACTCTACTATGGTGAAGACCAAAGAGCTGTCAAAGGACACAAGAAACAAAAGCCCTGCACCAGGCTGGGAAGACTGAATCTGCCATAGGCAAGCAGCTTGGTGTGATGAAATCAACTGTGGAAGCAATAATAAAAAACGGAAGACATACAAGGCAACTGATAACCTCCCTCGAGCTGGGACTCCACACAGGATCTCAACCCTTGGGGTCAAAATGATCACAAGAATGATCAAAAATCCCAGAACCACACGGGGGAGGGAACTAGTGAATGACCTGCATAGAGATGGAACCACTGTAATAATGCCTACCATCAGTAACACACTATGCCGCCAGGGACTCAGATCCTTTAGTGCCAGACGTGTCATCCTGCTTAAGCCAGTACATGTCCTGGCCCGTCTGAAGTTTGCTAGAGAGCATTTGGATTATACAGAATAGTACTGGGAGAACGTCATATGGTCTGATGAAACCAAAGTAGAACTGTTTGGTAGAAACAAAACTCGTGTTTGGAAGAGATAGAATGCTGAGTTGCATCCAATAAAACACCATACCTACTGTGAAGCACGGGGGAGGCAAGATCAGGCTTTGAGGCTGTTTCTCTGCAAAGGGACCAGGACGACTGATCCGTGAACATGAAAGAATGAATGGGGCCATGTATCGTGAGATTTTGAGTGCAAACCCCCTTCCATCAGCAAAGGCATTGAAGATGAAACATGGATGGGTCTTTCAGCATGATAATGATCCCAAGCACACCACCAGGGCAACAAAGGAGTGGCTTCGTAAGAACCATATGAAGGTCCTGGAGTGACCTAGGCAGTCTCCAGATCTCAACCCCATAGAAAACCTTTGGAGGGACTTGAAAGTCCGTGTTGCCCAGTGACAGGCCCCAAACATCACTGCTCTAGAGGAGATCTGTATGGAGGAATGGGCCAACATACCATCAACAGTGTGTGTCAACCTTGTGAAGACTTACAGAAAACGATTGACCTCTGTCATTGCCAACAAAAGATATATAACAAAATATTGAGATGAACTTTTGTTAATGATCAGGCTTTGAGGCTGTTTCTCTGCAAAGGGACCAGGACGACTGATCCGTGAACATGAAAGAATGAATGGGGCCATGTATCGTGAGATTTTGAGTGCAAACCCCCTTCCATCAGCAAAGGCATTGAAGATGAAACATGGATGGGTCTTTCAGCATGATAATGATCTCAAGCACACCACCAGGGCAACAAAGGAGTGGCTTTGTAAGAAGCATATGAAGGTCCTGGAGTGACCTAGGCAGTCTCCAGATCTCAACCCTATAGAAAACCTTTGGATGGACTTGAAAGTCTGTGTTGCCCAGTGACAGGCCCCAAACATCACTGCTCTAGAGGAGATCTGTATGGAGGAATGGGCCAACACACCATCAACAGTGTGTGTCAACCTTGTGAAGACTTACAGAAAATGATTGACCTCTGTCATTGCCAACAAAAGATATATAACAAAATATTGAGATGAACTTTTGTTAATGACCAAATACTTATTTCCCACCATAAGCGCACCGGTGCATACTTCTCGCAAGTCACACACATAGTCCATGTGTAATCCATTTTTTTCTCGCACACATAGACTTGCATTGGTGAGTCTTGGCCGTAATACGGTGCAAATCGCAGCGTGCTGCGATTTCTCTCACACATATAATATGGCCGAAAAAAAATTAGATGATGGGAGCTGCCTCATAGATTAACATTGATCCGAGTGCTATGCGATTTTTTCTCGCATAGCACTCGTCCGTATTTCTCTCTAGTGTGTCGCCGACCTTAAACTAAAGGTTGGTTTGGCGCTTGCTACATCCGTAAGTAAATGCATCTACTGTTTGGGAGTGGGAAGCAGGCCATTATTTATTCTAGCAATGTTCTTGTACCACCTCATTAATGCTGTTAATCAATAAGGGTCAAGAGCTGCAGAACATTATCAGTATGCAACCTTACGTGAACTGCCGCCTTTGTCTTAATTATCTCACAGAAGAGATTTTCTTCCGAAAGTAACAAATGACTTAATTGGAGATTAAAAATGGATCCATTGTGGGAAAAACAAGATAATAAACTTACCATGACCAAAAACAAGGCATCTCTTTGATACATTTAATTAATTGTGTAAAAATTAAGCAATTAAGGAAAGCATATCTATAAATGAATGAATCACTGCTCATAGCAGATCAAAGCATAACTGCTTCACTTTGGGGAAAAAAAGTGACAAGAGCAAAGGGAAAGTCCTCATCTTTCAGGATTCTAGCCTATCAGGTGAATCATGGGTGGACGATGTAATGAAGATGCCATTTCTTTCTTTTTTTTCCTGGCGCACGGTCTTCGTTTTTACTGTATTATGAGGATCATGCCCCCTAGCCTACAGCATTATATGCCATGTGAATTCTGTCAAGCAGCATTCATCTATTCAATTGGTCACAAATGGAAAATAAGTGGGGGTCCAACAGCTAGGGACCTCCACAAGTGATTGGCTCTCCTCCCCAGTTACAACACTATACTAGGAGTATCAACATCAAGTATAGATATTTTATTAGACAAAAAGATTACATTAGACTTACACTCTCGCCCGTGTTGATAAGAGGGTGTCATGGAGTCAGACGCTCCCGATTCACGAAGAGGTGAAGAGTGTCTGAGAAGTGGAGTGCACCTCTGTGCACTATGCCAGAAATCTTACTCCAGTCAGTATTTGGAACGCCACAACACGTCACACATTAAGAAAAAAAACGTCCAGCCCCAGCTCCACCCAATTTGTTAGAGCTGTGAAAAGCTGGCATGAAAATATCAAGAGTCACAAAATTTTGGCACAACTCCGACTTGCAACAAAATTTTGCATCTTTCAAAAGCCTTTACAACACTTTTCTGGCATAAAAGTTTTGCTGAGCAGAGATCTAAATATCAAACTATTAATTCTGTACTTTTTATAATTGGTATATGGTACCATAGCAAATCCCTCATTGTCTCTTCTATCATGTAACCGTTGTATGCATAATCCTTGCAGGTAATAAAAATTTTTTTTTAAAAGGCCTCACGCTGCTTAAAAGAAATAATACTAGCCCACACTGATAACCAACAGCTCTCAGTCAGGCGTTTACCTAATTCCTAACGGTTTGTGTGTAAGAGGGTGGACTAATAACGTGGACCTGAGTGTATAGGACAAATGTATATGTGCTGTAACCATTACATGTACTGTATATGTGTAAATGTTGGAGGTAGAATGTATCAGCTAGGGAAAGGTGGAGTTTGGTAATTGGCCACAAGGGGGAGACACAGGGCAGGGAAAGGAAAGGCCTTAACAACAGCTAATGCTAGGAAAAGCCAAGTCATGGTGGGCGGAGCAAGTGGAACGGGAGAAGGGGATTTCTAGAAGGAAAGGATAAAAGGTGGGGAATTCCCAGTATAGGGGGAGAACAGCAGAGGACAGAAGAGAGCTCAGGAAGAGACAGAGGAGAGAGCCAGAGAAGAAGAGAGAAGGAGAGAGAGCACAGAGAAGGGGGACAGCGGAAGGGAAGGACAGCCTGGGGGTACCAGACTGATGGAGAGCTGGGCACTGAAGGGAAGTGTGTCAGCGGGTGGACGGGTCGAGTAGGTGATCGCTGTGGCCGTGGGCCTAAGGCAGCCACAGTGAGAGAGTCTGAAATGACATCACACCGGGGAAGCATAGGAGTGAAGGAAGAACGTGTTTATGGGTACCCAGGCAGGTGTGCAGGAGCTGTCTGGAACTGCTGATGCTGGAAAAGGAACCTAATAAACTGTTTGAACATTCACGGGCTCCAGTCTCCAGTCTTTGGGAACACACTTTGGCCATTACAAGGTGCGGGGTGTGCAGAAGGGACCACCCCCCCAGTCGGCACACGATCCTACAAGTAGTGACGTCGGCAGGAACATCACTGCCCAATACAGGCGGTGAGACCGCGCCGGAAGATAAAGAAGAAGACAAGTTTTGTGTGCAGGATTAAAGGGATCCGCAGGGAGCGGGTTGAAGATTCTGCTAGTGTGATTTCTGGACTGTGATTGAACTTGCCAGATTTGACCGAGAAACTGAAAGTGACTTTGCAACCCTGGAACGTCATGACACTGCTGGACAAGCTGGGTGCGGCTGCCTTGCGCCATTAAGCATTGGACATGATGCGACGCTGCAGCTGCCGTGGCCTCAGACGAATGGAGTGGCGGTGGTGACGGGAGGTAGAGGCCCATCAGATTACCTGTGCCTGGGAGTCCTTGCCGGTGGCCCGGGCACTTACCCGAACCGAAGTGCCATGGGGCAAGCCGGAGCCCCTGACGACCGGACCAGCGGAGCTAGAGCTTGAAGAAAGGACGGAGGTGTGCTCTCCTGTAGCCAGGCCGAGCAAGAGTGATGACTGGAGACATCGCCGCTCACGCTCCACGCGGAACCATCGTGCCTGGAGGCTGTTCCTGCTGGACGGTGGGATGAAGAACCTCAGCACACTCCAAATGGCAGGACCGGAAGCAGCGGTGGGCCCCATCCAGCAAGAGGAGGTCGGTGACACCTCAGAAACTTCAGTCGCTCGGATGCACCAGTTCTTGGAGGAACTGTGGAGTAGCCTGAAGGAAGCCGCGGCTCTGGGGATCATGAGCGTGGCCCCGCCCCAGTCGGCGGCACCACAGGCAGCCCCCGCCTCCCCGCCCTGTATGAGCACTAGGCCCAGGGTACCCGTTATTGACCCCCAGCTCCCCCTGCCCAGCTTCCCCCCATCCCACATCACCGGCACCGGGCGAGTCCTCGGCCTATGCGGGGCCGTCTGTCTGGATCTCTGACATCATCGCCCATAACAAGACCAAGGAGTGGGCGATCTGGGCGCTCCTTCATGAGAAGGGGGAACCGCCATGTCTATCCTCCGGAGCCACGAGCGACTCATGTACACCAACATTGAATGGGGCTACGGGTTGATCAAAGAGACAGAGGCCAAGTCTCTGTGGTTCTGACCCCAGGGTCTCTTAAAGGGATCATTGGTATGGAAGTTAGGGAAAATCCACTCTGCGCTTTGGTACTGACCCCAGGCCTTTCTTAAAGGGATCTCCGGTATGGAAGTCAGGACAAATCCATCCAGTGCTTTGGTTCTGACCCCGGCCTCTCTTAAAGGGATCCCTGGTATGGAAGTTGGGACCGTTCCACTCAGCTCTGTGGTTCTGACCCCAGGGTCTCTTAAAGCGATCATTGGTATGGAAGTTAGGGCAAATCCACTCTGCACTTTGGTACTGACCCCAGACCTTTCTTAAAGGGATCTCCAGTATGGAAGTCAGGGCAAATCCCTCAATGCTCTGATTCTGATACCAGGGTTCTATTAAAGGGATCATTGGTATACAAGTCACGGCAAATCCACTCAGCGCTCTGGTTCTGATCCCAGTCTCTCTTAAAGGAATCCCTGGTATGGAAGTGAGGGCAAATCCACTCTGCACTTTGGTACTGACCCCAGGCCTCTCTTAAAGAGATCTCCGGTATGAAAGTTAGGGTAAATCCCTCAGCGCTCTGATTCTCACCCCAGGCTTTTATTAAAGGGATTATTGGTATGGAAGTCAGGACAAATCCACTCAGCACTCTGGTTCTGACCCCATGCCTCTCTTAAAGGGATCCCCGGTATGGAAGTTAGGACCATTCCACTCAGCGCTCTGGTTCAGACCCCAGGCTTACAGGATGATGTGGGATATTAGGGGTAGTAGTCCAGTGGCTCTGGCTGATGGGATGATGTGGGATATTAGGGGTAGTAGTCCGGTGGCTTTGACTGACGGAATGATGTGGGATATTAGTGATAGAGTCCAGTGGCTCTGGCTGATGGGATGATGTGGGATATTAGGGGCAGTAGTCCGGCATCTGTGACGGGATGATGTGGGATATTAGTGGAAGTTGTCTGGTGGCCCCGGCTGATTGGATGATGTGGGATATTAGGTGTAGTAGTCTGGTGGCTCTGACGGGATGATGTGGAATATTAGAGGTAGTAGTCCGGTGGCTCTGGCTTATGTGACAATGTGGGATATTAGGGGTAGTAGTCCGGTGGCTCTGGCTGACAGGATGATGTGGGATATTATAGTGAATGTGGCTATGCAGAGTGGGAGGGGCTCTACACTCAGCATTATATATATAGATCTAATCATTATAATTTGTTATAACCAACTGTAGTTAGTTACTATGCCTGGGCAGCGCCGGGCTGTTCAGCTATTATATATATGGATAGTATATACATGTATATATGTTATATATATATGTATATATAATATATATACTGTATTGTATATACAGGGTGGGCCATATATATGGATACACCTAAATAAAATGGGAATGGTTGGTGATATCAACTTCCTGTTTGTGGCACATTAGTATATGGGAGGGGGGAAACTTTTCAAGATGGGTGGTGACCATGGTGTCCATTTTAAAGTTGGCCATTTTAGACCCAACTTTATTTTTTTCAATGGGAAGAGGGTCATGTGACACATCAAACTTATTGATAATTTCACAAGAAAAACAATGGTGTATTTGGTTTAAACGTAACTTTATTCATTCATGAGTTGTTTACAAGTTTATGACCACTTATAAAATATGTTCAAAGTGCTGCCCATTGTATTGGATTGTCAATGCAACCCTCTTCTCCCATTCTTGACACACTGATAGCAACGCTGCAGAAGAAATGCTAGCACAGGCTTCCAATATCCGTTGTTTCAGATGCTGCACATCTCGTATCTTCGTATCTTTATGTTCATAAACTTGTAAATAATTCATGAAAGAATAAAGTTACGTTAAAACCAAGCACACCATTATTTTTCTTGTTGGATCCCAAATGGCTGACTTCAAAATGGCTGACATGGTCACCACCTATCTTGAAAAGCTTCCCCCTTCCCATATACTAATGTGCCACAAACAGGAAGTTGATATCACCAACCATTCAAATTTTAATTAGGTGTATCCATATAAATGGCCCACCCTGTATATATATATATATATATATATATATACACACACACACATATACAGTGGTACGAAAAATATTCAGACCTCTTTAAATTTTTCGCTCATTGTTTCATTGCAGCCATTTGATAAATTCAAAAAGTACATTTTTTATCATTAATGTACACTCTGCACCCCATCTTGACTGAAAAAAAAGAAATGTAGAAATTTTTGCAAATTTATTAAAAAAGAAAAACTTAAATATCACATGGTCATAAGTATCCAAGAAGAATCATTTCTCCTTGCGGAGAATGACATGCTAAGCATGTCGAGGTGAGGAGACTTAAAGCCGCAATGCTCCTCTGGGAAATATGCTAATTATGCAAATTGTCTCTTCAGAGAGGAAGAGGACTAGAACTCTAGTGCCACCTATTGGAGGTAGCAATCCTAAAAGTCAATGTTGACCCTTTAACGAGCCTAGTTACATGAGTTAGGATAAAAGCCAAGCCAGAGTACAAGCTCCCTTTTGAGCTAGCAGAGCCATGAGTCTTCTTGGGAATCATGCAACAAGTTTATCACACCAGGATTTGAGGATCCTCTGCCATTCTTCCTTGCAGAGCCTCTCCAGTTCCATCAGGTTGGATGGTGAATGTTGGTGGACAGCCATTTTCAGGTCTATCCAGAGATTGGGTTTAGGTCAGGGCTCTGGCTGGGCCAGTCAAGAATAGTCACAGAGTTGTTCTGAAGACACTTCTTTGTTATTTTAGTTGTGTGCTTAGTATCATTGTCTTGTTGGAAGCTGAACCTTTGGCAAAGTCTGAAGTCTAGAGCACTCTGGAAGAGGTTTTCATCCAGGATATCTCTGTACTTGGCCACATTCATGTTTCCTTCAATTGCAACCAGTCATCCTGTCCCTGCAGCTGAAAAACACCCCATAGCATGATGCTTCCACAACCAAGTTTCACTGTTGGGACTGTATTGGGCATCTTCGTCTCATCAGACCAGAGAATCTGATTTCTCATAGTCTGGGAGTCCTTGATATGTTTTTTTTTAGCAAACTCTATGTGGGCTTTCATATGTCTTCCACTGAGGAGAGGCTTCCATCAGGCCACTCTGTAATAAAGGTCCGACTGGTGGAGGGCTGCAGTGATAGTTAACTTTGTGGAACTTTCTCCCATCTCCCTACTGCATCTGTGGAGCTCATCCACAGTGATCTTGGGGTTCTTCTTTACCTCTCTCTCACCAAGGCTTTTCTCCCATGATTGCTCAGTTTGGCTGGACAGCCAGGTCTAGGAAGACTAAGTTCTGGTGGTCCCAAACTTCTTCCTGTGACCAGCGTCAGCTTACCCTGAGTCATTTTTCTTCTTAGAGTGGACCCTCTGGGCCGTGGCACCCACCCACCTAGGGTGAGCTGACCTAATGAGAACCCACCCCCTGTGCAGGGAGTGTCAGGGGCAAGACCAAGGGGGTGAGCCACCACGGCAGCTGGACCAGACGGCCAGCTCAGGGAGACACTATTGAGTGTCTATCAACAGGACGAACAGGATACGAAACATAAAGCGAGGCCAAAGGGTTTCTTCAACAAAAGTGGTTTCACACTTCAATCAGGTGCAAGGCATAAACAGAAAATCAGGTGCAGGGCACAAACAGTGAAACACAGCAAGGCGCGTGCAAGGGCACGCCAAATGTTCCAGACATAACACGTGCTAGAAAACATACCAGGGTCCAGGGCAGGGTACGTGTTAGGGGTCACACCAGAGTTCCTAGGAAGGATGCGTGCTAGGGCACGCCAGTTTAAGACAAGGTGCATGCTAGGAGACACGCCAGAGTCCAAGGCAGGGTGCGTGCTAGAAGACACGCTAGGGTCCATGGCAGGGTGTGAAGGCATCGGACTCCGAAAGACTGGCAAGTACTGACAGGATCCAGGCATCAGGATGTAGTCATCTGGTTCCGGACCTCTGGCAGCGGTCTGCAGGCTTCGGGAATCCGGCAGACAAACCAGGATACGAGGCAGGGTGCGTGCTAGGAGACACGCCAGGGTCAGGTTCAAGGACGGAGGCTTGCGCGTGGAGTGGGCACTCCAGGGACAGGTACAAGGACGGAGGCCTGCACATGTAGAGGTACATGCCAGGGACAGGTACAAGGACAGAGGCCTGCGCGTGCAGAGAGCACGCCAGGGACAGGTTCAACATACAAACAAGGTGCGTGTATAGAGACACGCCAAGGTCAGAGTTCAAGGCAGAGTCCTGCACATGCCGAGGGGCATGCCAGGGTCAGGTTCAAGGCAGAGTCCTGTGCGTGCAGAGGGACACGCCAGGATCAGGTTCAAGGCAGAGTCCTGCGCATGCAGAGGCATGCCAGGGTCAGGTTCAAGGCAGAGACCTGCGCGTGCAGAGGGACACGCCAGGGCCAGGTTTCGAGACAGAGTGTGTGCTAAGAGACACACCAGGGTTCAGACTAAGGAAAGAACCTGCGTGCGCAAGGGACACGCCAGGGTAAAGGATAGGGCCTGTGCATGCAAGAGGGCACAACAGGTTACATGGTAAAACCTGTGCGTACTTTTACAGAAGAAAGGGGAGGTATGCCAAGGAGCAGGCAAGGGCCTGCGCGTGCTTTAGAGAGCACATAGAGCACAGTGCAGAAACAGCGTGAGGTGCAAGGAAGCACAGAGAGCATGGCTGGGGAACTGGCTAGCTGATCGGGCTGCGGCACTGACAGACGGACAAGACTCCAGCGAACCCGGCTGAGGCATGGCAGGCGACACAGCTGTCACTGACCGACGAGCACGGCTGAGGCACAAGCAGGTGGGCACGGCTAGGGCAGGCACGGCTGAGGCACAAACAGGAGGCTAGGAAGGCCAGGCGCATGCAAAGAGCACACGAAGCAGCAAAGCAAGGCAAGACAAGAAACAAGGCAGAGCAAAACAGGGAGCAGAACACGGAGAGGAACATAGGCAGAAACACAGAGTCTGGTCAGAGAGAGAACAGAGCTAGCAGCGGAGCTTAGGCCGAAGCCCAGAGCCGGGCCAAGGCAGAGCCTTGGGACTAGACATGGAAATGTGCAAGAGAGCACAAAAGGACAGAGTACGGAAAACCAGGCAGAGACAAGAAACACGAGAAGCACTACAAGGCTCAGAATAGCAAAGACCAGATATGGCAAAACAGGCACAGGCAGAGAACAGAGGAAGTACTACAAGGCAAAGCAAGGCAAGGACAAACATGGCACGAGATACAACACAAGACATGGCACGAGACATGAGGCAGAATACAAGCACAGAGCATGTGCAGAGACGCACTACAGAGCAGAGTGCAGGGGCACAGAATACAGGGAGCGACCGAGCAGACCAAGCAGCCATGCAGGGAAGCAACACAATACTCAGGCCCTGACCATAGGGAGGCGCGGTCTGATATAGCACCATAGTACCAGTTCTTCCGGGTCAGGACCAGGGAGGGACTTTTGGTTCAGATCCTCCAGGATCATAGAGAGAATTGCTAAAACAGCCTGGGTAAAACCATAGAGAAGGTCACATGATCAGGGGTTCCAGGAATACAGCGGATTGCAAAACCAGAGCAGGGCTGGAACATAGGAAAGGTCACATGATCAGGGGTTCCAGGAATACAGCGGATTGCAGAACCAGTGCAGGGCTGGAACATAGGAAAGGTCAAATGATCAGGGGTTCCAGAATACAGCGGATTGCAGAGTCAGTCAGAGATGGATGGTTAACCAGCAACAGCGTGCAGCCATGAGGTAAGGCGCGCTTGCACACTGCTCCAGGCATCTTGCGGCATGACAGACATGGCGGACATGACAGACATGGAGGACATGACAGACATGGAGGACATGACAATTCCATTTAAGGATTATGGAGGCCACTGTGCTCTCAGGAACCTTTGAGTACTGCAGACATTCTTTTGTAACCTTGGCCAGATGTGTGCCTTGCCACAATTCTATCTCTAAGATCCTTGGACAGTTCCTTTGACCTCATGATTCTCATTTGGTCTGCCATGCACTGTGAGCTGTGAGGTCTTATATAAACAGGTGTGTGCCTTTCCAAATCAAGTTCTATCAGTTTAATTAAATACAGCTGGACATCAATGAAGGAGTAGAACCATCTCAAGGAGGATCACAAGGAAATGGACAGCATGTGACTTAAATATGAGTGTCTGATCAAAGGGTCTGAATACTTATGATCATGTGATATTTCAGTTTTTCTTTGTTAATAAACTTGCAACATTGTCTACATTACTGTTTCCTTCAGTCAAGATGGGGCGCAGAGTGTACATTAATGAGAAAAAAAGAACTTTTTTGAATTTACCAAATGGATGCAAAGAAACGAAGAGTGAAAAATTTAAAGGGGCCTGAATACTTTCTGTACCCACTGTATATGTAATATATATATATATATATATATATATATATACACACAGTGGGGCAAAAAAGTATTTAGTCAGTCAGCAATAGTGCAAGTTCCACCACTTAAAAAGATGAGAGGCATCTGTAATTTACATCATAGGTACACCTCAACTATGGGAGACAAACTGAGAAAAAAAAATCCAGAAAATCACATTGTCTGTTTTTTTCATTTTATTTGCATATTATGGTGGAAAATAAGTATTTGGTCAGAAACAAAATTTCATCTCAATACTTTGTGATATATCCTTTGTTGGCAATGACACAGGTCAAACGTTTTCTGTAAGTCTTCACAAGGTTGCCACACACTGTTGTTGGTATGTTGGCCCATTCCTCCATGCAGATCTCCTCTAGAGCAGTGATGTTTTTGGCTTTTCGCTTGGCAACACGGACTTTCAACTCCCTCCAAAGGTTTTCTATAGGGTTGAGATCTGGAGACTGGCTAGGCCACTCCAGGACCTTGAAATGCTTCTTACGAAGCCACTCCTTCATTGCCCTGGCGGTGTGCTTTGGATCATTGTCATGTTGAAAGACCCAGCCACGTTTCATCATCAATGCCCTTGCTGATGGAAGGAGGTTTGCACTCAAAATTTCACGATACATGGCCCCATTCATTCTTTCATGTACCCGGATCAGTTGTCCTGGCCCCTTTGCAGAGAAACAGCCCCAAAGCATGATGTTTCCACCACCATGCTTTACAGTAGGTATGGTGTTTGATGGATGCAACTCAGTATTCTTTTTCCTCCAAACACGACAAGTTGTGTTTCTACCAAACAGTTCCAGTTTGGTTTCATCAGACCATAGGACATTCTCCCAAAACTCCTCTGGATCATCCAAATGCTCTCTAGCAAACTTCAGACGGGCCCGGACATGTACAGGCTTAAGCAGTGGGACACGTCTGGCACTGCAGGATCTGAGTCCATGGTGGCGTAGTGTGTTACTTATGGTAGGCCTTGTTACATTGGTCCCAGCTCTCTGCAGTTCATTCACTAGGTCCCCCCGCGTGGTTCTGGGATTTTTGCTCACCGTTCTTGTGATCATTCTGACCCCACGGGGTGGGATTTTGCGTGGAGCACCAGATCGAGGGAGATTATCAGTGGTCTTGTATGTCTTCCATTTTCTAATTATTGCTCCCACAGTTGATTTCTTCACTCCAAGCTGGTTGGCTATTGCAGATTCAGTCTTCCCAGCCTGGTGCAGGGCTACAATTTTGTTTCTGGTGTCCTTTGACAGCTCTTTGGTCTTCACCATAGTGGAGTTTGGAGTCAGACTGTTTGAGGGTGTGCACAGGTGTCTTTTTATACTGATAACAAGTTTAAACAGGTGCCATTACTACAGGTAATGAGTGGAGGAAAGAGGAGACTCTTAAAGAAGAAGTTACAGATCTGTGAGAGCCAGAAATCTTGATTGCTTGTTTCTGACCAAATACTTATTTTCCACCATAATATGCAAATAAAAGGAAAAAAAAACAGACAATGTGATTTTCTGGATTTTTTTTCTCAGTTTGCTCCCATAGTTGAGGTCTACCTATGATGTAAATTACAGACGCCTCTCATCGTTTTAAGTGGTGGAACTTGCACTATTGCTGACTGACTAAATACTTTTTTGCCCCACTGTATATATATATATATATATATATATATATATATATATATACACAGTACAGACCAAAAGTTTGGAAACACCTTCTCATTCAAAGAGTTTTCTTTATTTTCATGACTATGAAAATTGTAGATTCACCGATGAAGGCATCAGAACTATGAATTAACACATGTGGAATTATATAATTAACAAAAAAGTGTGAAACAACTGAAAATATGTCATATTCTAGGTTCTTCAAAGTAGCCACCTTTTGCTTTGATTACGGCTTTGCACACTCTTGGCTTTCTCTTGATGAGCTTCAAGAGGTAGTCACCGGACATGGTTTTCACTTCACAGGTGTGCCCTGTCAAGTTTAATAAGTGGGATTTCTTGCCTTATAGGTTGGGACCATCAGTTGTGTTGTGTAGAGGTCTGGTGGAAACACATCTGATAGTCCTACTGAATAGACTGTTAGAATTTGTATTATGGCAAGAAAAAAGCAGCTAAGTAAAGAAAAACGAGTGGCCATCATTACTTTAAGAAATGAAGGTCACTCAGTCCGAAAAATTGGGAAAACTTTGAAAGTGTCCCCAAGTGCAGTGGCAAAAACCAACAAGCGTTACAAAGAAACTGGCTCACATGAGGACCGCCCCAGGAAAGGAAGACCAAGAGTCACCTCTGCTGCGGAGGATAAGTTCATCTGAGTCACCAGCCTCCGGAATTTCAGGTTAACAGCAGCTCAGATTAGAGACCAGGTCAATGCCACACAGAGTTCTAGCAGCAGACACATCTCTGCAACAACTGTTAAGAGGAGACTTTGTGCAGCAGGCCTTCATGGTAAAATAGCTGCTAGGAAACCACTGCTAAGGACAGGCAACAAGCAGAAGAGACTTGTTTGGGCTAAAGAACACAAGGATTGGACACTAGACCAGTGGAAATCTGTGCTTTGGTCTGATGAGTCCAAATTTGAGATCTTTGGTTCCAACCACCGTGTCTTTGTGCGACGCAGAAAAGGTGAACAGATGGACTCTACATGCCTGGCTCCCACCGTGAAGCATGGAGGAGGTGGTGTGTGTGTGTGTATATATATATATATATATATATATATATATACACACACACTGCTCAAAAAAATAAAGGGAACACTAAACAATACATTGTATTGTTTACTGTTCCCTTTTTTTTTGAGCAGTATACATTTGATCATTCAAGTCAAGCACATCAGATACATTGTTTGTCTGCTGCTGCCACTACAAATGCAATAGACGCTATAGTACATCGCGGTGATTGTGGTGGAATTCTGAGCAGCTAATTGTTCCAAATTTTTAGATTTCTATTTTTATATTAGCTTTGCAGAACTAAAACAAAAGATGAATCAATTTTCACTGCCCTTGAGCACATGATTTATTATAAGTAACATTTGAAAGTAAAATCCAATAGCCAGGAAGGATTATTTTCTTTTTCATAGCAGAATGGCTTTTGTTTTCTGGCCAATCTCCATCATTTTTATTGATGTATCACAAACAACACAGCTGCCATTACAGTGATACTTTAATATATAATTAAAGGGCTTACAACCTTAGAAGGAAAGCTCAGCAGGGTTACATTTATATAATGGAATAAAAGGTAGTAAATTGGAGTTATTGGATGCAAGAATTGATTTCTTAGAATTCAAGATTTTCCAGTGGGCTGTATGTACAAATAAATAAAAATACTGCCAGTACATAGTTTACATTTGTGAAGAGAGTGCAACACATTAAACCAAATGGGCAGGACAAAGCCATGCATTCTGCATACGGAGAAGGTCCGCAAGCAAATCTACCACTGCACCAAAGCCAATCTTGCTGTTTGCATCCAAGTCATTAAAAAATATTATGTCCCATGTTCAGTCCTCATTTTATTATGAAGACATACAGGTGAAATCAGAATTTTACATACAATATATAAAAAGACACATATGCATATTTTTCTCAATATCTGACATGAAATCAGAATAAACCTTTCCTGTTTTAGGTCAATTAGGATTATCATAATTATTAATATTTGCCAAATGTCAGAATAATGAGAGAATGTTTTAAGGCATTTCTATTACTTACTGTAAAGTCAAAAGTTGACATACACTAAGATTACTATGCCTTTAAACAATTCTGGACTGCCCATATGATGATGTCATGTGTTTGGAATCTTTTTGGTAACATCTGAGTTAATTAGAGACACACCTGTGGATGTATTTTAAAGCACACCTGAAGCACAATCCTTCTTTGTGTAGCATCATGGGAAAGTCTAAAGAAATCAGCCAACATATTAGGAAGAGAATTGTGGACTTGCATAAGTCTGGCTCATCCTTGGGTACATTTTCAAGATACCTGAAGGTGCCTTGTTCATCTGTACAAACAATTATGCACAAGTACAAACAAGATGGGAGTTTCCAGCCATCATTCCGCTCAGGAAGGAGTCTGGTTCTGTGTCCCAGAGGTGAACGTGCTTTGGTCCGACATGTGCATATTATTATTATTATTTATTTACTAGCTGCTGGCCTGATTCTAAAGCATCGGGTACTCTAGAATATGGTCAGCGGCAGATTAAAATAAAAAATGTCATATACTTACCATCCGACGGCCTCCGGACTCTGTCCCTCCTCTCCACGCTGCACGGCATCTTCCGTTCCCAGTACTGCGCTTTGCGCCAAAGACCACTGCTGACATCTTCTTTCGAGAGCGTGACGTCATAAGCTGTACTGGGAATGGAAGATGCCGGCAACGTGAAGAGGAGGGACAGTGTTGTGGTTGTTAATTTTCCCCTTCACCGTCGATGTCTGATGAACTCCCTCTTCTGGTGAAGGAAGGTAGTGAGGCTGATTACCAAACACCTGATCTGGTAGATGATGACTGGGTAACAGGAAATTCTGACTGGATATAAGGCAGCTGACGCCCTTCTGAGTCGCTGGTGATTTCTCTGCTGGATTCTTGGAGACCAGTCTGATTCCTGCTTCCCAAAGATAAGCTTTTGCTCTGCTATTGAACTTATTAGTTTTGTTTTGTTTACCTTGTTTTTTGGAGTTCAGCCATCCCCGGTCGGGGGTGTGCTGAGTTCCATTTTTGTCTCTGATCAGTTTGTCTCTTTGCTCTGTCTTCAGAATTTACCTGAATGCTGATATAGTCTTTTTGAAGTCCTAGCAACTTCAGGGCCTGTTTTTCCTATCAGACGGTTGGGACATTTTTTGGTAGGGTTTTTTACAGATTGCAGAGAGCAGCTTTTCTATCCTGTCCTTTTTAGTTAGCTTGGGCCCCATCGTTTGCTCAACCTATCTTTCTATCTGTGTTAGTGTTTTCATCTTGCTTCACCGTCATTATATGTTGGGGGCTGCCTATTGCTTTGGGGTCTGCTGTGGGGCAATTTAGATTTCCCCTTTCTTTCTTTAGGCCTATTTAGGTCTCCGGCTGTGATCGAGGGGTCTAGGGCATCGTAGGAACCCCCCACGGCTACTGTTAGTTGTTGTGGATAGGATCAGGGGTCTGCAATCCGATAGCTACCAACCTCTCCGGTTTTCTGGACTTAGCTTGTATTTTTGTTTTTTCCTCCTTCGGTGACTCATTCATAACAGGACAGAGTCCGGGGGCCGTCGGAAGGTGAGTAGATCACTATTTTTTATTTTAATTCTATTTTTTACACATTTATGGTACCAAGGGTCCAAAGGAGTCTCTTCTCCTCCGGACCCTGGGTACCGGCTAGCACCGGGCATCTCCGGCTGCGTCAACGCTGACACCCGTGCGCCCGGAGATGACCCGCGGCAACCGTCGGGAGATCAGCGGCTAGCGCTGATCTCCCAATGGCACGGTAGCGGTGGCTTGCGTCCTGCTAATTGTGGACTGCTCTTGCACACTGCGCCTGTTGCTGTTGGTTGTGGCCTGGCGGGGGCCTGGCGGCCGCGACCAGTCAGCGCAGCCGTATTTCGGTTACAGACAGACATGATAAGGTGTTTATATATATAGATAAAGCACCATTGGTTCCATGGTGCTGTACATGAGAAGGGGTTACATACAAATTACAGATATCACTTGCAGTAAACAAACTAACAATCACAGACTGATATAGAGGGGAAAGAGGACCCTGCCCTTTCGGGCTTACATGCTACAGGATGGTGGGGAAGGAGACAGTAGGTTGGGGGGGTTGCAGCAGCTCCAGTGATGGTAAGGCGGTAGCTCCAGTAGTGGTGAGGAGGCAGCGGGGATCATTGCAGGCTGTAGGCTTTCCTGAAGAGATGGGTTTTCAGGTTCTGTCTGAAGGATCCGAGTGTGGTTGATAGCCGGACGTGTTGGGGCAGGGAATTCTATAGGATGGGGGCTATTCGGGAGAAGTCTTGGAGGTGGTTGGGTGAGGAGCGAATAAGTGTGGAGGAGAGAAGGAGGTCTTGGGAGGACCGGAGATTATGTGAGGGAAGGTATCGGGAGATTTGTTCAGAGATGTATGGAGGAGACAGGTTGTAGATGGCCTTGTAGGTGAGTATTAGTAATTTGAATTGGATACCCTTGTCATGATCTCAGTGCGGGTTTGACTCGCACACGTGGGCTTAATGTTTGGAACCAGTGCTGATGACTGGCATTTCTGGGGTTAAAGGTTGTGATCCCGATGCAGGCTTACCTGCACACCTGGGGCTATGATTGTGGCCTCTCCCTGGTTCTGGGGGAGGCTTCTTATAGCCTCAGGACGCTCCCATCCCTGTCAGTTATACTCTTGCCCTTGGCATTGTGTGGTGACCCCTGAGTGTGTTTGTGCTGTGTTCTGGTTACTTGATTCTCTGTGTATGACTCGGTCTGCTCTGGATATCGCCTTGGATTCTGCCTGGTACCTCCTATGTCTGTTTGGTTTTGATCTCTGCTTGGCCCTGATTATCCGCTCTGTCTCATCCCTGGTACTGTACTGTGATCCTGTGTATGACCTTTGGCTTTGTCTGACCTCCCGTCTGTTTATTCCTCCTGTACCTCGTTTAGCACTGCTTCTGTACTCAGGACACGCGCACTGGCTCTATGAGCAAGTGTAGTGCGGTGTCTCTGACAACCCTGAGTGAATGGGAGCCAGTGAAGAGATTTGCAGAGGGGAGAAGTGGAGGAGTAGCGAGGAGAGAGATGAATTAGTTGGGCAGCAGAGTTGAGGATGGACTGGAGATGTGCAAGGGTGTTAGCAGGGAGGCCACAGAAAAGGATGTTGCAATAGTCGAGATGGGAGATGAAGGCATGCACAAGCATTTTAGTGGATTGAGGGTTGAGGAAGGGACAGATTCTGGAAATATTTTTGAGCTGGAGGCGAGAGTAGGTGGAGAGAGCTTGGATGTGCAGTTTGAAGGACAGGGCAGAGTCAAGGGTTACTCCGAGGCATTGTGAAGATAACTGCGTAAGCTAGTAAGATTGTGTCAATATCTACAGTGAAACGCATACCGTATCAACATAGGCTGAAAGGCCACTCTGCCAGGAAGAAGCTATTACTCCAAAAGAAACATAAAAAAGCCAGATTATTGATTGCAAATGCACATAGGAACAAATACCTTAATTTCTGGAGACGTCCTGTGGTCTGATGAAACTAAAATTTAACTTTTTGGGCATAATGACCATTGTTACATTTGGAGGAAAAAGGGAGGAGCTTGGAAGCCTAAGAACACCATCCCAACTGTGAAACACAGGGCTTGCAACATCATGTTGGGGTTGTTTTGATGCCGGAGGGACTAGTGCACTTCACAAAAGAGGGCTACATTATATTCTATGGGGGCAACATTATACTATATGAGGGGGCTGCATGATACTATATGAGGGGGCTGCATTATACCCTATGAGGGGGCTACACAATATTCCATGAGGGGGTTACATTATATGCTATGGGGGGGCTGCATTTTATTCTATGGGGGTACATTATATTATATGGGGAGCTGCATTATACCCTATGAGGGGCTGCATTATATTATATGGGGGCTACATTATATTCTATGAGGGGGGCTGCATTACACTTTGAGGGGGCTACATTATATTCTAGGGAGGCTGCATTATACTCTATGAAGGGGCTGCATTATATTCTATGGGAGGATGCATTATACTATAGTAGGGGGCTGCATTATATTCTATGGTGAGGGCTACATTATACCTTATGAGGGAGGCTGCATTATACCCTATCAGGGGGCTGCATTATATCCTATGAAGGGCCTGCATTATAGTATTTGAGTGGGCTACATTATATTCTATGGGGGTTCTGCATTATATCCTATGAGGGGTTGCATTATCTCTTATGAGGGGGCTTCATTATATTCTATGGGAAGCAGCATTATTGTATTTGGGGGGGCTACATTATACTATATGGGGGTGCTGCATTATACTCTGAGGTGGCTACATTATATTCTATGGGAGGCTGCATTATACTCTATGAGGGGACTGCATTCATTATATTCTATGGGGGGCTGCATTATATCATATAGGGGGCTGCATTATATTCTATAGGGGTTGCATTATACTATATGAAGGGGCTATATTATATTCTATGAGATTGCTGCATTATACCCTATGAGGGGGCTGCATTCAGCAATTCACTGATATTTGGAGAGGAATTTGTTTGCATCAAAGTGATATGAAGGCTTCTTATTATGTTCTACAGTCTCTTTAGACCTCTGAGTATAATAAACAGGGCCAATGTCAGAGGTCTACTCTACACTGGAATCTCCTATATAGAGTGCAGATGCCAAAAGATGACATTATGCATCGGAGTAAAATAGACGGAGTATAGAACTTAAGGAGGGCAACATGACAGGTGGCACAGCGATTGGAGTATCATGTTTATTTAACCAGTTTTCCAAACCTCTACAATTTAGCAAAGTGGTAGACGGCAGAGCTCCATTTTGCTGAATTTGCTGAGTTTTTGATGCTGTAGATTCTCTGCACCATTTTGGTCTCCATTATGTAAAATAGATTACTTGCATTTTTTTTTAAAATGTGCAGTGTCAAAAACTCACAAAAAAAATTATTCTTCTCATTCTGTACCTGCATATAGAGCAAAGCTGAAAAAGGAGGCAAGAGTAAGGCTGGTTTCACACTTGCGTTTTTTTTCGCGGTATTTTAGCGCTAAATAGCGCATGCGTTTTTTTTTCCTATACTTTGCATGGGATGCGCTTATGTGCGCATACACATGCGTTTGTACGCGTTTTACCGCGCATGCGTTTTTTTGCGGTATGCGCTCGGGCGCACAAAATGCAACCTGTTGCATTTTTTGGTGCGTCCGACTTGCCTCAAAAAAACGCATGCGCGCGCAATGCGTTTTTTTACAGCAAGACACCCATTATAGTCTATGGGTGCGCATATGTGCGCATTGGCATGCTTATGTATGCGTTTTTTTGCACATGCGTTTTTTTTTGTTAACCATGGAATTTAGGGGTTTGGGTTAGAGTTAGGGTTAGTTAAGGGGGGTTAGGGTTAGGGTCAGGGTCAGGGTTAGGGTTAGGTTTAGGGTCAGGGTTAGGGTTAGTTAGGGTTTAGGGTTTGGGTTAGGGTTAAGTATGGTTTGGTTAAGGGTTAGGGTCAGGGTTAGGGTTAGGGTTAGTTAGGGTTTAGGGTTTGGGTTAGGGTTAAGTATGGTTTGGTTAAGGGTTAGGGTCAGGGTTAGGGTTAGGGTTAGTTAGGGTTTAGGGTTTGGGTTAGGGTTAAGTATGGTTTGGTTAAGGGTTAGGGTCAGGGTTAGGGTTAGGGTCAGGGTTAGGGTTAGGGTTAGGGTCAGGGTTAGGGTTAGGGTTAGGGTCAGGGTTAGGTTTAGGGTCAGGGTTAGGGTTAGTTAGGGTTTAGGGTTAAGTATGGTTTGGTTAAGGGTTAGGGTTAGGGTTAGGGTTAGGGTTAGTTAGGGTTTAGGGTTTGGGTTAAGTATGGTTTGGTTAAGGGTTAGGGTTAGGGTTAGGGTTAGGGTCAGGGTTAGGGTCAGGGTTAGGGTTAGGGTTAGGTTTAGGGTCAGGGTTAGGGTTAGTTAGGGTTTAGGGTTTGGGTTAGGGTTAAGTATGGTTTGGTTAAGGGTTAGGGTTAGGATTAGGGTCAGGGTTAGGGTCAGGGTTAGGGTTAGGTTTAGGGTCAGGGTCAGGGTTAGTTAGGGTTTAGGGTTTGGGTTAGGGTTAAGTATGGTTTGGTTAAGGGTTAGGGTTAGGGTCAGGGTTAGGGTTAGGGTTAGGGTTAGGTTTAGGGTCAGGGTTAGGGTTAGTAAAGTCATGGTTTGGGTTAGTGTGAGGGGCCACCTAATGTTTGGAAAAAACGCAAACGCGGTAAAAACGCACTAAAAACGCATACAAACGCATACAAACGCATAAAAACGCTGCGTTTTTTTCATGCATGCTCATAAAAATGCTTGAAAAAAATGCAGCAGTTATATGCTTTTGTATGCGTTTTTTCAATGCGTTTTTTTGCGGGAAAAACGCGCTGCAAAAAAAAGCAAGTGTGAAACCAGCCTGACTAATGTACAAAATTGTAAAAGTTAAATAAAAAAGATCATCAACAATTTAGAGGAAAAAATGCACTAAAAAGATGATTTAAATTGTCATTTTCTGACAATACATTCACATTTGCTCTACAGAAAAAACTGCGCTCATCAAGAAAATGATTACTTATAATGTCACTTTACACTTTACTAAAAAAACAACAAATGCTTCCCAAACTCTCAGTTATCCTCTCCTCCCCAGGTTTAGGTGAGGCGCAATAAGTTGGCCAAATTCACAGGTGATTATAATCCACATAGACCTTTCTGTGGTATAGGGCTTGTTTAGACAAGCATATTCTACAAGCGTGTGCTGACCGAGTAAAAATCAGACAGCACACTGACGAATGTAATACAATAGGGTTGTTAAGATGACAGTGTTTTTTCCCACAGATTAAGTGTCCATGTGGAAAAAATTGTACCATGTGCTATTATTTTCTATTTATTGGATAAGACTCACCTTTACAAATCTATAGGTGTTCCAAAAAATTGGCTCGCATACAAGTCATCTGTGTAGTATCTGCATTTATGGATGCACTGTCATTATTTAAGAGATTTGGCTACACATGTGCAACTGTGCATGTAGTACAGTTATATGCTCACTGATCGCCGATTTCCCTGGTTTCCAGTGCGGCTCCGGTTCTCTTCTAGACCACGTGACTTCTATTCTGACTTACTGGCTCAATACGCGATCTCCTGTGAGACATAAGATGCTTCTACAATGTAAGCCTATGAAGCCTTGTTCTGATGCTCCACAGACTTACATCGGAAGTTAGGACAGCCAAAACGTGACTCAGAAGAGGTCAAAAGCGGCACAGGAGACCATGGAAAACAACAGTGAGGAACTGTATTTGATCATGTTCATTTTAAAATGATTTTCTGGATGAAAATCGGACTATTTTTCACATGCTTGGCCTTAGCAACATGACCAAAATTTTAATGTTATGTTGGGTTAAAGAGATGAATGAAGGATAAATTGACTACTTTTACATTTCGCCATGTAAGAGAAAACTGGGCAGCAAAGAAAGCGCAAATAAGTTTCTACCCGATATTCTTGTTTATTAAAAAGAGGAGTGCTTACTCACCTAATGGTGTTACAATCGCCAAAATCTCTAGGCATATACCAGCAAAATTGTCCTACAGACTTGTTCACATTTGTGCATTTCACATGTGTTTTTAATATACCAGCTGCGGCAAACTGCAGGTCATTGAACCAAAGAATGAACGTGTGGAAATCAGGTGTTTTTTTCTGCGCTGCTGGTAGACACCCATGGATGGACTCAACAGATGGAGATTAATAAAGAGTAGTTATTATTCAGCGGTTATATCTATGCGTTTCGAAATTATCCAATTTCTTCCTCAAGATTAGAGTTGAGCGAAACAGGTCGGTCAGATTCAAAAGTCCCTGAGTTTTGCCAAAGTCAAAATTGTCAAAATGGTCGGGCGAAACCCGACCATAGCGTGAGGTCGGCCATGCGGTCGGTGACCCAAGCGCCAAAGTCGGATTTCACAGAATGCTTGCACGTGACTTTTTTTTCAGCCAATGAGCAAGGACGTACACTGTGGGGAACGAGATGACATGTGCAGCGTCCAGGGAGAGAGTGAGAGAGTTTTCGCACAGTTTAAAAGTTTAAAAAAGCGGTCCGGCATGTAGGTGTGTTTACTGTCCTCCACTCCCTGCCGACTTTGCTTCCCCATTGACTTGCATTGGGTTTCGTGTTTCAGTCGGACCTTCGACTTTTCACGATAGTCGGCCAATTTCGTTCGACTCGACTTTTGAGAAAGTCGGGTTTCATGAAACCCGACTCGACCCTAAAAAAGGCAAAGTTTCTCATCTCTACTCAAGCTACAACCATAGTCTCTTGCAGGCATATCCTGAGGAAGAAGATGGACAACTTCAAAACGATCAATAAACTACACACTTTATTCATTTCCATCTCCCGAGTCCATCCATGGGATCCTACCAGCAGCGCAGAAAAAAAACGCCTGACTTCCACAACGGACATTTTGCCATGGACTTTGGAACAGTATAAATCTAGCGAAGTCATAGCGGAAAAAAAAAGTTGGGAAGCCCTGCTATAATCTATTTAATAAACTAAGGACAGATTATAATCTTGCACTTCTTTAGGTACCTGATGTAGTTCACATACAGGCCGCAGCCAGCACTAGATTTTTCTTTTCTATTGTCAAAAAAGCAAGAACCTTAACACAAAAGATGAACTGAGATAATATAAGCCAGCACTTAGCAGATGTGATGCACACACTTTACATCAGTCAGAGGCGATTTTCTCACACTGTAAACCTCCAATTCATAAATTAACATTAAGCACTTAGAAGAAGATATGAGTTGCCATAGCAACAGAAGCGCACAATGTGTTGCTCATTAAACGATGATAACGAATGGTGGTAATTATGACCAGAAATGGTAGTTTAGTTTCAGTAATACTTTTGAGGAATATTAGAAGAGTAGTTTATTATAGTGTAACCAAATGTGGATGACTATGAGCAGATGATTGCACAGGCTCCTAGTACTCTCTGGTAAAGGAATGGATCATGTATGTTTACTATGACCAGGCTCATTGCTTTTTAATAGCGGTGAAAGGACAAAGCCATCTAACAAGACATACCGCTTACTGATTAACCTTGCTCTGTCTCTTTTTTAATTTTATGCGCGGCTAGTCTGCTGTTTGAGAATTTTAATAGGCCCTCTATCAAACGAGGTAATGACTATTCTGCCCCCAAAATCTATTACAGGTAATTTAAAAATCAATGTTTTTGTAGCGAATCATGGTTGACATCCAAATAATGTGTCTCACATTAAATAAATGCACCACAGTCCAGTGAGCAAGAAGTGTATACAAAAGCAATGATATCTCAACAACCTATTTTCTATAAAATTATCTAACACATATGTCTGTACAACAACCACCGTACACATAATGATATAATTCGGAGATGATTGAAAACAGTAGAGCGTTACAAATAGCATATGGCACAACTTCTACATAAAGGCTATTTATGGAAATACGTGGGCATGCCATATCTCCATATGTCAAATAGTATATATTTTTGCCAACATTATTTTAAAAGGGACTGGCTTACTTGAAAAATTTGTTAGCAAAATTATAATTAATACTGAAATTTTAATTAATACTGAAATATACATATGCATGGTGGCTCAGTGTTTAGCACTGCAGCCTTACAGTGCTGGGGTCCTGGGTTAAATCCCACCAAGGACAACATCTGCAAGGAGTTTGTATGTTCTCCCCGTGTTTGCGTGGGTTTCCTCCAGGTACTCTGGTTTCCTCCCACATTCCAAAGATAGGGGATTTAGATTGTGAGCCCCATCAGGGACAGTGTCAATAATTTCTGTAAAGCCCTGTGGAATTAATGGTGCTATATAAATGAGTAAAATAAATAAATACAATTTGTGTATTGCAGGGTGCACAACATATGTTGGTCCAATGGCCACATTGTCATATTGAACTGAAAGCCACAAAGAAATTTACTTGCATGACTACATCGCCAGAATCCTCATCAGTACATAAATATATCACCAGAATGAAGTTTTGAGTATTTGAGGAGGATTTGGAGAATTTCTCCTCTGTGTGTAATGTAAAAGATCAATGTGAACAAAACCTTAACTTACATTGACTTTTTAGAGCAGAAACTGAGTAGAAACTTGCCAAATCCTTCTCATAATCTCAAATCTCTAAGTTTTGAGGATTTTTCCGTTTTAACACAACCATGAAGCAGGTAGTAGATTGCTTCATGTAACACAGTAACATAGTTATTAAGGTTGAAGGAAGACTTTAAGTCCATCTAGTTCAACCCATATCCTATCCTAACTTGCCCTAACATGTTGATCCAGAGTAAGGCAAAAAAAACCCATGTGGCAAACAGTAATCTTCACATTGGGGAAAAAAATTCCTTCCCGACTCCACATATGGCAATCAGACTAGCTCCCTGGATCAACGCAATATTAAGGAAACTAGTGTACATACCCTGTAATATTATACTTTTCAAGAAAGGCATCCAGACCACTCTTAAATTTTAGTAGGGAATCACTCATTACAACATCATATGGCAGAGAGTTCCATAGTCTCACTGCTCTTACAGTAAAGAATCCGCGTCTGTGATTATGATTAAACCTTCTTTCCTCCAGACGTAGAGGATGCCCCTTGTCCCCGTCACAGGTCTAAGAGTAAAAAGATCATTAGAAAGGTCTTTGTACTGTCCCCGCATATATTTATACATTGTAATAAGATCACCCCTAAGCCTTCGATTTTCCAAACTAAATAACCCCAAGTGTAATAACCTATCTTGGTATTGCAGACCCCCCAATTCCCTAATAACCTTGGTCACTCTTCTCTGCACCCGCTCCAGTTCAGCTATGTCTTTCTTATACACCGGAGACCAGAACTGTACACAGTATTCTAAGTGTGGTCGCACTAGTGACTTATATAGAGGTAAAATTATGTTCTCCTCATGAGCATCTATGCCTCTTTTAATGCACGCCATTATTTTATTTGCCTTTGCAGCAGCTGCCTGACACTGGCCACTAAATGTGAGTTTGTCACTCACCCATACACCCAGGTCTTTTTCAGTGACAGTTTTGCCCAGTGATTTACAATTAAGCACATAATTATACATCTTGTTTGTTCTACTCAAGTGCATGACCTTACATTTATCCCCATTAAAGCTCATTTGCCATTTATCAGCCCAAGCATCTAGTTTACATAAATCCTCCTGTAATATAAAATTGTCCTCCTCTGTATTGATTACCCTGCAGAGTTTAGTGTCATCTGCAAATATTGAAATTCTACCCTCTATGCCCCCTACAAGGTCATTAATATGTTAAAAAGAAGCGGGCCCAATACTGACCCCTGTGGTACCCCACTGCTAACCGTGATGCAGTCTGAGTGTGCTCCATTAATAACCACCCTTTGTTTCCTATCCCTGAGCCAGCTCTTAACCCACTTACACATATTTTCCCCTATCCCCATTGTTCTCATTTTATGTATCAACCTTTTGTGTGGCACCGTATCAAAAGCTTTTGAAAAGTCCATGCACACCACGTCCACTGCACTCCCTTGGTCTAGTCCAGAACTTACTGTTAGGAACAGCAGAACTCACTAAATAAAAATAATAATAAAGTGCGTTCGCCGCTCGGGGTCCACCGTGCAGTAGGTGATATAACCGCTGCTAAGTGGTGGCAGGAGCAATATGGTGGTAATGCGCACAGGGTTAAACGTCACCCAGGTGCGCAGACCATTCTCTGTTGAGTCACAGAGATGCCAAATAAACACAAATACACAGACTGAGCTTGTTGAGGTCACAGTACTCAGTAAAAACGCACACACGGTATCAGGTCACAGGAGTAGCCCAAGACGGCGGCACTACATCCGTCTAGACCTACCGTGTGTGCGGCATTGCAGCTGCGGATGCTAAGGAGAGCTGCTACTGCAGCGCGGCGTGGACACTGCCGCTAAACGACAAAGCTATGATGCAAGCGCAATGTCGGACGCTAGCAGCTGTGGATGTTGCAGCAGAGGAGTGCTGGCGCAGATTCTAACTCAGTCCCTAACCACATACGTAATATCAGAGGGAAGGGGTTTTATAATGAGTCATTCACCAGAATCATACATCAGTCATTATACACACAGCAGCAAGTAAGTCTATACTAGCGCATGGTGGAACAGCCATGCGCGCCTTTAATAGCAGCCGGGACCTTCCGCAAGCTTCCAGATCTCTGAGATGGACCAATGAGATCTGGAGCGGGACCTGAGCACATGACTCCCAATCTCCAATGGGAGATCGTCCCATGAGCATGCTCATTAGGAGGACAGAAGGACTTAGCCTCAGGAGAGATTTGCTGCAAGGCAATCTCCTCTGCAGTAGATAAACAGCAGGAGACTGCAGAATGTGAGGGTCTGGATCCCTGTGGAGTAAACGCAGAAATCTGATGCCTAACACTTACCTCTTCTTAAAGGCTTATCAGATTAGTCTGACAGGAAAGGTCCCTTGTAAACCCATGTTGGTATTGGGTCATGAGGTTATTCTTCTTCAGATACTCCAGTATAGTATCTCTTAGAAAACCCTCCAGGATTTTACCCACAGTTGAGGTTAAACTTACTGGTCTATAATTTCCAAATTCAGTTTTTGTCCACTTTTGGAATATTGGCACCACATTTGCTATACACCAGTCCTGTGGTACAGACCCTGTTAATATGGAATCTTTAAAGATTAAAAATAATGGTCTATCTATGACTGTACTTAATTCCTGCAGTACTTGGGGGTGTATCCCATCCGGGCACGGGGATTTGTAAATTTTAGTGATTTTTAGCCACCGCTGTACTTCTTGCTGGGTTAAGCAGGTGACATTTAATGGAGAATTTTTATCACTAATCATGTTAGCCGGCATGGGATTCTCTTGTGTAAATACTGTTGAAAAAAGTAATTTAGCATATTGGCTTTCTCCTCATCCTCATCCACCATTTCACCCCGACTATTTTTAAGAGGGCCAACACTATCATTTTTTAGTTTCTTACCATTTTTTTTTTTTAGTTAAAGAATATTTTGGGATTATTTTTACTTTCTCTGGCAATGAGTCTCTCTGTCTCAATCTTTGCTGTCTTGATTTTCTTTTTACAGAATTTATTTAATTTTCTGTATTTATTTAATGCCTCATCACTACCTACTTGCTTTAATTCCCTAAATGCTTTCTTTTTATCACTTATTGCACCCCTTACAGCTCTATTTAACCATAGTAGTTTCTTCCTATTTCTAGTATGTTTATTCCCATACGGTACATATTGTGCACAGGTCCTATTCAGGATGCTAATAAATGTGTCCCATTTTCTTTGTGTATTTTTATGTCTCAGGATATCGTCCCACCTTCCTCTAGTGTTATGGCCGTGACCGACCCGTTTTAGGTTTTAAATGCGTACAAATTCTACATACATTTGTTTATTGCATCAAGACTTTTTGACTTTTTCAGGAACTTATTCTTAAACAAAATACAACAAAATAAAACTATTTTACTAAATTGTAAAATGCTCTTACTAAAATTATAACATTTGTGTTGTTGGGGTCAATTTCGACCCAGGTCTAATATAAGAGTAAAAAAACAATAATAAGTCCCAAAACTGAACTCATAAACACAATATAAACCAACAGCCCACAGCCAGCTCTACCTCCAACAACTTGAGTTAGGGACATGTCCAGGCATGTATGGCCAAATCAGCTTAGAGTTGGTACTTTGCAGAGTATACATCTCCAGTTTACACATGCAACAATGAGGAGAAGATTTGATGTAAGCCAAATTCTGGATTATATCTTAGATGATAATGAATCAGAGGACACACAGCAGCAAACTGATACAGATGAACAGGTTTCTGAGGAGGAAGATGATGTGGAGTATCAACCGGAAGACACAGACAGTTCTGATCAGTCTGATGAGGAGGTCACTGGTGCTGAAGCTGCTCCCGCTGAAAGATTCAAATCCAAAAGTGGCAAGATCAGTTGGAGCTCAGTACCTCCAGATGTACATGGCAGGGCAGATGCTGCAAATGTCATAAAAATGGCCCCTGGGATCACAAGGTTTGCTGTGACAAGAGTAAGTGACATCAAGACATGTTTTGATCTGTTTATGCCATTGTCAATAAAAAAAGTCATTATTGCTATGACAAATCTTGAAGGAAAAAAGTCCACGGCAACATGTGGAATGACCTTCATGATGATGTCCTGGATACCTACATTGGTGTTCTTCTCCTTGCTGGAGTGTACAAATCCTGCAATGAGGCCACAATGTCACTTCAAAAGTTTCAAATGATATCAAGAGTCCTCAGATTTGACAACAGAGACACCAGAACAAAATCTGACAAACTTGCTCCCATCAGGGATGTTTGGGAGAAATGGGTACAGCTCCTTCCACTGATGTTCAACCCAGGGCCAGAGATGACAGTAGACGAACGTTTTCTCCCTTTCCGCGGAAAATGCCCCTTTCGGCAATACATGCCAAGTAAGCCAGGCAAATACGGCATAAAAATCTGGGCAGCCTGTGATGCAAAAACTAGCTATGCATGGAATCTACAGATTTACACAGGCAAGTCTGCATGCGGCATCCCTGGAAAAAAACAAGGAAAACGTGTAGTCCTCTATATGACTACTGGACTGCAGGATCACAACATTACTTGTGACAATTTTTTTACCAGCTAGGACCTTGGACAAGAACTTCTCAGGAGGAAAATCACCATGGTGGGCACAGTGAAAAAAAACAACAAACCTGAGCTGCCCGCTGAATTGTTGCAGATGAAGGACAGGGCTCCACTTTCCTCAAAGTTTGTTTTTACAGACACCACCACTGCTGTTTCATACTGCCCCAAAAAACGATAGAATGTGGTACTGATGTCCATACTTCAAAGATGCAGCTGTGTCATCAGGAAGTGACAAAAAGCCCAGAATCATCCTGGACTATAACAAAAACAAAGGAGGAGTGGACAACCAGGACAAGCTGACTGCCACCTACACTTGCCAGCGAATGACTAGGAGATGGCCAATGGATGTATTTTACAACATCCTTGATGTGTCAGCATGCAATTCATTTGTGTTGTGGACCCACATTCACAAAGAATGGAATTCAAAGAAAAAAAATAAGCGGAGGATGTTTCTTGAGGAACTAGGAAGATCCCTTGTCAAGGCGCACATTGACCAAAGGGAACGAGTGCCCCGAGACCCAGCCACTGCAGCCTTGGTCCGACAACTCCAGAGCTCAACAAGTGCTTCGTCCACACCCACAGCAACACAAAGAGCATCATCACCAGCATCCTCCTCAACCAGGCCTGCCTCAACATCAACCACAACAGCCACAACCCCAGTGAGATCACCTGATTCTAAAAGAAAGAGGTGTCAGGTCTGCCCTAGCAATAAGGACAGAAAGACAAACACATCGTGCTTCGCCTGCAAAAAATACCTCTGCAAAGAGCACACAAAAAGTGTCACTTTTTGCCACACATGCATCTAAATACTAATGCATCTAAAAACTAGTACTTGATTTCTGTTGATTTGATTTGCTTGATTGATTGTTGTTTGTTTGTTTGACCTAGAAAAGCTACTTTTTATTATTATTGCTACTAATGTTAATATAATTTTCATCTTTTATTTGTATTAAAGTTCTATAAAAAAAAATCTGTTTTTTGCCTTTTTCATAAAGTAGTTAGATATGGGTCAAAATTGACCCGTAACACCATAGATGTTACTAGAGTTAATAATATAAAATATATATATATGTATATTTTTTTAACATTTAAGAAATGTGTTCTAAAACCCTTCAGTAATAGTCAGGCAATATAACAAACTTTTTTAAGTTTATATTATTCTCTTGAGGTTCATTTGACAATATTTTTATACTGAAAATGAAGGGTATGCTCTCAAATGAAAGGCCCAGGGTTGTGGGGAGGAGGACCCCCATACAGTGATTGGGCTGGAACCAGGGGGACCGCCATCAGGGTTGTTGAAGAAACCACATCAGGGGGATTACAAAGGGAGACATGCGACTGAAGTTGTCAGGGCAACAGGGGGCGGGGCGAGGGTAAAAGGAGCAGGGGACGCGCTGAGGTGGCAGTTGGCAGAGAGCCTGACAGGAGAGAGGAAGCCGTGCGGCAGAGAGAGGACTCTGGCAACTGACGGTGTGGAAAAGAGAGACAGGCAGGAGTCTGAAAAAGGGAAATTTGAGACTGACCGAAGGTTGACGCGTAAGAGACTCTCCCCGGGAGTTTCCCCCCGCAAAGATTCAGATAAAGTGACGGCCGCTGATTCCCTCCGTGGTGTGACAGGACCGGGATCTCAGGCGACCGCTGCGACGACACAGCAATCCGGTACAGTGGCCAGGACACTGCCCCCCTGTCTTCTCCCACAGCTGCGGCCCCGTCATCACCTACCTCAGGGGACGTCACCTCGCTATAGGCGGCCGCAGAGCCCGTCCCGGTTACTGAGGGGACACTGAGCAGAATTTGTTAACGTTTATGTCTTTTTTTGAAACTGCGTCATGACCTGGCTGGGGAACGAGCGCCTCTAAACGGACGCCTGGGAGATTGACCCCCTGAACAGTTTCTTCAGGGCCTGTTGTGCCCCCACCGACCCCACTTCTTCAGGGCCCGTTGTGCCCCACCGTGCCAGCTTCTTCAGGGCCCGTTGTGCCCCACCGACCCCATTTCTTCAGGGCCTGTTGTGCCCCACCGTGCCAGCTTCTTCAGGGCCCGTTGTGCCCCACCGACCCCATTTCTTCAGGGCCCGTTGCGCCCCACCGCCCAGTTTCTTCAGGGCCTGTTGTGCCCCATCGTTCCGGTTTCTTCAGGGCCTGTTGTGCCCCATCGTTCCGGTTACTACAGGGCCCGTTGCGCCCCACCGTCCAGTTTCTTAAGGGCCTGCTGCGCCCCATCGTTCTGGTCTCTTCGGGGCTGGACAAGCACAAGTCCTTCCGGGAAGTCGTGGATTACAAGGCAGCCACATCTGCAACCCCTGAGTGGTCGTGAACTCGAGCGACGCCCGGAAGGCTAAGTGTATTATAGGGAAAATAAGGACCCTTTTTGTTTTTTTTATGTTGTTTTACGAGTCCCTGCGAGGACAAATAAGTGTTTCCCGTTTTGTCTTATTTAAGCAGTTTTAGCCCTTGCGGCTTTAAAACTTATAAAAGTTTATTTCACCCCACATTCAGTCTCGTGTCTCGTCACTGCATCCTGTGAGCCTGCTCGAACCCTACACTTGGCGTAGTCGGCAGGATGCAGTCTCCGAGCGCGGACAGTGGTAGCCCCGAACATGGGAGAGCTGTAAGCTCTGTAAATAATGAGGGTCCCCGTACCAGCATCTCATTGGGGGCCATGTTGAACAACCTGCCTAGATTCTCTGGCTCAAATACTATGCTATGGAGCTGGACAGAGCGGATGAGGGGGCTTTTTCGGATGCACCCAATGACCCCTGACCTGGAAGCTGAAGTGGCACTCATGGCCCTAGACGGGGAGGTGCGGAGGTCAGTAATGTTGAAACCCCCGGGGCACCGCAACACTTTTGAAAAGGTGTTGCAGATAGTGGAACAGACCCATGGGGATCCCACTAATGTGGGAGAGTTAAGGACCCGACTGTTTAGCCGGATGCAGGCAGAGGGGGAGACGATTACTCAGTATATGAATGTACTCCAAGAGTTGCATACGGCTATTGAAAGAAAAGATGGGGTAGGGGTAGGACCTGTTGACATAACCCTACGTGACCTACTGGTGACTGGACTGCGAGATCCACTGATAAAACAGGCTTTAAGGGAACGGATCAGAATGAATCCCCAAATCGACTTTTCAGAAGTGGGAAGTCAGGCACGGGTTCAGGAGCAAGAGCAGGGGATGGCGGTCCCCGTGGGGAAGGTCCGAGGTGTGGAGGCCTCCTCGAACACAGTTGAGGAACCTCAATGGGTGGAGGAGATGAAGCGTGAATTGAAAAATATAAAGAGCGAGTTGGCTGAAGTAAAGAGAAGAACCGAACCGGAGACTGGACGACCCAGTGCTAATCCCGGTCCCTGGGGGTCACGCTCTCCGCGAGGTGGTCAATCTCTACCGGCCCGGTGTTATGAGTGTGGAGAACCAGGCCACTTCGCCCGAGAGTGTCCGCGGCGTGGGAGATACCCACCCCGGCGGCCATTAAACTAAAGGGCTCCGGGCTGGGGGGACGCCGCTCGGAGCCGAAAACCACAACTAGGGGTGGTGGAAGTCCCGAAGATTTGGTAGCAAAGTGTCCTGAAGTTTGGGCAGAAGTAGAGGGCCGGGCCGTCCGGTGTCTGGTGGACACTGGGTCACAAGTAACCACTATGCCCGCAGCGTACTTTCAACAAAACTTTCCGGAGGCAGCAAGGCCTCAGTGGGGGCCCATGATTAGACTAGTAGCCGCCAACCAACTGCCGGTTCCGGTTGCTGGGGTAGTGTGGGTGCAGGTGACGTTGTGCGGTAAACCCCTCGGCCGCAGAGGGGTGGTACTGACTCAAGGAGAAGCTGATCAACGACACCCCGTCACCCTAGGCATGAATATTTTAAAAGAGTTTGGTAACCTGTTGCTTAATGATCCCACACAAAGGACACTGAAGCAGTGGGGTTCTCGCACAGCTCAGGGACAGGTATTCCAGCAGCTGGTGCGAGGTGCGCGGGTGCATCGGGACTGCCAGGAGGGTGAGGCTCTGGGCAAGGTCATTGCGACAGCGGCACCCCTGCTTGTGCTGCCTCCTGGACAGACAGTGGTGGCCCTGCCAATTCGGGCCCCGATACCTTTGGAAGGCGTAGAGGTGCAGGTGGAGCCGTGTCACTCAGAGCACTTACCTCCTGGCATACTGGTGGCCCGTTCCCTCGCTACGGTGCGAAAAGGAACCGCCCTGGTCCGCTGCGTTAACCTTGAAGACCGAGATATCATTCTGAAAGCACGGACTGTACTGGCCAAACTAGTAAAGCCTCTAGAAGAAGTGTTGCCCGCTGCTGCGGTTCAATTACGAGTACACCCCGAGGATCCTGGGGAGGTAACAATACGAACCCTACAGGCCCACGAAGTCTCGACACAAGAGAAGGGCCGAAATATTTTGGAGCAGATGCGGGCCGAGCTTTCTGGACTAACTGCGGCCCAACTTTCACAAGTAAAAGCATTGCTGGGACAGTACCATGAAGTATTTGCTAGTCATGAGGACGACTTTGGGTGTACCACCGCCATCACTCATGAGATCCCCACAGCAGGAGCGGCCCCTATCCGAGAACGATATCGACAGATCCCGCCACAACTCTATCAGGAAGTGAAAACTTTGCTGGCTCAGATGCTACAAAAAGGGGTGATACGGGAAAGTCAAAGCCCTTGGGCGGCCCCCATCGTGTTGGTCCGGAAGAAAGATGGTACACTACGATTCTGTGTTGATTATCGTAAATTGAATGCTTGCACTATTAAAGACTCATACCCACTGCCCCGCATAGAAGAATCTCTGTCTGCATTGGGTAAAGCAACATATTTTTCGACCCTGGACTTGGCCAGTGGGTACTGGCAGGTGTATATGTCAGAAGAGGACAGAGCTAAGACGGCGTTCATAGTGCCCATGGGACTGTTTGAGTTTAATCGAATGCCATTCGGGCTGGCCAACGCCCCCGGGACATTTCAGCGATTGATGGAGCGATGTCTAGGGGATCTCAATTTTGAGGCCACGTTGATCTACCTGGACGACATCATCATCTATGCCGCCTCCTTCGAGGACCACCTGAAGCGGTTGGGACAGGTACTCAGCCGGCTGCAAAAGTACGGGTTGAAGGTGAAGCCTCAGAAATGTCACCTATTTCGCTCTCAGATTGAGTATCTGGGTCATGTCGTTTCGGCAGAAGGTGTGAGGCCATCCCGGGAGAAGATTGCTGCTATCCAGGAATGGCCTACCCCCGAGACGGTGAAAGACGTGCGGGCTTTTCTGGGGTTAGCTGGATATTACCGTCGTTTCGTAAAGAATTTTGCATGTCGAGCTCGAGCCCTACATGACCTGCTGAAGGGGGCTCCCGCTGGGGCCAATGGGCGAAAAATCCAGTGGCAACACCCTCAGGAAGAGGCCTTCCGAGATCTCAAGGCTGCACTCTCGGATGCCCCAGTGTTGGCTTATGCGGATTTTTCTCAGCCGTTCATCCTGCACACTGACGGGAGTCTTCACGGGCTAGGAGCTGTGTTGTCACAAGTTCAGGATGGCCGGGAAAGGGTGATCGCATATGGAAGCCGTTCACTCCATGACTCCGAGCGTAACCCTGACAATTACAGCTCTTTTAAGCTCGAGCTCCTCGCAGTGGTGTGGGCTATGACGGAGAGATTCGCAGAGTACCTAGCGGGCTCCGAGGTGGTAGTGCGAACTGACAATAACCCACTGGCTCATTTGGAAAACGCCAAGTTGGGGGCTTTGGAGCAGCGATGGGTGGCCCGAATGGCGAAGTACAATTACAAGATTATTTACAAAAGAGGGGCCGAGAATGTTCATGCAGATGCTCTCTCTAGGATTCGACATACAACTCCTGGACAGAATCGAGACGAAGAATTAGAAGGAGAGGAAATACCGTTCGCTCTTACCGCTGCCGTGCTCACCAATGTTGATGCAGAAGTATCTTCCCCAGAGGCCCACAGGGGCATCCTGGAACAATCTCGTAATAAGTGGATACAACAGCAACAAGAAGATGAAGAAGTTGGACTTCTCCGGACATGGGTCTCCGCTGGTCAATTACCCACTGATACTCAACGACAAGCTTTGACCCAAGACCTGTCGCTGATGCTGCGACAATGGGAGAGACTGATGATCCGAAGGGGATTACTGTACCGTAAGATCACTTCGCAAACAACCTCAACGACTGTTTGGCAGGTGGTTACGCCCGGAGCTCAACTACACGAACTGGCTCGAGAGGCTCACGAAAAAGGGGCCCACTTTGGAGTCAAAAAGACTTTGCAATGGTTACAACAGAAAGTTTATCACCCACGCTTGTCGGCTGTTGTGGACGAAGTTTGTCGTACTTGCCGCTTATGTGAATTGGCCAAACCGCCTGCTCAGAGGGCCGCAATACAGACGATTGTGACTTCAGAACCCTTGGAGCTCTTGACGGTGGATTATCTGCACATTGGTCCCGCATTCCAGGGATACGAACACTGCCTCGTCATGGTGGATCATTTCACTAAATTCGCTGTGGTCACCCCTACTCGAGACCAGACCGCGGAGTCAGCCGCCTCCGCAATTTGCAGAAATTTTATACAAGTGTACGGCTGTCCTCAACGCATACATTCCGACCAGGGAGCATGTTTTTTGGGGAAAGTTATGGAGGAACTACATCATCTTTATGGGATTGATAAATCCCGGACCACACCATATCACCCGCAAGGGAATGGGGCTTGTGAGCGATTTAATCGGACATTGATTCAAATGCTACGCACTCTGGAGAGTGACAAGAAAGCTCGTTGGCCTGAATATGTTTCTGAATTAGTGTGGGTTTATAATAATCGGGTACATCGAGTAACGGGCTATACTCCTTATTTCCTGCTGTTCGGACGAGAGGGTAAAGGGATCACGGAGGTAGAGTTGGACCCCGAAGAGCCTCGGCCCTGGACCGGAGTGTCGTCTTGGGTCCGAAATCATCGCCACAGGTTGCAAACTCTTCACCGAATTGTACATACCAAACTTCAAGACTGGGAACACCCCGGGAAGAATACAACCTCCCCTCCCCATCTCCAAAGCGGGGACCGTGTGCTTGTACTAGATCAACGCCCCCAGAATAAACTGGAGTCACGTTGGGAAGAGAGTCCTTATCGGGTACTACGCCGTATCCATTCAGAAGGACCTGTGTACGAAATACAGCCCGAGCAGGATGAAACACTGCCTACTCGCATTGTGCATCGTAATATGTTACGCCTGTGTATTTCTTCCGACCCGAAGCAACTGGAACCCGTCCCGAAGACATCCGAACCGGAGTCCATATGCTGGGACTCAGACGACGAGGATTTCCCTCCAGTTCCCAAGGGCCCTCCACCCAATAATGAGCCAGTTGACACAATTAACCCACCGGCATCTTGCAGCTCACCGACGTCCACCACCCCAGAAGATTCCACCCCAGTCGAACTTAGACGCTCCGAGCGGTCAACAGCCAGCAAACCCCCCGAACGGTATGAACAAGACCAGTTCGTATGGCAACAAATATTGACACCTTTACAGACCAATCTCAATAGACTAACACCCTCGCCCGAGGACTGGCGAGCTTACAGGGTGGGGGAATGTGGGGAGGAGGACCCCCATACAGTGATTGGGCTGGAACCAGGGGGACCGCCATCAGGGTTGTTGAAGAAACCACATCAGGGGGATTACAAAGGGAGACATGTGACTGAAGTTGTCAGGGCAACAGGGGGCGGGGCGAGGGTAAAAGGAGCAGGGGACGCGCTGAGGTGGCAGTTGGCAGAGAGCCTGACAGGAGAGAGGAAGCCGTGCGGCAGAGAGAGGACTCTGGCAACTGACGGTGTGGAAAAGAGAGACAGGCAGGAGTCTGAAAAAGGGAAATTTGAGACTGACCGAAGGTTGACGCGTAAGAGACTCTCCCCGGGAGTTTCCCCCCGCAAAGATTCAGATAAAGTGACGGCCGCTGATTCCCTCCGTGGTGTGACAGGACCGGGATCTCAGGCGACCGCTGCGACGACACAGCAATCCGGTACAGTGGCCAGGACACTGCCCCCCTGTCTTCTCCCACAGCTGCGGCCCCGTCATCACCTACCTCAGGGGACGTCACCTCGCTATAGGCGGCCGCAGAGCCCGTCCCGGTTACTGAGGGGACACTGAGCAGAATTTGTTAACGTTTATGTCTTTTTTTGAAACTGCGTCATGACCTGGCTGGGGAACGAGCGCCTCTAAACGGACGCCTGGGAGATTGACCCCATGAACAGTTTCTTCAGGGCCTGTTGTGCCCCCACCGACCCCACTTCTTCAGGGCCCGTTGTGCCCCACCGTGCCAGCTTCTTCAGGGCCCGTTGTGCCCCACCGACCCCATTTCTTCAGGGCCTGTTGTGCCCCACCGTGCCAGCTTCTTCAGGGCCCGTTGTGCCCCACCGACCCCATTTCTTCAGGGCCCGTTGCGCCCCACCGCCCAGTTTCTTCAGGGCCTGTTGTGCCCCATCGTTCCGGTTTCTTCAGGGCCTGTTGTGCCCCATCGTTCCGGTTACTACAGGGCCCGTTGCGCCCCACTGTCCAGTTTCTTAAGGGCCTGCTGCGCCCCATCGTTCTGGTCTCTTCGGGGCTGGACAAGCACAAGTCCTTCCGGGAAGTCGTGGATTACAAGGCAGCCACATCTGCAACCCCTGAGTGGTCGTGAACTCGAGCGACGCCCGGAAGGCTAAGTGTATTATAGGGAAAATAAGGACCCTTTTTGTTTTTTTTATGTTGTTTTACGAGTCCCTGCGAGGACAAATAAGTGTTTCCCGTTTTGTCTTATTTAAGCAGTTTTAGCCCTTGCGGCTTTAAAACTTATAAAAGTTTATTTCACCCCACATTCAGTCTCGTGTCTCGTCACTGCATCCTGTGAGCCTGCTCGAACCCTACAGGGTGCCACAACAAAAATATTAAAATCAATCCTTCCATGGATGAGAAACCCTAACAAGGTAACTAAGAGGTAAGAAACAAATTGGATCATAAATAACTGTTTTTAGGGTATCCTAGAGGTGATTTAAGACACGGGTCAAAACCGACCTGTTAACATAAGAAAGAGTAACAGAAAGCTAACACTAGAGGAAGGTTAATTGCACCAAGATCATCTCTCATCCGTTGGAAATTTGCTTTCCTGAAGTTTTGTGTCCTTGTAACCCCTCTACTACATATCTTATTAAAGGATACATGAAAGCTTATTATTTTGTGATCACTATTACCCAAGTGACCCTCAACCCTTATATCTGATATGCAGTCTGGCCTGTTGGTTAATATTAGGTCTAGCAGTGCCCCCCCTCTTGTTGGGTCCTGAACCAGTTGTGAAAACCTATTACCTTTGCTGGAAATGCAGGTCTCGGTTCCACAATATATTTCAGGGTAGTTGAAGTCCCCCATAATAATGACTTCTCCTTGAGTCGCAGCTTCATCTATTTGCTTTATGAGGATATTCTCTGTTGCTTCCATTATTTTAGGAGACTTATAACAAACCACTATCAGTAATTTATTATTTTTTACCCCTCCCCTTATCTCCACCCACAGGGACTCTACATTTTCATTAGATTCATATATATTATCACGCAGGATGGGTTTTAAGAATGATTTTACATATAAACACACGCCTCCCCCTCGCTTATTTGTATGGTCATTTCTGAACAGACTATAGCCCTGTAAATTAACAGCCCAGTCATGGCACTCATCCAGCCATATCTCAGATATCCCCACCATGTCATAATTATGTTCCAACAAAATTAATTCTAATTCCTCCATTTTGTTGGCGAGGCTTCTGGCTTTAGTATACATGCACTTTATGTATCTATCGGTACCTCTATTCTTTCTTAAATTATTAACTGTTCTAACCCTACCCCCCATGCCACCCCCACCCCCAATTTCATTATTTGTGCACAGGTCTCTATCTGCACTGTCTTCCCCTCCTATGAAAGGAATACCCTCCCCCCCAGGCCCTAGTTTAAACACTCCTCTAACCAGGTACGGACTGGGGCTGATATTCAGCCCTGGCATTTGAAATCACACAGGCCCCATCCCCATGAACCAGATGGGATCCAATATTTTTAATAATACCTATGACCTGCTGGGGTAAGTGACGGAGTCAGCGACTTTGTGCTCCTTCACAACTCTTAACAGTATGGGTGTCTTGAGAACACAGATTATTCTAACAAGGCAGCCCGTGACCAGACAGGCCCTTCTGGCATTTGCCAGAATTGCCAGATGGCCAGTCCAGCCCTGCCTCCAACCTTCTAGCCATTTTCTCTCCCAGCACAGCTGCACCCTCCCCATTGAGGTGCAGCTCGTCCCTAGCATAGAACCTGTAGCCAACTGAGAAGTCGGCCCAGTTCTCCAGGAACCCAAACCCCTCCTTCCTACACCATTTCCTGAGTCACTTATTAACCTCCCTAATTTCCCATTGCCTCTCTGTACAAGATCAGAACGATTGCCAGTTCATGAAAGCAGCACCAGAACCACCTTCAGTACATAAATTCAAGAACAGATCCACCATCAGTGCATGAATACAGCACCTAGCTTACTACAGCGATAAATTACGCTTTCAGGTCAGACCCATATACAATACACTTGTATCACATGAACCTGCAACTCTCAGTATGTCCTTAATGTTAAGGAGATGATGGAAGTTGTTGATTATACAGGAACCACAGCACTGATGAAATGTAGTAAGTATCACAAATAAACATTTATCTCCATGTACCTTATAGGTGACATCTTGTCTGATTGGAGTTGTTCCCATCCCTTTTGTCTCCATGTAGTAGAGATGCCATGATGACCATGCTGCTGTTTGTCGAAGCAGGGGCTAACAACCACTCCTCTGTCCTGGTGCTCAAGTGTTCAAACATATTTGGGTCTCAAATATGCAAATACATTTGAAAATAGGAAGATGAGAATTGAAGTCTCCTGGTTCTCTGTGGGCTACAAAAAATCCTGAATGGGGCTCACAGGCTGTATGTTATGCAGTCTGGAACTTATATAACAGTTTTAAAAATGTGAATACTTCCACCACATTTAGCCCTCTTCTTTACATCCCACTCCTATAGTGATTTGCCATCTTGACACTGAGCAAATAGCTCTGCTTCAATTCTGTGTTGAGATATCTTCAGATCTGCTGACAAAATCACATACCTAGGCCATAGCGGTCAAGTGGAATCAGACATCATAGCAGAAGGCTGCGTTGTGCAGACATTGACAGAGTATTAGGCAAGGAAACCACAGAAGTGTCAGCTCTCAGCAAAGCAATTAGTGGTAGGGTATTTTTCTTTCTTTTAACTAAGTGGCAATTCTGCAAGCAACACTACACCAAGAGTCACACAATTTGGTGCCGAATTACCACAATGGATGTCGCTGTGATTTCTGGTGGAATTACTGCAGGTGAATTTACCCTAATATGAAAGTCATTACAAATATCTGATATTTTAGGCAAGAACATTTTGCAGATTTTACATTAGATATTCTCAGTTTGTCTAGACGTATTATATAATGAAGAAATCTCTCTGGGATATAACATGACTTGAACTATACTAAAGCAGCTCTCAAAAACAAGAAGAAAATATGCCCTTAGCAAATACTTTATATACACAAGAAAAATTTACTGACGATTTAGGCAATATGTTATATGCGAGACTTCATCATAAAGGATGTACAAATGGTTGTCTTGTATTTAGTCTTGACATTTCTAATGGAGCCAGTGATGAACGGTGTTCAATGTGAGCCAGCCAGAAGCCTAAGAACTTGTCTGCCATAATAAGTGCTCCAATGTGTTCCACTATATTAATCATTGGAAAATGAAAATGTATTGAAGGATCTTTACGGGGTAAAAAGATACATTTTATTTTGTTGTACTGGCGATTTAATGAGAAGAGGATATATTATTAATTCCTTGACACACAACAGGATGTGACTACTTATTACATCAAAAGAATATCAGTGTGTACTTTAAAATGGGTGTTTGGTGGAGTTGAGCGACTTTTGGTTTTTTATGGTCGAGTTTCATTTCGTGAAACCCGACTTTTCCAAAAGTCGGGTCGAGCAAAATCGGCCGATTATAGGGAAAAGTCGGGGTCATCCCGAAACACGAAACCCAATGTAAGTCAATGGGGAATAAAAGTCGGCAGAGAGAGGAGGACAGGAAACACACCTACAGTGCTCATTTGAATGCCAAAAGCATCAATTCTTCTTACTTAAGCTGGTCAACCTTAATTAACTTCATAATACAAGTTACGCACTGAAAAATGGGGGTTATTTGGCTAAAGTTGTGGGGGGGGTAGGGCTGGCTCCAGGTTTTCATGTGCCCTGGGCGAAAGAGCGCCCCTTTAACACATAATACCACAACTCATCATGCTCCGATACGGCAGAGAAATAGCGGTATAGTACAATGAAAAATACTTCACTTTTTACATCTCATGACGAGGCCCATCTATTTCTCCATACAGAATCATTGGTCCCATATAATGTTTGAAACAGTATATGATGAGCTCCACATAATGCTACAGTATATGTTGGTCCCCATGGATGAAGCTCCACTGTCTTATGGGCCCATATAATGCTCCAAACATAATGGGCCCCATTTCTAATGCTCTAGTGTATAATGGGCCCTGTAAATGCTGCTCCAGTGTCTGATGTCCACCTTTGGAATGTTCCAGTGTATGGTGGGCCCCATCTATCATTCTCCAGAGTATAGTGCTCCCCAAAAATTGCTGTCCCAACATTGAAAACAATGAAATAAGTCTCCTCGCTAGGGAATCCCTGTACTAGTCTGGACTCCTCGTCGTCCCCATCTTCCATCTCACTGCACAGTATTTCAACCTTGCAAGTGCTGTGATCCTGAGCAAGCAGGGGGGGCCCACTCGTTGGCGACGGCACTGGCACAGGGCCCCTGATAGTACGGTGGTGTGTCTGATGGCGGGTGGGCCGAACCTGCACTTTCATCTGCAGCTTCCTCTTTGTCACCGTGTAAGATGGAACTGTATATGGGAAGGGTAACCTGAGTTTCATCAGGGTCAGATTCAGGCCGGGTAGCGTGCGAGGGGAATGTAGTGGTCTGGGTCAATGTACCAGCAGATTCATCGAGCAGTGGCTGGGCATCAGTGCGATTGTGTCACCCCCAGGAGTACGGTCACCACAGTGGCATTACCTTCCTCCTAGGGAGTGTGATGTCATGATTGGGAGCAACGAAGGATCTCTCTAGCAGGTTAACTGATTGGGCGGCGTTATTCCCACGAGTCATGACCCTCCAAACAGCGTTCATGAAGGCAAAGTGTTTGTTTTACGTGGGCAGTATGGTTGCAAAGTTGAACCTTAAAGGAATGTCCAGAAGGGCACCACCAGGAGTGGAGCCTACGGCGTAATTTGACTCAACACGGGCAACCTCAACCATGCCAGCTACAGAACAGATGCACACATTGCAAGCTTAATTCCGTTAACGAACGAGACTCCGTCATGCCCCGCGGTCCGAGTCCGGCTTACTAGAGGGACACGTGAGGCTCTGGCACATGAGATTGGCCAATAACTGGTGTGTCATGCCCTTACATGTCCGTGGCTGCATGTGCGCTACACTGAAAAGGCCAGCGTTTGTCGCTTACAGGTGCAGATAACCCGCTGAACAACGTTAGTGTTGGGGATCACTGATTACAATTATTACTCGCGAACGATGATTTCCCAGTAAGTGCAGGTCAACCGCAGTTCCGGAATTAGGCCTAACCGTCATTCCTGAAAAAAATGAAAAACTTACGTGTGCAAACCACAGGTGCTGTAGCTTGCTTAACAGCTCGCCAGCCGTTCTCACGCCCAGTATGGATTACACGTGATTGCACAAAGGTGAGAAAGGGTACCGTATCCCCGGATAACATGTATGGATAGCGTACACATTCAAAAGATATGTCTATACATCAGGAGGCAGGCTCAGACGGTGTTAGGCCCAGTATGGCTTGCACGTGATTGCACAAAGGTGAGAAAGGGTACTGTATCCCCGGATAACATGTATGGATAGCGTACACATTCAAAAGATATGTCTATACATCAGGAGGCAGGCTCAGACGGTGTAAGGCCCAGTATGGCTTGCAAGTGATTGCACAAAGGTGAGAAAGGGTACCGTATCCCCGGATAACATGTATGGATAGCGTACACATTCAAAAGATATGTCTATACATCAGGAGGCAGGCTCAGACGGTGTAAGGCCCAGTATGGCTTGCAAGTGATTTCACAAAGGTGAGAAAGGGTACCGTATCCCCGGATAACATGTATGGATAGCGTACACATTCAAAAGATATGTCTATACATCAGGAGGCAGGCTCAGACGGTGTAAGGCCCAGTATGGCTTGCAAGTGATTTCACAAAGGTGAGAAAGGGTACCGTATCCCCGGATAACATGTATGGATAGCGTACACATTCAAAAGATATGTCTATACATCAGGAGGCAGGCTCAGACGGTGTTAGGCCCAGTATGGCTTGCACGTGATTGCACAAAGGTGAGAAAGGGTGCCGTATCCCCGGATAACATGTATGGATAGCGTACACATTCAAAAGATATGTCTATACATCAGGAGGCAGGCTCAGACGGTGTAAGGCCCAGTATGGCTTGCAAGTGATTGCACAAAGGTGAGAAAGGGTACCGTATCCCCGAATAACATGTATGGATAGCGTACACATTCAAAAGATATGTCTATACATCAGGAGGCAGGCTCAGACGGTGTTAGGCCCAGTATGGCTTGCACGTGATTGCACAAAGGTGAGAAAGGGTACCGTATCCCCGGATAACATGTATGGATAGCATACACATTCAAAAGATATGTCTATACATCAGGAGGCAGGCTCAGACGGTGTAAGACCCAGTATGGCTTGCAAGTGATTGCACAAAGGTGAGAAAGGGTACCGTATCCCCGAATAACATGTATGGATAGCGTACACATTCAAAAGATATGTCTATACATCAGGAGGCAGGCTCAGACGGTGTTAGGCCCAGTATGGCTTGCACGTGATTGCACAAAGGTGAGAAAGGGTACCGTATCCCCGGATAACATGTATGGATAGCATACACATTCAAAAGATATGTCTATACATCAGGAGGCAGGCTCAGACGGTGTAAGACCCAGTATGGCTTGCAAGTGATTGCACAAAGGTGAGAAAGGGTACCGTATCCCCGGATAACATGTATGGATAGCGTACACATTCAAAAGATATGTCTATACATCAGGAGGCAGGCTCAGACGGTGTTAGGCCCAGTATGGCTTGCACGTGATTGCACAAAGGTGAGAAAGGGTACCGTATCCCCGGATAACATGTATGGATAGAGTACACATTCAAAAGATATGTCTATACATCAGGAGGCAGGCTCAGACGGTGTAAAGCCCAGTATGGCTTGCAAGTGATTGCACAAAGGTGAGAAAGGGTACCGTATCCCCGGAAAACATGTATGGATAGCGTACACATTCAAAAGATATGTCTATACATCAGGAGGCAGGCTCAGACGGTGTAAGGCCCAGTATGGCTTGCACGTGATTGCACAAAGGTGAGAAAGGGTACCGTATCCCCGGATAACATGTATGGATAGCGTACACATTCAAAAGATATGTCTATACATCAGGAGGCAGGCTCAGATGGTGTCAGGCACAGTATGGCTTGCAAGTGATTGCACAAAGGTGAGAAAGGGTACCGTATCCCCGGATAACATGTATGGATAGCGTACACATTCAAAAGATATGTCTATACATCAGGAGGCAGGCTCAGATGGTGTAAGGCCCAGTATGGCTTGCAAGTGATTGCACAAAGGTGAGAAAGGGTACCGTATCCCCGGATAACATGTATGGATAGCGTACACATTCAAAAGATATGTCTATACATCAGGAGGCAGGCTCAGATGGTGTTAGGCCCAGTATGGCTTGCACGTGATTGCACAAAGGTGAGAAAGGGTACCGTATCCCCGGATAACATGTATGGATAGCATACACATTCAAAAGATATGTCTATACATCAGGAGGCAGGCTCAGACGGTGTCAGGCACAGTATGGCTTGCAAGTGATTGCACAAAGGTGAGAAAGGGTACCGTATCCCCGGATAACATGTATGGATAGCGTACACATTCAAAAGATATGTCTATACATCAGGAGGCAGGCTCAGACGGTGTTAGGCCCAGTATGGCTTGCAAGTGATTGCACAAAGGTGAGAAAGGGTAACGTATCCCCGGATAACATGTATGGATAGCGTACACATTCAAAAGATATGTCTATACATCAGGAGGCAGGCTCAGACGGTGTCAGGCACAGTATGGATTTGACGGCCCAGACTACACAGCGGAGGAGCAGGGAGAGGTAAAGATTGCAAATGCTGGGGCCCTGCCCAAGCAAGGGGGGCCCACTCGTGGGCGTCGGTACTGGCACTGGGCCCCTCATAGTACGGCGGTGTGTCTGACGGCGGGTGTGCACCACCACCGTCAGAGACACTTGATTGCACTATGAGGGACCCTGTGCCAGTGCCCGTGCCCAAGAGTCGGCCTACCCACCTGTCCAGGGCAACGGCACTCGCACGGTGTCGTGCGCTAGGTGGTGACCCCGGCCATGGGGGGGGAGGCAGCACAGTTAGGGAGTTTTAGAAAGTGGCATATGTTGATGTTGGACATTCAGCTGATGCAAAAGGCGAAATAGGTCAAGTCCCTGGAAGAGGTGGACCAAAGCAAGCCATTTTTCGGTCACCCTATGTGTCATCAGGGGAAGGTGGGACAAAATCCTTGGAAACCCAAGCATGGTTCATTTTAATGAAGGTTAGATCATCCACATTTTGGGTTGACAGACGGGTCCTTTTTTCTGTCAGGATTGATCCAGCTGCACTGAAGACTCTTTCCGATAGCACACTTGCAGCTGGGCAAGCGAGCTCCTGTAAGGCATATTGTGCCAATTCAGGCCAGGTGTCCAGTTTAGCAGCCCAATAGTCAAAGGGGAATGACCTGTGTGGGAGAACATCGATATGGGAGGAAAAGTAGTTTGTAACCATAGTTGACAACTGCTGTCTCCTGTCACTTTTCATCGATGCTGTATTACCAGTTGTGTGAGCGGTACTTGAAAAATCAGTCCACAACATTGTCATGAAACCCCTGTCTCCAACGCCACTTCTGCTGTGTGCACCATGAACACCTCTGCCAAGCTGCCCCCGGCCCGTATGAGAACCATCACCGCTGCTGTGTGCTGGGAATGCCTCAAGCAACCGATTTACCAGAGTTGCTTGTTTATTAGCCAATATTAGGTCAAGGTTCTCCTGTGGCATGATGTTTTGTAATTTGCCTTTATAGCGTGGATCCAGGATGCTGGCCAACCAGTAGTCGTCATCGTTCATCATTTTGGCAATGCGGGGGTCCCTTTTTAGGATCCGCAAGGCATAATCTGACATGTGGGCCAATGTTCCCGGTGTCAATGATGCACTGTGAGTGCTGGTTGGAGGAGCACTTTCTGGCAAATCCACATCCCTCCAGTCACGCACAAACCCTGTACCAGACCTTGCCACGCCAACATTTTCACTTGCCCCATGAGATGCATCCTCCTCCCCTAAGTAATCATCCCCATCATCATCCTCCTCCTCCTCTTCTTCCTCCAACTCGTCCAGGAGAGGTCCCTGAGCAGACAATGGCTGAATGTCATCAAGGATTCCCTCCACCTCTTCCTCCTCGTCAACATTGGCTGCAGACGCCTGCTCCTTAAGGTGCGTCAAAGTTTGCATGAGCAGACGCATAAGTGGGATGCTCATGCTTAGGATGGCGTCATCTGCGCTTACCAGCCCTGTGCATTCCTCAAAACACTGAAGGACTTTACAGAGGTCTTTCAGCTTCGACCACTGCACACCTGTCAACTCCATGTCTGCTCTCAAAGTGCCTGGCCGTGTATCCTCCCACAAATGCATTATGGCCTGCCTCTGCTCGCACAGCCGCTCCACCATGTGCAGGGTGGAGTTCCACCTTGTTGCAATGTCGATAATGAGGCGGTGGTTGGGAAGGTGGAGCAATCGCTGCAGCTTCTGCATACGAACGGAGTGTACAGGCGACCGGCGGATGTGCGCGCACAGTCTTCGCACCTTCTGGAGCAGGGCTGTTAACTCCGGATAATTTTTGAGGAAGCACTGCACCACCAGGTTCAAGGTGTGAGCCAAGCAAGGTATGTGGCTGAGTTTTGAAAGGGCTATGGCTGCCACAAAATTACGGCCGTTATCACTAACTACCTTGCCTGCCTCAAGATGTACACTGCCCAGCCATGACTCAGTTTGTCGCTTCAAGTACTCGGCCAGCACCTCAGCGGTGTGTATGTCGCCCAAACACATCATCTGCAACACAGCCTGCTGACACTTTCCACTAGCTGCTCGATAGGGGGACACCTTGTGTGCAACAGTGGCACCTGCAGATGGAGTGCTCGTACGACTGCGCTCTGTGGACGAGCTTTCGCTTCTGGAGGAGGAGGAGGAGGAGGGTGGAACGCCTACAGCCAACTGTTTCCTATACCGTGGGCTAGGCAGCACTGTCCCACCACCGCTGTCCCCTGTGGACCCTGCATCCACCACATTAACCCAGTGCGCAGTGATGGACACGTAACGGCCCTGGCCATGCCGACTGGACCATGCATCAGTTGTGAGGTGCACCTTTCCACTCACTGACTGCTTGAGTGCATGGACAATGCGGTCTTTCATATGATGGTGGAGGGCTGGGATGGCTTTGCGAGAGAAGTGGCAACTGGGTAGGTCATAGCGTGGTACTGCATAGGCCATGAGTTCGCGGAAAGCTGCGCTTTCCACCAACCGATAGGGCATCATCTCAAACGAGATTATTTTGGCAATGTGGGCGTTCAAACCCAGTGTACGCGGATGAGAGACTGAGTACTTTCTTGACTTACTCATAGTGTCTGGGAGGGTGAGCTGGACTTGAGAGCTGTATATGGTGGAAGTAGCGGTGGACAGGGCGGACTAAGAGAGGGTTGATGATGGTGATGGAGTTGGTGTTCTTTCTGATGGCCTAGATTCAGTATTTCGTTGATATAACAGTGGGATTCCCTGACTGCTGTGGCCTTGCAACGACACCTCAACATTTGCTGCTGTGCTAACCGGTGGGCTTACAGTGGGGGAAACAATGTAGCGTTGCTGACTACCTTCGTTGTGATCAGTTGCACATGTGGCACTTGAGGTTTGGTGTTGTGTCCACGCTTGCAAGTGCATGGTGTTTAAATGTCTAAGCATGCAACTGGTATTCAAATTTTTCAGATTTTTCCCTCGGCTAAAGGTCTTTGCGCACTTCTTACAGATAACCTTGGCCTGATCATGAGGATTTTGTTCAAAAAAGTGCCACACTGCACTCTTCCTACTTTGGCAGACATTTTGCGGCCTAGCACGCTGTGATGTTTTCACCCTCTGGACAAGCTGTCCAGCAACTCTTTTGATTTTTGGAACCTGTCTTTGGAGTGCTCCGGGCCTGCCAGATAACAGCTGTTCCGATGTTGATGACTGCTGTGGATGCTCCTCATCTGAGCTATTGGAAGCAGCACCCTCTTCCCCCAATGGATGCCAATCTGGGTCAACAACTGGGTCATCCATCACCTCCTCTTCAATGTCATGTGCATCTTCCTCTGTGTCACCGTGTATGGTGGTATAGTGTGTGGGAAGGGGCACCTGAGTCTCATCAGGGTCAGAATCTGGCTCTGTACACTGCGAGGACAATGTAGTGCTCTGAGTGAATGTACCAGCAGAATCATCTATCAGCGGCTGTGCATCAGTGCACTCCATGTCAGATTCATCTTGGCCTGGGTAATTCACCATTTCACTTGATAATCCAGGCATGGTATGTGAAAACAGCTCCATGGAGTAATCAGTAGTATGGCCTGCGTCATCCTTCAATCTTGGTTGTGGTGAAGGACACATGGAAAGGTGTGGTTCATGAACATGAGCCTCCAATGACGACTCAGTGCTTTTACTTTTTACAACTTCAGAAGAGGAGGCGATAGAGCTGGAGGCTGAGTCAGCAATGTAAGACAAAACTTTTTCCTGATGCTCTGGCGTTAAAAGCGGTTTGCCAACTCCTAGAAAACTAAGCCTTCGAAGCCTTATGGAGCCAGACGATGACGCAGGCTCAACACCTCCTGCATTCGGTCCTATTTTGCTTTTGCCTCTACCATCAGATCCACCACCAACACCATCATTACCAGCTGCCAACCCCTGCCCAATTCCATGGCCTCTTCCACCAGCCTTCCTCATTTTTGGTAGAAATGTAGACAAAATCCTACAAACTATATAGTAATGTAAAACAAGGTACAAGGTGTCTATAGGACAGGGGAGATTTAGATTTTCTGCAGACACTTGTGGACACTGGACACTTGGATTGTGTGAGGCCCACTGAATATCACAGCACTATGTCACAGGCTCGATGGCACAGGTGTGAAAAAAGTGACTACAGGATAAGGGAGATTTTGAATTTCTGGGAGATTTTGAATTTCTGCAGACACTTGTGGACACTGGACACTTGGATTGTGTGAGGCCCACTGAATATCACAGCGCTATGTCACAGGCTCGATGGCACAGGTGTGAAAAAAGTGACTACAGGGTAAGGGAGATTTTGAATTTCTGGGAGATTTTGAATTTCTGCAGACACTTGTGGACACTGGACACTTGGATTGTGTGAGGCCCACTGAATATCACAGCGCTATGTCACAGGCTCGATGGCACAGGTGTGAAAAAAGTGACTACAGGATAAGGGAGATTTTGAATTTCTGCAGACACTTGTGGACACTGGACACTTGGATTGTGTGAGGCCCACTGAATATCACAGCGCTATGTCACAGGCTCGATGGCACAGGTGTGAAAAAAGTGACTACAGGATAAGGGAGATTTTGAATTTCTGCAGACACTTGTGGACACTGGACACTTTTGGATTGTGTGAGGCCCAATGAATATCAGAGCGCTATGTCACAGGCTCGATGCAGCAGGTGTGAAAAAAGTGACTACAGGATAAGGGAGATTTTGAATTTCTGCAGACACTGGACACTTTTGGATTGTGTGAGGCCCAATGAATATCAGAGCGCTATTTCACAGGCTCGATGCAGCAGGTGTGAAAAAAGTGACTACAGGATAAGGGAGATTTTGAATTTCTGCAGACACTTGTGGACACTGGACACTTTTGGATTGTGTGAGGCCCACTGAATATCAGAGCGCTATGTCACAGGCTCGATGGCACAGGTGTGAAAAAAGTGAATTGTAGAATTGGGCAGAATAGGAATCTCCCTAGAGTGTAGGTCTGTAAGAACGGAACAAGTCCTCCACTTATCCTTCCACAGTGACACACAGATAGCTTCACTGTGGCTGTGATAACAGCCGTTACACGGTACTGTGTGCGGAGCGTACACCGCTGTATGGTGTGAATAAATGCACGCTCAATACCTTAGCAGGACAAAAAAAAAATTGGGATTGCTTTTAAAAAAGCAGTTTGCAGAGCAGTGGGGAAACAGCAATGCAGCTGTCAGGAAGCCTTAGAAGGCAGCCTAACAACCAACACCGCTGATCCACCACAATATAGCCTCCCTTTGCACTGCACACACAGTGACTGGTGTGTTGCACAGGCAAAATCGCTAGCAGCAGAAGCAGTCTTTTTGTCTTCTTCCCTGCCTAACGCTCTCCCTACAGAATCAGCAACCTCTCCCTATGCTAAGATCGGCAGAAGTAAGATGGCGGTCGGCGTGCACGCCCTTTTATAACCCCTGTGACGCCCACCAAAGCAAGCCAATCACTTGCATGCCCTTCTGAAAGATGGTGGCGACCCCTGCCTATGTCATCACGTTGCCCACAGTGTCCGTGGATCCTGATTGGCTGAAAAAGAGCGCTAAACAAACTTTTGAAACGTGACTTTGGCGCGTAAGTCGCCGACCTCGTGGCCGACCTCATCCTAGGGTCGGGTTTCGTTTCATGAAACCCGACTTTGCCAAAAGTCGGTGACTTTTGAAATTTTTCGACCCGTTTCGCTCAACTCTAGTGTTTGGTTAATAATACATCAGCTGCATTTTTATCTCATTTGTTTCTCATACTATTGTTTGTTTTTTATATTAGGTGATATTTACAAGTGTCTTTTAGAGTGGGCACCACTTCTTGGTTATCTCTGATTAAGCGTTGTTAAAGTACTATATAATAGCAGTTGAGTTTTTACATGGGATCTTGAGGCTGTGTGCCCACGTAGCGTTTTTAAGCGTTTCCGGGACAATTTTAAACGCGCGATTCTGCCGCGGAAACGCTTAAAAAAAGCATCCCATACATTCTAAATGGAAAACGCATATGTTGTGCTAATGTTGCGATTTTTACCGCTGCGGTATCGCTAAGCAGTAAAAATCGTAGCATGTACATTAATTTGCGGTTTTTCAAGCATCTCAAAATGCACACTACAGGAAGTCACATCGGCCCATCCCATAATGCCATCCCGTGAGCATCCCATAATCCAGGAAGACAAGAAAAAGTCCCATAATTCCTGTCTTGCTGGATCATGGCTGCCGGCATGGAGTGGTACCGCAGGATGGACCTGGATGTGGGCCTCCTCATCAGTGTGGTAAGTGTCGGTGTGTCTGTGTGCGTGTCTCGGGGTGTGTGTTAGATGTGCGGTGTATATGTGGTGTGTGCGGCGTCTGTGTGCTGTCTGGCATAGGCCGTTAGGACTACTCCACCCATCGGCCTATGTCTGTTCCCCCTTCACTAGTGGCAGCAGGCTCAGCACGATGGGAGCAGTATTTCCCATTGAGCTGTTCCTGCTGTTAAAAAAAAACACTTTTTTTTCATCCCGCCCCCCGTCCGTCCATCCATAAAATAACCCCCCCTTATATATCTAAATAAATATATATATAATAATAATATTTCTTATGGCCCCTTCTGTTAAATTTTTTTTTTCCAAAAAATTTTTTTTCTAAAATTATAAAATGTGCCCAATAATTTTTTTTCATTGGTGGCCAATGGTTACCTGTGGAAAAAAATTATAATTACCTGTCCCCAACGTCGCCACCTAAAAAAAATAAAATAAAAAACCCCTACTCACCTACACAGCTAATTCCCCGAAGACCATGTTCCAGCTAAATGAAAATATAAAAAAAACCCACAAAAATGCCTACCCTCTGCAGCATCCCATAAAAACGAGTGTCCCACGAAGATCTAAAGTTTAGAGCAGCCACATAACATCTCAGGTGAGCCAGGGCGCCTGCGCAGTGCATTATGATGTAATTTTATTTTTTTTGGGATTGTGTAAAAAATAAAAAGTTTTTTAAAAAAATGTCTTTATTTCGTTAAAAATTTTTTAAATTAAAGTGTGTGGCTTTTTGTAACCCCCCCTCCCAAAAACTAAATACTGTATGTACATAAATATATATATATATATATATATTCCCCATTTTTAACCCCCCGCCAGAAAAAAAATAATATATATACACATATTCCCCATTTTTAACCCCCCTGCCAGAAAAAAATATGTATATATATGTATATATATATATTCCCCATTTTTAACCCCCCCACCAGAAATAAAAAAAATATATATATATCCTGTATATATATATTCCCCATTTTTAACCCCCCCGCCAGAAATAAATAAAAAAAAAAAATATATATATCCCAACTCTATGCAAATCATTAACCGTAATCCCATCCCAAATCCTAATTTGAATTGAAAATAACAATTTAAAATTATGGTTTGGTTTGGGATTATTGTTGGAGTTGGGATTAGGGTTTAGATTAGGGTTGGGATTAGGCTTAGGGTTGGGATTAGGGTTAGGGTTGGGAATAGGGTTAGGGTTAGCGTTAGGGTTAGGGATGGGATTAGGGTTAGGGTTGGGATTAGGGTTAGGGTTGGGATTAGGGTTAGCATTGGGGTTAGGGTTGGGATTAGGGTTAGGGATGGGATTATGGTTGGGATTAGGGCTTGGGTTGGGATTAGGGTTGGGATTAGGGCTAGGGTTGGGATTAGGGTTAGGGTTGGGATTAGGGTTAGGGTTGGAATTAGGGTTGGGGTAAGGGTTGGGATTAGGATTAGGGTTGGGATTAGGGTTGGGATTAGGGTTAGGGTTGGGAATAGGGTTAGGGTTGGGATTAGGATTAGGGTTGGAATTAGGGTTAGGGTTAGGGATGGGATTAGGGTTGGGATTAGGGTTAGGGTTGGGATTAGGGTTGGGATTAGGGTTAGCATTGGGGTTAGGGTTGGGATTAGGGTTAAGGATGGGATTATGGTTGGGATTAGGGCTAGGGTTGGGATTAGGGCTAGGGTTGGGATTAGGGTTAGGGATTAGGGTTAAGGTTAGGGTTGGGATTAGGGTTAGGGTTGGAATTAGGGTTGGGGTAAGGGTTGGGATTAGGGTTAGGGTTGGGATTAGGGTTGGGATTAGGGTTGGTATTAGGGTTAGGGTTGGAATTAGGGTTAGCGTTGGGGTTAGGGTTGGGATTAGGGATGGGATTATGGTTGGGATTAGGGTTAGGGTTGGGATTAGGTTTAAGGTTAGGGTTGGGATTAGGGTTAGGGTTGGGGTAAGGGTTGGGATTAGGGTTAGGGTTTGGATTAGGGTTAGGGTAATTGTAACGGAGAGTAGGCTGAAAGAGCTGTGTTGGGGTGGTTGTGTGTGTGTACGCATGTGTACATGGCTTCATGCATATCTATATTGGTTTTGAAAGTGTTTGCGTGTGGATATATACGAATTTATGGGTGCAAATGTAGATATTGATATAATATTCATATTGTTGACCACACAATTATTTCTTTTCAATTTATTATAGATTGAGAAATATCCGGCCGTCTGGGACCGCTCCTGTGAACAGTACAAGGGTTCAAAGTGGGATGTATGGCCGGCTATTGTGAAAGAATTGTACCCACAGTGGGCTAATCTGCATTTAGCTGGCCAAAAAATAATTAGTATGTATTTCATAAATTGAATTTGTCAAAGTTTTGTAATGATTTAATTTTAAAAATCCTTTTATTTATTTTTTCATTTCAGTGGAAGACGTTAAGAAACGCTGGAGGTCTGTCACAGACCGCTTCATGAAGTCCATCAAACCTCCAAGCGGAAGCTCGCCTCCGAGGAGTAGAGTCCAATATGCTGACTAGCTCCAATTTATTTTAGTGAGCCGGAACTTGCGGAGGTAAATTTTATAAATAATTTTTTTTTTCCTTTTGTTAACATTTTAAAGTATTCTTAAATTAATATGGTTTTTATCTTCCTTCTACAGAACTGACGGCAACATCAGGGCCGAAACACCACCGGCCCATCAAAATAGCCCGGAGCAGGGTCTGGGAGAGGAGGTGGAGGAACATATGTTCTCATCCCCAGATGGATCGGAGGACAGGCCATCATCCTCGGTGCCCACAGATATCATATCTGAAACTGCAATAATTTATGCAGCGGGCACTTCGGCATCTGGGGTGGAGGAGGCGTCAGAGTCCTGTGTTGCTGTTCCTGCCTCGGGCGCTGCCTGTAGCTCTGCTGGTGGCATGTCAAGGCCCACTAGGATGGGGGCACCTTCTGCCCGTCCCGTGGCATCGAGAAGGGCGGCACAAAAAAGGGCCCAAATACTGAGACTTCGACTAGTGCGTTAGAAAACCTCACTAGTCGAACTCTCAGTATGCTCGACACTTCGTCGAAGCAAGATAAGCTGGCAAATTCGGCTCATTTTTAGCCGGCAGCCTACGATCCATGACACGGGACCGGCAGAATGTTTTGATGTCAGCAGTCAATTTGCTGTTAATGACTGTTGACATCCCATCCCCAATTCCCCCGTCATCAGCTATGATGACGGGGATTCTTCATATTTTTAATTCCCAAAGTGGGCCTCCACCACCACCAGCAGCAGCTGAATCGCAACGTTTTGGGCAGGTGGCAGCATACATGCCTGACGCTGCCGAAGGATTTGGGTATGGCCGACCACCAGCACCACGTACCGCAGGCCATAATATTTCCCCCAACTCCTCAATGTCATCCCAAGACATATATCCCAACTATGGATAAGATCCAGACTATCACACTTTTTGAAAAATTTTCTTGTCTCCCCACCAACCAGTCTGGACATCCCACCCCCCTACTCTGTCCTGTTGACAGGGTGGGATTTGTCTTTTATTTAATGTATTTTTTTTAGAAAACATAAATTAATGTTTATTAAAAAAATTCTAAAGAAATTCTGTTGATTTTAATTTCTTTAAAAAAAAAAAAAACACATATATTAAACACCTATGACTAGGGAGGATGATGTAAAAGGAACTGACCCAGGATGGGATGGGGGCATTATTACAGGAAGAAGACATTGAATGGGGATAGTTTAACAAAAAGGTTCAGAAGGTGTGACATTTTATCACAATGGGGGTCATTAGACCAGGAAGGTGCCCAAGATGGGGGAAATTATAACTGGAAGGGGCTTAGGATGAGAGACATTTTTACATAAAGGCACCAGCATGGTGGACATTATTACATTAGGGTGTCATGATGTCGACACTACCTATGTGTTAATAGGATCTAGAGTGCTACTAGGGCCCCAGCATGGAGTTTTACCAAAATAATGGAGACCAGATTTTATTTTGAAAACAAAGTTAATTTTTATTAACTTTTTTTGTTTTTTCACATTTTTATAGAACAAGTGACCGTGCTTGCTTGTAGTTAGTCTTCAGATCTTCTCTGCTGTCCAGGCTGCTCAACACCGGCACAGGAGTATTGCCAGTGCACAGTGTTGTGAGCTCATTTTCGGGTTTGCCTCTGGCTTCTGGTGAGGGTTATGGAGCTAGCTGTGCTGACAGAGGAGTAGTGAGTTCTCTATCTGGACTCCCTCTGTTGGTGAAGGGAGGTAATGAAGCTGATCTATATGGCAGAGACCGGCCACCTGAGGAAGAGGACTGCGATTGGACATCAGGAGTTTCTGATTGGATTTAAGGCAGCCGACTCCCTAGTTTCTTGCTGGTGATTTTTACTGACTGTGGCTCCTGGTTTCCAGTTTGGTTCCTGCCTTCCTAAGGCTAAGTTTTCTCTGCTATTGTTCATATGAGTTTTTGTCTGGTTTACTTAGTTTTTGTGTTCAGCCAGCCCTGGCTGGGACTGGGCTGAATCCCCATTTTGTCTCTGATCAGTTGATCTCTTTTGCTCTGTCTTCAGAATATACCTGAGTGCTGATATAGTAATTTGAAGTCTAGCGACTTCGGGGCCTTTTTCTATCAGACGTGTTGGACATTCTTTTTGGCAGGGTTTTTTGCGTGATTGCAGACAGCAGCTTTTCTTTCCTGTCCTTTCTAGTTAGCGAGGGCCCCATCGTTTGCTCAGCCTATCTTTTTACCTGTGTCTGTGTTTTCATCTTGTTTCACCGACAATACATGTTGGGGGCTGTCTACTGCTTTGGGGTCTGCTCTGGGCCAGTTTAGATTTTCCCTTTCTTCCTTTAGGCTTATTTAGTTCTCCGGCCGTGACAAGGCATCTAGGATCACTGTAGGCACGCTCCACGGCTACTGCTAGTTGTTGTGGATAGGATCAGGGGTCTGCAATCCGCTAGTTACCAACCTCTCCGGTTTTCTGGGCTTAGCTTGCCATTTGTTTTATCCTCCTCGGTGACTCATTCATAACAGCACGGCACATTCAGGACTCATGAAGTAGTCAGTGAAGATTTCTCGCACATGCACACCCGAGTTGGATAGCCTTCCTTGACCCAAATTTTCAACAGCATTTAACTCAGACAGCTGTGACTTCTCATCTACGTCAGTGCCATATTTTTGAGCGTAGTTGTGAAGTACACAGCATGCCTTAATTACTGTGTCAGTGGTCTGCGTATCCAACTGGATGGCTGTGTGAAAAATCCACCACTGACTACACATGATCCCGAAGGTGCATTCCACATATCTGCGTGCACGACTCAGCCGATAATTAAAAACCCTCCACCGGTCATCCATTGCGCTTCGTGGGTATGGGCGCAGCAGGTTGGTCTTTAAGGGAAACGCCTCATCCGATACCATCACAAAGGGCACTGGATGTGTGGAACCCGGCAAAGGCCTTGGGGCTGGGAGCGTTCCGCCATCTCGAAGAATTTGCAGTCCAATCTGTGATGATCGCAACACCCGAGAATCCCCCATACTGCCATAAGCACCAACGTCAATGGCAACAAATTTGCAATGTGCATCAGTCACCACCATCAGGACCACTGAAAAATACTTCTTATAATTAAAGAAGCGTGATCCTGATTGTGGTGGCTTCAGCACTCTCACGTGTTTGCCATCGACAGCACCTATGCAGTTTGGGAAATTGGTCACAGACTGAAAGTCTGCTGCGACCTGCAGCTAAGTCTCCTCGGTTGGGGAAGGCATCACAATGGGCTGCAACTTCTTCCAGATGACGGTACATGTGCACCTCACAATTCTAGAGATGGTGGTTTTACCAACCCTAAATTGGAGGTGCAGTGATGTGTAGCTCTCTCCTGTGGCCAAAAACTTGAAAAAAAAAATTGATAAGCAAAAAAAAAGGCCACGCGTAAATAGCACACTTGAAATATAGATATAGATGGCAGCAGTATGGGGGCAGTGGCGGGCAGTGGCTGCCAGCAGTATGAGGGCAGTGGCTGGTAGCAGTATGGGGGCAGAGAAGGGCAGTGGCAGGCAGCAGTATGGGGGCAGTGGCTGGCAGCAGTATGGGGCAGTGGAGGGCAGTGGCTGGCAGCAGTATGGGGGCAGTGGAGGGCAGTGGCTGGCAGCAGTATGGAGGCAGTGGAGGCAGTGGCTGGCAGCAGTAAGGGGCAGTGGCTGGCAGCAGTATGGGGGCAGTGGAGAGCAGTGGCTGGCAGCAGTATGGGGGCAGTGGCTGGCAGCAGTATGGGGGCAGTGTGTCTAACAGTCTTTTGGGGGCCAAATGTGTTACCGAAACAAAAAAAAAGAACACTTAACGCAAGGGGATGAGCAGCCTTTCCGCAGCAGAAATGGTCGTTGCATGACCGTGTCCTCATAATTTAAAGCTGGAGAAAGAAGGGCGAGTAGGCGATCGAATGCTTCAATTGGGAGCCTGCAGAACTGTATGAATTTTTCAGGATGACTGTGAAAAAAAACAAAAATTACGATTAAGCACACAGATGAAAATTTGACATAACAACAAAAACTAACTTAACTATCCATTAGGTTCACATGGCTACCAATAGACCTATTTTCCATTATATATCTTACCTCCATATATCCTTGGTAAAGGAGATGGAAGTGGCCCTTGAACTATCGGGTGCACCCACATTCTTGTTCTCCTCTTCCTCCTCTTCCTCCTAGAGCGCTCCTATAAGAGAATATAGACTTTAGTCAAAAATACATAAAATATTTAATAAAATATTAAACAGATCAAAAAATCGAATGACATTATGTTACCTGCTCGTTGTGGTGTAGGTGTAGCAGATTCAGTAACAAAGTCAGCAGCAAAATCCGCAAGTTTTCTTCGCTCAGACTCCACTGGTGCTGCACGTGAGGCATATGGGGAAAAGAGGTTGGAAAAGGAAATGACCTCATAGTAACCTTTTTTTTTTTGTTTTTTTTATAAACAACTTTATTTGGGGTCAAAAACGCATAAAAAACATATTGGAAAACGCATGAAAAAACACATGAAAAACGTGTAAAAAAAAGTGTAAAAAACCGCATGAATTTTTCCTGGCAATGGTATGCGTTTCTGCTCAGGAAAAAAATGCTTAAAAAGCGCATTGTGGGCACATAGCCTGAGGGTTGGAGAGTGGTATGTGGTACAAAGTAAGGAAGGGTATACCAGAGAGAGATAAAACATGTTTGGGGCAGAGTAGATACCGCAGAAGCTACACGATGTTCAAGCCTCTGTTTTCTTTCTCCTGACCACATGGCTGCAAAGTACAATAGAATGAACATCATTTGTACAGGTTTCAAGTAATAGTTGCAACTTGTAACATGTACTTGTAAAAATTTTGTCAGTCCCATTTCTGGGGTTTTGTGTGAATTGCACAATTTGCTTTTTTTTCTCTGTGTTGCCCAATACACACAAAGGAAATGAACATGTGAATAACAAAATGTGTTAATGCAATAATTTTCTGAGAGAAATACTTCATTTCCTGGGATAATTTCAAGTGTGCCAACACTTTTGGCCATGACGGTAGATGGTACTGAAAACTGAATCTACTGATAGTTCATCAAATAGAAGCAGTAGGTAGTTAGAAAAGGAGGGGATCTAGAACTGGAATCCTGAGGAACCCTGAAGAACGTAAGTGGAAGAGGAGAGGAGAAGAGCCAGTAAAAGATACAGTGATGAAATGGTCCGAGAGGTAGAAGTGAACAGGGTCCTTGAGCACGATAGAGCAGAGCATAGTGAGGAGGAGCAAGTGGTCCACAGTGTCAAAGGCTTCAGAAAGATCCAGGAAAATCAGAAGGGAGTGGTGACCATTAGATTTAGCAGTTAGTTGATCATTATAGACTTTAGTAAGGGTATTTTAATAGAGTGTAAAGAGCAGAAACTGGATTGTAAAGACTCAAGAAGAGCATTACCTGAGAGATAGTGGATTAGATGGGTGAAGTCAGTCAAAAATATTGTGCATATAGTCCTTAAATTCAGTTTGTCAGCATACGTTAATTGGAGCATATGCAGAATTCCTCTCCTCTATGCAAAGCTGTTGGTGACTACAGTACATATACCAAGCAAGTATATAAAATTTGCAATTAAGCTTAGCATATCACGTACCACGTCCACTATACTAATTAAATCTGAGAAAACAAAAGCAAATATATGGATAAATCATCTCTTTTGTTGGCGAAAACCCACTAAGCAAGAGAAGCACTAGCCAGCTTCATATCGATGTTGCTCTGGTTGAATCTTCACCTAGAATATTGTATGCAAATTTTCTCTTTATTGAAGAAGAAGACTAAAACTCTGGAGTGGGGTCCTCACACCTAGCCAAATCAGTGCTCATACTTTGCACTGACAAGGGGCAATACTCTGAAACACCGTTTCTGCAAATTAAGATTCTGGTTTGGCTTTTATCCTAAGTCATATTGCAAGGCTCATTAAAGATGCGATATTGTCTTTTAGGATCATTGCTTCCAATAGGTGGTGCTAGAGTTCTAGCCCTCTTCCTCTCTGAAGAGACAATTTGCATATTTAAATTTCCCAGAGGAGCATGCATGGCTTATAAGTCTACTCACTCTGACATGCCAGGCTTGGATTGTTACTCTCCGCAAATGAGAAAAATTATCCTATCTAGAATCTCAAACACTGAACAGCCCCTATTGAGATACTTTTCTTTTCAATGGAGTCATGGTGTCATGGATTTGCTGCCACAGAGAGGAGACAACAGAAGACCGCAGTGTCTGAGTTCTCGTACTCGTGCACTGAATAGAAGCACTTCTCCCTCATATTAAATGATGCAGGTTTCTTTCAACAATGAAGGGGTTAAACTGTTCAGCTTGGATGATCTCAGCTGTGCAGTATCAGCCACTCCCCTGTCCTATACATTCTCACCTCTGGCAATCTGGATTGCCATTGTTAAGTCTAGTACTGCCTTGAGAAAGAGTGGAGGATTTAGTGTTCGGTAGGGGCATTTTTGAAGAATTGTTCTGTGACTGTTGCAAAGTGTTTAGGCTGTGTGCAATGCCCATCCTCTCATATTTAGTTTCCCTCTTTTGTCTGTGAGTGCATATTTGTATAATCGCTAGTACTGCCTTGTGTAGAAGTGGAGGATTCCGTGTTCGGTAGGGGCATTTTTGGAGAGTTGTTCTGTGACTGTTGCAAAGTGTTTCAGCTATGTCCTTTCATATTTAGTTTTCCTCTGTTGTCTGTAAATGCATATTTGTATAATTGCTATATTGATTTATCCCTGTGCAGCCTTCCTTGTTTGTTGGATTTCTGTATATACAGTCATGGCCAAAAGTATTGACACCCCTGCAATTCTGTCAGATAATACTCAGTTTCTTCCTGAAAATGATTGCAAACACAAATTCTTTGGTATTATTATCTTCATTTAATTTGTCTTAAATGAAAAAACACAAAAAGAATTGTCCTAAAGCCAAATTGGATATAATTCCACACCAAACATAACAAAGAGGGTGGACAAAAGTATTGGCACTGTTTGAAAAATCATGTGATGCTTCTCTAATTTATGTAATTAACTGCACCTGTAACTTACCTGTGGCACCTAACAGGTGTTGGCAATAACTAAATCACACTTGCAGCCAGTTAACATGGATTAAAGTTAACTCAACCTCTCTCCTGTGTCCTTGTGTGTACCACATTGAGCATGGAGAAAAGAAAGAAGACCAAAGAACTGTCTGAGAACTTGAGAAACCAAATTGTGAGGAAGCATAAGCAATTTCAAGGCTACAAGTCCATCTCCAAAGACCTGAATGTTCCTGTGTCTACCGTGCACAGTGTCATCAAGAAGTTTAAAGCCCATGGCACTGTGGCTAACCTCCCTAGATGTGGCCGGAAAAGAAAAATTGACAAGAGATTTCAACGCAAGATTGTGCGGATGTTGGATAAAGAACCTCCACTAACATCCAAACAAGTTCAAGCTGCCCTGCAGTCCGAGGGTACAATGGTGTCAACCCGTACAATCCGTCGGCGTCTGAATGAAAAGGGACTGTATGGTAGGAGACCCAGAAAGACTCCACTTCTTACCCCGAGACATAAAAAAGCCAGGCTGGAGTTTGCCAAAACTTACCTGAAAAAGCCTAAAACATTTTGGAAGAATTTTCTCTGGTCAGATGAGACAAAAGTAGAGCTTTTAGGGCAAAAGCATCAACATAGAGTTTACAGGAGAAAAAAGAGGCATTCAAAGAAAAGTACACAGTCCCTACAGTCAAACATGGCGGAGGTTCCCTGATGTTTTGGAGTTGCTTTGCTGCCTCTGGCACTGGACTGCTTGACCGTGTGCATGGCATTATGAAGTCTGAAGACTACCAACAAATTTTGCAGCATAATGTAGGGCCCAGTGTGAGAAAGCTGGGTCTCCCTCAGAGGTCATGGGTCTTCCAGCAGGACAATGACCCAAAACACACTTCAAAAAGCACTAGAAAATGGTTTGAGAGAAAGCACTGGAGACATCTAAGGTGGCCAGCAATGAGTCCAGACCTGAATCCCATAGAACACCTGTGGAGAGATCTAAAAATGGCAGTTTGGAGAAGGCACCCTTCAAATATCAGGGACCTGGAGTAGTTTGCCAAAGAAGAATGGTCTAAAATTCCAGCAGAGCATTGTAAGAAACTCATTGATGGTTACCGGAAGCGGTTGGTCGCAGTTATTTTGGCTAAAGGTTGTGCAACCAAGTATTAGGCTGAGGGTGCCAATACTTTTATCTGGCCCATTTTTGGAGTTTTGTGTGAAATGATCAATGTTTTGCTTTTTGCTTCATTCTCTTTTGTGTTTTTTCATTTAAGACAAATTAAATGAAGATAATAATACCAAAGAATTTGTGTTTGCAATCATTTTCAGGAAGAAACTGAATATTATCTGACAGAATTGCAGGGGTGTCAATACTTTTGGCCATGACTGTACATACATTGTTCCTCCCCACTTCTCTGGGTGTGGGAGAGGACAGACTGAATTTAGGAATACAGCAAGGTACGTGGCCCCAGCATCTTCACTTCCAGAAGTAATCTGGGGAGCAGGGATAACTAGGGTACCCCTAGTATCAGGGAGGTGGTAGGAGCCCCTGGCCCAGAGTAATCTGACAACAGAAATGTGGCACACAGTGTATGACAGAGACTGCAATATGTGGAACCATTAAAAACACATGATTTGTCATAATTAATGTATTGTAAAATGTAATTAACATTCTCAAAGCATAAAACAAGTTGATCATGGGTAACCATGAGCAGACTGCCTACCAGGCTGATCACGCCAAATCATGTCTGAATTTGAGTAAAACATTTATTCAGTTATGTGATACATTGAAAAATAAGGTGTAAAAATATCATACAGTACAATGTGTAATGACTAGTAAACTTCAAAGTAAAAACAGGATTGCAAATGGGTTTTTTTCTAATCTTTTCCAATAGACTATGATTTGCATTATTTGAAATGTAGATCTTATAGTGGAGCATTGCAAAGCCATTATGTCTGGGCTACAGAAGCCAACAAAAGGGAAATAATTTGCTTTGACTGTAATTGAAACAGCTGAAAAGCACAGCACAAATTAGATGGTATCAAAGAAAGAGCAAAATAAATTCTTCTAGAAGACTAATGGCCATCATAGCTAGTGACCCTATTTATTGACTGATACAATATTCTGCTCCAGACAGTTCTTCCCATAAGATTTACTGGAATGTTTTAAAGCAAGTCAAGGATATTTTCTGTATTTTATCGCTTGTGAGTAATAAAAGACCTGAAACGCTGCACTTTATATGATGTTCCTCATTGGTAATGATGCCCCCTTAGGGTTCCAATAGGGAGACGCATCAGGGCAACGCCGGCTGTGTTTTTCATGAAGCGTCTTTTTTGGCATGTAGTGAAACTTTTTGCAGTTTATTTTCTTGCATTATGCATACAATATTTGTTTTTTCTGTTTAGTGGTTAGTGTGAACGTGCACTTACATGCTGCATGCACACCAGTTCATACCTTTTAGGGTTTTTTCTGTCTGTTTGCATCATGTGCATATAAGGATGTGGATGTGGCATGCCTTTCTTATGAGCTAGGCATTATTTATGTGGTCTCCTATAGCTGTGTGTCCACTAGTTGGGCTTAGTCCGTCTCAGACGTTATCTACATACATGTCACTTGTTAGTCCGTCTCAGACGTTATCTACATACATGTCACTTGACAAACAGTAAGGTTTTTAATATTAGAGTTAGGACTGTCCCAACTACGGTCACTGTGGAGTGTCGGGATGGCTTTTGCATTTTTTTTTAAATCAAAAAACATGTTAACTAAATATTTTCATGCACTAGGCTATTTATTTACTGCAGGGTATTAAATCATTATATTCCTGTCTTTTTTTATTATGTATGCAATGTCTATCTATAAATATAGTAGTCACAAAAGTAGAGTGTAAAAATAGAGTGCCAGTGCACAATAAAAACATGCAGCACTTAATTCATAAGAATGTAGAGTTGAATTAATAATGAATGATGGAATACCAAAAATAGATCACATAAGGGTATAAAATGTTCATAGATGAGGTGGTCACATCAATATACCATAACAATAAAAGCATTAACAAACCCATAGAGTCAAAGTGTACTTCTTGTCCTCCACCTCTCCTTCCACTCTGCACTTTGACTACTATATTTATAGATAGGGATATCAAGAACCAAGCACTTTTTGATCATAATTAACAATGTCTACAGGATCTTCTATCTGATTAATCATTTTGTTTGGTTCACTCTTTACTAGTGTTGAGCTTTCCGATACCGCAAGTATCGGGTATCGGCCGATATTTGCCGTATCGGAATTCCGATACCGAGTACCGATACTTTTTTCGTATCGGATACCGGAATCGGAAGTCCAAAATGCAATGAGCCACAAAAGTGGCTCTGATTGGCTGCCGAAATGACGTCATCATGATGCGCTGTCTGTGCGCATCATGATGCGCCGTCAGTTCGGGCCTTCGGGGGGGGGCTGTGCCGACTGTCCGGGGGTCTGTACCGGCCTGCCGGGGGGCTGTGCCGGCCTGCCGGTGGTCTGTGCAGGCTCCGGTGGTCTGTGCCGGCCTGCCAGGGGGCTGTGCCGGCTCCGGTGGTCTGTGCCGGCCTGCTGGGGGCTGTGCAGGCTCCGGTGGTCTGTGCCGGCCTGCCGGGGGGGCTGTGCAGGCTTCGTCCGATGGGACTACAAGTTCCATCGGGCGATGCCTGCTACCATGACAGTGATTGACACATTAGCCAATGATGGGACAGTAGTAGTCCCATCATCCGGCTAATGTGTTGAATGTAAAAAAAAAATAAAAAAAAATAAAAAAAATTACATGCTACATACATGCTACATACATACAACATGCATACTACATATATACTACATGTAACATACATACTACATATATACTACATGCAACATGCATACTACATACATGCTACATACTACATGCATGCTACATACATGCTACATACTACATACATGCTACATACATACTACATATATACTGCATGCAACATACATACTACATATATACTACATGCATGCAACATACATACTACATATATACTACATGCATGCAACATGCATACTACATATATACTACATATAACATACATACTACATATATACTACATGTAACATACATACTACATACATGCTACATACTACATGCATGCTACATACTACATACATGCTACATACTACATACATGCTACATACATACTACATACATAATACATATATACTACATGCATGCAACATACATACAACATATATACTACATGCATGCAACATGCATACTACATATATACATATATACTATATATACTACATGTAACATACATACTACATATATACTACATGCTACATACATGCAACATACATACTACATACATGCTACATACATACACACTACATGCTACATACATGCAACATACATACTACATACATGCTACATACATGCAACATACATACTACATACATACCACATGCATGCAACATGCATACTACATATATACTGCATATATACTACATGCATGCAACATACATATATACTACATACAATACATACATATAGACATACAGTACATATAACATAGAGTACATACTTACCGTCACTTGTCACTTTGATCCCCGAAGCCATTGTCACCTGAGGGATAAATATCAAAATAAAAAAACACCAATATACTTACCCCGATCCGCAGAAGTCCACGAGGGTCCCATGTCCATCTTGCGTGGAGAACAGCAGCATCAGCTGATGCTACCGTTCTGGTGGGAAATTCCCACGCAGCAATGGCATAAAGTGAGACTAGGGACTTTTTTTTTTTTTTTTTAAAGTGGTGGAGGAATACAGTGCGGAAGGATACCTACCTTCCGTCATTGTATTCCTGGAGCTGGTAGAGAACGGTAGCATCAGCTGATGCTGCTGTTCTCCACGCAAGATGGACGTGGGACCCTCGTGGACTTCTGCGGATCGGGGTAAGTATATTGGTGTTTTTTTATTTTGATATTTATCCCTCAGGTGACAATGGCTTCGGGGATCAAAGTGACAAGTGACGGTAAGTATGTACTCTATGTTATATGTACTGTATGTCTATATGTATGTATTGTATGTAGTATATATGTATGTTGCATGCATGTAGTATATATGCAGTATATATGTAGTATGCATGTTGCATGCATGTGGTATGTATGTAGTATGTATGTTGCATGTATGTAGCATGTAGTGTGTATGTATGTAGCATGTATGTAGTATGTATGTAGCATGTAGTGTGTATGTTGCATGTATGTAGCATGTAGTATATATGTAGTATGTTACATGTAGTATATATAGTATATATGTAGTATGCATGGTGCATGCATGTAGTATATATGTAGTATGTATGTTGCATGCATGTAGTATATATGTAGTATGTATGTTGCATGCATGTAGTATATATGTAGTATGTATGTAGCATGTATGTAGTATGTAGCATGTATGTAGCATGCATGTAGAATGTAGCATGTATGTAGTATGCATGTTGCATGTAGTATATATGTAGTATGTATGTTACTTGTAGTATATATGTAGTATGCATGTTGCATGCATGTAGTATATATGTAGTATGTATGTTACATGTAGTATATATGTAGTATGCATGTTGCATGCATGTAGTATATATGTTGTATGTATGTTGCATGCATGTAGTATATATGTAGTATGTATGTTGCATGCATGTAGTATATATGTAGTATGTATGTTGCATGCAGTATATATGTAGTATGTATGTAGCATGTATGTAGTATGTAGCATGTATGTAGCATGCATGTAGTATGTAGCATGTATGTAGTATGCATGTTGCATGTAGTATATATGTAGTATGTATGTTACATGTAGTATATATGTAGTATGCATGTTGTATGTATGTAGCATGTATGTAACATGTAATTTTTTTATTTTTTTTTATTTTTTTTTTACATTCAACACATTAGCCGGATGATGGGACTACTACTGTCCCATCATTGGCTAATGTGTCAATCACTGTCATGGTAGCAGGCATCGCCCGATGGGACTTGTAGTCCCATCGGACGATGCCTGCACAGACCCCCGAAGCCTGCACAGACCACTGGCAGGCCGGCACAGCCCCCCGGCAGGCCGGCACAGCCCCCCGGAGCCTGCACAGACCACCGGCAGGCCGGCACAGACCACCGGAGCCTGCACAGACCACCGGCAGGCCGTCACAGCCCCCCGGCAGGCCGGCACAGACCACCGGAGCCTGCACAGACCCCCTGGCAGGCCGGCACAGCCCCCCAAAAGGCCCGTACAGACCCCAGAGAGGCTGTACAAGGCAAAAATAGGGTTTTTCTTATTCCGATACCGGAAGTCCCATAGACTTGAATGGGACTTCCGGTATCGGAATCGGCGATACCGATACTTTTTTTTAAGATCGGCCGATCCATTCCGATCCGATATTTTCAAGTATTGGCTGGTATCGCTCAACTCTACTCTTTACTGTATATTTACATCATGACTTTTGCAATGTATTTCTTGACTTTCATTTATTGTATCTTGTCTGTATTATTGTATATGGTTTTTATTTATGTGCTTTGTCCACTTTGTTTTCAATAAAAATTATTTTGATCCCAGCTGTAGTTTTAGTATTTTAACAAACAGGGTAAATAAGGTCCTATGATGATAAGACTAGACAACTTGCTGCTCAAGGCTTCCAAATGCAAATTCTCAGTTCAGTGTTCACATATTAGTTTAATATTTTCAATGGCCACAGCTTATTGCAAAATAAATATGGCTTGAAATTATTTAATATGCATGGATTTTATGTTTCTTGCTGCAAAGTAATTGCTATGCTTTATTGTATTATTTATGGAACACATTCTGAAGATGGGACAAACTTTCCTTTCGAGGAACATCCCAATTTAAAACTTCTCACTTCCTTTTGATAATTATAAATTTTCTCCACAAACAACCGGAAGGGGTTTTCTCTGACTAAGCATGTGCGTCTCTTTCCATTCATTTCTATAGAAGCTGCTGAGTGAACATGACTGGCAATTTCTGAAGCATTGAGGCCACGTTCTTGAGATTAATGTGGACCCCAGAGGAGAGACCTACATCCATACTGAGATGGTCCCAGTGCATGATCTCTCAGAAACAAGAGATGCTTTAACATGTACCATGCTTGCAATTTATTTCTATGCTAAAAGAAGAGGAAATATCCAGCATAGAAGCAGGTTAGTAAAATGTCCAATTTTATTAAAGAAATAAATCACATCCATAAAAACGTGGTAAGTGCAGTTCTGGTCACAATGGATACAACTGACGCGTTTCCGCTCTGATGAGCCTTATTCATAGTTGTTGTCTAAACAACCATGAATAAGGCTTACCTGAGCTGAAAACCGTCAGTTGTATCCACTGTGATAAGAACTGCACTTACCATGTTTTTATGGATGTGATTTATTTCTTTAATAAAATTGGACATTTTACTTACCTGCTTCTACCCTGGATTTTTCGTCTTCATTTGCCTCAACCAGGTCCAAGGCTTTTCCGTGCGCTTCTCAGCAGGATTGTGGCTGCATCAAAGGTGAGTGGACTTTCCTTTTCCCCTTCTCCACTTGTTTCCATTATTTCTATAGTAGCCATAAAAAGTAACATGTCTTAGCCTTTATTTTTTCACTCACTTAAATTTGTGATCCACAAAAATGAGCCGAAACAGGGCATATACAGTTTTCTCACATTAGTCACACACATCCATTAAATGAGTCCTTGCGTTGTCATTATTTAAAATGGACAGCAAACTAATATATAAACTACTCTGTTAATAAAGGCCTAATATACAGTACCTACCCCCATGTGTTGGCATGTCATCACAAAGACCTAGGGTGCTTATCCAAGAAATCCGGAGTAAACAGCTTAATAAAGGCCCCGTCACACTAAGCGAGTTCGCTAGCGATATCGCTTAAGCGTCACCGATTTTGTGATGCAGCAGCGATATTGCTAGCGATATCGCTATGTGTGACACTTACCTCCGACCGGCTACCCCGCTGGCTATCGTTGATTGCGCGAGAACATCCTGGGCCATTTCTCGGCGGCGGCTTCCTGCTGGGCTTCCTGCTAGCGCTGACGAGCGACGCGTGGACGCGGGCGAGAGGACGTCTTCATCGCCGCGTCTGACAGGTAAGTAACAACCGCCGACCACTGCTACGTCGCTGGTGAGATCTGCCTGCTTGGCAGCTCACTAGTGACCATTTAGTGATGCACCAGCGATCCTGACTGGGTCGTATCGTGGTCGGGAATGCTGGTGCATCGCTAAATGTGGCGGGACCCTAAGTCACAAGATTTAACAAATTGAGTTTATATCAGCGTAGCATGGGCGAACCATCAAATTAATCATAAGTTATGCCACTTCAGAATGTCTTATGCCACAAATGATCACCAGCTCCCGGCTGGCATCCATCTCTGTCAACAGCGCATGCCGATCACCAGACGTCTCTGATTCATTAAGTGCCGAATGCTTCTTAATGAATAAAACCGATGTACTCCAGTATATTGTGCTATGCCAACCTTAATGAATTGCCCCCAAAATGTTAAATCCACATTTTAAGATAGAAGGTGAAGAAATGAAAGGAATAATGGTAATGGATGACCACATTATACAAAATCAAGGAATTATTTAGCCTTTCAGGATTTCTAAGGGAAGTAATGAAGTAATAACTATTTTAAGAAGGCTATGTCATGGTTTATAGTGCTAAAGGGATTGCCCACTTTGGACAATTCTTACTTTTGTAGAAAAATCTATTGACAACAATTTGGTCACAAGTTGCTCCCCTGCTGGAACCCCAGTGATTATCTGTAACCTGTGAAGAAACTTGGCATTAAGGGTTCAATTTCCTCGCAGAGTCACCAGTGGAGAAACTAAGCATTGCCCAAGTCTAATTTAGCTTAATTAATCAAATGGTTGTCTGTGTAATGGATATATACTCAAGAGCAAGAAGGGCCTTTTATAGCCGCTCTTCACTTTCACCAAGTGGAAAATTCTGAAAAGATGACCCCCTCTATCAATTCATAACTCTGTAATAGGCTAAATGAGACAATCCTTTAAGTGGGGGACTTTATATGCTTCCACTTCCCTTATTATGACCTTACAAGTTATCCTATCTGAATGACTAGAAAAACAAATGAGAGCTTACATGATACCAATAAATATTGATAGCGTTATTTCATTCATTTTAGCAATGAAGAAAAAAATCAGAATATTCAAAAGGTTATCCAATATTAATATGAAGATAATAAAAATCCAATATGGCTTTAAATATGTTACTGTGATTTATGCCTTGCAAATATAATCTGAATTGAACATGCTCAGCAAGCCTTCCTTCATCACAGTAGGGGACCCTTTAAACAGAAACCCGTGACCTGTCTTATATTTTTGTTATTCATACAAACAACTAAATTGTATTAGCTGCACATTTGTAACCCAGAGCTCATTTATCATTAATGACAACAGTCAAAGAAAGACATTCATAACTCTACCTTGTGGTCATAAAATTCATTGACGCAAATATGACAAAGAAATATTACTTGATAATATTTCATGGCTCTGTTGCAGCTGAAAAGGGCAATTGAAAACGCTACACAGAATGTTTCATATTCCTAAATGTCTGGCAGAATAAGTAAATCAGAAGTCCTTGGACTTTAGTTTTAATAGATCTGCCAAAAATGGGCACATGCATAATCATAACCATGCCAACTGCATAAAATACAATATAGAAGAAAACGCAGCACACGGGCGCTGCTCATAATAACAGTCCAAAGAAGAGAGGATGGAGTTAAGGTTTAGTAAGATATTCTGGCTACATGTTCATACAAAACTGGTATATTCATCAGGTCAAATACCAAACTGTATTAAAAAAGGTAAGTAAATTATTACCCATCTGTTCCAATACATTTTTGTTATTGCTCTAATTCATACAATAAGAACAAAAATGTAAACTATTTCCAAAAATGATTATTTTTTTCTTATTATTATATGCTCATGTCTATACATCGGTAATGGGGTTAACAGTTTTAAAATTTTATTGTACCGTAAGGTTGCGTAGGTTTACAACAAGCGGCTGTAAGGCTGGTTTCACATTAGCGCTTTTTAAGCGCATGCACGGCTGGGGGTAGCTCCGCCCCTGAGCCGGCTCTCTGCCCGGCGTGCCCGCCCCTTGCTTGTAGCGCCGCCTCCTAGCGGACAGCGGCGCCTGCGATCGGCGCACCCTATCTTTAGCATAGGGTGCGCAGATCGTGAGCAGGCCGTGCGCTAGTTGTGCTTTGACCTGCGCTGCGCACTTTTGACGGTGCGCCGTGCGCGCCAAAATCCGAAAAGTTCGATTTTGGCGCGCACGGCGCACCGTCAAAAGTGCGCAGCGCAGGTCAAAGCGCAACTAGCGCACGATCTGCGCACCCTATGCTAAAGCTAGGGTGCGCCGATCGCAGGCACGGCTGTCCGCTAGGAGGCGGCGCTACAAGCAAGGGGCAGGCACGCCGGGCAGAGAGCCGGCTCGGGGGCGGAGCTACCCCCGGCCGTGCGTGCGCTTAAAAAGCGCTAATGTGAAACCAGCCTATATGCTTTGTTCAGGCAACTGGGGTTCATGTGCGTGTTTTTCTCGGGCAGAACACATATCCAATATAATATATTGGTCTGTTAACATGTGGTTTTTTTTTGCAGACCAATTTGTCTGCAAAAACTTAGAGTGTCATGTCCTTTTTTGATCTGATCCATTGGTCAAAATTGTCCATAAGTCTACAGTAAGGGTATGTGCACACGTAGTGAAATCTGCTGCGTTTCTGCAGCGGTTTTGGCTCTGCAGAAACGCAGCAAATTCTGCTGCATTGTGCAGTACCTTTATTTCCAATGGAAAAAAAAAAGCTATGCACATGCTGCGTTTTTTTCTGCGCGATTTTGCTGCGGTTTTCAAAACGCAGCATGTCAATTGCTTGGTGCAGAAACGCAGCAGTTTTACACCTCATCCATTATGAGGTGTAAAACCGCAGGGCAAAACCGCAGGACTTTGTCCTGCGGATTTACCTGCGGTTTTCTTTGCAAAATTCGCAGAGCCAAAAAACTATGTATGCACATACCCTTAGAGTCCACAAAAATCACAGCTAGTACATGAAGGGCATCAGAGTATAGTCCGTGTGCTGCCAACATAACATTGTTATGGATAGGCAAAGTTTTCTAATTTATTCATTTACTTTTCACTGACAAAAAAGAAAATCGAAAACACGGATGAACAATGGTTTGTTTTTTACATGCGAGCAAAATCATGAATGTTTAAATGAGGGCCTAATCTGCTATACACATTAGATGCCTGTCGGCAGATCATTCGTCGAAGCTTCGGTGAATCTCCCATACACAGGAGAGCTCCGGTGTTCTCTTTGTGAAAGCTACTAACTTACAAGATGGCCAGCAGCTTATCTCCAAGAGAAAAAATGCGATTGCCAGTGCAAAATCAGGTATGCGTAATCAACAATCTTCCATGACAATCAGTCTGCCGATGGCCAAATTTGTTGATATTCCCGGGTTTGGCCAATATTAAGCTAATGTGTATGGTGGGGCCTTTACTCCCCCTCCTCTGGGTCATGGGTGCCTCTCTGCCACTGTCCCAGCCTCTGTAAATTGGCTACAGTAAAGCTAAGTAAAATTGTGACTGCAGTGCTGCAGTCAGTCACTCGGCTTAGCGGTGAGTAACAGCTTAGGCTGGTTTCACATTTGCGTTAAAACAACGCTGCGCCCTGCGTCGTTAAGCCCCTCCCCGAGCCGGCTCCCTGCCCGCCCCATCCGGGATCACCACCTACTTTCGCATTTGCACGCATGCGATCGGCGCACCCTATCTTTAGCATAGGGTGCACAGATCATGCGCTGCCAGTGTGAAAGTAGCGTGCTGCGCACTTTTGACGGTGCGCCGTGCACGCCGAAATGCAGCATGTTGCATTTCGGCGCACACGGCGCACCGTCAAAAGTGCGCAGCACGCTACTTTCACACTGGCAGCGCATGATCTGCGCACCCTATGCTAAAGATAGGGTGCGCCGATCGCATGCGTGCAAATGCGAAAGTAGGCGGTGATCCCGGATGGGGCGGGCAGGGAGCCGGCTCGGGGCGGGGCTTAACGACGCAGGGCGCAGCATTGTTTTAACGCAAATGTGAAACCAGCCTCAATTTGTTATTATGGACAGCTACATTCCTATGGTACAATACCATTTTAAAAAGGCAACCCATTTAAAGCGTAACATTGCTAACTTTACATTTCCTCCTCTTAAGTTCATCTGAAAATCTTACAAAACTCCTTTAGGGTACTGAAATACTTGAGAGATATTTATCCACACTAGTGCAACTGAAAAGTCGAAGAGTTGCCCATAGAAAAATGTAGATCCCTGCTTCTATTCTCAAAAGACCTCTGGCTGGTTCCTTTGGGCTACTTCTCAAATTTTCCCTTGCACTAGTCTTGATCCTTCATTGGGAATTTAATTACAGGCTCAGTCATTGACTGTAAGGGTACTGTTACACCTAGCGATGCACCAGCGATCCCGACCAGCGATATGACGCGGTCAGGATCGCTGGTGCATCGCTAGGTGGTCGCTAGTGAGCTGCCACACAGGCAGATCTCACCAGCGACATCGCTGGGGACTGGGATCGCTACTTACCTGTCAGACGAGGCGATCCTGTGTCCTCCCGCCAGTCTCCACGCGTCGCTCGTCGGCGCCACAGGAAGCGCCGCAGGAAGTGACCGATGAGGAATGGTCCAGGAGCTTCTCGCGCGATCAGCAATAACCAGCGGGGGAGCTGGTCGGAGGTATCGCATGCAGCGATATCGCTAGCAATATCGCTGCAACGTCACAAAATCGGTGACTTTACAGCGATATTGCTAGCGATATCGCAGTGTGTAACGGGGGCTTAAATCCAGATTTATCCTAAGTTCAGGCAATGAATGCATCTAACCCATCCACATTTTATACTGCTAAGCTAAAGCTGCTAAGACTAGAAAATAATTTTTAGCCTAATATTTATGTGTAGATAATTAATTCGAAAATATATATGCCAAACTATGTGTATACTTTCAGATTGCTTTGATCTGTTTGTTACCTTGTATTATTTGTTGCAGGTCTCCAATCTTAATTAATTTCCTCACTGCTCCACTTTTAATAATAAATGTTATTTTTAGTTATATACTTTTTCATGAAAAAAGAGTTGTCTTGTTATTCCATTAGTAAAAACACACATTCAGAAGCGTTACAAACAAATAGAATGAGGTTAAGCGTTCAGCATTTTTATCAAGATTCCATTTTTGCTGTTCCTCATAAATCTCTGGTCTCTGGGATGATATATTCGGAGTTATTGAGGACACCATTTTAACTTTGTAAACTACATATCTCTGAATCCCCCGGGAGGTTTTTGTAGTTTCCTATTTCAAAAGTGACATGAAAATCTATAGAAATATAACCACTGCTTTGGTTTTAAAGATTGCTGACAGACACAAACAGATGCTGCATCTTTAGCAATGACGTGATGCATGTCACTAATTATAAATTATTTTATTGAATAATATTAAATATTAGATCATTATCTCTGAACACATTGAAAATAAAAATCTATAATATATATAGTAATGACTGCACAATGGTAAAGAACATACTAAACAATTTTATAATGTTACCATTATACAATGTTAAATGTCACAATTTTAATATTGCAGAAAAACAGGAAATTTAAAATTGTGAATTTAGCCCAAGTGCCCTTATATATGCGTATAATGTGCTGCTAAACCCACTAATTTTGTTGAGACTGGTGAATCTCATGGACATGGGGTCTTCTTAATTCTCCCCCAACAAATAATGTTTGAGATAAGCATTAGCTAGTTTGCTTTCCACTGCCCAATCCTTTGGTCTGAACATAAATAAGCTGATGCCACACTTTGTGCAATTAACCTGAAGCATGCATAGGGTTCATTTACACTTTTATAGGCCTCTATTAATCAGACAGAAGCCTATTAGACAGTGTCCTCCATTAGCCTTTATTAGGGCACTATGTAGCTACATATAATTAATTAAGGTAAATGCAGCAGACTGTGCTTTCCTTAAAGGTACTGTCACACTTAGCGATGTACCAGCGATCCCGACCAGCGATATGACACGGTCAGGATCGCTGGTACATCGCTAAGTGGTCGCTAGTGAGCTGCCACACAGGCAGATCTCACCAGCGACATCGCTGGGGATGGGGATCGCTACTTATCTGTCACACCAGGCGATCCTGCGTCCTCCCGCCCGGCTCCACGCGTCACTCGTCGTCACAGCAGGAAGCGCCGCAGGAAGCTGACGACGAGAAACGGTCCAGGACGTTCTCGCGCGATCAGCGATAACCAGCGGGGGAGCGGGTCGCTGGTAAGTATCAGACATAGCGATATCGCTAGCAATATCGCAATAACGTCACAAGTTATAGCGATATTGCTAGCGATATTGCTTAGTGTGACATGCCCTTTACAGAGAGACCCAACAAAAAATGTATATCTTGTGATGCACATAATATATCTCCACTGAAATCACTGTTGCCTTCACCTTCCACATCTTCTCCAGTTCTCCTTTGAGGCCCTGGTATTTCTCCAGCTTCTCATATTCCTTCTTTCTGATGTTGCTGTCACTTGGCACAGCCAGATCTATTATTGCTGTCTTCTGGTCCTTGTCTACTATCACATGTCTGGTTGGTTAGCCAACACCTGCTTATCCATGTGCATCTTGAAGTCCCACAGGATTTTAGCCCTTTCATTCTCCACCACTTTCTCTGGGGTCTCTCACCTGGACTTAGGGGGGTCTTAGCTCATATGCTGTGCAGATGTTCCTGTACACCTTTCCCACTACTTGGTTGTGGCGCTTGGTATACGCTGTTACTGCTCATATTTTGCATCCTGTCGCTATGTGTTGGACGGTTTCTGAGGTTTCGTTGCATAGTCTGCACCTTGGGTCTAATATATAAAATATATCATATATATATATATATATATATTAGACCCAAGTGTTGGCTAACCAACCAGACATTGTGATAATAGACAAGGACGAGAAGACAGCAACGATAATAGATGTGGCAGTGTCAAGTGACAGCAACTTCAGAAAGAATGAATATGAGAAGCTGGAGAAATACCAGGACCTCAAATGAGAACTGGAGAAGATGTGGAAGGTGCAGGCAACAGCGATTCCAGTGAAGATAGGAGACATCTGACTGGGATGATTTAGCGAATCCTGCTTTGAGCAGGGGGTTGGACCAGATGGCCCAGGAGGTCCCTTCCAACTCTACGATTCTATGATTCAGTGACCCCTAAGTTGGAAAAATGGCTACAACAGATTCCAGGAGCCGCATCTGAACTCTGTCCAGAAAAGCGCAATGCTCGGAACAACTAAGATCCTGCACAGAACCCTCAAACTCCCAGGCCTCTGTTAGAGCAGGGTTCCCCAACTCCAGTCCTCAAGGCCCACCAACAGGTCATGTTTTGAGGATTTCTTTAGTATTGCCAAGGAGATAATTGCTTCACCTGTACAATACAAGGGAAATCCTGAAAACATGACCTGTTGGTGGGCCTTGAGGGCTGGAGTTGGGGAACCCTGTGTTAGAGAACCCGAAAATGAGAAAGGAGTGGACCAAAAAAGACCACCCCCCATTGGGGGGTAAGAAGGAAGTTTTTTTTTTTAAAGGTATCCCTGGATTCTGGGTTTTTCAAACTGTGGCCACTGTCTGGAGTATACACCTCCTGAGTGTATCCGCCCAAGAGTGGCCATAAATGCAGTATGTCCCTAGCCTGACTCTTCCGATACAGAAGACATGAATGGCAGAGCAGACTATTCAGAAATAGTGGTTTATCACGTTACAATTATTCAATCCACAATGTTTGGGGACCTTTTTAGGTAAAATATGAGGCATTTTATAGAGCACCGGAGGAAGAAGTCCCATTAGACCCAACCTCTCTTCCTCCCAGTGATGACCCTGTTGATGAAAGCACCTCCTTATTTTATACAAACCCAAAAAGCAACATTTCACTATAACTACACATACAGAGGAGGAAATGCTACAGCAACATCTACACTAAAGTAATATGCACACTATCTGTTTGTTAATCTAGAGTCGAGTGATAATTTTGCACCACAAACAGAGAGATTATTGGATTATAGCAAAAGTGCACCTCTTCTTTTTGTGTGCACGCTTCTTCTCCATGTGCAAATAAACTACCATACATTTTTGGAAGGTAATATTTTCTAATTTGAAAATTTTTTTTTCCAGCACTTTTCCCCCCACTTACAAAGCTGGCATTACAAATATTAGACGAGTGGCATTATCCCTGTTTAATTTTTCTGCTGATTATAAAATAAAAAAAAGCTCATGAATTACATGAGAATGGTTTCCACATCAATTAGGTATTCTGAATAATTAAGCATGAACGAAGACTGATCATTGCAGTTATTAACCCTGTGTAGAAGTAATGTTCATTTGTGCACAGGATTTTATTTTAGGTTCCTCTACATAAAAAGAGAAGAGATACAAATATCGCTAAATATTTCTGAAAACAACAAACAGTCGGTAAAATCCTGCAAATAAAGCGCTTTGAGTAGATTTTACATTACGCCAAGAGTAAGAAATCTGAAACATTAAATGATGGATTACATGAGTTTGCAAAAAATAATAGAAAAAAAATTACTGGATTCCAACTACATGCTTAAGTTAACATACAATCTTTTAGAAATATATAGTAATTAAACTGATGTTTTCAGGGTGCTTTGATAACTCCACATAGCAAGATCAAGGTGCAAACTATATCTGCTGTTAATAATGTATACAATAATAATAAAGTAGATGAGCAAATATTCATTGTTAGTTGGTACATTTGCTTATCTACAATATGAATTCATACATCTCATCTCAATTAATAAAGAGCCCAAACGACTATGAAGGTGTGTGAGATTTAGTTCACAGACCAAATAAAATAATACATACAGTAAATGTAAAATTAATCCATCGTTCTTGGTGGACATGGAAATGACCAGTACATATTCAATAATGTTAGAGCAATACAAAAAGATTAGGAAGTCTATGAATACACAGAACAGAAGAAAATAAACTCATGGAAATAGTGTAGTTCTAAGCATATCCCTGATATCAGCCCAAGTCATCAAATGAAGGCTTTGCCTGTTTGAATGCATTCAATAGACAGCATTAAGGAGAATGTTTCTGTGTACAGTGTTTACAGCTCTTCTCTAACAGCGATCTTATGTGCTTGTCAATATTCTTATGTGAGGGGAGTCTGTTTATTTTGCATCCAAAGCATATTGAGATTGTACAACAATGTATGTGTTTCTCCCAATGGGACCATATTCAATGATGTAGTGCACCAGCCAGCTAACAGTCACCTGGGCAGAGACAGATAGCAGGGGACCTAATCGAAGAACAATAATTAGCCCCTGGTTATTTCAATAACTCACCATAGGGAACCCTTGTCTTCGGTATACCTAACAATCTATCAGTAATTGCTAGTCATGACATTATAAGCTCAGTGCGGTTTACAATTTAATAGCTTTTAAGTCATCAGTGGGCACCTTACTTACGAGCCCCTGTGAATTAGTGCTAAGTTTAGGACAGCTACTTTAAGATCTGGAAGCGTTTTTCATTTGCTGTGAATGTAAACCCCACTCCCCTATACAGCTTAATTTAATGTTGATCGAATCCACTAATAACGGGTTTGACCAAAAGTCTAACGGGATAGTCTAGTAGTCTAGACAATTGATAGTCAGGGGTGCTAATGATCCTGCATGTCTGGTTTCCAATCCTAAACTGCAGGTCCTTTTGTTCACCATGAGGTGCAGCCAGACTTGTCTTGCCACTGCTGTTTTATAGAGAATATGGGCCGAACTGTTACTCAGTCGGAGGACATATAATGTGCATGTGGGGCTTAAGGCAGCAATAGAAAGTGTGAGCAAAAGACCTACTTGAGAAGATAATACAGTAGTGTAGCTAATATTTGAGATGCGCTCGGATAAGGTGTTATCGGAGCATGCTTGGGTGCTAACCGAGTGTCTTCAGCATGCTTGAAAAATATGTTAAGAGTTCCTGCGGTTGCGTGTCTCCCGAATGTTCGACAGGCATAACAAATGCAAGGATTGACTGTCAGGTAAACCCTGCATGTGTTGCAGCTGTCAAACCACTGAAAGACATGCATGCACGGAGACTCAAACATATTATTCGAGCATGTTGAAGACACTCGGTTAGCACCGGGGCATGCTCAAATAATACGAACACATTCGCTCATCACTAGTTTCAATCAAGAGTGGACTGAAAACCAGCCACAAGAGATATATTTGGACTACGTTGATGATCTAAGGAGAGAGGTAATAAATATTAAACGGCAAGACAATCAAGGCAACAAGTATCATGACTAATGTTTACACAAAACTTGATCTGTAATGTGCTCTGAGCAGTCATATCATATTGAGTTGTTGAGTAAAACTGGCCATGTTTGAAGTAAGGCTGTGTGCCCACGTAGTGATCTTTAAGCGTTTTTGCTGCGATTTTTGGCGCGAAAACGCTGCGAAAACGTTTAAAAATCGTGTACTGAACGCCCCCATGCATTCCTATGGCATTCCACACATGCTGTGCTAATGCTGCGCTTTTTCGCAGCATGCTCATTCTTTTGTGTGGAATCGCAAAGAATTGCCGCGACTCCGCACCCATAGGAATGCATGAGAATCGCTTACTTCCCGCATGTGGCTATGCCCACCATGCGTGAAGTTAAGCGTCTCATGTGCGGTTGGTACCCACGGTGTGGAGGAGAGGAGACTGTCCTCCAGGCCCTGGGTACCATACCCCTGTAAAAAAAAGAATAAAAAATAAAAAATCAGGGTATATTTACCTTCCGGCGTCCCGCGCTGCATTCCCGGCCTAAGCGTTCCCAGTAATGCCTTGCGGCAAGGCCCTGTGATGACGTAGTCGCGCGAGATCGCTATAGCAACGCAAGACTATGTCATCAGAGGTCTCGCAAGGCATTACTGGGAACGCTGAGGCCCGGGATGGCAGCGCCAGACGTCGGAAGGTAAATATACCCCGATTTTTTTATTTTTTTTAGCATTTTAACATTCTATCTTTTACTATTGAGGCCGCATAGGCGGCCTCAATAGTAAAAACCTGGTCACACTTGTCAAACACTATGTTTGACGAGTGTGACCAACCTGTCAATCACTTTCCAAGCGATGCTTCAAATCGCTTGGAAAGTGCTTGAATATCGCACGCGAAAATCGCGGAAAAATCGCGGTGAAATCGCGAGGAAAAAAACGCGCAATTTCTGGGAAGGAGTCCGGTTTTTAGTGTCCAGAATAAAACGCTACGTGGGCACATAGCCTAACTTTGTTGCTTTTGACTTTGGACTTTTGAGTCAGGAAAATGAATGTCCACATTCCCCAGTGGTTTATGCAAAGTTGACACACTAAACCAAGTACAGTTGACTCTGAAAGTCATGTTCATCATTTGGTGGGTTTGTGCTACATTATACTGCCCAGAGTGGAAGGAAGCGCTAATGAGGTGGGCAGCCTCCCTCTAGTAATCTGTAAAAGGTACCGTGTGCATCGACAGACAAACAGCAGATGGGTTACAGTATTTGGTATCTTGCTAATGCTAGCATGAAACTTAATAAAGGAATAAAACTATGGACTTCTTACTAATAAAACTTTGAATTTCTTACTACGGTTGAAATGGTGTGTAAGACCTTTTTTATATAATGGAATTCTAACTGAAATGAGGTTAAAGGGTTTGTTCTACAATGAAGCATGAATATATTTTGTTGGATCAGTTAAAAACTAAGTTTTCAATTCAAAATACTAAAACAAATCTTCCAATGGCTAGATATGGCTGGTACATATTTGTTATAGTGGTCCCAAGTGTTCAGATTAATCTTTCTCTATTATAAGTTTGTAGGTATTAAATGTTGAAGTCTTTACTATGGGGTTATTTGAGATGTGAATATTTTATAATGCAATCTTTACCTAAAAGGCGATTAACGAAATATATAGAAAAGCTACTTATTTGACTTATTACTTATAAGTACAGTTTGCATAAAAAATGCAGTTTCAGTAAAAGAAAAGTTATGTTTTTCTGACATCACCATGATGATAAGATGAATACTTTTGTATTTTTCATCTGCAACTTGTCGCTTACCAAAATTCTGGATTGCCAAGTTCTACCAATATACCAAACTATAGTTTTAAACTTTCCAGCAAATCTTATGTATTTCAGTAGTACTTGAAGGTAAGTGAGCTAAAAGGTAGTCATGATTCACTTGTTTTTTTAGGATCTGACACCAAAGCAATTCAAGGAAAATTTCAAAGCAAACTTGTCTGTTCTTTTCAAACCATAATTTAAAATATAAACTGTCCCCTGAATAATACATCCAGTCTAACCAAATTACAAAAATCACTTAAAAAATAAAGTGTGTTGTTGTATGTAAATGACAAGATCATGAATATTCATTCAGCCAGAGATTTAAAAGTCCACACACACGTGAGCTGACAATTGAACGATGAAAGATTGTTCATACAAAAGTTTGTGCACGACCACATCATACACATGTCCAAATACACCGTACAAATATCCCATAGACGAACCCGTACATTTTTAAAGAATAGGGAGCAAAACCGGTGGGATGGGTTAAGGAGAACAGATCTTTCATTTTTTGAACAATCAGCACATACACATTATGCCATGGAAAATATTTGTAGAAAAGTATCAGACATGCCTGATCAATCTTTCAGAAGAGTACAAATGTTTGTTGCTGAAAAGTCAATTGCAGGTCATCTAAACACCTATCGGTGAACAACCCATGTGGTCAAAACTGTCCATTTGGTACAACTTTGCTCTAATGTGTACAGGGGTCTTAACCCCGTTCCTACTAGACACCATCTTTCCGGTTGGTGTAGGTTACCACTGGAATGATGTCAATTATGACAAGAAGGTCGGTTTGGAGCGCTGACTGCTCCTGATCAGGACTCCACCGAGATGACAATCCTAGGTATTCTACATTGCCATGAAAGGTTTTTTTTTAGTGATTTTTGCTATAACAGATATAGCATTCAGGGGCACAATTAGAAATATTATTTGTGGAGAAAAGCTGCAATGTATTACATTTAAAATGACATGTTAAACTAATAAATAACTGTTTATTTTCTGCTTATATTATGTCATTTAGATTTACTTTAAATCAATATATCCTACTCTACACATTCTCAATGGCAAAAGTGCAGTAAAAGTGTACAACACAGTTAAAAAATGTACAAGTCCGTTTTTTTGTTTTTGTTTTTTGTGATCAAGGCCCAAAAATAGGAAGATCGAGAAGTCATTGATGAAAATATTTGGAAAAGATACCAATCATGTGCAGATTTACAGTTGCATACAAACATATAGCCTCAGTGCTGCAAGTCGGCGGTGATAACCTACTGTGCCATGCCTAGGCCGGATGGCTTTCTTAATGTCAAATGCAAACAGCCAAGATGTTCATGCATGTTGACTGACGCTACTATAGACACTGGCAAGTTAAATTAAATCTGTGGCTTAGGATACTGGTTGCTCTTGCATGAAATAGTACATTTATTATTTTGCCAGAGGATACTTTTCACAGTTGCTCCGATTCTTTGAATTTGAAGGAATTTTCACAGTATAAATTGGAAGAATTATGTGATGTCAATTCAGCAGCCTTCTAAAATTCTTCTTACATTTCAATAAGAAATTGCTCTTTCAGATTAGCTGTATTATATATATTAGCACATAAACGCAATTTTTTGGTCAATTATAGTATATTACGCTTGAGTAATAAATTGTTGGCTCGGCTGCCAGTACTGAAACTATATACAATATGATTATTTTTATTGCCATAGACACTAGCGAAAGCTTAATGATGCATTGAATGTTAATTACATACTTAGTTTATACAGCATTGGGAATCTGCTTGCAAATAAATAATAGCTTGTAAACTGCATATTAACATGGGAGAACCAAGGTCTCAGTGGTATATTATCAAAAGAGAATTTCTGCAAATCATTCAGGAAGTGCCGAAACTATCAAGCTACAAAAGAAAGCATTGAGTCCCAGAATAAAACATATCCCAACAAACCAGCATTTATCTCAATTACATGCATTTCTGCCAACATAAACAACTGCGTAAAAGCTGAAGCAAGCAAACAAACAGATTGACAACATACACACTGCTTTTGGTACAGCATCGCACATTGTGAGCTTTATTAAACATGTATGAATGGTTACACACATCTCACACAGGATTTTGAAATGAGATTGTCCACAAAAAATGGATATCAGCACCAAGGGGAAGCAATATCAAACCTACATTAAAAAGATTGTGATTTTACAGTAAAGAAATACTTTGAAAATGTTTGACCTGAAAAAATATATTGAAACAAGTATATATCTTTCTTCTTTTTTATTTTTTATATAGTGCTAACATATTCTGCAGCGCTTTACAGTTTTGCATACATTATCATCACTGTCCCCCGATGGGGCTCCCAATCTAAATTCCCTATCAGTATGTCTTTGGAATGTGGGAGGAAACCTGAGTACCTGGAGGAAACCCACGCAAACACGGGGAGAACATACAAACTCCTTGTAGATGTCGTCCTTGGTGAGATTCGAATCCAGAACTCCAGAGCTACAAGGCTTTATGTTATGATCATTTTGGTATAAAAGTGTTACTTATAGTGATCAGCAAATGGCTACTATTGTTATGGCTAACCTGTCACAAAGAAGAATATAAAAAATATAATAAAAAATATGGACCCAATTCATGAAGGTGTTGTCAACAGTTTTCTTGCACAAAAATTTGGCAACGGTTAGTGTTTTCATGTCACATTTGGCCATCTATGCCAAAGTTGACAAGGCAGGGGTGGGAAAAGAAATGGCAAAAGCCCGTCAGAAAAATTTATGAAAATTTTGTGGCTTAACTTTTGCCAGAAATGATACTCCAATCCCTAATTGGAGTAAAATTTCTAGCAGAGGCACCCTAGTTGTAAGAAGTGCCCAAATTAATTAAGAAGCATGCACCTCTTTATAAATTAGGTGTATCCTTACTCTAGCACGCAAATAATTAACCAAGGCATGCACAATGCAAGTGTGGAGCCCCTGAGGGTTCAGTTGCCACAGAGGTACTGCACCTCCTCCTGAGGTGTGGTACCCCACCATCCAGGTAAGGTGGGCACACCTGACCACACTCCAACAGCTGCATCCCATACAACATAGTAGTGTAGCAAAGCACCCTTTGGTGGCTCCCTGCTTGGAACATGAAGAGTGCTGGGAGGTGGGTGGAGCTTAGTCTGCACCAAAAGATTGGGAAGAGTTTAGGATTTGGGGAGTCTGACAGGGTCAGAAGGAGAGAGAAGATCCCTGGAGTGGGATGGATGAGGGAAGTGCTGCAGTGGACCTCAGTGACCTGGGTCTGCTGGCACAGGAAAGAGACATTGATGGAAAGCCTGACTCTTTATAAGACAGATAGATTTGAACGGAACGTAAGGAGAAGAGGAGGACTGAGGATTAGGGTTAGAGCAGATCCCTTCCCAAGTTCACAGCGCAAGGCCGGGGTCCTTGAGGTACTATGGATACTAATGATCCTGTAGCAGACACGGAGGAATAGAAGTTGTCACCACTTTATTCCCACACAAGACATGGGGCAAAACAGCAACGTGAGTGAGCCGGGACTTAGTAGCAAGGAGTCCCCGAAGCAGGCTACAGGTGTCTGCCGTACAAGTAGAGTTGATAGGAACATCTGACAGGAGTAACTCCAGTATAACTCAGTACTTAGAGTACTTCACTATAGGCGCAAAAAGGGAGATGTTCAGCAAAGGCACATGTTGGCGGAGTGTTGGAAGGGATTACTTCATCTTGCCTGGAGGTTGGCTGAGCTCCTGACCCGGGGGACACGGCATGGATGCAGGCACCTGTATCATCACAGACTGTGAGTAAAGCTTTGGAACTACATGCCCTGGTGTCCTCCGCTTATTTCTGCGCCCACACACTCCGCACTGCTACATATCTGTGCCTGGCACTGCACCATCAACGTCTCCTTTCTATCTCCTCACCTACACTGCCCTGGGACTACTGCCCTACCTGTGAAGGGCCACAACATCATTGCTGCATTACACCATCTGTCCTAGAGGATCTGTTCGCAGCGTCGGCTTAACACCTTTCTTGCCGAACACCACAGGTGGCGTCACGAATCATTCAATGAACATTTCCACTATTTACAATGGGCGCCCAGGGCCACGGACCGGGTCATAGCTGCCGTGACAACAACCCCCTCTTGGAGATCCGCGGGCCCGGTACTGAGTACCCCACCAGCCCTGGGAGGGAGACCCACAAGTCTTAATGAATCTAGCCCATGAGGATAAGTTATCATAACTGCTGCAAGGAAAAGTGGAATAGGTATTCATAGGAACCAAATTAGATAAAAACTGACTGCTATGAGTAAAAATTCCTCAAAAAATTATTATTTTCTGAATAAATAATGTTTGCGCTAAAAATCCCTTCCTAAATGGTAAATTTTTAAAAATGATGCACTTAAATAAGCTCAACAACAGTAGATATAGAGAAGCACTAATATAATAAATGGGGATAATCTCTACAAGTAAACCAGGATAGCATGGATTAATAAAATGTATCCTACAATTAAATGTGTCACTTGTCAAATGCAGGAATGCAAAATCGGTAATAAGTTCACAGGAAACCTAATCAACGATTAGTGGGATTTGGTTACCTCTCATCCACTTGATACAGGCGCTGTGAGATTGTTCCGTATTCGATGTGGGAACTCCAAAACATCAAAACATACTTCATCCTAATTATGAACTTGCAGCAACTCTGGCAATGAGTATCTTCAGGAGCGCTGTCCCGGCCGGTGACATACGCTCCCCAAACGTCTTCTCCTGCGGCATAGCAGAAAGCCAACAGGACCTGTGTGACATGTGTGATCATGTGACCAGCAGGAGTACGAGGCACAGTGGGACCAATTCCTTCCTCAGGAATGATCCACCTCAAAGTATGCCTGCCTTATATAACTTTCCAAAGGGTGATGTTAAAACTAATAGAAAGCAAATAATTCCACTTCATTATTAAGACCTCTCGGCCTTAATGAATCCAAATTAAATATCCACTGGCTTTCTGCACAGGACATGCGATTAATAAAATCCCCTCTTCTCCAACCTCTATGCACAATTTCAAGGCCAGTCACTATTGTGCCGTGGATAGCGCCACCATGATATTCAAGATAATGTTTTGATAGGGATGTTCTGTAAATTTATTTTTTATATTCCATATACAGTCATGGCCAAAAGTATTGACACCCCTGCAATTCTGTCAGATAATACTCAGTTTCTTCCTGAAAATGATTGCAAACACAAATTCTTTGGTATTATTATCTTCATTTAATTTGTCTTAAATGAAAAAACACAAAAAGAATTGTTTTAAAGCCAAATTGGATATAATTCCACACCAAACATAAAAAAGAGGGTGGACAAAAGTATTGGCACTGTGCGAAAAATCATGTGATGCTTCTCTAATTTGTGTAATTAACAGCACCTGTAACTTACCTGTGGCACCTAACAGGTGTTGGCAATAACTAAATCACACTTGCAGGCAGTTGACATGGATTAAAGTTGACTCAACCTCTGTCCTGTGTCCTTGTGTGTACCACATTGAGCATGGAGAAAAGAAAGAAGACCAAAGAACTGTCTGAGGACTTGAGAAACCAAATTGTGAGGAAGCATGAGCAATCTCAAGGCTACAAGTCCATCTCCAAAGACCTGAATATTCCTGTGTCTACCATGCGCAGTGTCATCAAGAAGTTTAAAGCCCATGGCACTGTGGCTAACCTCCCTAGATGTGGCCGGAAAAGAAAAATTGACAAGAGATTTCAACGCAAGATTGTGCGGATGTTGGATAAAGAACCTCCACTAACATCCAAACAAGTTCAAGCTGCACTGCAGTCCGAGGGTACAACGGTGTCAACCCGTACTATCCGTCGGCATCTGAATGAAAAGGGACTGTATGGTAGGAGACCCAGGAAGACTCCACTTCTTACCCCGAGACATAAAAAAGCCAGGCTGGAGTTTGCCAAAACTTACCTGAAAAAGCCTAAAACATTTTGGAAGAATGTTCTTTGGTCAGATGAGACAAAAGTAGAGCTTTTAGGGCAAAAGCATCAACATAGAGTTTACAGGAGAAAAAAGAGGCATTCAAAGAAAAGTACACGGTCCCTACAGTCAAACATGGCGGAGGTTCCCTGATGTTTTGGGGTTGCTTTGCTGCCTCTGGCACTGGACTGCTTGACATGGCATTATGAAGTCAGAAGACTACCAACAAATTTTGCAGCATAATTTAGGGCCCAGTGTGAGAAAGCTGGGTCTACCTCAGAGGTCATAGGTCTTCCAGCATGACAATAACCCAAAACACACTTCAAAAAGCACTAGAAAATGGTTTGAGAGAAAGCACTGGAGACTTCTAAGGTGGCCAGCAATGAGTCCAGGCCTGAATCCCATAGAACACCTGTGGAGAGATCTAAAAATGGCAGTTTGGAGAAGGCATCCTTCAAATATCAGGGACCTGGAGTAGTTTGCCAAACAGAGCAGAGCATTGTAAGAAACTCATTGATGGTTACCGGAAGCGGTTGGTCGCAGTTATTTTGGCAAATGGTTGTGCAACCAAGTATTAGGCTGAGGGTGCCAATACTTTTGTCTGGCCCATTTTTGGAGTTTTGTGTGAAATGATCAATGTTTTGCTTTTTGCTTCATTCTCTTTTGTGTTTTTTCATTTAAGACAAATTAAATGAAGATAATAATACCAAAGAATTTGTGTTTGCAATCATTTTCAGGAAGAAACTGAATATTATCTGACAGAATTGCAGGGGTGTCAATACTTTTGGCCATGACTGTATGTTCACTAATTCTATTTTTCAGTGGACATTTAGTACATCCCACATATATTATTATTTTCTTTTTTTTTTATAAAATACCCCAATGTATTATTTTTTACAAAACACTTTAATGTATCATTTTTTATAAAACAACAACAGGGGCCTCACACATGCCAAGTAGTGCACACAAGGTTCAGATCAGTTTCAAAGAACAGAAAAATATTGTTTGAAAATGTCTCCAGTTTTGAGTAAGCCTTTTCAATAGTAAAGCTGTCCATACACAAGATGAAAGTTGCCTGAAACGACTAATAATTCATGATGGCCTACAGCAGCAGCAGACTATTGTTTGCCAAAACATTAATCACTCAGGTTACAGTGTTCTTTTCTTTATGAAGAGAATCTGTCAGTAGGATGAACCTTCCTAAGCTGTCTATATGGGCAAGTAGGTCATAGAAAGCTGAATTAAATGATACCTTGATATTTGCAATTCTATGTCTTATTCCAGAGAAATCCACATTTTTCTTATATGTAAATGAGCTGTTAAGATCTCTGGGCCAGACACAGATCTCTCTTATAATCTGCCTCTAGAGATTATGTTAAATGAAAAGGTGGAGCTACCAGTGTGAGACATGTAATGACTGATGGCTTGCTCTCACTGATGTCTCTGCAGAGCTTTGTGTTATTACAGTGCCTGAAGTAGAACATTTAGATAAAGCCATTAAAAGGTATCAACCACTGAGGACTCTCAATTCTGAAGTAGAACAGACATAAGTGAGATTATATACACTTTTCAGGGTTAATAAGTGTTAGTTGGAATCAGGCACAGCTATGCAGTGAGATCAGGAGAGTGGACTCTCATGTGCAAGATATGTAAGTGTAAGGGGTGTACCGGTCCTGTGTAATACCTCACTCCTTTCCATGTATATATTTGTTGTATCATGTATCTGTTATTAGGGAAAGTGTACAGTAGTACCCATTTATGGTCACTAGATGGGGCAGTATAGTGAATGTAAGGTAGTATTGTGAAAACCAGTTAGGAAATAGTTAAACATAGGAGGGGTCAGTTGCAGCTAAGAGAGGGAGAACTTCCTCAAAGTAGCCGGTTGGCCAGGGTGCCCAAAACCCCTGGATGGGCTTAAGTGCCCGGAATGATAGCAGTGACTATGCAACATTTGTTAAGGGAGAAGCCCAGCCATCCACAGCACCAGGCCAGAACAGCAGCAGGCCAGTACAGCAGTGGGACACAGCAGTCTTGGAATAGAAGCTTAAGACAGAAACAGTGGCAGTACCGGGACAAAAGTGGCTCCATAATGTGGGAACTTATTGCATGGGCTAATGCCCTCAGATCCGGGATGAAACAGCTGAGGGAACTCCCAGATGCAGTGAGTTTGGCCCGGGAGGATGCTGTGTCACCGCAGAAGACAGTACAAAAGGGCAGGTCGCTCACCATATGGCAGCTGACTTCAGAGACTAATACTCTCATGTCTGGGGCAAAACAAACTAGAGAATGTCTAACCGTAACAGAGCTGAACAGGGAGGACACTGAGGAACCGTACAATACGGTCCGACCCGGGTACATGCTGCGTGAGAGAGAGAAGTGCAGGGAAAGAGGAGGAAATGTGCAATTTGGAACATGTTGTTAATGCTGTGAAGAATATGGATGTGCTGCGTAAAGAAACCAGTAAAGTTATTCTTTTGAAAGTTGAAATGGTCTGTGTGTCTATTCTAGCGGAACCGTCTATAGGGAGCCTTCAGCAAAGCAGAGAGGACTTTGAGGGTGCAGAAGATGGAGCCACAGGTATGTAGTGTAATAGACACTATTTTCATGTGATGGGAGGCCAGGGCACAAATGCACCAGTGTCCTCGGCCATAACTACAGCCCTGGCCCTTCCTCACATAAGGATAGACAGCCTGCTTTCCTCACTGAGCTTTGTCTCATTGCAAACACTTTTAGCAGCTTTCCTCACTCACAGTGCTGTAAGCTCTGCTGTACTGCCCCTCACCCCACACTGACTGCGTGAGATGAAAGCTTAAGAAATGTATGCCATCACACTTATGCCTGCTTTATTTTGGGCACTGTTATCACACACAGCTCTGCAGTCATATCAGTGAAAGAAGACTATTAGTCATAACATGTCTGTTGCACATTTGTATTGTCCCTGTCATTTAAAGGGAACCTGTCATGTTATTTTTCTGTATTAAAGGTCCCCAATGTCTTGTTACTGAAGCAATATGCATCACTATCATTATCTCAGAGACTTTCTCTTTCAGTCATCAAGGTGGCTCTTTGTAGTGTTTAAGTCATCTTCAAATTATGCACACCCATTGAAGTCTGCTTGATTGCCTTGACTGGCTCAACATCATGGCAATCTCTTAGTACATCCCACACTTAAGGGGGTTTTACACATAGCGATATCGCTAGCGATATTGCTATAACGTCACTGATTTTGTGACGTTATAGCGATATCGCTAGCGATATCGCTATGTGTGATACTTACCTCCGACCGGCTCCCCCGCTGTCCATCGCTGATCGCGCGAGAACGTCCGGCTCCATTTCTCGTCGTCAGCTTCCTGCTGCGCTTCCTGCTGTGACGACGAGCGACGCGTGAAGGCGGGAGGGAGGACGTCAGGATCGCTGTGTGTGAAAAGTGAGTATCGTGCGCTGCATCGCTACTGCATCGCTGTGAGGTCTGCCTGTGTGACAGCTCACTAGCGATCACTTAGCGATGCACCAGCGATCCTGACCGGGTCAGATCGCTGGTCGGATCGCTGGGGCATCGCTAAATGTAAAGGGGCCTTTACCCACTGCCCGTCAGCTTGCCAGGCATGCTCACTGAATCTGGGTATATGTCCCCAGCTTTCCACAGAGAGGGGGAACACAGTGGTGAACATAGCGTGTGCGCTCACAAGGAGATGTCATACAGCCACCGACTCACCGCGGCTCCAGAACATGCACACATTTGAAAGGAAACTGGAGATGTGCAGGTTTATGATCTTATCCCTGACATCCTTATAAACTCTTTGGTCTTGCCCATGTTGTAGAGGTTACCTGACTGATTAATTGAGTCTGTGGACAGGAATCTTTTATAAAGGTGACTATGTAAGACAGCTGCCTTTAATGAAGGTGACAAGTTGATTAGAAGCGTCAAAGTGGTCTGTAAGAGCCAGCAATCTTAATCGTTGGTAGGGGATCAAACACTTATTTCTCACTGCAAAATGCTAATAAATTTATATAATTTATACAATGTGATTTTCTGGATTTTATTTTTGATATTCTATCTCTCAATGTTAAAATTAACCTACCCTTAAAACTTCAGTCTGTTCATGTCTGTCAGTGGGCAATCTTACAAAATCAGCAAGGGTTCAAATAATTATTTATTTCATTGTATACAAAGCACCTTTGACATGAAGCTGTTCTAGCTAAGCTGTAAGTATGTTCATTTTCACGTACTGTGCTTATTGAAATATTGTTTTGAACCTTAAGGCTATGTTCACACATTGCTTTATTGCTGCTTTTTTTTCTGAAGCTAAAACCTGATCTCTTGGCAGTAAAAAAAAGCTGCAGCTGCTTATCTTGCTGCGTTTTTCAGGATCTGAATGTTCAGCTTTGCTTCCAGCATACAAGCATAAATGATGCAAGGCGTTAGGCAAAAATAAAAGACGTATGTAAAACCATAAAACATTTTGGGAAAAAAGGGGCAATTTGATCAAATTATTTAGGGGAAAAGTTTTTTATATCTAAAATAAAAAATAGGGACTATTGGGAACAAAAAAAGCTGGATTCATGTATGAAGCGCAGTCGTGAAGTAAGGTTATACGAGTTCATGAAAAACTACACAACTGCAAATGTAAAAACCACAGGAAGGAAGTAGGGCACTGGTTTCTTAACATATTGGTAGGTCATTGAATTGTAAGGCATTGTTTACTTCCACATATCACTAAGGCTATTGTGGTAGAGCGTCTCACTCGGCTGGGCACAGAGTTATAAACGGAACACTGTCTCTTAAAGAACATGCTTGGTTTATTGAGGCCATATAAACCAAGCAAGGGAAAATAAACATGGCCCTCTGGGCAAAACAGCACAACAAAATAAAAAGAAAGAAAATAGTCCTTTTCCTAGCGGGGTTCAGCCTGCTCACAGGTATAGTGTCCACGGTACAGGTCCATAACATGCCACACGGGCACTAACACTTTCCTGGAATATTTCCTCTTCAGGTATACTGCACACTGCCGTCTTGCAGAGCTCGCCACTTAAACCCTAGACCATGTGACTCCTATCCATCATGTGACTGACCACATGATTGTGACATCACACAGGTCCTGTCAGTACATGTCGGTGCAGGTGGAGATAAGGTGGGCACCCTCCCACTCACTCTATGGTTGCCCACATAAAACCAGCCCATGTACGAAACTTTAACATAACCCACCATCACGTAGTGTGCTGGAGGAAAATACTCTGGTTTCACATCACTGCCGCCATTAAGCATTGAGACACATATTTCCCCTCCATTACTTTACCAGTGACTTTGTCACACTATGTTCACATGTCCAGTAGTGATCAGATAGAACGGGTCCAACAGCAACTTGTTGGCAAAAACTTGTGAAGACACAACTTTTTAGTCTATTTTTACATAACTGATCCTTGTAGGACACTTTTTTTTAACATTGAAGACTATGGCAATCGGATCCATTAGCCATTTGTTTTCTTTCACTTGTAACGGGTGTTTTTTGTGCACTGGATCCAGTTGTCAAAATGGAGAATACACTGACCCGTGGAGTTTTATGGGACCATTCACACATCCATTGTGAAATGTGAATGAAAAAGAAAAAAATCAGCTATGAATGATGGCTAATAAAAAAAAAAATGTAAAACAGATGCAAAACATAGACAAAAATGTATGAAAATGGACGAAAAAATTTTTTGAAATTTTTTTTATGGATGTTAAAATGGGACAAGATCTGACACCGTAGCCTTATGGCTCCATTCACACAAGTATATATTTGGTCAGTGTGCTGTCTGTGTACAGCAAGCACAAGTCTGGTCTGCGGCACAAGCTAGTGCAAGTCAGTAGTAGGCAGCTCTTGTGTTAGTCCATTATGTGAATGAGCACATGGAGCTGCACACCGCCAATCATGTGCACACCTTGTGGACATAACTGACCCAAGTTTTAGTATGGTGAGCAGATATGGGATGCGCCATCAACGTACAACATGCTTTTCTTTTACTTTTCAGTATAAACAGCTGTACTTGCTGGTTGGAGGACTACAAGTGCCATATACTCTAAGTGAGGGATGCTGAGCAGAGAAAAGGCTGTATTTTAAGTGTTCCATAGACAATGCTACCAGGAGTGTGTCTTGTGAGATGTATGCATTCCTTGAACAGCCGTTTGAGGGTGAATATATCTGGCTGGTATTAGGAATGCAAGCCCAGGACTGGGATCACTACAGCAGGACGTTGCTCCTAGCAACCAGGAAAACGACTGCTGTAGGAAGGAGGGAATAGCAATGCAGCAAAAGCCAGAAAGATGCTGGTGGTAGGGGACTCTATAAATAGATGGACAGAGTCATCTGCCACCGAGACTGAATGCCGAACAGTGTGTTGTCTGCCAGGTGCGCAGGTTTGGCATATTCCAGAACAGATAGACATATTGCAGGGTGGGGCTGGGAAAAATCCAGTGGTCAATGACAAAGCTAAAGGGAGGTGGAAGGTCCTTAAAAATGATTACAGGGAACTAGGAGAGAAGCCTCCATGGTGGTGTTTTCAGAAATACTGCCGATGCTGCCAGCGTCTCTAGAAAGACTGCAGGAGCTTAGGGAGATAAATAAGCGACTTAGAAATTAGTACAGGAAGAAAGGATTTGGGTTCATGGAGAACTGGGCCAACATCTCTGTCGGTTACAGGCTCTACAGTAGGGATGGATCATGATCAGATGGATGAAGGAGCTTTTACACTAAGATCTGGGCGAAAGGAGGGTAGATATGTTAAAGCGGATAGATAGAGTAGACAGAGAGAGAGAGACAGCTCAATTAGGAATTAGGGGTGGCTGGAACATGCAAGGAACATAGGTAGGTAAGAATGAGTAATAATTGTGCTAATAGTACATTGCTTGCAAATGCAGAAGTCTTGAAAACAAAGTGAATGAACTGGAGACTCTTATGTCATCCACAGAATACGGTGTTGACGAAAGCCATGACCTGGCTGGATGAAAGCCATGACTGTGTGACAAACATAGAAGGTTACACTACATTTAGAGAGGACAGAAAAGGTGGGGGGTTGTATTTTTATTAAATCTAACTTAAGACCTGTGCTCAATGATGACATTGGTCAGAGCTGAGCCAATGTAGAGTCAGTGTGGGTCAAAGTACATATCCTGGCAATAATGGAAAGCTGTTAATTGGAGTTTGCTACAGCCTCCTAATATATCTGAATAGATAAAGGAGGAAATGCAACAAATTAAAAAGGCATAATATTAATTAGGTTCTTATGGGGGATTTTAGCTATACAGACATTCAATGGGACATAGAATCTTCTGTTTGTGCTAAAAGCTGCAAGTTCTTAACCGCAATTCAGGACAATTACCTTGACTTAGGAAAGTCTGACTGACGGCTTCACTGTAATGACCCCTCCCAAAAACCCACACTTACCCCTTCTTAACTTAAATAAGACACGACTGCGTGACATTGGATGTAAAAGGCCACAGCAGCCCCATTTATTAACACCAAACAAGCAATAACATTTTATCCATAAAAGTAGAAATATTCCATAAACATAACCACCAGCAAAAGGAGGGGGGGTAAATGAAGAGTCCATTGTACATGATTGCAACACCAGCTCCACCACGTGCCCTCAGCCGCACCACACCGGCTCGAGGACACCCAGCCGAGTGTTGCAAAACCCATTGTACATGATTGCAACACCAGCTCCACCACGTGCCCTCAGCCGCACCACACCGGCTCGAGGACACCCAGCCGAGTGTTGCCCAACCAATGTCCTGCTGGGACCCAGCCCAGCAGGGACCCACGTTAACATGCCCCGCTGTGACCGAGCACAGCAGGGTTCCACGTTAACATGTCCCGCTGTGACCCAGCACAGCTGGGACCCACCTTAACCAAGTATACCATTGCACCACCAGGGGTAACCCGCTCCTGCACTGGGTTCACCCCCCCACTCTTTGTGCAATCCACCGACTTCAAATACCCCCCTCCTTTCCGCCACCACGAGCACGTATGACACCTTGTACGTGCGAGTACCACCACCAAAAACCCAACCCGAGCCGACTCTGCGGCTCGAGTAACCAATGTTTCTGTACCAAGACCAATCAATCAAAACTGATCCCCATTAGACCTCACAATGCCAACCTACACCAAAATACCAGTACAACAAGGTCAGCCAGACCCAAGACCTGCAACTAGCCAACCGCATCGTCCAATCCTATGCACCGCCTGCGCGACCAGTCCCCAACCTGAGCCGCCGCATCTGCCTCGTTGAGACCGCAACAATGCAGGCGCCTCTGAAAATTATACTTCACCTAATAATTAATCAAAGCCAACCATTATTGCCGTGAACAAAAGAACCTACATTGGTTCCCCAACCTCCGACAGATTCTTGAAAAACGTGCCCCACTATATAGTCATGAACAACAACACGAGCATGGCTCCCAGGCAGGAGCTTTCAGGCCCGATGTCTCAGATCAAACTCCTTGACGCCCCAGCGACCAAGTCTCCACCACACACGTGCAGTACCAAAACGCTGTTGGTCCCGTCAAACCTGCGTGATAGCATCTATCTTAAAATATCCACCCAACTAGAAAACATAAACCAATCCACACCGTAATCACCACGACCCAGAACGAATTAATTGTGTGCATCACCCGTGCACTTCGAACCCAGAATCACAACACTATTGTTGCCACCCTCTTACCAAAAGTGAGATGTACTCCGCACCCATTCCCAGCTGAACTGCGGATTCGACACTACTCACAAAAGAAAGAAAAGCGACTCCACACCACCTGAAGTCCAGGAAAACTCAGACACACATCACGTCTCCCGAAAACCCCAGACACCATAAACCCGGGCCATCCGTCAAAACATTGCACTCACCGGTGCCCGATGCTTGTCCACCACTCAGCCTTAAAGCACCGCAAAAAGCACCCCCAAACGGAGCACAGCCCCAGACGATTACCAGGTCCTTAGAGTCATTAAAAGTCGATGCACATCGCACTAGCTTCCCCTGCCACAGCGTACCACCAGCCCGACATTAATGAAAGTAATGTTATAGCTGCAACCTGCTCACCCACTACCTAAAGTACACCTCCCCCGCAGCAGCGCTGCACCACAACCATGTCCCCATAATACCAGCCGGTCCTGACAAGTGCGCATAACGGAATAAATGACATAGCCATGTATTGCCGGACGGGCTACACCCACGCGGGAGACCATTCACACGGCCATCGAAACAACATGTCCTGCCTCATGCTCTATACAGAATTCCTGACAAATGGAACAACACCCACTGGATAAACAAACCGTTCACCAACCAGGACCCCCGAGACCAGTAAAGCACACGCTGGGTTACCCAACTCAAATGTTGCATCATCCTTGCGCAACACTTCACCCTGGCCCCCCCGTCCGGGGGCACCCAAAAAGAAAAGACTCTAAGGAGAGCTGTATACCCAGAAGGCAAAGCAGGACCAGCTGCACCCACAATAAACCTCCTAGCCCATTGTAACGAAAAACTATCCACTCTGTATAATAAACTCCTACGTAGCTGCAATCAACGGCTGTAACAAATACCACCCGATACAGTCTGCCAAAAGCTCAATCGGCAACCCTAAAGAGCCGCAGTGAGAACCCACCAGTCCTTACGTACAAAAGTTGTTAAAACTGCCCCAGGGCAGCCACGACCAGCAAATTACCGTAAGAACGCCATATGACTGCAGATCATGCAAAAAAACCCAGTGGATCGTAGCCCCACATATTCAATAACCAAAATCAACCCCCCAAAACAGCAGCGCGATATACACGGGAACCTAATAACGACACCCGACCTGACACGATGTACTCGTTAACCTAACCTGACTTAGACATAGGGCCCCAGGTGAATCAAACACTTTGACTTATCCAAACACATGATAACCGCAACAACGCCCTGAGCATGAAGAAACCCAAAGTAGTCAAGGGTTGGACCATGAACAGAAATAAGCACACCACCTTCCCTAATACCAGATAGTAGTCCCAGGTTGGACCATGAACAGAAAATAAGCACTGCACCATCCCTAATACCAGATAATCCCCGACTACCACACAGAAACCAAACCACGGACCTCAACAACCGGACATTGACCAACCATAACCCCAGCTCCACGCCATATCTACGTACCCCCAGAAATTAACCAGGAAAACAAATCCAGTAAAAGGTCAACTCCAAGCCCCCCGGGGGAAATGTCATCCATTGCTGCCAGAAAGGCAGGTTCCTGAAAGATCTGCCGTCCCAAGCATCTCGACCTCACCAGAACGTCTGCCGCAACAAACCAAAATGCCCCTAGTGAACATGAAAACCCTTAGTACACTCAAAGCCCCTATTGGAGAACCGAACCCGGCATATAAATAAAACACACCCTAATGAAAACTCGACCACCTACCCCCTCACCTCTGACCAGCAATAGAACACACCCCACTATAACGTGAAAGATTAAGCCGCCCGATGCACTACCCAAACAGATCACCAAGTCAGTGAACTGCCATCCAACCCTTATCAAATACTAGGCGCGGCGATAAAACTGCTCACCACATCAGTGAACTACCATCAAGCCCTTATCAAATACTAGGCGCGGCAATTAAACTGCTCACCACATCAGTGAACTACCATCAAACCCTTATCAAATACTAGGCGCGGCGATAAAACTGCTCACCACATCAATGAACTAACATCAACCCTTATCAAATACTAGGCGCGGCAATAAAACAGCTCACCAGATCAGTGAACTACCATCAAACCCTTATCAAATACTTGGCGCGGCGATAATCCTCCAGCCCAAAGACCCCATGCCTATAACAATAAACCATAAAACTGGCATGGATATGGCTATCCACCACCGCTCTGCCAATATCCGTATCACCACCTGAATTACTCACAAACCGCCATGGAATCACCACCAGTCATACACAAACACCCAGAGAATGCAAGCACAATTATACTAACCAAAATAAAATGATGTCGTCACCTATAGATATACCCACTATCATAAAAGCAAACTAGCATGAAATTAAAAAATACCTCCCAACACTCATGAAGTGCACAAAACAGCCTCCTGGACCACAAAGCAACCATTCCCTCACAGATTCGAACGCTGTCCACATGGACCAGCCGCGCATCTTTCCGAACCCCCAGACAAACACCCGAAACCATACGTAGCAACACCCTTCCCAACCAATATAATCTAGACATTAATAAAGGTTTAAGTGAGCCTTACTTACTAGGCTGACTCCGCGGAACCCCACGGAACAGCCGTCACGTGTCCTCCGCGTCGAGCACCGCAACTGCGATCTTCTCCATGGATCTACGCCGACTGCAGCCCTCCTGGGCCGCAGCGCCAGTGCCCAGACCGACTGTCCGTCCGGGAATGCATGGCAAAAAGTCACTGGCTCGGAGCCTCAAACAGGGGGGGGAGGTTGCAGGCAACACCTCCTGAATCTGGCACCCAACGCCGGGGGAACGCGACGCCGGACCACATGACCTGTGGCCCCTGGCAGCTGAAGGGTGGCCACATGACCGAGCCACCGCACGCTTCCCCCCAGCGCCGCGAGAAAGGAAATGAGGCCGGTGAAGTCACACACCACCTCGCCACCGGGCTCCTTGCCGCGTCACGTCACCGCCGTCCACCGATGCCGATGACCGCGCCGGGTCAGGTGACCACGCCGGGTAACGTGGCCGCGACGTGCGTGTCACCACTGTGTGACGCGATCCGAAATGGAGGGGAGGCCGGCCACGTCACTCACCGCCCCGTTACCTTGCTGCCTGCTTCTCGACTTCTGGCTCCGGCCCCGCGATGTCTTCTGCAACAGGTCTGCTATTGGGGCTCATCCTCCGCTGCAAACTTAACTCCGGGCTGAGGTGCTCAGGAGGCCGTGATCGTCGCTGCCGCTTCGGAGGCAGAGGGGTCCCATCTTCTCCGCCGTCGCCATCACCAGACCATCGCTGCAGCTGTTCCTTCATCCACTGCTGGCCGCACTGCTCCATCATCCTCTTCATCTGTACCACGAGGTATTCCATCTTCTGGATCCAAAGATTCAAGCTGAAGTCCCAGATGTGAGGAGCTGACGATTCCGGACGTCTGCAAGGTAAGGAATGACCATCCCCCCACAGTTCTGCCCTATATATCCATCCCACTACTGACCACTCCCTGCCAACTCACATTGCACAATAAGCCCCATAGCTCCAACCCACACCTTCCCCACAAGCACAAAGCACTACTGACCACTCCCTGCCAACTCACATTGCACCATAAGCCCCATAGCTCCAACCCACACCTTCCCCACAAACACAAAAGCACTACACCTTACCCTTCACTAACCCTCAGGCCTAGCATCCCTCCTTAGTCATGTGCGCCCTCCCTGTAGCCCCTTTGGGGCAGGCGTCCGGTCTTGCCTCTCTCAGCTGGTAGATGAATCAACCAGAAGAGATAATCTGCTAGATCTGGTTCTGTCAAATAAACCAGATACCATTTCAGATCTACAGGTCAGGGAGCATTTGGGATGCAGCGACCATAATATGGCAAGTTTCAAAGTAATTTTCAAACAAACAATCAAAATGTGAATTACAAAAACCTTGAACTTTATCAAAGCTGATTGCAACAAATTAAGAAAAGAGCTTAATCGTGTAGACTGGGACCATGTCATGGTAACCGAGGATAACGACCATAAATGGTGCATGTTAAACCCCAGCACATGTCAGGTCTTCCCCATTGATATGGGCTCCGGCACTGAGCCCGCATCTTTTCCTGCACATATCAGCTGATTTGATCAGCTGACATGTGCCCCTAACAGTCGTGGGTGGAATCGCGATCCACCAGCAGCTGTTAACATGTTAAATGCCGCTGTCAATCTTTGACAGCGGCATTTAACATGCATGCGCCGTAAGTGCATCACAAAGCATGCCCATCGGCGTCCGTGTCACATGACCATGGGTCGCCAATGGATGGGCATGACAACCCGGAGTCTGCAGGAGACGCCTGTGGTTGCTTTAGTCAATCTGCCAGCAGATGAGTATTTTAGCTACACACAGCAGGGCTGTAGGGCTATGTGTAGGTGTAGCACAAGCGATCAGATTATCTCAGCTTCAGGTATCCTAAGGAGACTATTGAAGCAAGTAAAAAGTGAAAAAAAAAGTTTTAACAAATATTTAAAAAATTTAAATATAAAAAGTTCAAATCACTCCCCTTTTGCCCCATTCAAAATAAAACAATAAAAAATTCAAAACATTGCAATATAATGCAATAACAGGCATTCAAACATCACATCACACATCATATCACACAGTGTCAATAGAAATGTCAGCTCAAGGTGCAATAAAAATAAGCCCTTGCCCGGCTCCAGATCATGAAAAATGGAGATGCTACGGGTCTCAGAAAATGGTGCTATTTTTTTTGTTTTCACAAACTTTGAATTTTTTTTTTACCACTTAAATAAAAAATAAGAACTATTCATGCTTGGTATCTACGAACTCATAATGACCTTAAGAATCATAATGACAGGTCACTTTTAGCATTTAGTGAATATGGTAAAAAAAAGACAAATAACTATTGTGGAATTGCACTGTTTTGCAATTTAACCACACTTGAAATTTTTTTCCCATTATCCAGTTCACTACATGGTAAAACCAATGGTGTGATTCAAAAGTACAATTCGTCTCACAAAAAGCAAGTCCTCACACAACCATATTGACAGAAAAATAAAATGTTATGGATCTGGGAATAAGATGAATAAAAAGGGAAATTGAAAAACAGAAATTGGATGCTGCGTGAAGTGGTTAAGGGTATACTATTAGAATCCTGTTAAAAACGTATACCCTCTGGAAATTAAACATCCAGGAATAAAAAGAAACCATTATAGATAAATAAGACCATATAAAGTATAATAAGACTAAAACAAAGGGCGTTCAAAATCTTGAAGGCGGAGAATACAGAAATTGCATTTCAGGTGTAGATATCAATAAGAAATGTAAAAAAAATCAAGCTAGCAAAGTTATCCACAGAGAAACAAATCGCCAACAACATTAAAATAAATCCCATAATTTTTATAAGCACATCAATGTCAAAAATAAAAAAATGATGGTATGGGCCTCTCAAAGGACTATAATAAGATAATTATAGAGAACAAAGAAAAGGCTGAGATACTAAACAGGCAATTTTCATTCGAGTTCACCAATGAACTGACTGTTGCAGGGATCATTCAACAATACAAAAACCAAAGTTCATCACCTGATATAACTAGTTTAACACAAGACGAGATACGCCTGCGTCTGAGCAAATTAAACATTGACAAATTCCCCGACCCAGATAGCATTCATCTACAGATACTAATGAAATTTAGCTCAGTAATTGACAGACTTCTGTATCTTATATTCTTAGACTCTCTTGTAAAAGGGTTGGTGCCACAAAATTGGAGGATGGCTGCTGTGATACCGATATATAAGAAGGTAAGAAGGTAGATCCAAGCAACTACTGTCCGGTAAACTTGACATCAGTAGTGTACACAGTTTTTGATGGCATTAGAAGTGATAACCTGCAGAAATATATTGCAGAGAGTAATAAAATAACCGACAACCAGCATGGATTCCTGAAGAATAAGACATGACAGGTGTTGTCATAAATAGTACAGTCTCTAAATGGGATATAGTCAGCAGTGGGGTATTGCAAGGATCTGTGCTAGGACAGATTCTATTAAACCTCTTTATTAATGACCTTGTGTATGGGATTGAGAGTGAAGTGTCAGTCTTTGCTAATGACATCACACTGTGTAGGATATTAAAATCTGACCTTAACATTACAATATTGCAAAATGATCTGAATAAGATGACTGAATGGGCAAACACTTGGCAAATGAGGTTTAATGTGGATAAACGTAGAGTAATGCACCTAGGATCTATTGCTGTGTGTACATTAAATGAGAGTATACTCAGGATTTCAGAACAAGAGAAGGACTTGGGTATTCTAGTTACAAGTAACCTGGGCAGCAGGACTCAATGTCAATCAGCAGTCACAAAAGCAAACAAGATTTTAGGGTGTATAAAAAGAGATAAAATCCTGCGATCCCAACATATTGATACCCCTTTATAAATAGTTTGTGAGGCCACATCTAAATTATGGGATCCAGTTTTGGGCTCCACATTTAAAAAAATATATTCAGAAATTAGAGTCGGTTGAATGGTGGGCAACTAGATTATTACCATTGATGGAAGGCCTCACATATGATGAGAGGTTGGAAAAGTTGGGCTCGTTTGGTTTAGAAAATAGACGCATCAGAGTGGATCTCATTTATATGTATAAATATGTGTGGTCAGTACAAAGGATTGGCGCATGACTTGCTCCTTCCAAGCACCGTACTTAGGACCAAAGAGCACTCATTACGTGTGTAAGAAAGGGGATTCCAACAGCTAAATAGGAAAGGATTCTTTACAGTTAGAGCAGTCAGACTGTGAAATGCCCTACCACAAGACGTATTGGGGCAGACACTATAACAGCTTTTAAAAAATGGCTGGATGATTTCATCGATACACATAACATTGTGGATTATAGGTAAATTAGTGACAAAATGTATAATTGGTGAAGAAGTGTCGAACTTGATGGACCTACGTCTTTTTTCAACCTATATAACTATGTAACAGTAAAAAATAAAAGTGCTGTATGAGATTTGGATATCAGCTCCTAAAAGTAGGTTTGTTAAGATAATGACTACTTCATGACTGTCATAGCAACACAAATTGTGCACTTAAACTGAAATAGGATTTACTTACAAAATGAAGCAACAATAAAATAAACAGATGTTTCATATTACAATTCAGTCTGCAATCTTTAGCACTCACTACTACATTCCGGGTACAAAGAAAACATTGGGAAAACAAGCAGAATAATAATCATAATAATAATGATAATAAGGAAAATACAAGTGTGAGATTTTATTGATAAAATAGGCATTACATCTGTTTTAATAGAAGCAAGTGCTTATATTTCTAATAGGGAATAGCTAATAATTCCAGCGATTTTGCCACTTAAATATTGTTCAGAACTAGTGACAGACAATAACTACTGGGAAGTTAGGATCATTGGCACATTTTTAGTGTGTTTAATCACTTTTTGAAGTATTGTTTGACTTTTGGGATTAGAGTGCCTGTTTGCCATATGTCCGATACATTTAGAACATTCGACTGTATAAATTATGCTTGTTTTCTCTTGTTGGTTCTCGTGCCTCATAAATGTTAGCACTTGTTGAAACATTACTTTTACTATCTACACCCTATTCCTACACACATACTAGGGCAAAGCATGATTAAAGAGCACTCCTATCAATGTTTTTATCCTCTTAATATACTGCAGTCATCATATTACATAGAACTGTGTACTTACAATTGCTCATTTTACCATCCTACCCAGTAAATTCTTCTCTTTTCTCTGCTCTTTGTAGAAGTAGGTAGTCTCTTTTCCCTACAGAAATCATTCACATTTGCAGTGACTCATGAGTCATGCGGGGAAAACAGACTGTTTCTACATATAGCTTAGAAGGATTCAGCTAGTCAGTTTTTAATTATGTGATGTAATAGACTTAATGGAAAAGAGAAGAATTAACTGGGTAGGACAAAATGGGCAATTGTAAATACACAGTGCTATATAATACAGTACAAGAATATACTGAGGATAACAATTAAAAATTAAATTTTCTTAGTACCTGTCTATGTATATAGGTATATATCCCAAATGTTTTAGCTGCAATTTTTTTTTTCATTATTATTATTAGATTAGGTGTTCATCTGGGTATCAACACTCTTTACTCTTGTTTGATTAAGTCTTTAAACCTTTAAACAGTCAATATTTTATAGTATCCAGGTTTGACATGCATTGCTTGATAAAATGGATTTATCGGTTGATTTTAAGGCAAATTACACAAATGCAAATAATAAAAAAAAATCAAAAGCAGTCTTTCAAATGCAACCTTACCTTCTTCTGATCTTCTAGTTTATGACTTATTGGATTCTTCCCATGCTTGCTCATTTCTGAAGACACATCCATCACATCTACTTTTGCCCTTTAGAACAGATATCAGCAAACTAATCCACAAGTTGGGAGTTACAAATACACAGATGTGCCTTTTCTTCCATCACAATAGCGCTCCGAACTTTACTGAGTCCTCAAATGATTAACAAAAGCATTTATCAAACCCAAGCGCTAACCCTTGCAAATCTGCAGATCTGTCTTCGAGCCTTCAGTATTAGCATATTGGTCTAAAACACTTCCACTGTAGGAGAGCCTCATCCATCCAGAATTCCAATTCCAATTGCTATCTTCTGCATTCTTCACTCTGTCCCATCCTGAAGAAGATTTACATTTCATCTATAAACCTGTTGAGATAAGACACAGACATTCAGTTTACTTTGTCTGAACCAATATCAATAAGTGCTCAATATTCACGAGGAGAAAAATAATCTAAAGACTGTTGTTGAGTAATTTATGATATATATTTATTGTATATTTAGAAACACTATGCAAGACGAATCATTGCCTGCCAGGCTCTATAGACATATTGTTTTAGCCTTTGGAAGTATGCATTGCAATAATTTCTCAATGCTTACCTCTCATGCAACGCATCCTGCTGCTTATTATGCTTACTTATATAGCACCATCATATTCCACAACGCTATCAGATGTCCGCATTGGAGAGTCTTTATAGTGTGGGATGAAACAGGAGTTGTCCTTGGTGGGATTCAAACCCAGGACCCCAGTGCTGCAAAGCAACAGTGCTAATCCCTGAGCCACATGCTGCCCGTGTGTGACTGTATAGAAATACGTCACCAATAGGTTTCCATTAAAAAAATAAAAAAAGACCCATAGTACACTTTTTTCCTTGTAGTACATTTTCTAAAATAAATACACACTGCTTAAAGTGAACCTGTCAGCGGGATTGTGCACAGTAACCTACAGACACTGTCATGTCGGCACCATTATACTGATTAAAATGATATCTTGGTTGATGAAATCCATCTTTTGGTTTTTTCTTTAATCTTTATTTTCAGTTTTGTGTTGACATTCTCACGCCCTTAGGTGGGCCTGGGGTATCTGGTGCTCTGATTAGGTATTCATAATGCAGACTGCTGACAGGTCACTGATCCCTCACTGACCTGCCCCCTAGTTTACATAATGAACACCTAACATACTGAAAAAAGAGACAAAAACCCTTCTGCAGGCAGGTGCTGGCCATGGCACCTGCTCTGCAGCATAATCGCATGTTAAGTGTGCCAATATTACATTTTCTTGGTGTTATCCAGCTAGGGGAAAAAAATTGAAAATGGTGCCCACAACACCTGCACAATAGCAGTTATCGGACGGTGCATACAGCTGTGATCCGATAGCTGTCACTGCGCATGCACCGGCGGCACCATCTTACTGGAGAAGAAATAAAAATTCCTCCTCCAAGATGGCACTGCCTACGCAGTAGCAGCTATCAGTGTCTATAGCTGTGATCCAAGAGCTGCTACTGCGCCATCTTGAAGAAGAACCAGCATTGTGGATGCCGGCCTTGACGAATCGGGACAAAATGCTGGCCATACACCTTGGATGGCTGTCAGCTGACCGATCCTTCAGCCTACAGTCATCTCAGCAGACTCTCCCATGTACAGGAGCACTCACTCCTATGTTCTCTGATCGACACTTTGGCTGGCAGCATATCTCATGGAAAAAATAAATCAGCAGTCCAAAATCAGATATGCGTGATCAACATCTCTTCCATCCATCAGTCAACCGCCCCCTATACATATTAGACCGTTGGCCAGACATGTCAATATCAGCCCTTTCAGCTGACATTAGCCTAACATGTATGGGGGCCCAAAGTATCAAATGAACAAACATTCATTTGTGGTTTGATTGCATATTTTAGGCCAGATTCACATTACACCTTTTCATGACTACATTGGGGCTTCCGTCAAAAAATCTAAAAAATGGAATTCAGACGTGGCCTTATTAGAGCCAATGAATTCATTGAGGCAAATAAAGGTAACTTTGGACTCCATCTTTTAGGCCCCTACTGTGCTACAGGTCATGATTTGTAAATGAAGTATACTGTTAAAGTTTGGTAGTTTTCCAAAATATTAGAGGATAGTTTATGATAATTTTGGTAAATGAAATAAGGGCTATGTTCTTCATTATACAATCAAAATGGTATTCAATGAAAAAACAAAACTGTTCTCATAGAGATAATGTTATAATTACTAACAACATTGGTTACATTATGCAAATAATAAACGTTATAATGGAACTGACGTTGTTTCTTATACATAGAATAAAATCGATATATGTGGACAACCTCGATTTCCCTACAAGAACATTACAGCGGTCATCACAATGAGGCCGAATTTTAATAGTAGATATGTTACCCAGTTAAAGAAATTAGGTAAGCCCGTTACAATGATTTGATTTAAGGGCCGGTCACACTAAGCGATATCACTGTAACGTCACTGGTTTTGTGATGTAGCAGCGATATTGCTAGCGATATCGCTGTCTGATACTTACCTACGACCGGCTCCCCCGCTGATTAACGCTGATCGCGCGAGAACATCCTGGACCATTTCTCGTCGTCAGCTTCCTGCTGGGCTTCCTGTGGCACCGACGAGCAACGCTTGGACATGGGAAGACGTCAGGATTTCCTCGTCTGACAGGTAAGTAGTGACCCCTGACCCCTGCGATGTCGCTGGTGAGATCTGCCTGTGTATCAGCTCACTAGCGACCACTTAGCGATGCACCAGCGATCCTGACCGCGTCATATCGCTGGTCGGGATCGCTGGTGCATCGCTAAGTGTGACAGTACCTTTAGTCAAACTTTTTTTCCCATAGGCAGCTTTTTTAATTCAATTACCGGACAGAAAAGACTTCACGAGAATCAACTTAACTATAATTGACTAGAGATCTAGATTTGGGCTTCAGGGGAATTGAATGCATTAAACGTCTTAGAAAACAACAACAGAATAATAAAATGAGAATTTATAGCAACTGTTAATTCAGAGCAATAGATTAACTAGCCCCATTCCAGTGTTTGCATTAGTTGTATTAGTCAATAGCCCTTCAATTATACTGTCACTAATTAAAGATCTAACTGATTGATATTAATTGGATATCATGTTGCATTTCTCAGAATACTTTGTATTGATGCATAATCTATATTTGTGATTTGACTTCAATTCTCATGCTTTCTGTATCTTCCTCTACATTCAAGCCAAAATTCATTCTGATTTAAAGGCAATGTCCTGGCTAAGGCTGAGATCACTCATCAAGTAATCAAACTTTTGAAATATATCCAGTATATGAAAAATATGGATCAGTTTCAAACTGATGAAAAATTGATCTGTTCACATTGACTTCAACTTAATATAAAAAAACCCTAATTGTTGCTTTATCTGTTTGTTAAATCATTAACGTCAATGTGAATGGATCTGTTTTAGGCCACATTCACCCATTCAGTGTTTGGTCAGTATCTGGTCAGTATTTTACATCGGTATCTGTAAGCCAAAATCAACAATGAGAGGAAAAGTATATTAGAAACACGTCACCACCTCTGTATTTATTACCCACTTCTGATTTTGGCTTACAGATACTGATGTAAAATACTGAACATGTGAACGTGGCCTTAAAGGGAATCTGTCACCAATTTTTTCGAGTATCAGCTGCCGGCACTGCAATCAGGGGCTTATATACAGCACTCTGTAATGATGTCGATAAGCCCCCGATGCAGCCTGAAAGATAAGAAAAATGAGTTATATTATACTCACCCAGGGGCGGTCCGGGTCGGTTTTGGTCCCTGCTTACCTCCTTATCTATGAACTGTTCCAATATTTATGTCTATCCCTCTCCCATAATGATAATTCTGCTTCACGTCACTTGTCTTATCTATTGCATTTTTTCTGTGCTGTGTTGTGTATAAATTTGTGATTCTTCAGATTTTGTATTAGTCAATGCCTGATAAAGAGACCTGAGTAGCCTCGAAAGCTTGCAATTTGTTACCATCTTTTCAGTTAGCCATTAAAAGGTATCAACCACTGAGGACTCTCAATTCTGAATATTTTTCTAACCAATAGTGGGAATTCACAGTGGTTAGGAAACAGTTAATAATATGGAGAAGTGTAAACTGCAGTAAACCATTCAATAGTAAACATAAAATGAATTGAGGAATACAATGAGAATAACTGACATGTCTCTCAAGAATCATGTTCATGTCCTTCCTACAAGGAGCTATTATGTTAACTCTTCCTGCAACAATGGCCCTAGCAGGGGTCTCCGCGTTTTCCCACTAGGCTGCAAGTCCTTCTGACAAAGTCTATCAAGGAATTTTGAGCTTCCTGTGTACCAACTGGGCCCCACCCCACCTGTTGCCCTAATCCAGGCTGACCCCTGTATTGTACGTTATGGCTGGAAGTGATGGCCAGGATCACTGGTGTCATCCTTCTGGAAATGCAGGCGTCTTCCTCTGATCGATGTCTCCTCGCGGATCTTTGGTGCTTGACCAATGGCTGGTGTCTCCCAGAACTAGGTCAGAGAGGGCTGAGCCCTGGCTCTCGATGGGCGTCATCTAGGCTTTATATCTTGACCGGCGTAAGGAGATTCTGATCTTGACCGATGCAGCCTGGGTTCTGGGTCTTGAGCGGTGCAGGTCGAGTCTTGAGCAGCACAGGTCAGGTCTTGACTGGCATAGACAGGTCTTTGGATTTCACTGGGAATCGCCCAGACCGTCTCTGATGGTGGTCAGCGCCCTGCAGGTGCATGCACTCTGCTAAGGCCTGTCACACTGGCTTCAATGTCATCACTGACCCATGCCGCTCCTCTGCTTGGCACCAAACCCTGTCTCAGTTTGTAGCACAGGACTTTTATGTCTGGGAACTCCAGCATACAATTCACCTGACCAGGTCATGCATATGAACTGATTCCCTCAGCAACTTTCTGTCTTTGGTTGGTTCCAACTGGTTTCATCCAGCCAACAGATGGCAGTCTTTCCTCACTAATGCCGCATCATGCAGGGGCTCTTCAGTTGTACAAATGCTTCTTCTTACCCATGTATCTCAATAAGTAAAGACTCAGCAGTGTTATACAGCCAAAACTAGACTCTAAACTGCTATGATTGGAGCTAAGTGCTGTTTAACTACTTGGATGTCTCTGTAAATTTCTGACAGCAGCACGTAAGTAGTTTTTCCCTGGAGGAGGTGGAGAATCAGATAATGTGCCCATTTCCTTGTTTCCCTTTGCTACACAACTGTGGGGTGATGATGGGTTACCAGGGTTGCCGCCATGCTTTTAAGGCCAAACCTGTGGTTGGAGATTTTTAACTTCTTTATATACTGCAATATTTAGCAAATAATCAAAAGTTCACGTTTCCTATCGAGACTAAAAAAATACAAAAAAAAAGAAAATGTAAAAAAAATAAGTAAAAAATCCACAATCTTAAAACAGCCCCTTTTACGACTCTGAAAATAAAGAAATAAAATAAATTGTATATTTGATATATCCACAACCGCAAAACTCTGCTGTATCAAAATATAACATTACACAGGTATGCCAAGTTTGGGTTTATGAAAATGGTTTCCAATCCAGTGACTATTTTTTATATTTTCTTGTGCCCTCATTTTAAAAAACGTTTATATTATTAACCATCATGTATGGATTTTGCACAAAACACACATGAAATTACGTAAAAGCCAGATGCCTTCAAAAATGTTAACTGTAGCCAAAAATGTACACAATATTATATATAAAAATTTATTTAACATTCATTATTCAACTTTATTGGAAATTAATTCTTGTGCCTTTTCCTTTTTTCTTCAAAGCTTTTCTTGATACCTTTACTCTTATTGAAGGCCTGTGGATCTTCTCTGTGAAGCATCCAGATGTGGTCCCCCATCATGTTCATGTTCCATCAATCTTGGTATCGTCATTCCATCTCCTTGATATGATGAAATCTTTCTCCTTGCTCTTTGATAACAGCACTAAAATTTTCAACAATGTAGTCTAAAAGAGAATGCAAAATATGTAACTTCAAATTCAACAAACAACCCAGGGCTTTGAAGCATTTCAGCATGTTCTCCAAGATAGACTTCAATTTTGGATCTTTGTTGTTACCTAGAAATTTCTTCACGACCTCTTTAAAAGAATCCCAATTGTTTGAATTGTTTCGAACAGATCATCCTTCATGAGTTTTTGAATACCCGAACCCATAAAAATCCATTCCTTCAGTTTTGTGTCAGACAGTTCCTGAAAAATGGCACACAGGTACTTAACCCCTTTACCCCCAAGGGTGGTGTGCATGTTAATGACCGGGCCAATTTTTACAATTCTGACCACTGTCCCTTTACGAGGTAATAACTCTGGAATGCTTCCATGGATCCCGGTGATTCTGACAATGTTTTCTCATGACATATTTTACTTCACGTTATTGGTAAAATTTCTTTGATATGATATGCGTGTATTTGTGAAAAAAATGGAAATTTGGAGAAAATTTTGAAAATTTTGCAATTTTTTCAACTTTTCATTTTCATGCCCTTAGATCACAGAGATATGTCACACAAAATACTAAAAAAGGAACATTTCCCACATGTTCACTTTACATCAGCACAATTTTGGAACCAAATTTTTTTTTTGTTAGGAAGTTATAAGGGTTAAAAGTTGACCACTGATTTCTCATTTTTACAACAAAATTTATGAAACCATTTTTTTAGGGATCACATCAAATTTGAAGGCACTTTGAGGGGTCTATGTGATAGAAAATACCAAAAAGTGACACCATACTACAAACTGCACCCCTCAAGGTGCTCAAAACCACATTCAAGAAGTTTATTAACCCTTCAGGTGCTTCACAGGAATTTTTGGAATGTTTAAAAAAAATGAACATTTAACTTTTTTTCACAAAAAATGTACTTCAGATCCAATTTTGTTTATTTTACCAATAGTAACAGGAGAAATTGGACCCCAAAAGTTGTTGTTCAATTTGTCCTGAGCATGCTGATACCCCATATATGGGGGGAACCACTGTTTAGGCGCATGGCAGAGCTCAGACGGGAAGGAGCACCGTTTGACTTTTTCAAACTAAAATTGGCTGGAATTGAGATCTGACGCCATGTCGCGTTTGGCAAGCTTCCATGTGCCTAAACAGTAGAAACCCCCCACAAGTGACACCATTTTGGAAACTAGAACCCTAAGGAACTTATCAAGGTGTGTGGTGAGCACTTTGAACCCCCAAGTGCTTCACAGAAGTTTAAAACGTAGAGCCGTAAAAATAAAAAATCATTTTTCACAAAAATGATCTTTTCACCCCCAATTTTTTATTTTCACAAGGGTAACAGGAGAAATTGGACCCCAAAAGTTGTTGTCCAATTTGCCCCAAGTACGCTGATACCCTATATATGGGGGTAAATCACTGTTTGGGTGCACAGCAGAGCTCGGAAGGGAAGGAGCACCATTTGACTTTTTCAACGCAGAATTGACTGGAATTGAGATCAGACACCATGTCACGTTTGGAGAGCCCCTGATGTGCCTAAACAGTGGGAACCCCCCAATTCTAACTCCAACCTTAACCCCAACATACCTCTAACTCTAATCCCAGCCCTAACCATAACCCTAACCACAAACCTAACCCTAACACACCCCTAACCCTCATCCCAACCCTACCCCTTATCCCAACCCTAACTTTAGTCACAACCCTAACCTTAACTTTAGCTCCAATCCTAACCCTATCTTTAGCCCAAACCCTAACTTTAGCCCCAACCCTAACTTTATCCCTAACCCTAACTTTAGCCCCAACCCTAACTTTAGCCCCAACCCTAACCCTAGCCCTAACCCTAAAGGGAAAATGGAAATAAATATTTTTTTATTTTATTTTTCCCTAACTAAGGGGGTGATAAAGGGGGGTTTGATTTACTATTTATAGTTTTTTTATGTTTGGCAGCTGTCACACGCTAAAAGACGCTTTTTATCGCAAAAATTAGTTTTTGCATCATCACATTTTAAGAGCTATAATTTTTCCATATTTTGGCCACAGAGTCATGAAAAATGGAGATGATAATAGTATTGTAAAATGGCACAATTTTTTTTTTAAACAAACTTTGGATTTTTTTTCACCACTTAAATCAAGTAAAGAACCTAGACATATTTGGTGTCTATGAACTCGTAATGACCTGGAGAATTATAATGTTTGGTTAGTTTTAGCATTTAGTGAACATGGTGCAAAAAAACAAAACAAAAACAAAAAACAACTGTGGGATTGCACTTTTATTGCCATATCACCGCACTTTGAATTTTTTTCCCATTTTCGAGTACACAACATGGAAAAACCAATGATGTTGTTCAAAAGCAAAACTCGTCCCGCAAAAAACAAGCCCAAACAAGGCCATTTTGACCAAAAAATAAAAAAGTTATGACTCTGGGAAGAAGGGGAACAAAAAATGAAAATGCAAAACCAAAAATAGCTCTGTTTATTAAGGGGTTAACATCAATCCCTTTCTCTTATGAAAATTGTGCAGAAGCCTAAGCATTTTTTTATTTATTTTTTTTATTTTATACAGGAGGGACACAGCAGGTGCTGAATACAACTCACATCATTACCTCCTGGTCTCGCTGATCACAGGGAGACCAGTCAATAATGAGAGCTGCCTTCAGCAGCCTGGAAACAGAGCGAACTGTACCGCTTCTTCACAGGCACCAGCACGTGTCACGCTGATGACACACGGATGTCATCTGTGGATTATCAGTGTGCATGTGTATGGCATGCATTTTGTCCATTCTACTGATAAAAAACTGACATGTCTAATTTTTTCACACCGACACATGGTCAATGTGAAAAAATGACATGTGCGCGGCCCTTAAAAAACAGACCACATATGGACACAAAAAACGGAAGTGTGAAGTGGGCCTAAGGAACATGGAAGGCTTTCTTCCTATCAGTATGTGCACACGTTAAATATTTGGTGCAGACATTTCTGCCTCAAAAACGTGTCTCTTGGCAGGATAGATGCAAGTAAAATGTGTGCTTTTTGATGCTTTTTATGTGTTTTCCCCCCATTCACTAGAATGAGTGAAAAAAATTGCAAAGACGCTGAAAGAACTGACAAGCTGCAGATTTGAAACTGCTTCAAATCTGGAAGGAAAAAATAAGCAACATGTGCATGAGATTTCAGAAATCTTGTTCCCTTTGCTAGGACAGTAAAATGCTGCATTTTTTAAAGGACAAATTTGGCAAAAACATGACATGGGAACATACCCTAAGGCAAAAGAAACTGCAGATGGTGTGAATAATTACTTACAGTATAGAAAATTCTAGAAAACTGTGCTAACAAGTTTTGAAGTTGGAACTGAATGTTTCAAACTATGAAGAATTATGGCAGAAAGTCGAGCAGGAGTAAGGTGGTAGACAAGAAAGGGAGAGGTGTAGAGTGCTGACACATTGAGGAGAGCTTTGTGGCACAGAACTAGGATCCTGGTTGCTCTATTCAGGATAGATTTCACGGGTTGAGGGATTTTAATTTGCTGGAGGTCTCCAGGCCTTACAATCTCCGTACCCTTTAATTTTTTTGGTAGAGAAATACAAATAAGAGAGATACTGAATAAGAGATTAATATTTCCTACATGAAGAGCAGACCGAGTAAACACTTGGGGTACCTACAATGCTTTAGGTAGGCACCTGGAAAGTCAAATGTCGGTGAACAATTATTTAAATTTTTATTAAAACAGATCTGAAGCGTTTAAAATATATTAATATCTAATTCTCTTCATTCTGAACATATTTCATAGAGATTTCCAGATAATTAAAATGAATTATTAAGAATGTGCCATTGAGTCAAACACAGGCCGGGAACATATCTGTCAATTTATGGCAATTTATGCTTCGCTCATTTGAATGTTGCCAGCATTTATATTAAAATGCCATTTCACTTGGGGACTTATTTACAGACTGCAACAATGTGTTCTTTTTCTATTGTTCACAGCTTGTTACATGACGCTGTAGGTATTTTTTTTTTTTTGCTGAAAGATGCAAAATATAAAATGGCTTCACCAACGAGTAGATCACATTCTGGTGATAAAAAATTAATGGTTGTAGAGGAAGAAGCATAATGAACGGCTACCTCTCGTGAGACTTGTATGCTTTACACAAATCAAGAGTGGCGACAGCTCATCCTTCCTAGAAACCAATATTGCTAAATGACAGAATTCATGTAGAAGCATTAAATCCATCCAAGTCCATGTCTGCATAAGTAAGCAGTACACACATCCCATTGCAGAGAAGCAGATTTTTTTGTCTATGCCAAGCCATATTAATCAGAGATAGTATAAGCCTTAGCGGATGTGCATGGGAATAATATTAGTGTCGGTTTCCATGCTGCCAAGCATATCTTACACCATAAAACCTAAAGAAATACTGCAAAATGAAGAAAAGTAAATCAGCATCCTCATTTGCAGACTACAGCTCCCGGTAAGGCCTGGTTGTTAACAATATGTACATACATTAATGCAGTTCTCTCTGATCCTTCCTTGCCAGGAGAGGCTAAAAAAAGCTAAACTTCTGCTCTCGAGGGCTCAGAATTCACACTGAGAGCGCCGCAGTGAAAAGAAGCAGCGCCACATGCTTTTCCAAATAAATTATTAACGGGTCAATTCATTAACATGTTTCTGTGCCCCTTGTTAGGATCATAAATTATCATTCTACATGCAAATACATGGCCTCAGTCAGGGCTTGGGCTTGTAACAGGTAGACTGGGGGAAAAAAGCAAGTTAAATAGGATGAAAAAGAAAAGATTATGAAAAGGAAACAATGGACTAATAAAGTGTGTCAAATTGTCAAGACTAGATATAGAACTTAGCAATATACATTTAACTACAGGTAAACAAAACAAGAGCAAAGCTTCTCCTATATATTACAATGTGAATCAAGAACAGCACATAGATAACACATAGATGGCATCCATGTGTAGTCTCTGAATTTTATGGACCCATAAACTACGGATAATTTTGATCAAAGACTCAAATCAAAACAGACATGCCTCCATGAACTTTTGTGGAATACTCGGGTTGGAAAAAACCAAAACACAGACATGTGAACAGCCCCATAGACTAGAATAAAAAAAGAGAAGAGAAGCCAGCGTTGCCAAGGTCAGAACACATAACATAAAGTGCATTTGCACATAACATCTAACTGTATTCAAAATGAGATATTTAGCAAAAAAATTGATCAATTCAATTGAGCCACCCCGCCGCGCCAAGGCAATCTCATGTGGGGGGTCCTACTCTACGTTTTTAATAAACACTGTGCCATTACGGCCTCCTAGATACATTAAAAGCAAGACCACTTTAAATGCAATCTGTACCTGAGCATTTCTGGATCGCTCCCATGATGCCAGAAAAGGCATGTGCGGATGAAGGCCAACCAGGTCTGAATGCAGACGTGTCAGGTTTAGCCTCCACACATTGCCTGACCAGCAAGCATAGATGAAGGGCAATGCAGGTTCAGATACAGATGCACAATTAAATATATGCTCAGGTACGGATTGCATTTAAAGTGGTCTTGCTTTTAATGTATCTAGGAGGCCGTAATGGCACAGTGTTTATTAAAAACGTAGTGTAGGACCCCCCACATGAGATTGCCTTGGCGCGGTGGGGTGGCTCAATTGAATTGATCAATTTTTTTGCTAAATATCTCATTTTGAATACAGTTAGATGTTATGTGCAAATGCACTTTATGTTATGCGTTCTGACCTTGGCAACGCTGGCTTCTCTTTTCTTTTTTTGTACATTTGGTATGTGGCTGACCACCACTGTTGCCGTGCGCGCTGGGTTATGTTCGCCATTTTTTCTGTGTTCACTGTGATGGATCTAGGCTGCTGTGCACACATACACAGCAGCCCCACCCTGCCCCAAGCTTTATTTAATTGTGCACCTGTATCTGAACCTGCATTGCCCTTCATCTATGCTTGCTGGTCAGGCAATGTGTGGAGGCTAAACCTGACACGTCTGCATTCAGACCTGGTTGGCCTTCATCCGCACTTGCCTTTTCTGGCATCATGGGAGCGATCCAGAAATGCTCAGGTACGGATTGCATTTAAAGTGGTCTTGCTTTTAATGTATCTAGGAGGCCGTAATGGCACAGTGTTTATTAAAAGCGTAGAGTAGGGCCCCCCACATGAGATTGCCTTGGCGCGGCGGGGTGGCTCAATTGAATTGATCAATTTTTTTGCTAAATATCTCATTTTGAATACAGTTAGATGTTATGTGCAAATGCACTTTATGTTATGCGTTCTGACCTTGGTAACGCTGGCTTCTCTTTTCTTTTTTTGTACATTTGGTTTGTGGCTGACCACCACTGTTGCCGTGCGCGCTGGGTTATGTTCGCCATTTTTTCTGTGTTCACTGTGATGGATCTAGGCTGCTGTGCACACATACACAGCAGCCCCACCCTGCCCCAAGCTTTATTTAATTGTGCACCTGTATCTGAACCTGCATTGCCCTTCATCTATGCTTGCTGGTCAGGCAATGTGTGGAGGCTAAACCTGACACGTCTGCATTCAGACCTGGTTGGCCTTCATCCGCACTTGCCTTTTCTGGCATCATGGGAGCGATCCAGAAATGCTCAGTTACGGATTGCATTTAAAGTGGTCTTGCTTTTAATGTATCTAGGAGGCCATAATGGCACAGTGTTTATTAAAAACGTAGAGTAGGACCCCCCACATGAGATTGCCTTGGCGCGGCGGGGTGGCTCAATTGAATTGATCAATTTTTTTGCTAAATATCTCATTTTGAATACAGTTAGATGTTATGTGCAAATGCACTTTATGTTATGCGTTCTGACCTTGGCAACGCTGGCTTCTCTTTTCTTTTTTTGTACATTTGGTTTGTGGCTGACCACCACTGTTGCCGTGCGCGCTGGGTTATGTTCGCCATTTTTTCTGTGTTCACTGTGATGGATCTAGGCTGCTGTGCACACATACACAGCAGCCCCACCCTGCCCCAAGCTTTATTTAATTGTGCACCTGTATCTGAACCTGCATTGCCCTTCATCTATGCTTGCTGGTCAGGCAATGTGTGGAGGCTAAACCTGACACGTCTGCATTCAGACCTGGTTGGCCTTCATCCGCACTTGCCTTTTCTGGCATCATGGGATCGATCCAGAAATGCTCAGGTACGGATTGCATTTAAAGTGGTCTTGCTTTTAATGTATCTAGGAGGCCGTAATGGCACAGTGTTTATTAAAAGCGTAGAGTAGGACCCCCCACATGAGATTGCCTTGGCGCGGCGGGGTGGCTCAATTGAATTGATCAATTTTTTTGCTAAATATCTCATTTTGAATACAGTTAGATGTTATGTGCAAATGCACTTTATGTTATGCGTTCTGACCTTGGCAACGCTGGCTTCTCTTTTCTTTTTTTGTACATTTGGTTTGTGGCTGACCACCACTGTTGCCGTGCGCGCTGGGTTATGTTCGCCATTTTTTCTGTGTTCACTGTGATGGATCTAGGCTGCTGTGCACACATACACAGCAGCCCCACCCTGCCCCAAGCTTTATTTAATTGTGCACCTGTATCTGAACCTGCATTGCCCTTCATCTATGCTTGCTGGTCAGGCAATGTGTGGAGGCTAAACCTGACACGTCTGCATTCAGACCTGGTTGGCCTTCATCCGCACTTGCCTTTTCTGGCATCATGGGAGCGATCCAGAAATGCTCAGTTACGGATTGCATTTAAAGTGGTCTTGCTTTTAATGTATCTAGGAGGCCATAATGGCACAGTGTTTATTAAAAACGTAGAGTAGGACCCCCCACATGAGATTGCCTTGGCGCGGCGGGGTGGCTCAATTGAATTGATCAATTTTTTTGCTAAATATCTCATTTTGAATACAGTTAGATGTTATGTGCAAATGCACTTTATGTTATGCGTTCTGACCTTGGCAACGCTGGCTTCTCTTTTCTTTTTTTGTACATTTGGTTTGTGGCTGACCACCACTGTTGCCGTGCGCGCTGGGTTATGTTCGCCATTTTTTCTGTGTTCACTGTGATGGATCTAGGCTGCTGTGCACACATACACAGCAGCCCCACCCTGCCCCAAGCTTTATTTAATTGTGCACCTGTATCTGAACCTGCATTGCCCTTCATCTATGCTTGCTGGTCAGGCAATGTGTGGAGGCTAAACCTGACACGTCTGCATTCAGACCTGGTTGGCCTTCATCCGCACTTGCCTTTTCTGGCATCATGGGAGCGATCCAGAAATGCTCAGGTACGGATTGCATTTAAAGTGGTCTTGCTTTTAATGTATCTAGGAGGCCGTAATGGCACAGTGTTTATTAAAAACGTAGAGTAGGACCCCCCACATGAGATTGCCTTGGCGCGGCGGGGTGGCTCAATTGAATTGATCAATTTTTTTGCTAAATATCTCATTTTGAATACAGTTAGATGTTATGTGCAAATGCACTTTATGTTATGCGTTCTGACCTTGGCAACTCTGGCTTCTCTTTTCTTTTTTTGTACATTTGGTATGTGGCTGACCACCACTGTTGCCGTGCGCGCTGGGTTATGTTCGCCATTTTTTCTGTGTTCACTGTGATGGATCTAGGCTGCTGTGCACACATACACAGCAGCCCCACCCTGCCCCAAGCTTTATTTAATTGTGCACCTGTATCTGAACCTGCATTGCCCTTCATCTATGCTTGCTGGTCAGGCAATGTGTGGAGGCTAAACCTGACACGTCTGCATTCAGACCTGGTTGGCCTTCATCCGCACTTGCCTTTTCTGGCATCATGGGAGCGATCCAGAAATGCTCAGGTACGGATTGCATTTAAAGTGGTCTTGCTTTTAATGTATCTAGGAGGCCGTAATGGCACAGTGTTTATTAAAAACGTAGAGTAGGACCCCCCACATGAGATTGCCTTGGCGCGGCGGGGTGGCTCAATTGAATTGATCAATTTTTTTGCTAAATATCTCATTTTGAATACAGTTAGATGTTATGTGCAAATGCACTTTATGTTATGCGTTCTGACCTTGGCAACGCTGGCTTCTCTTTTCTTTTTTCATAGACTAGAATAGGTACACATTCTGTCAGTGAAAAATACAGCTAGAACATGTATGTGACTCATGGATGTCTGAATGAGGCTTTAGTAGAGGGGTTCTCAGACAGATTATCATTTCATTATCAGTAGAAATGTTCAAAAGGAGGTGACAGGTTCCCTTTAAAAAATTAATGCAAGTCTATGTATAATAATTGATGCTTTGATGCTATTTTGAAGGCAAATCAAACATTGATCTGATTTAGATTTCTCTTTTGTTCTCTCACTTTGCTTTTTGTAAATGATAAAAATATGTACATTTAGCACTTCTATTCATGAAAGCATTCTTACTTTGCAGTATTTTTTCCAAATCTTGCTAACTTTTTTTTACTGTTCTGAATGTCTTGCATACTCAGAGTCATTTTGAAAGCCTTTCTATGATGGCCTCTTAACTCATCTGCAAGAAATCTGTATTCCAGACTGAGTCTAAGTGAATGTTCCATTTTTCTACTACTTTGTGCCAACAGAGAAAACATTAATGCATTATGGAGACAACAGTCCACAAAACCTCCACATTAACACCATGAGCTCTACTTGGTGAATACTAAAATAGGCTGAGATTTCATCTTTAAATGGTGCTTCCTATTAATAAGCAGACCACATATATAATGTGGGGAATATAAGACTGAATATATTTGGAATCAGCATTAAAACTAAAAATGAACACTGATCAAGAGGAAAAGCAAAGTCCTGCTCACTAGCATGCACTAATTGGAGAACTGGAGAAGAGGTGTCTGTACCTAAGACTTGGGTAAATGCAATAAAACAGTGATCCAGCTTCATGGAAATCACAAAAATTTCCTCTTTATTGGTGCGGCTAGAAAAATGCTTCAGTCAGTATCATGATTAAGAATTTCAATATCTGAAACGCGTTGTTTTATCCACGGCTTTTAAAAGTTACTGCTTGTTGTTTTTGTTTTTTTTAAATTGGCACCAATAAAGAGGACATTTTTCTGATTTTCGTGGAGCTGGATCACTTTTTTTCTTGCACTGATCAAGAGTAACTGGATTAATAGGCGTCACTTATTCTAATATGCAGCATGGAATAATTGCACAAAATCTAAAGAATTTGATCAAATTGAAAGATCAAGTGGTTAACTTGGAAATGAGGAAAAAATGCACTTTTGCACAGGGAAATCAAAGATTGCTTCTGGAGATAAGAATATTTTTTTAAATGGTAGCTTCTGTCATATTTGTGACCCTTAATAAAAACACTAGGGTGATACATCAAGAGGGAAGTATGCGAATTCATGATTAGCAACTTCTATAATTGATTTAGGTTTCTATTACTAATGGAAACATTAGTATGGATCTTCCTGGGACCCTTCATCATTTCCATAAAGAGGCTACTTGTCTGCAATAATGTTTAGGTAAGCAGTCAATGTCAAAGTAACATCCACATGAACATCAGGGACCAAAGTTCCCAGCAGAAAAATTTCCAAAACATAACACAGTATTTGCCGATGTACCCTCTTGCCATAGTGCAACCTGGTGCCATCTCTAATCACAGTTACCAATGTACAAACAGTTAGCCAGTGGCATGATGTAAAGCAGGACATGATGCATCAGACCAAACAATCAACTGACATTGGTATGGTCCATGTATAAGGCTCACTCATCAGTTGTATAATAGGAGCTTTCTGAATTATGAAGGGGTAGGCATTCTGAGCAATCTGAGACTTCAAAACCCAAGAAAAAAAACAATCTGCATGAATTCTATGACAACTAAGCAAATAAATAATATAGGGTACTCAGTTAACACTATTTTGATCAAAAAAGTGTAAAAGCCATTCCAATTCTGAAAAATGGTTAGAGTGTGAACATGCTCCTACATAATGCACGTATACTAACTTATGTTCTGGCTCATTTCTTTGGTTTTGCTGTAGTTTCTTGTACTTTGTACAAACATCGGTGTGGTTTCACCTTTCTGAGTTAGGCATCTAAACAACACACGTGGTCAAAATTGTTGGTACCCCTCGTTTAATGACAGAAAAACCCACAATGGTCACAGAAATAACTTGAATCTGGCAAAAGTAATAATAAAACAAAAATCTATGAAAATGAACACATGAAAATCAGACATTGCTTTTCAACCATGCTTCCACAGAATTTAAAAAAAATAAAACTCATGAAATAGGCCTGAACAGAAATGATTGTACCCTTAACTTAATATTTTGTTGCACAACCTTTTGAGGCAATCACTGCAATCAAACAATTTCTGTAACTGTCAATGAGACTTCTACACCTCTTGACAGGTATTTTTGCCAACTCCTCAAGAGCAAACTGCTCCAGTTGTCTCGTGTTTGTAGGTTGCCTTTTCCAGACGGCATGTTTCAGCTCTTTTCAAAGATGCTCAATACGATTTAGGTCAGGGCTCATAGAAGGCCACTTCAGAATAGTCCAATGTTTTCCTCTTAGCCATTCTTGGGTGTTTTTAGCTTTGTGTTTTGGGTCATTATCCTGTTGCAAGACCCATGACCTGCGACTGAGACCAAGCTTTCTGACACTAGGCAGCACATTTCTCTCTAGAATCCCTTGACAGTCTTGAGATTTCATTGCATCCTGCACAGATTCTAGACACCCTGTGCCAGATTGTCACGCTCGCGCCTTGGCTGAATGGCGCGAGCCGGGGGTTGTGGCCCCACTGTGCCACAGACCAGACTACCCTGGAAGGGGCGTGACTGCGACAGCTACCTTGGTTTTCACTGGAGCCTCTGATGGTGAGGTCAGGCTTGTGGGGCAGATAGCTGTCGGGTGCCACTCCAGGGTGGTGTCTGGCTGTGGCTGCTGATCCCGCTTGGAGACAAGTCACTTGGACAGATGTGACTGACAGGAAGGCTGAGACACAGGGCAAGAAGGTACGACAGATACAGGGCAAGCAGGCGTGGCTTGGAGACACTGGGCTAACAGGCACGGCTTGAGACACAGGACAGGCGGGTGTGACGTTTTTCGAAAACGGACGTCCGAGAGTGGACCCTCTGGGTCGCGGATCTGGAGCCCCGGAGGTCGAGCGCTCCAGGTGAAGACCGACCCCTATACAGGGATCGTTTGGGGCAAGACTACCGAGGACAGAACCGCGACAGCCGGTACCAGGAGGGGCGGCTCAAGGACAAGAGGCGCCCGTAGGCAGGAGTACTGGACTGAGAGGTAGAGGACCTTAACAGGATTACAGGATGGGTAGACCGACAGGGAGCAGGTACTAGAGGGGAGAGGACCGGGAGGATGCACACAAGGAGGTACCAGGAGGGAGAACAGGGCGGTCATGCAGGGTGAGAGAACACTGGGAACAAGGAAGCAGAGCCAGGGGCAGGTAGCCACGAGGAAGACAGACAGGACACAGGCGGCACTATAGAAACCGGAAAGGGGCCAAAGCGCAGCGTGGCGAGCACACAGCAACTCTCAGGCGTCCTCTCAATAGAGAGTACGCCAGAAATACCCTAGGGTCCGGAAGCGGGCGGTACGTGCCGCCCCTGGCGCCACCCCCCGTAGGCAGAAGAGGGGACGCTGGTGCGCACGCACGCCCTAAGGAAGGAGCGCGGTGCCGTCACAGGAGGGGAGGCAGAGCGTGGGAGCGCGCCGCGGCGAGGACGCCGGTAGGAGGAGGTGGCGGCGGTTGCTGCTGGAGGAGGGGCGGGAGCGGTTGCAGCCGTGACCGCCGACATGACAGTACCCCCCTCTTTACATCCCCCCTTTCTGAGATTGGCCAGAAACTTTTTTAGTATTAGAGGAGCGTTGATATTCTTTTGAGGCTCCCAAGACCTTTCCTCAGGACCAAATCCCTTCCACTCAATGAGAAAGAAAGTCCTCCCCCTGACTCTCTTCATGGCTAAAATATCCTTTACTTCAAAGATGTCATCTGACTCAATAGGTAAAGGAGGGGCAACGAAGACCGGTTGGAACCGATTCAGAACTACAGGTTTCAAGAGTGAGACGTGAAAGGCGTTAGGGACCCGGAGTGAAGCCGGCAACCTCAGTCTGTAAGACACTTCATTGATGCGTTTTAGTACCTCGAAGGGACCGATGTAACGAGGACACACCTTATAGGAAGGAACTTTCAAGCGGATGTGCTTGGTTGAGAGCCAGACCTTATCACCAGGGTAGTACGGGGGAAGGTCCCTCCGTCTCTTGTCTGCATGTCTTTTGATTCGGGCACTGGTCTTCACAAGAGCCTCTCTGGTCTCCTTCCAAATATTCGAAAATTCTGTGGCGAGGGCATCAGCTGCGGGAACTCCTGAAGAGGCGACAAAGGGTAGTGGAACACCAGGATTGCGACCAGAAACCACAAAGAACGGAGTTTTGTTGGTCGACTCGCTGGGGTGGTTATTATGGGCGAATTCAGCCCAGGGTAGAAGAGAGACCAAATTATCCTGGTGGGCATTGGAGAAGTGGCGCAGGTAAGTTGTTAGGTCCTGATTAACCCGTTCCACCTGCCCATTGGTCTGCGGGTGATAGGCGGAGAAGTCGAGGGACGTACCCATAAGCTGACATAGAGCCCTCCAGAAGCGAGAAGTAAATTGGACCCCTCGATCAGACACAATCCGTAGGGGAAGACCATGCAACCTGAAGATCTGATGGATAAAGATCTCGGCCAACTTCGGAGCGGAGGGCAGCCCGGCCAGGGGGATAAAATGAGCCATCTTAGAGAAGCGGTCAGCTACGACTAAGATGGTGGTGCAACCAGCTGAGCAGGGCAAGTCGGTTATAAAGTCCATGGCAATTTGCTGCCAAGGGGCCTCCGGCACCGGCAACGGATGGAGAAGACCGGAGGGCAAAGTTCTTGGAACCTAGTTCTGCGCACAGGATGAGCAAGAGGCAACAAAATCTGCCACGTCTTGGCGAAGGGTGGCCCACCAGTAATAACGTGAGAGAAGCGATAGAGTCTTCTTGGACCCCACGTGCCCCGCAACCTTGGAGGAGTGCCCCCAGCGCAACACCTCCAGACGTTTATTCTGAGGCACGATGGTCTTGCCTGGTGGAGGAGTAGAAAAGTTCACCGGGGCCACGGTGATCACTTTGGCAGGCTCGATAATATACGAGGGGTTCTCGTCCTCTTCTGGCGACTGTAGAGATCTGGAAAGTGCATCTGCTTTGGTGTTCTTATTACCGGGCCGGAAGTGAAGCTGGAAGTCGAATCGAGAAAAATACAAGGCCCATCTGGCTTGTCTGGAATTGAGCCTTTGGGCGGACTGCAGATAGGCCAAATTCTTGTGGTCCGTGAAGATGGTAAAGGGGTGCACAGCCCCCTCGAGCAGGTACCGCCACTCTTCCAGAGCCATCTTGATGGTCAGCAACTCCCGATCTCCGATGGAGTAGTTGCACTCTGCTGGCGAAAAGGACTTGGAAAAGAACCCGCAGGGAACCAGTCGTCCAGGGGGAACTCGCTGGGAGAGGACCGCCCCAGCTCCGGTGGAAGAGGCGTCCACTTCAAGAACAAAAGGCCTACTGGCCACCGGCCGATGTAGGACCGGTGCTGCTGCAAAGGAGCGTTTCAGCGCCAGAAAGGCATCTTCCGCCTCGGAGGACCAATGATCAGGCTTAGTTCCTTTGCGGGTCAAGGCCGAGATAGGTTTGGTCAACGAGGAAAAATGCGGCACGAACTGTCGGTAATAATTCGCGAATCCGAGAAAACGCTGGATGGCTTTGATTCCGACAGGACGGGGCCACTTGAGTACCGCCGAGAGTTTCTCGGGATCCATCTTCAGACCGGAATCTGTGATGACATGACCCAAGAAGGGTAACGAGGTCTGCTCGAAGAGACACTTCTCAATCTTGGCGTAGAGGTGATTCTCCCGGAGACGGTGCAGGACCATGCGTACGCTTCTCCGATGGGAGGAAAGGTCAGGCGAAAAGATGAGGATATCGTCTAAATACACTATTACGCAAGAGTACAGAAGGTCCCGAAACACCTCGTTAGCGAACTCCTGGAAGACAGCTGGAGCATTGCAGAGACCAAACGGCATGACTAAATACTCATAATGACCATCACGGGTATTGAAGGCCGTCTTCCATTCGTCGCCTGCGCGAATCCGGATCAAATTGTAGGCTCCCCGCAGGTCCAGCTTCGTGAAGATTCGAGCCCCTCTCAGCTGGTCGAAGAGTTCTGGGATAAGTGGAAGTGGGTATCGATTCTTAACTGTAATATTGTTCAGGCCCTGGTAGTCGATACATGGTCTAAGAGATCCGTCTTTCTTCCGAACAAAGAAGAAGCCTGCACCTGCTGGGGACGAGGACTTTTGGATGAACCCCTTCGCCAAGTTCTCCCGGATGTATTCAGTCATGGCCGTGGTCTCTGCTGGAGATAAGGGATACGTCCTCCCCCTGGGCGGAGTGGCTCCGGGAAGCAAGTTGATAGGGCAGTCATAAGCCCGATACGGAGGCAGAGACTCCGCTTCTTTTCTACTGAAAACGTCGGCGTACACGTAGTACGGTGCGGGGAGACCCGTGAGATTGGCCGGTGTTGGCAGGAGACGAGGATGGAGGACGGATTGCAAACAACGAGTGTGGCAGGACTGACCCCAGCGGAGGATCTCCCCTGAGCGCCAGTCGACAACTGGCTCGTGCAGCCGAAGCCAGGGTAATCCGAGGAGGACAGCGTGAGACAATTTAGGCAGCACGTAGAAGGCTATCTTTTCAAAATGAAGCGCTCCAATTTTTAAGTCCACTTCGGTCATGATCCTGGTAACGAGCCCGGGAAGGGGTGTTCCATCGACGGAGGTGATAGCCCGTGGGTCTTTTAGGATAACCACCGGAATCTGAAGTTCGTCCACCTCTTGCTGCCGGATGAAATTGCCAGCCGCACCCGAGTCCACATATGCCTCTACAGATCTGCGCTCCCGTCCTGAAACAATTAAAGCTGAAAGGGTAAGAGGCAGAGAGGAATTATGATCACCTAGGGAGACCTCTCTTACCTGACCTAGGTGGAGGCGTTTCCCGGCCTCTCAGGACAAGTGCGGATGAAGTGATTAGCCCCACCACAATACAGGCAGAGCCCGTTTGTCATCCTCTCTCTGCGACGCTGCTCGGTCAACCTGACCCGATCTACCTGCATGGGCTCGGGGACGCTGCTAGTAGAGGGAGCTGCAGAGCGTGGAATGGGCGCTTGATATAGCCTGAAGGGTCTGCGTTCTCTAACCGATTCCCGCGAGCGCTCCAAAAATCGGAGGTCTATGCACGTAGCCAGGGCTATAAGGTCCTCCAGAGTGGTGGGGGTATCCCGACCGGCTAGCTCGTCTTTAATCTTGCTGGAAAGGCCTCTCCAGAAGGCACCCACAAGTGCCTCATTATTCCATCCGAGTTCTGACGACAACGTCCGAAAACGGATGGCGTACTGCCCCACAGTAAGCGACCCTTGGCGGAGATTAAAGAGAGCTTCTGTGGTAGAAGCCAAGCGGCCGGGTTCGTCAAACACCTTGCGAAATGTTTCCAGGAAGTTCTGGATACTCGCTACGACGGGATCATCCCTCTCCCATAGAGGGTTCACCCAGGACAGGGCTTCTCCCTCGAGGTGGGATACTATGAACGCCACCTTGGCGCGATCCGTGGGATATTGTTGGGGCAACAGCTCGAAGTGCAGTCTGCACTGGTTTAAAAAGCCCCGACAAAGTTTAGGATCTCCACCATATCTGGGAGGCTTACCCAGGCGGGGGGGCGGGGAGGAGACAGCGTCCCTGGGAGGGTTAGAGACGACCGCAGCGGACTGCAAGGCAAGCAGTCGGTCATCGATGGACGCCATATACCCCAAAATGTGGGACTGGGCATCGCGCTGCTGCGCAAGCTCCTGCTGCAGGCTGGCTAGGAGGGGAGCATGCCCGGGGTCAGAGGTCTGCATAGCGGACAAACGGGTGTCCATGGACTTCATGAAAGACATGATTCGGGCCTGATTTTCACGCAGGAACAACAGTTCCTTCTGCGTGGCAGCCGTGGCACCGGCGGGGTCCATGGCCTGAGAGTACTGTGACGTTTTTCGAAAACGGACGTCCGAGAGTGGACCCTCTGGGTCGCGGATCTGGAGCCCCGGGGGTCGAGTGCTCCAGGTGAAGACCGACCCCTATACAGGGATCGTTTGGGGCAAGACTACCGAGGACAGAACCGCGACAGCCAGTACCAGGAGGGGCTGCTCAAGGACAAGAGGCGCCCATAGGCAGGAGTACTGGACTGAGAGGTAGAGGACCTTAACAGGATTACAGGATGGGTAGACCGACAGGGAGCAGGTACTAGAGGGGAGAGGACCGGGAGGATGCACACAAGGAGGTACCAGGAGGGAGAACAGGGCGGTCATGCAGGGTGAGAGAACACTGGGAACAAGGAAGCAGAGCCGGGGGCTGGTAGCCACGGGGAAGACAGACAGGACACAGGCGGCACTATAGAAACCGGAAAGGGGCCAAAGCGCAGCGTGGCGAGCACATAGCAACTCTCAGGTGTCCTCTCAATAGAGAGCACGCCAGAAATACCCTAGGGTCCGGAAGCGGGCGGTACGTGCTGCCCCCGGCGCCACCCCCCGTAGGCAGAAGAGGGGACGCTGGTGCGCGCGCGCGCCCTAAGGAAGGAGCGCGGTGCCGTCACAGGAGGGGAGGCAGAGCGTGGGAGCGCGCCGCGGCGAGGACGCCGGTAGGAGGTGGTGGCGGCGGTTGCCGCTGGAGGAGGGGCGGGAGCGGGTGCAGCCATGACCGCCGACATGACAGCGGGCACGGCTTGAGACACAGGACAGGCGGGCACGGCTTGAGACACAGGACAGGCGGGCACGGCTTGAGACATAGGACAGGCGGGCACGGCTTGAGACACAGGACAGGTGGGCATGGCTTGAGACACAGGACAGGCGGGCATGGCTTGAGACACAGGACAGGCGGGCACGGCTTGAGAAGGAACAGGTAGGGACCTGTTCACACAGCAGGTGCAGGTATGGATGCAGGCAGGCAGGCGTGGTCTATGAGAGAACAGGTTTGGACCTGTTCACACAGGAGGTGCAGGTATGGATGCAGGCAGGCGTGGAATATGAAGGAACAGGTCTGGACCTGTTCACACAGGCGATGCGGGTATGGGTATAGGCAGGAAGGAGTGGTATATGAGAGAACAGGTTTGGACCTGTTCACACAGGAGGTGCAGGTAGGCAGAGCCGCAGGAGTGCGGAGCAGGCAGAGCCTCAGGAGTGCGGAGCAGGCAGAGCTGCGAGGGTGCAGATGCACAGATAAAGCTGCGAGGGTGCAGATGCAGATAAAGCTGCGAGGGTGCAGATGCACAGATAAAGCTGCGAGGGTGCAGATGCACAGATAAAGCTGCGAGGGTGCAGATGCACAGATAAAGCTGCGAGGGTGCAGATGCACAGATAAAGCTGCGAAGGTGCAGATGCACAGACAGGGAGGACACAAGGAAAGACACGGCAGAGAAGGAACCACAAACAAGGAGACTGACAGACAGAGGTAAGACTGAGTTCAGACAGAGACACCGGGACAAAGACACAAGGGCCAGGATATTCTGCCTCCTGGCAGGTGGACAGAGTACAGACAAGGTATTGGGAACAAGACTCGAGGGCCAGGATATTCTGCCTCCTGGCAGGTGGACAAAGTACAAAGCAAGACTAGAGTAATCCTCCAGAGAAGGAGACACACAGAACAGGGCCTGGCTTGCTCAGCAGCAAGATACTAACTGAGTATAGACATTGCACAGGCAATGTTTCAGTGGGAGTGGTGAAACTAAATAGTCAAGGGCTCCAGGTGATTGGTCAGGGACAGATTACCCAGGTGCACCCTGACTGCATAAGAACCAGAGAGTTCAGGCGCCGCCCCCCTATACACACAATCTGGAAACATGGAGAGCAGAGGCACAGAGCTGGCAACAGACAGAATTCACAGCATGGCTTGAAGCAGAAAGTAAGTTGGTGTGCGGGGGATGGGAGGCCATGTAGTGATGCCAGCAGGGTTGTTACACAGATACAGCAAAGCAGCCCCAGATCATAACAGTGCATCCTCCATGTTTCACAGTAGGGACATTGTTCTTTTTTTGATATGATTCATTTTTCTGTCTGTAAACATAGAGCTGATGTGCCTTTCCAAAAAGTTCCATTTTTGTCTCATCTGTCCATAGAACATTCCCCCAGAAGCTTTGTGGCTTGTCAACAAGTAGTTGGCAGATTCCAGTATGGCTTTTATATGATTTTTTTCAACAATCGTGTCCTCCTTGGTCGTCTCCCATGAAGTCCACTTTGGCTCATACAACGGATGGTAAGATCTGACGCTGATGTTCTTTGAGCTGGAAGTTCACCTATAATCTGTTTAGAAGTTTTTCAGGACTCTTTTGTTGCCATTTGTATTATGTCTCTGTGATGGTCAACGTGTGACTGGACACACCACCTCAAGCAGGGCGAATTTCTATGGCACACGTGACCCTCGATACACCACCTCCAGTAAGGCGAATTTAAATAATATAATGTGCAGCCAGATTCACCGCCTCCAGCAGGCGAATTTCAGTATTACACGTATAACTGGATACACCGCCTCCAGCAGGGCGAATTTAAATAATGAAGGGAAACACCAGGGAAACTGATACATTGGAGGACCCTGCGATAGGGAACGGGGACATGGAGACCTCCTGCACTCCCCTGAGTCAGTGTCTCTACACTCCTAACGATCCCTAGGCTGGTTCCGCACCAGGTGCCGATCAGGAACCTAAGAACCCTAGCTCGCCCTGCACCTAGCCCTTTATAATGAAATGGACGGTGCAGAAACTAATCCCACCACTGCACTGAAACACACAAAAGGAAAGTTACAAAACAGGGGTAGCACCACTTAGCTTTGCTCTGTTGCTCTTTCTCCCAGCAACAGAGTCCACCACCAAAATTCAGCTTCCACCTGAAGCTACTACACCAGAGCTCTGCCTGAGCTGCAAGGAACTCCTCTCTGTAGTTCCTTCCTCCTCCAGACTTGGTTGGAAATGAGCAATATCACCAACAGTGAGTGAGAGAACAAGACACACCTATATAGTTAAACCAGAGCAATCACACCTGTTAGTGATAATCACGTGCACTAAACTAAAGTAACCAGTGTGCAATGACCCTACCGGCCACCGGGGGCAAAACTAGAACTGAAATCACCACAGTGCAATGACCCTAATGGCCACCAGGGGCAAAACTACCTTAAAGCCAAAGGCTTGAATGAAAAAAAAAAAAGGTTACTAGTGCATTTAACTGTCACAATCAAACCTGGATCATGACAGTCTCTTTGATTTGTCATCAATATTCCTCCTGTGGCCATGTCCAGGGAGGTTGGCTACAGTCCCATGGAGCTTAAATTTCTGAATAGTATTTGCGACTGTAGTCATCGGAACATCAAGCTGCTTGGAGATGGTCTTATGACTTTTACCTTTAAAGGAAATCTGTCACCCTATTTTTCGCCTATCAGCTGTAGATGCTGTAGATAAGCCCCCAATGTACACTGAAAGAGAAGAAAAATGAGTTATATTATACTGACCCAGGTGTGGTCCGGGTCCAGTTCGGGTCCAATTCTTGCAGCGATGATGTCCTCTTCATTCCTGCCCGTCGCAGCTCCAGCGCTGGCGCACTGCTCTGCCCTGTTGAGAGCAGAGCAGAGTACTGCAGTGCGCAGGCGCTGGACCTCTGCCGGTGTCTGCGCACTGCAGTAATCTGCTCTGCTCTCAATAGGGCAGAGCAGTGCACCTGCGCCGGAGCCACGACAGGCAGCAAAGAAGAGGACGTCATCGCTGTATAATCTAACTCCTTTTTCTTCTCTTTCAGGTTACATAGGGGGCTTATCTACACAATTACATAATGCTGTAGATAAACCCCTGATGGCGGTGGCCACAGCTGATAGGCGAAAAATAGGGTGACAGATTACCTTTAACATGTTTGTCTATAATTTTTTTTCTAATCTCCTGAGACAACTCATTCCTTCGTTTACTCTGGTCCATGTTGTGTGATACACACAATGTCAACAAACAGCACAGTGAGTATCTGTAGCCCTCTATACAGGTCCATTCACTGATTCCAAGATTGTAGACACCTGTGATGCTAATTAGTGGACACACCGCGGTTTAACATCCTGATTGGGTATATCTTAATGAGGTTGGGTGGCTTTTAGGCTTTTTTTTTAATAAAAATAGCATTATCAAAGTACCCTATATTATTTACATGTACTATTATTATTTACTTACTACAGTGCATATGTGTTTTACTTTTTTTCTTGGGTTTTGTTTGTGAAATTGTCACAGTATGAACATATTTCTACACATTGCACGTTTACCAACTTATGTTCTGGCTCATTTCTATGGTTTATCTGAGACTTCAGCTCCATATCCACCAAGCTGTGATGCACAGTGTCTTGACTTCTTTATATTATGGTGATAACAGAGATGGCATCTGATAATGAACATGCAATAAGCAAACATGCAAAAAAATATGCTGACAACTGAAGGATAGGAGCTAACCAAAGGGATGTTACTTCCTCTTCACAAGTGACCAATCTTCGCAGCATATTCCCTGGACACGTTTTAAAAGTGCAACCCTGACCTTCTCCAATGTAAGAGATAAATGGGCTGGTATAAAAATGAATTAAGCTTCACAGTCAATACTTACCATCATTATTCAAGAAATCTCAGGTCTCTTATTCTCTCAAGCATCATGTGTCTTGTCTACTCTTTCAGATGCTATAACATTACCCTCATCACCTCACTCGGCTCTGTTTACCACCCTATTACTTGGATATTGATTGTTTTCAATGACTTTGTAATCGAGAGACTAAATGGCTTCAAATGAGAAAATAACAGCAAAGAGGAATAAAAAAGGGTAGGAGAGAAACATTAAGGGTGGGGAGCCCGAGGGTCAAGAATGAAACTTCTCCATGCATGAACTAAAGTCATTTTCCGCCCAATAACCAAGCAAATGCTAATCTTGATTCTGTGGTAAGACAGGATGCACCAAATAAAACTAAACAGAACAAGGCCAACTATCATCTGGATATTAGGAAATGTAACTACTATAACCACTATAAGTCAGGGGTCTAATTTTGCATTTCCGTGCAGTCGCCGCACATGTCACATACAACGCATGTCCCTGCGTTCCCAATGTTAAAGATATGTACGCAGGGAAACGCAGGATGCATGTGGCAGTAGGCGAAGCATAGGCAGAGCTTCAGGGAGGAGGAAGTAGGCAGCCATCCGCAGCCCTCCTGAACGCAAGTCTAAAACTAGCCTTATACTTATTACTCTGGTTGTGGTACATGACTTTTATTAGGTTGGCAAAACCTCAGCTTGAAAGTTTCTTATTTCTTACTTTTCTCATTGGGCTGGTTACCTATTGATCCATTTTCTTCTTTCTGTGTCTAGGAACAATGTAATAATGCTATTAAAAATACTGAGAACAATTGCGTTTTTATGCCAGTCCTGCCCACAATGAGAGGTGAGAGCAGGATGGACTGTGATGAAGCCAGACTAATTCATGTAAATTTATGCCACTTTTGTAGGGTAAATTTTACTATCCAGTGGCACATGCCAGATATGTGAGCTCCTAACTCATTAAGTGGTGTGTACCTCCTAATGAACTTGACGCATCTCCCTCCAGCAGTCCTGTTCCTTAAGATTGGCAAGCACAATTAATGAATTGTTGCCAATACGTTTAAATAAGGTTTCTGAGTAACAATCTCACCTGCACCTGCAGTTGGGAGATTTGTTCTGACCTTATGGGCTCTTTCAGATGACCATATTATACGGACATGTGCTCTCCAAGTAAATATCGAACAACACATTGACCAAAGTAAATCAGTATGGTTGTCCAGCTGACAGTTGTTTCACATTAGTCTCTTCCATTTATCAGATGAAACTCACACATTCAAGTTTATGGGTGCGAATCCATAATACATTGGATTTTTTACGAATACATATACAGTATATTGCTATTAACCTAGGAAACTTTATTTGATCATGTACATTTTAAAATAATGATGGCTAAATACAGATGTCACAAGGACATGAAAATTGGATACATAGATGGCAACAAAGATGACAATCAGACTTTTCTACATGAAAATTGGATGAGTTTTCATATGCTCATCTAACCGAGGCCAATAATAAAAGCATGCAGACCATCTTCATAGTAATATAGTAACATTGTTATTAAGGTTGAAGGAGGACTTTAAGTCCATCTAGTTCAACCCATATCCTATCCTAACTTGCCCTAACATGTTGATCCAGAGGAAGGCCAAAAAAACCCATGTGGCAAACAGTAAGCTTCACATTGGGGAAAAAAATTCCTTCCCAACTCCACATACGGCAATCAGACTAGCTCCCTGGATCAATGCAATATTAAGGAAACCAGTGTATATACCCTGTAATATTATACTTTTCAAAAAAGGCATCCAGTCCCTTCTTAAATTTTATTAGGGAATCACTCATTACAACATCATATGGCAGTACAGTAAAGAATCCGCATCTGTGAGTATGCCTAAACCTTCTTTCCTCCAGACGTAGAGGATGCCCCCTTGTCCCCGTTACAGGTCTAAGAGTAAAATGATCATTAGAAAGGTCTTTGTATTGTCCCCGCATATATTTATACATTGCAATAAGATCACTCCTAAGCCTTCGATATTCCAAACTAAATAACCCCAAGTGTAATAACTAGTGTTGAGCGATACCATCCGATATACAGAAATATCGGATTGGATTGGATCGGCCCGATACAAAAAAAGTATCTGGTATCGCCGATTCCGATACCGGAAGTCCCATTCAAGTCAATGGGACAGAAATATTGGAAGGAAAAAAACCCCTTTCTTTACTTGCACATCCAGTTCGGGAGGGGGGAAGAGTGTGGGCAGTGCATGGACAGACACTGTAGGTGTCTGTGTGTGCGGGCGGGGTCTATGCGGGCCTGCCGGAGGTCTGTACGGGCCTGCCGGGGGCTTGTGCCGGCTGCCGGAGGTCTGTACGGGCCTGCCGGGGGCTTGTGCCGGCTGCCGGGGGTCTGTACGGGCCTGCCAGGGGTTTGTGCCGACTGCCGGGGTCTGTACGGGCCTGCCGGGGGCTTGTGCCAGCTGGCGGGGGTCTGTATGGGCCTTCGTGGGGCTTGTGCCGGCTGCCGGGGGTCTGTACGGGCCTGCCGGGGGCTTGTGCCGGCTGCCGGGGGTCTGTACGGGCCTGCCGGGGGCTTGTGCCGGATGGCGGGGGTCTGTACGGGTCTGCCGGGGGCTTGTGCCAGCTGCCGGGGGTGTTGTGAGTTCATTTTCCCCTTCATTACTGAGGCCCGAGGAACTCCCTCTTCTGGTAAAGAAAGGTAGTGAGCCTGATTGTCAAACACCTGAGGCTGATGATTGTGACTGGCTGAGTGGAGTTACGGACTGGATATAATGCTGCCGACGCCCTTCTGCCCTGCGGGTGATTTCTCTGTGGGATCCTTGGAGACCAGTCTGAATTCCTGCTCCTCCAAAGCTAAGTTTGCTGCTCGGCCTTTTGCTTTTGTGCTTTGACTTTGTTTTTGCTTTGTTTTTCTGGATTTCTGCCATTCCCTGCTGGGGTGTGCTGAATTCATTTAGCTCTGTCTTCTGAAAGTACTTGAGTGCTGATTCAGTTTTTGAAGCCTAGCTGCTTCAGGGCCTTCTTCATATCAGCTGGTTGGCTTATGTCTTTGATAGTGTTTTGGCAGATTGCAGACAGCAGCCTTCCTTTCCTTTCCTATCCAGGTAGTTTTGGGGCCCCGTCTTTGCTCAGTCTTTCTGTCTGTGTTAGTATTTTCATCTTGCTTCACCGTCATTATATGTTGGGGGCTGCCTATTGCTTTGGGGTCTGCTCTGGGGCAGTTTAGATTTCCTCTTTCTTTCTTTAGGCCTATGTATTTCTCCGGCTGTGATCGAGGGGTCTAGGGCATCGTAGGAACCCCCCACGGCTACTGCTAGTTGTGTTGATAGGTTCAGAGGTCTGCAATCTGATAGTTGCCAACTTCTCTGGTTTTCTGGACTTAGCTTGTATTTCTGCTTTTGCCTCCTACGGTGACTCATTCATAACAGAATCACCCGCCTTACCGCAGATTCTAGGGTACTCAATAGCAGGAAAGAATTGTAAAAAAAAAAAAAAAAAAAAAAAAAAAAAGTGTATATTTTTTCCTCTATATCTCTGAGGCCGTAGGGGAATTTTTTTTTTTTCTCTCAATGGAGATAAAGCAATTGTCTGATCATGTGGAGCAGCTCGCTGCGGAAGTGCGGGGAATTTCCGCCTACCTTGCTCATTCTCATGCTGCTGAACCAAAGATTCCTACACCTGATGTATTTTTTGGGGATCGGTCTAAATTTTTGAATTTCAAAAATAATTGTAAATTATTTCTTGCTTTGAAGCCTAACTCGTCAGGGAGCTCCGCGCAGCAGGTTAAAATTGTCATCTCTTTGCTGCGTGGCGATCCCCAGGATTGGGCGTTTTCTTTGAAACCAGATGATCCTATTCTGACTAATGTGAACGCATTCTTTCAAGCTTTGGGGTTGTTGTATGACGAACCTAATGCCATTGATCAGGCTGAAAAGACCCTGCTGGCATTGAGCCAGGGTCGTGATTCTGCAGAATTGTACTGGCAAAAATTCCGAAAGTGGGCAGTACTTACTACCTGGAATGATAATGCCTTGGCTGCTCTCTTTCGGAAGGGGTTGTCAGAAGCCGTAAAAGATACTATGGTGGGATTTCCTGTTCCCTCTGGTCTTGACGATTCTATGTCATTAGCCATTCAGGTTGATCTGCGTTTGCGCGAACGCAAAGCTGCACGAGAGGTGTTGCCACCTGTTGAACAAATGTCTGAACCTATGCAATGTGATAGAGTTTTTTCCAGAGAGCAGCATCAGGAGTTCAGAAGGCGTAATAAGTTGTGTTTTTTCTGTGGAGATGCCTCGCATATTATTTCTGTCTGTCCCAAACGAGAGAAACGCTTTGCACACACGTTTTCTGTTGGGGGTGTTCAACCTAAGTTTCTTCTGGCTATTACTCTGATCTGCTCCCTGTCCACATTTTCTGCCAAGGCGTTTGTGGATTCGGGAGCAGCCCTAAACCTAATGGACTTGGATTTTGCTAAACGCTGTGGATTTCCGATGACACCTCTGCAGACGCCTATCCCTTTGAGGGGAATTGATGCTACTCCTTTGGCTAAAAATAAACCCCAGTTTTGGACCCAGGTGGTAATGCGGGTCGCCCCAGACCATCAAGAAAATTGCAGATTTCTGGTGTTGCATAATATGCATGATGCTGTTGTTCTGGGGTTTCCCTGGTTACAGATTCATAATCCAGTTTTGGATTGGAAATCTGTGTCTGTGGTGAGTTGGGGTTGTCGGTGTGCCTTTAGTGAGGCTCCGGTGTTTTCCACCTCTCCTCAGTCACATGATGTTCCTGATTATTTGGCGGACTTTTATGATGTATTTAGTGAGAATGAGTCTGCGTCTCTGTCTCCTCATAGGAGTTATGACTGTGCAATTGAACTGAGCCCGGGGTGTAAATTTCCCAAGGGTCGGCTCTTCAATTTATCTGTACCCGAGCACGAGGCGCCGTGCGCGCCAAAATCAAACTTTTCGGATTTTGGCGCGCACGGCGCACCGTCAAAAGTGCGCAGCGCAGGTCAAAGCGCAACTAGCGCATGGCCTGCGCATGATCTGCGCACCCTATGCTAAAGATAGGGTGCGCCGATCGCAGGCGCCGCTGTGCGCTAGGAGGTGGTGCTACAAGCAAGGGGCGGGCACGCCGGGCAGAGAGGCGGCTCGGGGGCGGAGCTACCCCCGGCCGTGCGTGCGCTTAAAACGCGCTAATGTGAAACCACCCTTAGGCGAAGGGGTAGTTCTTTCTGCCATCTCCCCGATTTGAGACGTGCTCTGGAAGAGTTCCAGGAGGACAAACCTGAGCGTTGTCCCAGTGGAAAGTTGTATGTTCCTGACCAGTGGAAGAAGAGAGTGATGTCTGAAGTTCATTGCTCTGCTTTGGCTGGTCATCCAGGTATTTTTGGTACTAGAGATCTGGTGAGTTGGTTTTTTTGGTGGCCCTCCTTGTCTCGTGATGTCAGGAATTTTGTGCAGTCCTGTGGGACGTGCTCCCGGTCTAAATCGTGTTCTCGCTCTAGTGGGTTGTTGATGCCTTTGCCTGTCCCCAAGAGGCCATGGACCCATATTTCAATGGATTTCATCTCTGATATGCCTGTCTCTCAGAGGATGACTGTTATTTGGGTGATTTGTGATAGGTTCTCTAAGATGGTTCATCTTGTACCACTCCCTAAGTTGCCGTCTTCCTCTGAGTTGGTGCCCCTGTTTTTACAACAGGTGGTTCGTTTGCACGGGATTCCTGAGAACATTGTATCTGACAGAGGAGTGCAGTTTGTGTCTAGATTTTGGAGAACATTCTGTTCCAGGCTGGGAATTCAGTTGTCCTTCTCCTCTGCTTTTCACCCTCAGACCAATGGGCAGACAGAGAGAACAAACCAGACCTTGGAGTCATATTTGAGATGTTTTATTTCTGCTGATCAGGATGATTGGGTTTCATTTTTGCCCTTGGCCGAATTTGCTTTGAATAATAGAGCTAGTTCTGCCACTTTGATGTCACCTTTTTTTTTGTAACTTTGGGTTTCATCCTCGATTTTCTTCAGGGCAGGTGGAGCCCTCTGCCTGCCCAGGTGTTCACACTGTGGTGTTGAGAATGCACCAGATCTGGGACCAAGTGGTGGATAAGTTATCTCTCTCCCAGGAGAAGGCCCAGCGGTTTTCCAACCGACATAGGACCATTGGTCCCCAGTTTAAGGTTAGTGATATGGTGTGGTTATCATCAAAAAATATTGCTATGAAGGTGGCTTCTCCTAAGTTTAAGCCTAGATTTATTGGACCTTACAAGATTGTGGAGATTTTCGTTTGGCTCTTCCTGTCACATTTAAAATCCATAATGTGTTCCATAAATCTTTGTTGAAGAGGTTTGTTGAACCTGTTGTTCCGGGGGTGGCACCTCCAGACCCTGTATTGGTTGAAGGTAACTGTCATGTCGGACGCTGTTCACACCACAGCATCCGGCAGGCAGAGGTAGTTCCACCTCCAGCCACTATAGCCTCAGTGGCGCCGGTTTGATCTTCAGGCTCTCGGGGGTTAATCCTGCTGGAGACCAGGTTGGAAGGTTAGTCACGCCCACGGTCTTTAAATAGTCATACTGGCATATGGGCGTCGCCGATTATAGCTTGTGTTTCATACCAAGTGGTTCCGGTTTGGAGTGGAGGTGTTCAAGAGAGAGAGATTCATATCTGGTGTCGTATGATCCGTCGTTATCCTTTCTCCTTCCCATATTTGTGTTTAGTTGTGCCCTGTTCACATTACTGTTTATTCTTGTGTGTGTGCGGTGCAGTGCAGTTTAAGTTCTCCCTGTCTGTCATTATTTGTGTGGGAGCTTTGGTGGTGTGACTCCTCACTGGGTGGAGGGTGGAGGGTTAAGTGCAGGGCTGAGCAGGAGATAAGGAAAGGTCGGAGGCTCAGGCATTTGCACCTTCAGCAAAAACCCTGGGTTGAGGGTCAGATAGAGTTTCCCCTAGTAAAAGGGACACCACAGGGGCCCCGGGTATTTCAGCCTTAGTTGAACTAAGCCCCCGTGACATTATAATCGGCCCACATTTTTTCAGGAGTCCATGGATCCATTAGATTCCATAACCCGCCAGTTGGCGGCACTGTCCATACAGGTCTCCGAGTTGAAAGGGGCAGTTCAGCAGCAGGGCCTGGTAGTAGCAAAGGTGCAAACGGCATCTGCAGGTATCGGTGCAGAGCCGAAGTTTCCGCTGCCAGAACGATTTTCAGGCGATCGCAGCAAATTTGTCGTATTTCGGGAGGCCTGCAAATTATACTTCCGCATGCGGCCAATATCCTCAGGTAATGAGGCCCAGCGAGTAGGGCTGGTGTTGTCATTACTGAGTGGTGACCCCCAAGCATGGGCATTTTCCTTACCAGCTGACTCTGCTACATTTCATTCGGTCGATAATGTTTTTTCTGCCCTCGGGCTCATTTACGATGACCCTGACCGACTGGCTCTAGCGGAATCTAAAATCCGCGCTCTCTGCCAGGGGGAGCGCTTGGCAGAAGACTATTGTTCGGAATTTCGCCGCTGGGCTGTAGACACACAGTGGAATGACCCAGCACTGCGGAGCCAGTTTATTCATGGGGTATCAGGGAGGGTGAAACAAGCCCTCCTGATGTATGAGACTCCGGCATCATTGGAGTCTGCCATGAGTTTGGTGATACGTATTGATCGCCGTTTTCGTCAGGGGGCACAGGAGACGCTACCTCTGGGGGGAAACAGAGGTGCAGGTGTGGTTGAAGTAGATGAGTCCCCTGAACCTATGCAGATTGCTGGCGTGGCACAGGTTCAGCCTCGCGCTCCGGGATTCCGGAAGCCCGGAGCATGTTTCTACTGTGGTAAAGGAGGTCTTTATGTTAACGTTTGCCCGGTACTACCTAAGAGGGTCACACCGGCGGAAAACTGTTAAGCTCAGAGGGTATGGAGGAGACCCAACTGAGCGTATGCATATCCTCCATGATGATATCTCAATGTATGCTCCCTGCCAAGGTTATTATCGCCGGCAGAGAGCTACCTATATCAGTGTTTGTGGATAGCGGTTCCGCCACCAATCTCATAGATGAGGAGTTTGCACACACCGCCGGGTTTAAGATCGAAAAACTTCCTCACCCCATACAGGTGGTGACCATTAATGCTGTTCCCCTCCCTCAAGGGGAGATTACTGAGTTTGTGGCAGAGGTGAAACTCCACATTGGGGTCCTACATTCTGAGTCGGTTACATGTAGGGTCCTCCGTAATCTCCCAGCTCAAATGGTCCTGGGTTTTCCATGGCTGTCCAGGCACAACCCGGTAATTGATTGGAAAACTCAGGACATAGTACAATGGAGTGGTTTCTGCCAAGACAATTGCTTGGCCACATGTGTGTCCGCCGTGACGCCCAGCCTGCCGGAGGCTTTGCAGGATTTCGCGGATGTTTTCTCTGAGAAGGGTTGCTCAGAACTGCCTCCACATAGAGCCTATGACTGTGCTATTAGGTTAAAACCCGGGGCCAAATTACCTAAGGCCAGGATGTTTAATATTTCTGGTCCTGAGAGACAAGCTCTGAAAGACTACATCGCGGAGAGTCTGAGCAAAGGTCACATCCGGCCTTCGTCCTCGCCTGTAGCCGCGGGGTTTTTCTTCATTAAGAAGAAAGATGGGGGGTTACGCCCGTGTCTGGATTTCCGAGAGTTAAACCAGATTACTATCCGTGATCCCTACCCAATGCCGTTGATCCCGGATTTGTTCAACCAGGTAGCGGGGGCGAAATGGTTTTCCAAGCTGGACCTCAGGGGGGCGTATAACCTCATAAGGGTCCGTCAGGGGGATGAGTGGAAGACGGCGTTTAACACTCCTGAGGGTCATTTTGAGAGTCTGGTTATGCCGTTTGGGTTGACCACCGCGCCTGCCGTTTTCCAACATTTTATTAATGATGTATTTGCTCATGTCCTGGGGAGATTTGTGATTGTATACCTGGATGATATCCTCATTTATTCTAGCGATCGGGACACTCATTTGGAGCATGTTAGGCAGGTGTTACAGTTGCTCCGGGAGAACCAGCTCTATGCTAAGCTGGAAAAATGTTTATTTTTTGTCCAGGAGTTGCCCTTTTTGGGATATATTGTGTCCGCAGCCGGTTTTAAAATGGACACCGCTAAGGTGCAAGCGGTGTTGCAATGGGAGAGGCCGGAGAGTCTGAAAGCACTCCAGCGGTTCCTTGCGTTTGCGAATTATTATAGGAAATTTATAAAACACTTTTCGACTGTCGCCAAACCGCTCACGGACATGACAAAAAAGGGTGCCGATCTGGCGAACTGGCCTGAGGTGGCTATACGTGCATTTGAGCGTCTGAAGAATAGTTTTGCTTCAGCCCCCATTCTGGTGCAACCAGACGTGTCTAAACCTTTTGTGGTAGAGGTTCATGCGTCGGAGGTGGGAGTGGGGGCAGTACTGTCTCAAGGCTCGTCCTTGAGCGAGATGCATCCATGCGCCTACTTCTCCAAGAAGCTGTCGCCGGCCGAACGAAATTATGATATCGGCAACAGGGAGTTGTTGGCCATCAAACTGGCTTTTGAGGAATGGCGACACTTCTTGGAGGGGGCGGCTCACCAGGTCACAGTTATCACCGACCATAAGAATCTGCTCTACCTGGAGTCGGCCAAGCGTCTGTCTCCTAGGCAGGCTCGCTGGGCATTGTTTTTTACTCGTTTCAATTTTCTTGTGACGTACCGTCCCGGGGCTAAAAACACCAAGGCGGATGCTTTGTCTAGGTGTTTTCCGGGGGGAGAACCTCGGGAAGAGCCGGTACCCATCCTTCAGAAAGGGGTAGTGATCTCAGCTCTCACGACTGAGGTAGAGGCGGAGATTGCCGAGGCCCAAGAGGAGGTACCACCAGGACTTCCCGCCAACAAATCATTTGTACCCCTGCATCTTCGGCCTAAGGTGTTGAAGGAACACCACGATTCGGTACTGGCTGGTCACCCAGGGGTGAAGGGCACCTTAGAGCTGGTATCGCGTCGTTTCTGGTGGCCCAAAATCCGGCAGGACGTGGTCTCGTACGTGGCAGCTTGCATCACGTGCGCTAGGGCTAAGTCACCCCGAACCCGTCCTGCTGGCATGCTACCGCCTCTGGGGGTACCCAATAGGCCATGGACAGAAATCTCCATGGATTTTATCACTGACTTGCCAGCCTCGGCAGGGAACACGGTCATCCTGGTGGTGGTTGACCGTTTTTCAAAGATGGCGCATTTTGTGGCGTTGTCCTCTTTGCCCAATGCTAAGACGTTGGCTCAGGTATTTGTGAAGGAGGTGGTCAGACTCCACGGAGTACCGTCTGACATAGTATCTGATAGGGGTACGCAATTTGTGGCGAGGTTTTGGAAAGCTTTTTGCTCAAGGTTGGGGATCAAGTTGTCACATTCATCGGCGTTTCATCCACAGTCTAATGGACAAACTGAGCGCATGAACCAAAATCTAGAACAGTATTTACGATGCTTTGTGTCCGACAACCAGGAGGAGTGGTCTACTTTCCTTCCTCTGGCCGAATTCGCATTAAATAATCACCGCCAAGAGTCATCAGGAGAGTCTCCATTCTTTTGTGTGTACGGTCAACATCCTCAGTTTTGTACCTTACGTCAGGGTGACTCCGGGGGTGTCCCGGAGGAGGATCAGCTAGGAGCCCAATTGTCATCAGTCTGGAGGCGGGTGAAACAGCGTTTGTTGAGCATGAGTGCCAGGTACAAACGGGTGGCTGACAGTAGACGCGTGCCAGGTCCGGACCTGTGTGTGGGTGAATGGGTGTGGTTAGCTACGAAGAACATAAAACTCAAAATCCCATCTTTAAAACTGGGTCCAAGGTTTATTGGGCCTTTTAGGATTTCTGCCATCATTAACCCAGTGGCTTATCGGTTGGAACTTCCTGCGGTGTACAGAATACATAACGTTTTTCACAGGGCTTTATTGAAAAAGGTGGTAGGCTTGGTGGACACGACGCCGATGCCACCTCCAGTCATGGTGGATAGCGAGTTAGAGTTCGAGGTCGCCAAGGTAGTGGACTCTCGAGTAGTACGCCGTACTCTTCAGTATTTGGTGCACTGGCGGGGGTATGGTCCAGAGGAGAGGTCTTGGGTTCCAGCCTCAGACATACATGCGGATCGGCTGGTCAGTTCTTTTCACCATCGTCATCCGGACAAGCCGGGTCCTATGAGTCTTGAGGGCCCTGGGGTCCCTCGTAGAAGACGGGGTACTGTCATGTCGGACGCTGTTCACACCACAGCATCCGGCAGGCAGAGGTAGTTCCACCTCCAGCCACTATAGCCTCAGTGGCGCCGGTTTGATCTTCAGGCTCTCGGGGGTTAATCCTGCTGGAGACCAGGTTGGAAGGTTAGTCACGCCCACGGTCTTTAAATAGTCATACTGGCATATGGGCGTCGCCGATTATAGCTTGTGTTTCATACCAAGTGGTTCCGGTCTGGAGTGGAGGTGTTCAAGAGAGAGAGATTCATATCTGGTGTCGTATGATCCGTCGTTATCCTTTCTCCTTCCCATATTTGTGTTTAGTTGTGCCCTGTTCACATTACTGTTTATTCTTGTGTGTGTGCGGTGCAGTGCAGTTTAAGTTCTCCCTGTCTGTCATTATTTGTGTGGGAGCTTTGGTGGTGTGACTCCTCACTGGGTGGAGGGTGGAGGGTTAAGTGCAGGGCTGAGCAGGAGATAAGGAAAGGTCGGAGGCTCAGGCATTTGCACCTTCAGCAAAAACCCTGGGTTGAGGGTCAGATAGGGTTTCCCCTAGTAAAAGGGACACCACAGGGGCCCCGGGTATTTCAGCCTTAGTTGAACTAAGCCCCCGTGACAGTAACATGGAGTATGAGGTAGAGAAAGTACTGGATTCCCGTCTGGCTAGACGGAGACTCCAGTATTTGGTTAAGTGGAAGGGTTATGGTCAGGAGGATAATTCCTGGGTCTCTGCCTCTGATATTCATGCCAAACGATTGGTGCGTGCCTTTCATCGGGCTCACCCTGATCGCCCTGGTGGCATAGTTGAGGGTTCGGTGACCCCTCCTCAAGGGGGAGGTACTGTTGTGAGTTCATTTTCCCCTTCATTACTGAGGCCCGAGGAACTCCCTCTTCTGGTAAAGAAAGGTAGTGAGCCTGATTGTCAAACACCTGAGGCTGATGATTGTGACTGGCTGAGTGGAGTTACGGACTGGATATAATGCTGCCGACGCCCTTCTGCCCTGCAGGTGATTTCTCTGTGGGATCCTTGGAGACCAGTCTGAATTCCTGCTCCTCCAAAGCTAAGTTTGCTGCTCGGCCTTTTGCTTTTGTGCTTTGACTTTGTTTTTGCTTTGTTTTTCTGGATTTCTGCCATTCCCTGCTGGGGTGTGCTGAATTCATTTAGCTCTGTCTTCTGAAAATACCTGAGTGCTGATTCAGTTTTTGAAGCCTAGCTGCTTCAGGGCCTTTTTCATATCAGCTGGTTGGCTTATGTCTTTGATAGGGTTTTGGCAGATTGCAGACAGCAGCCTTCCTTTCCTTTCCTATCCAGGTAGTTTTGGGGCCCCGTCTTTGCTCAGTCTATCTTTCTGTCTGTGTTAGTATTTTCATCTTGCTTCACCGTCATTATATGTTGGGGGCTGCCTATTGCTTTGGGGTCTGCTCTGGGGCAGTTTAGATTTCCTCTTTCTTTCTTTAGGCCTATGTATTTCTCCGGCTGTGATCGAGGGGTCTAGGGCATCGTAGGAACCCCCCACGGCTACTGCTAGTTGTGTTGATAGGTTCAGGGGTCTGCAATCTGATAGTTGCCAACTTCTCTGGTTTTCTGGACTTAGCTTGTATTTCTGCTTTTGCCTCCTACGGTGACTCATTCATAACACGGGGGTCTATACGGGCCTGCCGGGGGCTTGTGCCGGCTGCCGGGGGTCTGTGCGGGCCTGATGGGGGTCTTGTGTGTGTGCAGGCATCGTCCGATGGGACTACAAGTCCCATCGGGCGATGCCTGCTACAATGACAGTGATTGACACATTAGCCAATGATGGGACAGTAGTAGTCCCATCATCCGGCTATTGTGTTGAATGTAAAAAAAAAATATATATATATACATACTACATACATACTACATACATACATACTACATACATACTACATATATACTACATTCATACAACATACACACATACAACATACATACAACATACATACTACATTCATACTACATATATACTACATTCATACAACATACATACATACAACATAATACATACATACTACATATATACTACATTCATACAACATACATACATACTACATACATACATGCTACAGACATACAACATACATACTACATACATACTACATGCAACATACATACATTCATACAATACATACATACTACATTCATACAACATACATACATAGTACATACTACATACATACAACATGCTACAGACATACAACATACATACTACATACATACATTCATACAATACATACATACTACATATGTACTACATTCATACAACATACATACTACATTCATACAACATACATACATATATACTACATTCATACAACATACATGCTACATACTACATACATACAACATACATACAACATGCTACAGACATACAACATACATACAACATACATACTACATACATGCATTCATACAATACATACATACTACATACATACTACATACAATACATTCATACATTCATACAATACATACATATAGACATACAGTATATATAACATAGAGTACATACTCACCAATACTTGTCACATTGTTCCCCGAAGCCAGTGTCATCTATGAAAAAATATGAAAATAACAAACAAGCCATATACTCCCTGATCCGCAGAAATGCACGAGTGTCCCACGCCGATTTCCTGTGGAGAACAGCAGCATCAGCTGATGCGACCGCTCTCTACGGGGCTCCAGGAATCCAATGACGGGAGGTAGGTATCCTTTCGCACTGTATTCCTCCGTCACTGTAAAAAAAATAGTCCCTGGTCTCACTTTTGGCATTGCTGTGTGAAAAAGTTCCCATGCAGCTTTTGCCATAAAGTGAGACCAGGGACTATTTTTTCACAGTGGTGGAGGAATACAGAGCGGAAGGATACCTACCTCACGTCATTGGATTCCTGGAGCCCCATAGAGAGTGGTCGCATCAGCTGATGCTGCTGTTCTCCACGGGAATTCGGCATGGGACATGTGGATTTCTGCGGATCAGGGAGTATATGGCTTGTTTGTTATTTTCATATTTTTTCATAGATGACACTGGCTTCGGGGAACAATGTGACATGTATTGGTGAGTATGTACTCTATGTTACATGTACTGTATGTCTATATGTATGTATTGTATGAATGTATTGTATGTAGTATGTATGTATTGTATGTTGTATGTAGCATGTATGTTGTATGTATGTTGTATGTCTGTAGCATGTTGTATGTATGTTGTATATATGTAGTATGTAGTATGTATGTATGTTGTATGAATGTAGTATGTAGGTATGTATGTTGTATGAATGTAGTATATATGTAGTATGTATGTAGTATGTATGAATGTAGTATATATGTAGTATGTATGTAGTATGTACTGTATGTCTGTAGCATGTTGTATGTAGTATGTATGTAGTATGTATGTAGCATGAATGTAGTATATATGTAGTATGTATGTACTGTATGTATGTTGTATGAATGTAGTGAATATATAGTATGTATGTAGTATGAATGTAGTATGTATGTATGTTGTATGAATGTAGTGTATATGTAGTATGTATGTAGTGTGAATGTAGTATATACGTAGTTTGTATGTAGTATGTATGTATGTTGTATGAATGTAGTATATATGTAGTATGTATGTAGTATGTATGTAGTATAAATGTAGTATATATGTAGCATGTATGTAGTATGAATGTAGTATGAATGTAGTATGTACTGTATATCTGTAGCATGTTGTATGTATGTAGTATGCAGTATGTATGTAGTATGTGTATATATATTTTTTTGTTTTACATTCAACACATTAGCCGGATGATGGGACTACTACTGTCCCATCATTGGCTAATGTGTCAATCACTGTCATTGTAGCAGGCATCGCCCGATGGGACTTGTAGTCCCATCGGATGATGCCTGCACACACACAAGACCCCCGGCAGGCCCGCACAGACCCCCGGCAGCCGGCACAGGCACCTGGCAGGCCCGTACAGACCCCCCGGCAGCCGGCACAAGCACCCGGCAGGCCCAAACAGACCCCCGGCAGCCGGCACAAGCCCCCGGCAGGCCCGCACAGACCCCCGGAAGCCGGCACAAGCCCCCCGGCAGGCCCGCACAGACCCCCGGCAGCCGGCACAAGCCCCCCGGCAGGCCCGTACAGACCCCCGGCAGCCGACACAAGCCCCCGGCAGGCCCGTACAGACCCCTGCCAGCCGGCACAAGCCCCCCGGTAGGCCCGTACAGACCCCCGGCAGCTGGCTCAAGCCCCCGGCAGGCCTGTACAGACCCCCAACAGCAGGCACAGGCCCCCGGCAGGCCCGTACAGGCCCCCCGCAGTCGGTACAGGCACCCAGCAGTCGGCACAGACCGCGCATCATGATGTGTGCACAGACCGCGCATCATGATGACATCATTTCAGCAGCCAATCACAGCCACAACAGTGGCGCATTGCATTATGGGGACTTCCGATTCCGGTATCCGATATTGAAAAAATATCGTTTCTCGGTATCGGAATTCCGATACAGCGAATGTTGGCCGATACCCGATATTTGCAGTATCGGAATGCTCAACACTAGTAATAACCTGTCTTGGTATTGCAGACCTCCCAGTTCCCTAATAACCTTGGTCGCTCTTCTCTGCACCCGCTCCAGTTCAGCTATGTCTTTCTTACACACCGGAGACCAGAACTGTACACAGTATTCTAAGTGTGGTCACACTAGTGACTTATAAAGAGGTAAAATTATGTTCTCCTCATGAGCATCTATGCCTCTTTTAATGCATCCCATTATTTTATTTGCCTTTGCAGCAGCTGCCTGACACTGGCCACTAAATGTGAGTTTGTCGTCCACCCATACACCCAGGTCTTTTTCAGTGACAGTTTTGCCCAGTGTTTTACAATTAAGCACATAATTATATATCTTGTTTGTTCTACTCAAGTGCATGACCTTACATTTATCCCCATTAAAGCTCATTTGCCATTTATCAGCCCAAGCTTCAAGTTTACATAAATCCTCCTGTAATATAAAATTGTCCTCCTCTGTATTGATTACACTGCAGAGTTTAGTGTCATCTGCAAACATTGAAATTCTACTCTCTATGCCCCCTACAAGGTCATTAATAAATATGTTAAAAAGAAGCGGGCCCAAAACTGACCCCTGTGGTACCCCACTGCTAACCGTGACCCAGTCCGAGTGTGCTCCATTAATAACCACCCTTTGTTTCCTATCCCTGAGCCAGCTCTTAACCCACCTGCACATATTTTCCCCTATCCCCATTGTTCTTATTTTATGTATCAACCTTTTGTGTGGCACCGTATCAAAAGCTTTTGAAAAGTCCATGTACACCACGTCCACTGCATTCCCTTGGTCCAGTCCAGAACTTACCTCTTCATAAAAGCTTATCAGATTAGTCTGACAGGAACGGTCCCTTGTAATCCCATGTTGATATTGGGTCATGAGGTAATTCTTCTCCAGATACTCCAGTATAGTATCTCTTAGAAAACCCTCCAGGATTTTACCTACAGTTGAGGTTAAACTTACTGGCCTATAATTTACAAGTTCAGTTTTTGTCCCCTTTTTGAATATTGGCACCACATTTGCTATACGCCAGTCCTGTGGTACAGACCCTGTTATTATGGAATCTTTAAAGATTAAAAATAATGGTCTATCTATGACTGTGCTTAATTCCTGCAGTACTCGGGGGTGTATCCCATCAGGGCCCAGGGATTTGTCAATTTTAGTGATTTTTAGACGCCACCGTACTTCCTGCTGGTTAAGCAGGTGACATTTAATGGAGAATTTTTATCTCTGATCATGTTATCCGTCATGGGATTTTCTTCTGTAAATACTTCAGTAATATAGTGAATCTTGTCTGGGGAACATGATAGTATGTGGACCTACAGTCATGTGCAAAAGTTTTGATACTGAGAGCCATTTTGGTTTTCACAAAATTTGCTGTTTCAATGTTTTTAGATCTTTTAGTTTGATGTTTATGTGGTTATTGAATTACAAGTATAAGAAGTTTATATGTTTTTTCACTTTTATTAGCAAAAACATCAAGTTTATGCAAAGACTCAATATTTTCAGTGTGGACTCTTAGTTTGCAAGACTTCTGAATGATGGCAACCCATTCTTGTCTAATCAGTGCTTGGAGTATGTCACAATTTCTGTGTTTTACTTTGTCTACCTATTTTTTGGGGATCAATCAAGGGTTCTCAATGGAGTTGAGGTCTGGGGAGCTTCAGGGCTATAGATCGAAAATGTCAATGTTTTGTTAACAGAGCCAATTGCTTATCACTAGAGTTGAGCGACTTTTGCTTTTTTAGGGTCGCGTTTCATTTCGTGAAACCCGACTTTTCCAAAAGTCGGGTCGAGCAAGATCGTCCGATTATAGGGAAAAGTCGGGGTCGTCCCGAAACACGAAACCCAATGTAAGTCAATGGGGAATAAAAGTCGGCAGTGAGAGGCGGACAGGAAACACACCTACAGTGCCCATTTGAATGCCAAAAGCATCAATTCTTCTTACTTAAGCTTGTCAACCTTAATTAACTTCATAATACAAGTTACGCACTGAAAAATGGGGGTTATTTGGCTAAATTTGTGGGGGGGGAGGGCTGGCTGCAGGTTTTCATGTGCCCTGGGCGAAAGAGCGCCCCTTTAACACATACCACAACTCATCATGCTCCGATACGGCAGAGAAATAGCGGTATAGTACAATGAAAAATACCTCACTTTTTACATCTCATGACGAGGCCCATCTATTTCTCCATACAAAATCATTGGTCCCATATAATGTTTGAAACAGTATATGATGAGCTCCACATAATGCTACAGTATATGTTGGTCCCCATGGATGAAGCTCCACTGTCTTATGGGCCCAAATAATGCTCCAAACATAATGGGCCCCATTTCTAATGCTCTAGTGTATAATGGGCCCTGTAAATGCTGCTCCAGTGTCTGATGTCCACCTTTGGAATGTTCCAGTGTATGTTGGGCCCCATCTATCATTCTCCAGAGTATAGTGCTCCCCAAAAATTGCTGTCCCAACATAGAAAACAATCAAATAAGTCTCCTCGCTAGGGAATCCCTGTACTTGTCTGGACAGGTGCTGTAGCTTGCTTAACAGCTCGCCAGCCGTTCTCACGCCCAGTATGGATTGCACGTGATTGCACAAAGGTTAGAAAGGGTACCGTATCCCTGGATAACATGTATGGATAGCGTACACATTCAAAATATATGTCTATACAGCATGAGGCAGGCTCAGACGGTGTTAGGCCCAATATGGATTGCACGTCATTGCACAAAGGTTAGAAGGGGTACCGTATCCCCGGATAACATGTATGGATAGCGTACACATTCAAAATATATGTCTATACAGCATGAGGCAGGCTCAGACGGTGTTAGGCCCAGTATGGATTGCACGTCATTGCACAAAGTTTAGAAGGGGTAACGTATCCCCGGATAACATGTATGGATAGCGTACACATTCAAAATATATGTCTATACATCAGGAGGCAGGCTCAGACGGTGTCAGGCACAGTATGGATTTGATGGCCCAGATTACACAGCGGAGGAGCAGGGAGAGGTAAAGATTGCAAATGCTGGGGCCCTGGCCAAGCAAGGGGGGCCCACTCGTGGGCGTCGGTACTGGCACTGGGCCCCTCATAGTACAGCGGTGTGTCTGACGGCGGTTGTGCACCACCACCGTCAGAGACACTTGATTGCACTATGAGGGACCCTGTGCCAGTGCCCGCGCCCAAGAGTCGGCCTACCCACCTGTCCAGGGCAACGGCACTCGCACGGTGTCGTGCGCTAGGTGGTGACCCCGGCCATGGGGGGGAGGCAGCACAGTTAGGGAGTTTTAGAAAGTGGCATATGTTGATGTTGGACATTCAACTGATGCAAAAGGCGAAATAGGTGAAGTACCAGGAAGAGGTGGACCAAAGCAAGCCATTTTTCTGTCACCCTATGTGTCATCAGGGGAAGGTGGGACAAAATCCTTGGAAACCCATGCGTGGTTCATTTTAATGAAGGTTAGATCATCCACATTTTGGGTTGACAGACGGGTCCTTTTTTCTGTCAGGATTGATCCAGCTGCACTGAAGACTCTTTCCGATAGCACACTTGCAGCTGGGCAAGCGAGCTCCTGTAAGGCATATTGGGCCAATTCAGGCCAGGTGTCCAGTTTAGCGGCCCAATAGTCAAAGGGGAATGACCTGTGGGGGAGAACATCGATATGGGAGGAAAAGTAGTTTGTAACCATAGTTGACAACTGCTGTCTCCTGTCACTTTCCATCGATGCAGTATTACCAGTTGTGTGAGCGGTATTTGAAAAATCAGTCCACAACATTGTCATGAAACCCCTGTCTCCAACGCCACTTCTGCTGTGTGCACCACGAACACCTCTGCCAAGCTGCCCCCCAGCCCGTACGGCTCGTGTGAGAACCATCACCACTGCTGTGTGCTGGGAATGCCTCAAGCAACCGATTTACCAGAGTTGCTTGTTTATTAGCCAATATTAGGTCAAGGTTCTCCTGTGGCATGATGTTTTGTAATTTGCCTTTATAGCGTGGATCCAGGATGCTGGCCAACCAGTAGTCGTCATCGTTCATCATTTTGGCAATGCGGGGGTCCCTTTTTAGGATCCGCAAGGCATAATCTGACATGTGGGCCAATGTTCCCGGTGTCAATGATGCACTGCGAGTGCTGGGTGGAGGAGCACTTTCTGGCAAATCCACATCCCTCCAGTCACGCACAAACCCTGTACCAGACCTTGCCACGCCAACATTTTCACTTGCCCCACGAGATGCATCCTCCTCCCCTAAGTAATCATCCCCATCATCCTCCTCCTCCTCCTCCTCTTCTTCCTCCACCTCGTCCAGGAGAGGTCCCTGAGCAGACAATGGCTGAATGTCATCAAGGATTCCCTCCTCCTCTTCCTCCTCATCAACATTGGCTGCAGACGCCTGCTCCTTAAGGTGCGTCAAAGTTTGCATGAGCAGACGCATAAGTGGGATGCTCATGCTTAGGATGGCGTCGTCTGCGCTTACCAGCCGTGTGCATTCCTCAAAACACTGAAGGACTTTACAAAGGTCTTTCAGCTTCGACCACTGCACGCCTGTCAACTCCATGTCTGCTCTCAAAGTGCCTGGCCGTGTATCCTCCCACAAATGCATTATGGCCTGCCTCTGCTCGCACAGCCGCTCCACCATGTGCAGGGTGGAGTTCCACCTTGTTGCAATGTCGATAATGAGGCGGTGGTTGGGAAGGTGGAGCAATCGCTGCAGCTTCTGCATACGAACGGAGTGTACAGGCGACCGGCGGATGTGCGCGCACAGTCTTCGCACCTTCTGGAGCAGGGCTGTTAACTCCGGATAATTTTTGAGGAAGCACTGCACCACCAGGTTCAAGGTGTGAGCCAAGCAAGGTATGTGGCTGAGTTTTGAAAGGGCTATGGCTGCCACAAAATTACGGCCGTTATCACTAACTACCTTGCCTGCCTCAAGATGTACACTGCCCAGCCATGACTCAGTTTGTCGCTTCAAGTACTCGGCCAGCACCTCGGCGGTGTGTCTGTCGCCCAAACACATCATCTGCAACACAGCCTGCTGACGCTTTCCACTAGCTGCTCGATAGGGGGACACATCGTGTGCAACAGTGGCAGCTGCAGATGGAGTGCTCGTACGACTGCGCTCTGTGGACGAGCTGTCGCTTCTGGAGGAGGAGGAGGAGGAGGAGGGTCGAACGCCTACAGCCAACTGTTTCCTAGACCGTGGGCTAGGCAGCACTGTCCCACCACCGCTGTCCCCTGTGGACCCTGCATCCACCACATTAACCCAGTGCGCAGTGATGGACACGTAACGGCCCTGGCCATGCCGACTGGACCATGCATCAGTTGTGAGGTGCACCTTTCCGCTCACTGACTGCTTGAGTGCATGGACAATGCGGTCTTTCACATGATGGTGGAGGGCTGGGATGGCTTTGCGAGAGAAGAAGTGGCGACTGGGTAGGTCATAGCGTGGTACTGCATAGGCCATGAGTTCGCGGAAAGCTGTGCTTTCCACCAACCGAAAGGGCATCATCTCAAACGAGATTAGTTTGGCAATGTGGGCGTTCAAACCCAGTGTACGCAGATGAGAGACTGAGTACTTTCTTGACCTACTCATAGTGTCTGGGAGGGTGAGCTGGACTTGAGAGCTGCATATGGTGGAAGTAGCGGTGGACAGGGCGGACTGAGAGAGGGTTGATGATGGTGATGGAGTTGGTGTTCTTTCTGATGGCCTAGAATCAGTCTTTCGTTGATATAACAGTGGGATTCCCTGACTGCTGTGGCCTTGCAACGACACCTCAACATTTGCTGCTGTGCTAACTGGTGTGCTTACAGTGGGGGAAACAATGTAGCGTTGCTGACTACCTTCGTTGTGATCAGTTGCACATGTGGCACTTGAGGTTTGGTGTTGTGTCCACGCTTGCAAGTGCATGCTGGTTAAATGTCTAAGCATGCAACTGGTATTCAAATTTTTCAGATTTTTCCCTCGGCTAAAGGTCTTTGCGCACTTCTTACAGATAACCTTGGCCTGATCATGAGGATTTTGTTCAAAAAACTGCCACACTGCACTCTTCCTACTTTGGCAGACATTTTGTGGCCTAGCACGCTGTGATCTTTTGACCCTCTGGACAAGCTGTCCAGCAACTCTTTTGATGTTTGGAACCTGTCTTTGGAGTGCTCCGGGCCTGCCAGATAACAGCTGTTGCGATGTCGATGTCTGCTGTGGATGCTCCTCATCTGAGCTATTGGAAGCAGCACCCTCTTCCCCCAATGGATGCCAATCTGGGTCAACAACTGGGTCATCCATCACCTCCTCTTCTATGTCATGTGCACCTTTCTCTGTGTCACCGTGTATGGTGGTATAGTGTGCGGGAAGGGGCACCTGAATCTCATCAGGGTCAAAATCTGGCTCTGTACACTGCGAGGACAATGTAGTGCTCTGAGTGAATGTACCAGCAGAATCATCCATCAGCGGCTGTGCATCAGTGCACTCCATGTCAGATTCATCTTGGCCTGGGTAATTCACCATTTGACTTGATAATCCAGGCATGGTATGTGAAAACAGCTCCATGGAGTAATCAGTAGTATGGCCTGCGTCATCCTTCAATCTTGGTTGGGGTGAAGGACACAAGGAAAGGTGTGGTTCATGAACATGAGCCTCCAATGATGACTCGGTGCTTTTACTTTTTACAACTGAAGAGGAGGCGATAGAGCTGGAGGCTGAGTCAGCAATGTAAGACAAAACTTTTTCCTGATGCTCTGCCTTTAAAAGCGGTTTGCCAACTCCTAGAAAACTAAGCGTTCGAGGCCTTATGTAGACAGACGATGACGCAGGGTCAGCACCTCCTGCATTTGGTCCTATTTTGCTCTTGCCACTACCATCAGATCCACCACCAACACCATAATTACCAGCTGCCAACCCCCGCCCAATTCCACGGCCTCTTCCACCAGCCTTCCTCATTTTTGGTAGAAATGTAGACAAAATCCAACAAACTATATAGTAATGTAAAACAAGGTACAAGGTGTCTATAGGACAGGGGAGTTTTAGAATTTCTGCACACACTTGTGGACAGTGGACACTTGTGGATTGTGTGCGGCCCACTGATATCTGAGCGCTATGTGACACGCTCGATGGCACAGCTGCCTGTGACCAAAGTGACGAGAGGATAATGGAGATTTTGAATCTCTGCGTACACTTGTGGACAGTGGACACTTGTGGATTGTGTGCGGCCCACTGATATCTGAGCGCTATGTGACACGCTCGATGGTACAGCTGCCTGTGACCAAAGTGACGAGAGGATAATGGAGATTTTGAATCTCTGCGTACACTTTTGGACACTGGACACTTGTGGATTGTGTGCGGCCCACTGATATCTGAGCGCTATGTGACACGCTCGATGGCACAGCTGCCTGTGACCAAAGTGACGAGAGGATAATGGAGATTTTGAATCTCTGCGTACACTTTTGGACACTGGACACTTGTGGATTGTGTGCGGCCCACTGATATCTGAGCGCTATGTGACACGCTCGATGGCACAGCTGCCTGTGACCAAAGTGACGAGAGGATAATGGAGATTTTGAATCTCTGCGTACACTTGTGGACAGTGGACACTTGTGGATTGTGTGCGGCCCACTGATATCTGAGCGCTATGTGACACGCTCGATGGCACAGCTGCCTGTGACCAAAGTGACGAGAGGATAATGGAGATTTTGAATCTCTGCGTACACTTGTGGACAGTGGACACTTGTGGATTGTGTGCGGCCCACTGATATCTGAGCGCTATGTGACACGCTCGATGGCACAGCTGCCTGTGACCAAAGTGACGAGAGGATAATGGAGATTTTGAATCTCTGCGTACACTTTTGGACACTGGACACTTGTGGATTGTGTGCGGCCCACTGATATCTGAGCGCTATGTGACACGCTCGATGGCACAGCTGCCTGTGACCAAAGTGACGAGAGGATAATGGAGATTTTGAATCTCTGCGTACACTTGTGGACAGTGGACACTTGTGGATTGTGTGCGGCCCACTGATATCTGAGCGCTATGTGACACGCTCGATGGCACAGCTGCCTGTGACCAAAGTGACGAGAGGATAATGGAGATTTTGAATCTCTGCGTACACTTTTGGACACTGGACACTTGTGGATTGTGTGCGGCCCACTGATATCTGAGCGCTATGTGACACGCTCGATGGCACAGCTGCCTGTGACCAAAGTGACGAGAGGATAATGGAGATTTTGAATCTCTGCGTACACTTTTGGACACTGGACACTTGTGGATTGTGTGCGGCCCACTGATATCTGAGCGCTATGTGACACGCTCGATGGCACAGCTGCCTGTGACCAAAGTGACGAGAGGATAAGGGAGATTGGATTGCTTTTAAAAAAGCAGTTTGCGGAGCAGTGGGTAAACAGCAATGCCAGCGTGTCAGGAAGCCTTAGAAGGCAGCCCAACAACCAACACCACTGATACACCACAATATAGCCTCCCCTTGCACTGCACACACAGTGACTTGTGTGTTGTGCAGGCCAAATCGCTAGCAGCAGAAGCAGTTTTTTTGTCTTCTTCCCTGCCTAACGCTCTCCCTACAGAATCAGCAGCAACCTCTCCCTATACTAAGATCGGCAGAAGTAAGATGGCGGTCGGCGTGCACGCCCTTTTATACCCCCTGTGACGCCCACCAAAGCAAGCCAATCACTTGCATGCCCTTCTGAAAGATGGTGGTGACCCGTGCCTATGTCATCACGTTGCCCACAGTGTCCGTGGATCCTGATTGGCTGAAAAAGAGCGCAAAACAAACTTTTGAAACGCGACTTTGGCGCGTAAGTCGCCGACCTCGTGGCCGACCTCATCCTAGGGTCGGGTTTCGTTTCATGAAACCCGACTTTGCCAAAAGTCGGCGACTTTTGAATTTTTTCGACCCGTTTCGCTCAACTCTACTTATCACTTTTGCTTTGTGATATGGTGCTCCATCATGCTGGAAAAAGCATTGTTCATCACCAAATTGATTTGGGGTGGTTGGAGACGTTGCTCTTGGAGGAGGTTTAGATGCCATTCTTCATTCATTTAATTGTTCTTGGACAAAATTGTGAGTAACCCCACTCCCTTAGATGAAAAGAAGCCACATACATTTAAGGTCTCAGGATGCTTTACCATTGACGTGACACAGTTGAGCCCTACCATTAGTCCTAATATGCCAAACAGCCTGGAATGGGCTAAATTAGAGAAAATAACTTTACCTCAGTTCTCTGTAGTCCAATCTGTCAGTCTTTCCTCAATGTTTTTTTTAGAAAAGTGGCTGCTTTGCTGCTCTTCTTGTTAGTCTACAACGATCTTCACCTCAATGTTCGTGCAGATGATTCAACTCCTGCCTGCTGCCATTCCTTAGCAATTTCTCCACTAGAGTTGAACATACTCCCTAGCTGAACTCTTTAAAACTATATGCAGTGTCAGACTGGGGTGCCAAGGGCCCACCAGTAACAATGACTTTAGTGGGCCCTCTTATCATGTGCATACAAATATTACACTACCCTTGTTCACAAATTTACCTATATCTCTATATAATAATATAATAAAATGTACCTATATCTCCATATAATATACTGGGTAATTTGGTTAATGAATGATGAGATGCTGCTTTATTCTGTACAGAGTAAATCATGTAAATTATGCTAAGTACTACCCATATAGTGGGGTTGAGGGCCCATGACTCCACAGGGGCCCACCGGGGGATTCCCCTGTGGGCCAGTCTGAGCCTGACCTATACTCTAAACAAATATCAGTGAATAATTCATTTGAAAAATCATTTATTGATGACAAAATTATTTGTACATCTAGGTAAAAATGCCCAATATGGAACACAAAACACACATAAAAACAGAGAGCAACCATGAGGAAGGCACAAAAAAGATACAGCCAATAATAGAAAACAGATGTAAATTTAAATACCGTATATACTCATGTATAAGCCGAGATTTTCAGCCCATTTTTTGGGGCTGAAAGTCCCCCTCTCAGCTTCTTCATGAATCATATATGCCAGGGCATCGGTGGGGGAGGGGAAGCGGGGGTGTCAGATCATACTTCCCCCGGTGCATCTCTGCAGCCCCCCTGCTTCTCCCACAGTCTCAGGCTCCTTCCTTCAGCGATCACATGGTACCGCTCATTAAAGTCATGAAGATGCACATATTCATGACTTTAATGAGTGGTACCACGTGACCACTGAAGGAAGGAAGAGCTGCTGGAGACCGCACCAGGAGGTGCTGCAGAGACCACACCAGGAGGGGGTGAGTATATGCGATATTCAATTGTCCCCGGTCCACCACGGCGCGCCGCTCTGTCCTCTGCGCCCTCTGTCTGTGACGTTCAGGTCAGAGGGCGCGATGACGTAGTTAGTGCGCGCTGCGCCCTCTGCCTGAACAGTCACTGACAGAGGACCCGGAAGACAGAGCGGCATGCAGCGGTGGACCAGGGACAGGTGAATATCGCATATACTCACCCCCTCCTGGAGTGGTCTCTGCAGCCCCTCCTGGCACAGTCTCCAGCAGCTCTTCCTTCCTTCAGTGGACCGGGGACAGGTGAATATCTCAGGTGCCAGGGCCCTGAGCCAGCGGTGACACTGGCACCTGTCCCCCATAGCGTGCCAGTGTCCCCGCCTGCTTAGGACACCGGCACCTGGCCCCCAGCGAAAAGAGGTGAGTATGTCATTTTTTTTATTTGCAGCAGCATATGTGGCATATTCTATGGAGCATCTTATGAGGCAGCATATGGGGACATAATCTATGGAGCATCTTATGGGGCAGCATATGGGGGCATAATCTATGGAGCATCTTATGGGGGCATAATCTATGGAGCAGCATATGGGGCATAATCTATGGAATATCATATGATGCATAATCTATGGAGCATCATATGGGGGCATAATCTACGGAGCATCATATGGTGCATAATCTATGGAGCATCATATGGGGCATAATCTATGGAGCATCTAATGGGACATAATCTATGGAGCATCTTATGAGGGCATAACCTATGGAGCATCTTTTGGGGCCATTATTAACCTTTGTGCATTTGTGCAGCATTATATGGGGTGTATTTTGTATGGAGCATCTTATGAGGCCATCATGAACTGTATGGAGCATTATATGGAGCTCTTGATTCAATATGGATATTCAAAAACATTTAACCTACTGATGTCTCAATTAATTTTACTTTTATTGGTATCTATTTTTATTTTTGAAATTTACCAGTAGCTGCTGCATTTTCCACCCTAGGCTTATACGCGAGTCAATAAGTTTTCCCATTTTTTGTGGCAAAATTAGGGGGGTATCAGCTTATACACGAATATATATGGTAGTTTTATCAAATAGCAGCAATCTGGTAGCAATACTAAATAAATATAGAATCTAGATATGGGACATAATTAAATGCTAGTTAAAAAAACAAGTCGGTAATCATAACATTATTTCTAAAAAGATCCAATTGTAAGCTGTTAAAAAAAAGTAATTATATCAAGTGTTGGTCACAAACCAAAGGGTATTTCTGAATGACCAAGCCAAAAAGAAACAATCAATCCAATCATGACATCATAACTGGACTGTAACAATAGGATTACCTGATGTTATGATGCTAATAAGTATATTCCACAGGTATGGACCACTCATCTCTCCACTACAGACACTAATGCACATATCGCAACCTTCATCAGGTGGTATAAGGTGTACTATATTATCCATATAAAGCCTCAGTGAAATAGGTTATCCAATGGCACATACTGAGGAAGAGGCAGAAGGTGCCGTACCTCGGTGTCACGGGCGGCCGACAATGAGCAAAGATGTACCCGAACATCACAGTCTTCCGCCCAAACTGTGAAAATTTCCAGATGGGTGATCTATGCCCACGCACCCATCCAATTTTGCAGTGGGTACATGCATGAGCATCACTTTGTTGATTGCCAGAATAAAGAATAGTATCTAAACATCCTCAAAGAAAAAATTACCAACCTTCCAGGAGCAATTTGGTGACTTTTCTCCAGCTTGATGTCACAAGACAAAAGTGATAAGTAAGTGGCTTAGTGAACAAAACATTGAAATTTTGAATCTGTAGGATTTGACCAAAAAGCTGATAACCAATATGTCAGGTGCCAAATAGAGAAATCTTGAAAAATAAGGATCCACCTTGTAAATATCGAGTCTTTATAAAAATTTGATGTATGTGTCAACAAAAGTTTAAAGTAAACCTGACTGCTGATACACAAGTGGCCAAATAATTGAAAAGGAACAACTCACTTCAATGTATAACAACATCAAAACATACTCAGAGTATAAATCCAATTAAAAATACACTGTGTTCCAAATTATTATGCAAAAAGAGTTTAGGAGTGATAAGGTTAGAATTTTTTTGTTTGTCATTTAAACTCATTGATGGTGATGTGTGTCAGGGCTCTTTATATCACTGAAAGCAATTGCAGATACCTGTGCAAATTAGTTTGGCAAGTGTGTCCAAATAAAGGCAAGACTACTTAAGAAGGCTGTTCCACATTATTAAGCAGCCTACATTTTTTGCCAAAATGGGAAAGAAAAAGGATGTGTCGGCTGCTGAGAAGCAACAAATTGTGGAGTATTTAGGTCAAGGCATGACTACAATCAAAATTGCCAAGACACTTCATCGTGATCATCGCACAATCAAGAAGTATGTAGCTGATTCCCAGCATACACGTGTGCATGCTGATAAGGAAAAATTGAGGACTCTTTCCAACAGGCAATTGCATCAGGTTAAAAGAGCAGCTGCAAAAATGCCTTGTCATAGCAGCAGACAAGTTTTTGAAGCTGCTGGTGCCTCCAATGGTTCTTCCTCTTGAACTTGCTTTCCGCAGCAAGATCATTTTCATGCATGATAATGCACCGTCTCATGCTGCAAATAACACATCTGCATCTCTGGCTGCTATGGGAGGACAAACTTATGGTGTGGCCACCATCTTCCACTGACCTCAACCCCATTGAGAACCTCTGGAGCATCATCAAAAGGAATGTCTATGATGGCGGGAGGCAGTTCACATCTAAGCAACAGCTCTGGGAGGGTATTCTGTCCACATGCAAAACAATTGAAGCACAAACCATCCAAAAACTGACAAATTCAATGGACAAGAGAGTTCAGAAGCTTCTTTCGAACAAGGGGTCTTATGTGCAAATGTAACATCACCTAGAATAAAGTTTTGACTTGAAAACTGTTTGTTTGCTTTCATTTTGTAATAAGCTGATAATGCTTATAATTTCACAATTGACCATTTTTTTGTTCAAAACAAAAATAAAAAGGTTGAAAACTCTGCTGTGCATAATAATTTGGAACATGCATTTTGAGTGTTTATTATTTTTTAAAATATACTGTTTTCACAGGCAGTTTGTTCAAAAACATTGCAATTATACAAGAATATTAGATGACTGGAAAATAACAATGACTGCAATTCATATAGGTAATTTAGAGAAAATATGAGGAAATTTTTTTTGCATAATAATTTGGAACACAGTGTAAATTTTATTCAAATAGAAAAATAAAACAACAGAGACTACACAAGCAAAAATTTGGGGGAGCTAGGTGACATAAATATGTATTGTAAAAGGAATAAGTATCCAAAAACTTATTACCGTATTTTTCGCTTTGTAAGACGCACTTTTTTCCCCCAAATTTGGTGGGAAAATAGGGGTGCGTCTTACAATGCAAACATACCTTTTATTGTTCTGCCGCTGCGGGTGTCCATTACTTGCCGCCAAAGCACTGGGTCCTCTGGGTGCTGCCGCCGCGCTGGGTCCCTCGGGTGCTGCTGTCGCCACGCTGTGTCCCCCCAGTGCCTGCCACCGCCGGGCTCTGTCCTGTGCTGCGTGGGGGGCTCTGCCATTCCATCCATGCCTGTGCAGTGGCTTGCTTCCTGGAAAATGGCCGCCGCGCAAGCGCAGATGGAGATCTCTGCACTGAAATCTCGGGAGATGAGATTTCAGCGCTGAAATCTCATCTCCCAAGATTTCAATGCCGAGATCTCCATCTGCGCTAGCCCGGAGGCCATTTTCCAGGAAGCAAGCCACCGCACAGGCATGGATGGAATGGCAGAGCCCCGCATGCAGAACAGGACAGAGCCCGGCGGCGGTGGCAGCAGGCACCGGGGGACACAGCGTGGTGGCGGCAGCACCCGAGGGACCCAGCGCGGCGGCGGCAGCACCTGGAGGACCCAGCACGGTGAAGGCAGCATCAGGTACAGAGTGTGCGGCAGCACCCCGGGGACAGAGTGGGTGACAACACCCCGGGGACAGAGTGGGCGACAGCACCCAGGGGACAGAGTAGGTGACAGCACCCCGGGGACAGAGTAGGTGACAGCAACCCGGGGACAGAGTGAGCGACAGTACCAGGGGACAGAGCGGTAAGCAATAAGACGCCTGGATTATAAGAAGCACCACCATTTTATTAAAAAAACGTTTTTTTCCTATTTTTCTCCTCAAAATTTGGGGTGCGTCTTATAATCCGGAGCGTCTTATAATCTGGAGCGTCTTATAAAGCGAAAAATACAGTAAATTTTATGCCAAAAGATGCATGAAGCTACTAAGCATATCATGCACCCACTAATAGTTAATGAATTTGCAGTACAGATTTTATACATATCAGCAAGGTATTGCCAATGAATATATACACAGATACCGCTGTACTACTTACATTTTAAGAAATCACCATTGCTCCCCTTCGCCCCAACGCACATTTCGTATGTTACTTCATCAGGAGTCGTTATATTTTTATATTTGAATAAAATTTATTTTTAATTGGATTTATACTCTGAGTTTTCATGGTGTTGTTATATGCTGATACATTCTGCCCATGGATTGGTAGCATGTGTTAGTCACTGGCATTATAATCTTCGCCAAGTATGTTTGACTCAAACACTGCAGCGTTTCAGGGAAAAACATACTTTAAAAGCTGTCAAGGACCGAGCTGCGCTATAGAGTACTCAATCTGGTGGGGCCCAGACGGCTTCTCCCCACCCACTGCCCAGGATTGACAGATCTCTGACTATACATGCATGAATGCAGAGACCGGTCAATCCAGGGCAACGAGCTGAGAGAAGCCGCGGATGATCTGCCTGTCTGACTATTCTCCAGTGCAGCTCAGTCCCTAGTCGCTTTTAAACTATGTTTTACTCTGAAACACCACAGTGTTTCAGAATCAAACATACCTAGCTACGTTTATACATCCAGTACCTATGCTGACTATAGATTGGGTAGCATGTACCAGGAGTATAATTCTCTTTAAAAAATGTAACAATGCTTATACTCATACTTCAGTAACCACAGAAACACTTGAGTAAAAGATCTAAAAACATCGAAGTATCAAACTTTGTGAAAATCAAAATTTGTGTCAGTCTCTAAAAATTTTTGACCATGACTACAGAACAGCCTGATGTAAAAGGTTTATGTTGTGCAAAATGTGGACTTTTTACCATATATTTTTTGAGAAAGAAAAAGTACTGCTTTTCATCTGTCAAGGACTGTCAGTTTGGAATTCCTATGTAACACAGCTTCCTCACCCTAAATCTAAAACACTTTACATAAGGCAAAGTAGCTTGTTAACGCCCCCTATTCACTGACACAAAGCGCACAGGATACTTTCCCCTCTAGCTATGCCCCTGTTTGGTAGACTTCATGAAAACAGCTTTTACTATTGTATCAAAGACATTTTTAATTTCCTTATATCATATCATAAATCATACTGGTCTTTTCTAGTAGAAAATTGCTCTTTTGTTGGATGGTAATGTCAGATGTCTGACTGTACTACTATCTATATTGGCAAGAATTAATCAAGTATAAATGAACATTAGAAGGGCTACTTGCCATCACAAGTATACTGCATTAGCTGTAAAAAGAAGACTATAAGCCTAATTAAAAAAAAAACCTTGATTTTAGCTCAATGCCCAAAAACATAAACCAGTCCTCCTCAGCTCTGATCTCACAATATATAACTGAGGCAAATGAGGGGCAATTCATTGGAGAAAGTCGAGGATCATCATTACTGTATGATACAGGAAAGATGTATATCTTTGTACCGTGTTAGCCAGTGGATAGAAAAATATTCAGGATTGAGAGTCCTCAGTAGTTGATACCTTTTAATGGCTAACTGAAAAGATGGTAATACATTGCAAGCTTTCGAGACTACTCAGGTCTCTTCATCAGGCTAGACTAATACAAAATCTGAAGTGCATAAATATGTGACTTCAGATTTTGTATTAGTCTAGCCTGATGAAGAGACCTGAGTAGTCTCGAAAGCTTGCAATGTATTACCATCTTTTCAGTTAGCCATTAAAAGGTATCAACTACTGAGGACTCTCAATCCTGAATATTTTTCATTACTGTATGGAAATTTTAAAAAATATTGGAAATCCATCACATGAAATAAATTATATGTATTCCTCCATATATGGTCTAAATGAGGTCCAATCAGCAGATCAGAATGTCAGGTTGACCCACGTAAGGCCAGGTTTGAATGCTTAGAAATGGCTAGGTATGAAGAGTAGAGTTGACTGGAAATTCTTCCATAAAACAGTAGATATTTGTATTTAATTGGTCAGAATTTGTGTAATGCTGCTTCAGTTCTCTGTGTTATTTTTTTTAAAGCTTTGTGGTAGATTTATGTCTCTGTGTTTGACTTACTGGAGGCTGGCCAAGTCATACATTTGCATTTTAGAGTCTGCTGCTGTTTTTACGTTCTGTGCAATCAGCTTTGAACATTATGGCATGACGCCAGTCCACCGAGGCTCCATCAGATACCTGATGCTTCAGCCTGTACCTGCCTAACCTGCTGTGACTCGGGCCCATTACAACTACCTCAGCTTCTCTCACACTGGATCCTGAGACGATATATACACAGATGACAGTTGCTCGGTAGCGCCCAGGTCAGACGCGTTTTGAGCACATAAAGCAGCTTTTGTCCTTGACTTGCTAATAACATTAAAAAAACAATGGGATTGGGAATGTTTGCTTATGAATACTGCACGTGATGTAAAGGTTTTCTGTGTTTCACATAACGCACTTGATTTTACCAGCTATTATTAGTCTGCACCCTGAGAGAACAATATGTTTGCTAGCAGAAAACAAATACAAATCGCGGTGGATATGGAGAGAGATTAACACATGCTAACCCTCCATAGGGGAATGCATTACCGCTTATATGTTTTGGGAAAACTAACAAAGAATTACAGATTTAGACTTCCTAGCTGCCAACAATTTATTGTTTTATGTAAAGTTGAACTTCTCATTACAGCAGAAATTTTCTGAAATTTTGCAGTTGAAGAAAAACAAGTTATAGGATTTGATATGATGTGCTACAGCATTATAGATGAACCCCAATCAGAATTAATTGATGCAGCAACTTCGAACACCACTGATATAATATACAAAAAAGTCATTTCTTTCTTGGTGACTATATTATTTATACTTTAAGACCTTAAATCATAGGACTATGTTTATAGGTGCATTTATTGATATACTATACATACATATTCCATTCTGCACTCTTGTTCGAACCCATGAAAATCAAAATATAGCTAATTTATGCACATGGTTTTAACAATTAATATTTTGAAGATTAAATTCAAAGAATAGAAAATTCTCTGAAATTTATCTCTACAAGATAAAAATCTGTGTATGCTTACAGTACAACCTATAAGGCAGCATGCGTTCCTTTAACTCTGTATTATAGAGTAGTATATGTTATAGAATGAAAGAGATATTCTTTCAAAAAAGCATTACTTACAGTGCAGAATATCTTGGCAACATGGTTTGCATTGGGATTTCCTTGGGATTTAGTATACCGTAGGTATAGATTTCGAGTGACATTTGGTCCGAGCTCCGGACAGAAACAAGCAGTTACGGTGAGCTGGCATTTTCCCCTCTCTTTTTCTGAATAGATTTCTAGGGCTTCTCTATTAAAGCTCCATGGAACTTATGGCTTACAAGGAGCTCTTCAAGCTATGTTTTCTCTGTAATGCCGTAACCAGGTTCTGATTCATGCTACCCACTGAATCGGCAGCAGGAATCGACTGACAGGTTCCCTATCATGGAAAAATTGTCATAGTAACTTGAAAAGTAATGACTCTTGTAAGCAGCTAACAAAAACAATTGTGACAAATAGTCTGTAAAATGTATAAATCAGTTCTTATGAAAATCTCATCTTGCGCACACTTTTTAACTCAGCAGGGTGGTTCCAAATATTTTGGAGAAATAACTACGATCTTCTGTGGATGAATGCTTACACAAATCATTCTGTCTCTTAATGTGATTCTAGATAGACTAAATTATATTGAGATCAGATTCTGTGGGGATCATACCATCATTTTCATTGCTCCTTGTTCTTCTTTATACTAACGATACTTCTCAATGAGAGAGTGAATGATTGTTTGGGGTCATTGTCCTGCTGCAAAATAACTCAGATGCCCCCCTGATGGTATGGCATGATAGATAAGTACCTGTATTTCTCAGCATTGTGGATACCATTAATCTTGACCAAATTGCTAACCAATTTTGCTGAAATGCAGCCCCAAGCCTGCAAGAATCCTTCACCATGCTTCACTGTTGGCTGTAGATACTCATTACTGTATTGCTTCCCAGCCCTTTGGGGAACAAACCACTTTCTGTTACAACCAAATATTTCACCTGCCACCATTTTTCTGCACCCAAATTACTATGTTTTTGTACATAGGTGAGTCACTTGACATTTTTCATGTTAAAGTTATGGTTTTGGCTGCAATTCTTCCATGACGTCCACTTCTGGCCAGACTTCTCCAAACAATGGATGGGTTGAGTTGGGTTCCACTGGTTGTTTCCAGTTTTGAGCTGACAGCACTGCTGAACATTTTCTGATTTAGAAGAAAAGCAAGCATATGTCAGCTTATCTGCTGCATTGTTTCCTTGGCCGACTACTGAATCTGTTATCTTCAACATGGCCCATTTGCTGACTTCAAAGCGGAGACATTCAGGCAGATATTTCATTATGCAATATCATCACAAAGGTGTCAGATTGTCTCCAAATCAATTTTGCAGCAGGACAAGAACAATAAAGGTACAATAGAACCGACAAAGAGGTAGTCCAAGAGTGGTGGTAATTAGCGATGAGCGAGTATGCTCGTTGCTCGGGTTTTCCCGAGCATGCTCGGGTGATCTCTGAGTATTTGGAAGTGCTCGGAGATTTAGTTTCTGTCGCCGCAGCTGCGTGACTTGCAGCTACTTGATAGCCTGAATACATGTGGGGGTTGCCTGTTTGTTAGGGAATTCCCAATGTATTCAGGCTTTCAAGTAGCTGCAAATCATGCAGCTTCGGCGACAGAAACTAAATCTCCGAGCACTTCCAAATAATAATAATAATAAATTTTATTTTTATAGCGCCGACATATTCCGCAGCACTTTACATTTCAGAGGGGATTTGTACAGACAATAGACATTACAGCATAACAATAATCACATACAGTAGATTATAACAAATAACAAGAGGAGTGAGGGCCCTGCTCGCAAGCTTACAGTCTATGAGGAAAGAGGGAGACACGAAAGGTGGGTGGTAACAGTTGCTCTGATTGTATGGACCAGCCATAATGTTAAGTGTGTAACAGTACAGACACAGAGGGCTAATGGATGCATAAAGCATGTGGGAACATGATGCTGGGAACCTGGTTATGGTAAAACTTTTGGCTCTGCCACACAGGGTTAGGTTAGGTTAATGTGTTGAGGCGATAGGCCAGTCTGAATAAATGCGTTTTCAGGACACGCTTAAAATTGTGGGGATTGGGGACTAATCGTATTGACCTGGGAAGTGCATTCCAAAGAATTGGCGCCGCACGTGTAAAGTCTTGGAGACAGGAGTGGGAGGTTCTGACTATTGAGGATACTAACCTCAGGTCATCAGCAGAACGGAGGGCGCGGGTAGGGTGGTATACTGAAACAAGGGAGGAGATGTAGGGTGGTGCTGAGCCATGGAGGGCTTTGTGGGTGAGGGTAATAAGTTTATAATGAATTCTGGAGTGGATGGGTAGCCAGTGTAATGACTGGCACAAGGTAGAGGCATCGGTGTAACGATTGGCGAGGAATATGATCCTGGCTGCAGCATTCAAGACAGATTGGAGAGGGGAGAGTTTGGTAAGAGGGAGACCGATTAGAAGAGAGTTACAATACTCGGAAACCACCAACACATGCTTGGGAAAACCAGAGCAAGGAGCATATTCTCTTATCACTAGGGGTAATGATACACATACATGCACATTGCACCCATTGTAGGAGGATAAGGTAATCAAAAAGAGATGGTAATGATATACTAACATGTACATTAAGCCCATAATGGGAAGATATGGTCATGAAAAATGGTGGTGATAATACACTTGCATATGGTAATGTGCTAGGTAGAGATAGCATCTGGTCCTGGCACTACAACATGAGTTTCGCCCTTGGGGTACACAATAAGGGTACAGTCAATGACAATAAGAACTACCTTCAGCATAAAGAATAAATAGTCCTTGAAGTCATGGTCTGACCTCCACAGAGCCTTGATTTCATGCAGTTTGCTAAACAAGTAATGAACACGTAACTAGTCCTAAAAAGGGCAAAAATATTCGAATTATGAAATAAGCCCAGAGTAGGCTATGTCCCCAGTATAAAACACACATTTTTAAATACACTGGAGTTATTTTCTTTTCCCTATATTGATAAAGAAAGCAAGTGTGTATCGTCTTGGCAGTTCTAGTTCTTTTGGGAACAGACTAACAAAAGCACTTGATATAAGTAAAGGCACTGAGAAATCTCAGAGGAGCCTTCCTTAGACTATAAAGGTAGTTAAAAAAAAATAAAAGATAGATTTTGCTATGAGGACACCAAACCGAGCTAGAGATATTTTTAATATCAGAGCAACGACTAGGTCATTTCAGAAACCAACTTACAATACCTACCAAACAGGTATAACATTGGAAGAGATTTTTTTTTCATAGACATGGCTTTGAACCAAGAGGCTAAAATACTAATGTCAATTCATTAGGCTGCAAAAATATTCGTAAATATTAGTTATTAATTTAGATACTAGTTATTAATAAATATATTAGTGAAAATGCTACAATAAAGGTTATTTTATTCTGACAATAAAACATGCATACTTATCTACAGATTGAGAAAAAATTGCTGTCCAATTTTCCAAAATACTGAAGTGCCCAGCTGAGCTGTTAAGACCACCATTAAACATTAGAATGATAATTTAGATGACAGCCATCTTGGCGGGCTCTCCCATAGTCAAGAGCGCTCGTTCGGCATGTGCCCTTGCTTTCTCTATTAGAAATGATGATGGATGATGGACGCATACAACATTACTGAGATCATACAGTATGCTCAGCAGAACAAGAAATACAATATTTGGATACAAAGTCTTCCTAAAATGACTGAAAGAAAAAAGAAAACAAAAATTCTTAACATTTGTTATATATTCATATTAAATCATTTGTGTCATTTGAAGGCAGTTTAACATTTTTTTCTGAAGCCCTTTGGCAAGAAAGATGCTGTATGTATTCTTTTCTGGCACTGCTATTCAACATATGTACAATGCAGCTTTAACCGCGTGATAAATGACAAGCGGCTTCGTCTGACCTTACTCTATCTAAAATCTTCAATTATTTCTACTTTGCAAATGCTTCCAAAAGCAATCTCTAAAATGTAGTAAAGCTCGAGTACAAGTGGGAAATGGTGTGACATGAAAAAAATGGTCCTGTATCCTCTTGTTGTTTCACAGGTGACATATTGGGGCAGGGTGAACTACAACCTCTAATCCCATGACAGTGTGTCAGGGGATTCACAAAGAAAATCAATTAGATAAAAGAAGAAGCAATTCTATTACGGAGACACAGTCTTAAAAAGCAACTCACATTATGTTCTCTGCTGTGCAAGTGAATGGCTACACCAATATTAATTCACTGAAAGGGTAATAGTAACTAGAAAACATTACAGTAAAATGATTAAAATTTCATTAATATTTAGAAAACAGTCAGCTATTGTCCTTTCAAAAAATATAGACATACAAATTCTATTATTAATTGCAACCAAGGCAAATACTAGAGTAATTACCTAAAACTGGTAACACAAATACCTATAGAAGAGGGGTGAGGGTAAAGCATTTTTTTTCCCATACACTAGTACAGCAGAATAATCACTGAAACCCATCCATGAAAATGCCCTAATAAGTGACTCTAATCTCAATTCTACAATAGTGCAGCGTAGAGCACTAGACCTCTGCCTACATGTGCCTCGTAAATGAGGTCACTTCAGCACACAATATGCATGTTGGTGCACCATTTTATTTTGCTGGTCCCAGGATGAACTAGAACTAGCAAAAAAAACCTGAGAACAGACATCGGTCAAGTATCATATGTAAATAGGCTGGCTTGGACTGGCCCACGGGGGAACAGGTGAATCATCCAGTAGGCCCCTGTGCAGGAATGGGTCCCCCACCCCTCTTTATGGGCAGTCGGTGACTCAATATACTTTATTCACTATGTACAGACAAAGCCAACATATTGGCTCATCTCATAATTTATTCTAATTAGCGCAGGGAATGGAGGACAGCAAATGATGAATTGAGGATTAGGAACTGCAAATGATGAATCAAAGGTGGGGGGGTGGGGAGAGCAAGTGATGAATTGAAAGTGGGGGTGGAAAGAGCAAATAATGATGAATTTTGAGGGTAGGGGAGTAAATGATGATGCATTGAGACTGGTGGATGGGGGACAGTAAATGATGAATTGATAGTGAAGGACAACAAATTGGGGTAGGGCTGCAATTAATGATAAATTGAGGGTGAGGGATAGTAAATGATGTATTTAATGTGAGGGAGAGAAGTTGATAATGAATTAGAGTGGTGGTGGGAGAGCGGACATAATATAATCAACTGGGGCAGAAGGTGCATGTAAGCAATGAATCGGGGAAGTGGGAGATACATAGTGGGGGTCGTTGAGAATGCAGTGACTGGTATTGAATTGGGGGAAACAGTACAGGGGCTAATTAATTTATATATTAGGTGGGGACAGTGGCCATTTAAAGTTGGTGGGGGCACAGTGGTGGATTATAATTTATATTTGGAATGGTACATTGCATAATAACTATTTATTTATTAATTATAGGTGCTAGTCTGTATTTAGCTGTGTAGTGTACAAGAAAGGGAAAAAGTGGGAAATGTGCTCTGGAAACAGGGCTCTAGGTAACTTATTTTATGTAGAGATGAGTCCTGGCTGGAAGAAGTGATGGCGGTTTGCTCTGGATGAATTAGAAAAGAAAGATGAAGGACTTCAACAAGAGATGTCACTGGTAAGTCAGTGTGTTATCTGTACACTGACACTATATAGTGTATACTATGTGCAGAGCTCCTGTTTATAATGTCATTGGTGATCCCTGTATTATCTGTATACTGACACTATATGCAGAGCTCCTGTGTATAATGGCACTTAGTATTGTTTTTTTTTAATTAATTATCAGTATTGCAGTATTCAGTCACTATGTGGTGGTAATATGTGGTCTGGTCATGGTGTGGTGGTATTTGTCCCTTTTATGTGGTATGTATTCTTCAGTCAGTATGTGGTAGTAATATATGGTGTGTTCATGGTGTGACAGAATTTTTCCTTTGTATGTGGTATTATTCGGTCACTATGTGGTGGTAATATGTGATCTTGTCACAGTGTGATAATATTTCTCCTATGCATGTGGTATTATTGGTCACTGTAAAAAAACGTATGTGACGCATTCCCTTAAAAGAATAATAAAGAAAAATATACCTAAAAAAGTGTTAAGTGTTGGATATTTTAAGAAATGTTTAAGAGTTTAGAGTAGAGTAGGGTGCTGTCAAAAGAGTCTACGTTGTCATGGTGGCAGCTTAAAAAATCTTTTGGCCAAAAAAAAGCTGCTGGCTATGTATGTGATTTGGTGTTTGATGGGAATTGTTAATGAGTGATTGTGAGGACCTGGTGCAGAAGAGGAGTTTTTCCAAGAGTGGGTGGTGGAACTTTAGAAGGTTCAAGGGGTGGAGGCAGAGGTGGGGTGGAGCATGGGCGGAGTCTCAAGGGCACCCGAAAAGTTTGCCAGTGTGGGCCCTGAAATTCCTAGCAGCAGCCCTGGTCCTTGGCACAACAGTCATGCACTGAATGTAAACACCAATTTTGTAGAGCTTCCCACAGAATTTACAGACATATGTTTGAGCCGCCTATTTCAGGATTTCTACCCTCCATTTATATGTATGGAGGTGATAGGAAAAAAAGCAAAAGAAAGAAATTCAAGCAATTCCAGACTATTATTCTCCATTGAGTGCTATTGCAAGTTAAGGAAAGAGTCAAGCAAGCAGGACACACCAGCTAAAAATATTTGACTGGCTAAATGACAGTTATTTGCTGAATAATCAAGAAACTCTTGAGACGGTCTCAAATGGAGCAGTCAGGGGAAATTGAGACTAAATGTGAAGCTGAGCAAAGCATTTAAGGTTAAGAAAGACAGCTGGGGTCATCCGAGGAAACACTATGGTACACATATAAAGGAGCTATCAGCACAATGCAGGCCTAAGGCGGATTTAGCTTTGAATTAGCATCATGTGTACATTACTTGGCAAGCTTAATATTCTTGCCATATTATATTGTTTACACACTAGTCAGCATATAGGACATTGCTAGGCCCAATATGTTTTACTACTACTGTGTATTATACTGGACATGCTTCACCTTACTGGGGGTATTCTTGCACAAGGATGACAGGAGACTGCTGCTATGGCAAAGCTAAGCTACCATTGCTCCGTATTCCCATGCGGTATACAGAAAAATTGGAGAACCTAGCATATTTTATGAATGGATATGATGATGTGGTTACTGTTGTATATTTCACATCATTTCTAATTCAATGGAAACAGAGAGAGAAAAGACCCTTAAGTCATAATGGCTGCCCGTGTGGTGACCTGTCAAAAACATATTTATATATTATATATTTTCTAAGACATACAGCATTAGTCCAAATGAAATTGTCAGATTGGTCTTTGATTCCTTGTGTGGACTTTACATTTCCCCCAAAATACAGAATAATGCAAATGAAGTGGTTTTACAGATGAAAATAAAAAAGTCACACAATTTCGCCATGCAAAGAGTGAAGTCCTCTTTACATCTACATGTACCAAGTGCTCATGTTACAATGCATTTGTCTCAAAATTCTGTGACCTTAGTAGTAGCAGATAAATGCTAGGTTCTGCAACCAATGGGCTACCATTCTTGAATTGGCAGTTGATGGCCATCTTGTTTCTAGTGTCACACAATATAAGGGCTCTCTCACATGATCTCTTCAGAGCATGATCTCTGTTCAGAGCTTGAGCCGAGTGTCAGTTTATTGTGATCCGATTCTCTTGCATGAGAGATCATATCACAGGTGCGGAGAAGACGGAGAACTTAATTTCTCCATCTTCTCCATTTTGTGCGTCCGTGTAAATTGGACTGCATTTGGATGAAATTCGAGTGCAGTCTGATTTGTTACTCGCACCCATAGACTTGATTGGATCTATGTGATGTAATTTAAGGAGCCACTCGCAGATCTGCACTGCACCATAGTATAACATTGGTCCGAGCGCTATCCCATAAATCATCACATAGCACTTGACCAAGTTATACGCTCATATGAGTGAGCCCTAAATTGGAGAAAGGGATCTTTCCTCTTATTACATTCATTACTTTTGACAATCTGAAAAAAAATTTGGTTAGGTGGTTTCACACTAGCGTTACCAAGCGCAGGGCCGCCGCTAAGCTCCGCCCCCGACCATGCCCCCTCCGGTCAGTTCCTCCTCTGGGCGCATGACGCTGCATGCGACCAGCGTACCCTGTATTTAGCGTTGGGTACGCTGGCCGTGTGCTGGTATGGTTTTGCCGGCGCATGCACCCTTTTTGCGCTGCGCCGACGTGCACCAAACGCACTCTGTTGCATTTTTGTGTGCTCGGCGCAGCGCAAAAAGGGTGCATGTGGAGCGCCCCGCGGGGCCTCGGGGTACTCAGTACCAGGCCCGTCGACTTCCATGGTGAACGGTGTCACGGCGGCGGCGACCCAGTCCGTGGCCCAGAGGCATCCAGTAATAAAATAGGGGAAAGTTGTGTGGTATTTATGTGGTAAAAATGAAAATAAAGTTATTAGATGGTGAAATACGTGACGCCCCCTGTGGTATTCTAGTCAGAGGTGACCAGCGCTGCGGTGTTGTTCCCCTGGGATGGATGTTGGGCGCAGCTATGATGTTGTAGCCCTCCACAGGTAGGGCTGTAGTCCTAGGGCAAAGATGTTAAATAAATAGTAAAAGTGGCTGTAAACGTTGGGGTGCAGATAAATGAGAGAAAGACACAGAGAGGTGCAGTTTCTTTACCTTTTACTGGTAATAGGTTGCAGTCCGGAGTGCCACATACAGGTGATGGAATGAGTCCGGCTCGCCTGCAGGCATTCAGGGGATCCACCTTGCCAGGTGGGGATTTAGGACCTTCCTTCTGCGCTTTGTGTGTGGGTCTCCACTGTATATAACTATGCTGCGACCCTCTATTCGTGATGGTTTCATTAACCTGTACAGCTGTCAGCGTGAACCTATTCCACGGGTACCGTTCTCTTCACCGTCGGCCCCGGGCTCCTGATCCGCTGCCGTGCCCTCAGGTGATTAATGTGCACAGGAATTTACAATCCCCTGTACTTTCAGATTCGGCTATCAGGACTTACAGTTCCTGTCAGCCTAGGACTCTGATGTCCCTTTTCTCTTTATTAGTGCTTCACTCAGGGGTCTGCTATATGCAATATTTTGCTTCCCTAGAGTCTCTTAGTCTCTGCTCTTGTCCTTTCCCTCTTCACAGATCAGCTCTGCCTATCGAGCTCCTCTCAGCTCGGCTCCCTGTCTTCATCTGACAGAATCTTCCAGAAAGATCTCTTTACCTCACGTCCTCACGTTGTAACTGTCATTTTTCTCACAGCTCACAGCTGTTTCGTTTCCATGACAACCCCCTCAGCTGATTTCTAGCTGACTCACCAACCCCCTCTGCTGGACAGAATTTATAAGGCATCTCCCTTTGCAGCCTTGCAGCAGGAAATTGTGATTAAATCTATGCTGCCTGGCATGGGGGTCCCTTTTTGCCTCCAAGCATGACTTTACCCATTAGAGGGAGGTAATGTCACTGTGACAACCGGACTCTGGGGTGTCACACATGCACCGGCAAAAACATACCAGCGCATGGCCAGCGTACCCAATGCTAAATATAGGGTACGCTAGTCGCATGCAGCGTCATACGCCCAGAGGAGGAGCTGACCGGAGGGGGCGCGGCTGGGGCAGAGCTTAGTGGCGGCCCTGCGCTGCGCTTGGTAACGCTAGTATGAAACTAGCCCTACAAATTAAAAAATGTAGGGAGAAATGTTGACAAATATCCACTGCCATATCAATATTTCTCACAATCTCTAGATGTTGCGATTCAGTTCTCAGAAGCCAGGTGTGATTTATTTTTAATTAGATCAAACCACTGGATAGAATTAAAACTGGATGAGTAACCCTTAATTTAATGCTTGCCTTCTCCTGCTCCAGCTATATTACTCACGTACGCATGCTTAATGTTTTTCTATTCATTTATAAGGGCAGTCAACAGTATATTAATAGTATTTATCAAAGACGACATGTTGCGGGATTGAATTTTGTCTGTGCACAACTGTAACTAATTAAATAAAGTCTAAATACTGCATGAAACCAATACATTAACCCTGCTGAAAAAAAAATATTTTTAATCTAATTGATGTGAATTAATCTTTTCAGTTTGCAGCATATGCATGATCATGATTGAGCAATCATTGGAGATTACATCGATCAGCCATAGCATTACAGACCCTGAAAGCTGAAGTAACTTGTCACACCTGTCAATGAGAGCATCATATTAGGCAATAAGTAGACAGTTCTAACAGATGATATGTTAGAAGCTGGAAAAGTGGGCAAGAATTAACAATCTGAGCAACTTGGACAAAAGTCAAACTAGATGGCAGGGACAGGGCATCTAACTTCCAACCATAAATCACCGATGCTTGTAAGAAGCAAAGGCTAGTCCATCCTGTCTAATCTCATTTGAATTTTTGAATGCAAAAATGGCTAGAAGAGAGAGCGGATGCCATTCATCTGGAGAGCCCTTGATGTGCCTAAACAGTGGAAATCTCCCACAAGTGACCTCATTTTGGAAACTTGACCCCTCAAGGAATATGTCTAGATGTGTGCTAAGCACCTTCAACCTCCCTGGTGCTTCACAGACCTTTATAACTTATAGCCGTGAAAAAAAATTAAACAAAACACATTTTTCCCACAAATTTATTTTCATAAGGATAAGAGGATAAAATGCACTGTAAACGTACAATTTTTTGTGCAATTTGTGCTGTGTGCGCCAATAACACAAATGTGGTCGAAAACTATTTTTGAGGCAAAGTGCAAAGCTCAGAAGGGAAGAAGTGCCTTTTTGAAGTTCAGACTTTACTGAAATAGTTTGAGCATTCCATGTCACATTGGCAGAACCCCTGAGGTGCCAGAACAACAGAAACCCCCATAATTGATGTAATATTACAAACTACACCTCTCAATCTAGGGGTACAGTGAGTGCATTGACACCACATGTGCCTCACAGAAACTTATACCATTTGGAAGAGAAGAAAGAAAAATTACATTTTTAAGGCTAAAACAAGTAGCCGCAAGTGTTTAATTTATTAAAGGACTAACAGGAAAAAATGGACCTCTCATTTGCCATATTACAGTGCATATTTTACTGTTATGGTTTGCGGGTGACATGACCCACTGGATGAGCCCCTGAGGCGCCAGAGCAGCAGAATTCCCCTATAAGTAACCCCATTTTACAAACTAAAATGTTTGTTTTCACTACAGATTTTACATTTTCACACAGGGGAATGGTTAAAAATGGCACCAAAATGTGTTGCACAATTTCTGCTGAACGTGGCAATAGCTCATATGTGGCTGTAAAGCACTGCTTAGCCATACAGTGAGACTCAAGAGGGAAAGAGTGCTATTTGCCTCCTGGAGCACATATTTTTCTAGAATAGTTTGCAGACTCCATAAACAGAGCCCTTAAGTGCTATAAGAGCAAAATACCTCCTTCACATGATTCCACTTTGGAAATTATACCCCTGCCAAACATGTGGACTCTAAATGTGGTTTAGGCACACTGTGAGGCATTTGGATTTGGGAGTGCAGAATTCACTTTTCTTCTTTTGGGGGCAAGGAGCCATAGCACTTTTTTAGAGTCTTTATACTATCAATAACATGGAAGCCCCCTATATTAACAATGACAGATGACAGATCTAAGTAGGGACTGTTTTTTTGTGGATTGAATTGAAGATTTTGTTGAAAACATTTTACATAACATTTTGAACCACATTTATCCTGCGCACTTCAATGAGAACTTACTGTGGAGACACAGCATTGTATCATAATTAACAAAACACTGTTTTTTAGCAATCCAGGAAGAATAGACTTATCTATATGTTGACTTTTGAATTTATCTGTTTCTTTCTGGTTGGTCAAGAAAACAGACTATTGATTGTGTAAGCCTAGCCTATAATATTGACTTGCAAGTTGACATTTGATGTAACATATTGTGCTCTTTTCCTTGTGACTAGTGATGTTTACTGATATGCTAATTATGCATTGTCTAGGCCAGCTAGTTTGTTGACTTTTAAAATAAAGGTGGAAAATCGATGCAAATAGACATCCATTCTTCCCCTTTTGTTTGTGAATACTGGATGATTTACACTTGTTAATTATAAAAAGAGGTGATATGCCTCTGTATAGAGAGACAGATTCAGCCAAGACAACCAAACAGTCTCTACAGAACTGCAGCTAAAACATCATGGCTCCATCACAAGGGACAAAAGTGTATTATTCTATGGTATGCCAGCTTAGGGGATTTTAGCCCTGGCTGAAAGAATACAGATCTGCTTCATTGACCATTGCAAATCCATGGATACGTTTGGTGAAAGCCAGGATTGTGACCTACCAGTTGCCTGGCTCCATGGAGATGTTCAGAGAAGCCAGGTTGTGACCCTACATTCAACTGGTCTTCCTAAGCTTGTTGTTACCTTCTCCCTGTGCATGCCACATGTGCGGTAGTTGGCCCTGGAAGTTGAAGCCAGGTTGTGACCTTTGGGTCTACTGGTCTTGTACCTAAATGGACTGTCAGCTTTCTACGCTTGTTACCTCCTCTCTGTGTGCGTGCCACAGGTGGAATTATCGGCCATACAAGATCTGAAGTAACAGCTGCTATTATGCCAGCGAGTCTGTGGAAGGGTGAGACTCTAATGTGCACCATCTTGGGTTCTGTGCTGGGACAGTTCTATGTGTTATCTGCCTGTTTTGTGGTTCAATAAAGTAGTGCCACACTGTGTTACCCTCAACCTATATTGTCTGTGTAGTGTTACACCCACGTTAAAAGTAGAGCAGGCATGCAATGGGACGATCTCTAGTCCATGCGGTTTTGACTAGTGGACGGGGTTCCTGCCAACCCCCCATGTCTCCACACTTACAGATGAAACCCCCAAGGGATCCTTTCAGTATGAGTCAGCAGGATTTCTTAGGACTCTGTCTGGCCTCTGTTCAGTGCTGACCATCTTATCAGAAGTGCACAAAACTGTGGCTGACTGCACTTTTATGCATGCCTAAAATGACGGACACTGCCGAATCATAGGCCAGATGGCATCCACAGTGCCTCCATCTGCCTCATTATAAGCACTGTGAGGCAGTGACAGGTATCATATATGAGGGTCACTAAGCATCTCCCAGGATGCGCATAGAAGAGTATTAAATCCGCTGGAGTGTATTGCAGTCACAGGTATAACTGTGGTTGCAGTGCGAAATAAAATTAAGCGTGGACCTGGTCGAGTAATTTGACCAAGGCAATGTTCAGAAAGACCGGTTAAGTGCTTTTTTTTGGAGTGAATTACAGGATTTTAGTGGGGAAGTTCACTCCCTCTGGTCAGGGTCTTACAAGTGGCCCATGACCAAAGATTCCATTTAAAAACCCTGCAGCAAAGGGTTGGGTGTGTCAGTGGTTGTTTGCAAGTGGCAGAGCAAGTGGCTCTGCAGCGTCCAGCTTGTGTGGGGTAACACAGAGCCAAGAGCAGTGAACGCCTGGCACCCCACAGCGTGATATGGTGATGCAGTAGCCTCCTGGCAACTGGTCTCGTTTACAGACTGTTGAGATGCTCGGCTGAAATCTGGAGGATACCGTGTGCTGTTCATTGAGTGAGTTGTTTGGACATTAAACATATCTGTCACACTGCACCCACACTGCTGCACTACAGCGCTAAGCGTAGAGCACAGGATAGATGTGCAGCTCCAATCAACTGAGGCCCAACCTCTAACCTCACAGGACTTTAAGACTTATTTCCATCTAAAGAGATGGATTTTGTCTGATAGTCTGGTGGGGACAACTAGAAACATGGTTCTGGGTCGGTTGGGGAATTAGCAGGCGAGTAGAAGTTATATCCCAATTTTAACAAGTCCCTTCATTAAGTTTATTTTTTTTATATATCCAGGGCAACTATTTATAGAAATATGGAAACAAACTAAAATCATTAAAATATATGTGTATTTCTAGATTTTATTAAGGAAAATTATTTGTGAAATGATAGCACATAATTGCCCTGTATTAATCTGAAATCAGGACCATGGACAGTGAAAATGTCAATAAGAGAAACATTGGGAAAGTACCATCCACTTTTCTCAAATACATAAAACATACCTCCCAAATTATTAAGAACAGAAAGAGGGACAAATTAAGTGGAGCAGCAAATTTTGGTCACGCCTCTGGCCACAACCAATCCAGGCCTATTTACCATTTCTTTCTACCCTGGCAGGATGAGATGTCAGAGGGGTGCTGGCAGTGAGGGACATTCAGCAGAAGCTCAAGACTGCAAGGCATAGACCCAAATCTGGAACTGTCAGCTGTTTCCTGGGTGGTTTGGACTAGAGAGAAACCGATTTATTCACGGGACTCCGGTCCAGTGTGCAAGTTAGTGATATCAGGCTGCTTGGAAGCAGACCAGCAAACTCTTACCTTCCAGCATCCCCGACGTGGCTTTTGATTAGCCATCTCCTGTTGGGATTTGTGGATTTATTTTTTGTTCATTCAGTCACAATTGTAGCCTCCAGAACGATCTCATCTTCATGTAGCTTCACTATATAACATCTGGCTTTTTTGTGTCTGTAAAGTCGTGTTCACACGTTGCTTACATACTGTTATTTTGTTTTCTGCAGGTGTCCGCACAATCATCTCTGGTTCTTGCATTATTGCTGCATTTTATGCCTCGTACCCCTTATTTGATGTGTTTTTGGGGGGAAAGGTGTGAAGCCGCATTTTAAAGGTTTTTTTTATAGTACAGAAAAGTTTTGAGTCTGTACTTAAAAAAGTATCTGCAGTTTTTTTCATGAGTTTTTTAAGGTTTCACATAGAAACCTCCAGAAAGAAGAAAGCACCAAAGCCAAAAAATTCAGCAATGTCTTTAGAAACACAGGGGTGCAGTTTTTATTAAATCATATTAGTTAATCACATCAAAATTTCTGTGCAAAAAGCAGAAAATCTGAAGCATTTTCGCTACAAGTGAACATGGTTTAAATGTCCAAGCAAACTGGATGTAATTTCATGAAATCTCCTGCCCTCAGTGCTTCTAAAGATGCTATTGTACTCTTTTTTTTTTTGGTACTTTTTGTCTCTATAGACTTCTATGTGGAGCTTGAAAAAAACGCAAGAAAAAAACGCTGCAGAATTTTTAACCACAGACTCAAAGTTCTACTGCATTATTAAAAACATTAAAATGTAGATTCATATCTGCACCAAAAACGCATTAAATATGCTGGATTCACATGTGCATAGGCCAGAGCTGCGGAGGGCTGCGTAGTTCCTTCGTTAAGCCCCGCCCACTGCTGCAACTCTTCCTTCAGCTCCGCCTACGTCTGCATGCATCCTACGTACCCTATCTTTAATATTGGGTACTCAGGACATGCAGATGTTTGCTGACGCATCCGCATGCATCGTTTTGATGCTGTGCCAAGATGAGCCGAATGCAACGTGTTGCATTTTGTTGCGTTCGGCGGGCGAGTCAAAGCAACGTATGCGGATGCATCAGCATACATCCGCATGGCCCGCATACCCAATGTTAAATACAGGGTATGCAGGATGCATGCAGACGTAGGCGGAGCAGAAGAAAGAGGTGCAGGAGTGGGTGGGGCTTAACAGAGGAAGAAAGAAGGAAGTAGGCTGCCATCCTCAGCCCTGCCAAACGCTAGTAACTGCTAGAACTGCTACTTGCAAACATGAGATGTGTATTGGAGAGACCCAATTACAAGACAAGAAGGGAATAGTTTGATTTCATTTATGCACTGAGCAGACAGCTGTAGCCTTTCCCCTCGAGGAGAAGGAGCTAAGAGGACATGAAGACTAGTGATGAGCGAGGAGGCGTGCCACTATTCAGTACTCACCAGAGCATCGCAGTGCTCAAGATGCTCGGAGCTCGCCGAGTATTAAAGGGGTTGCTCCGGTGAATTCTGACTGTGGTGCAGTGATACATTGCGGGACATATTACCTCCTGTCAGTGTATCATCGGAGCCGTGTAGAGTGGTCACATCTCCTGATGTGACTGTTCTACACGTGAGATCGTCGTGGGACACTCGGCAAATGGACTATGGTGGACAGGATAGTATTATTGCTGGTTTATTTATTTTTTGCTGCAGTAGATGAGGGAGTTGGAGATTAGGTGTTTAGTAAGTAAGGTTAATTAAGATTAATAAAGGACTTTATTCTGGCTGTGTCTTTACTAATCCTATAGTTATATGGTCAATAAAGGATAGGTGTCTTTTCCATTACTAAGCAATGGGCTTGATGTCAACAGACAATACAAAGGTGACATCAACCCCACAAATATTACCCCACTTGCCACCGCTACAGGGCAAGTGGGAAGAGCAAGGCTAAATGCCAGAATTGGCACATCTATAAGATGCGCCATTTCTGGGGTGGCTGAAAGCTGATGTTTTTTGCCGGGGGGGCAATATCCATGGCCCCTTCCCAGGCTATTAATATCAGCCCGCAGCTGTCTGCCTAGCCTTTCCTGGTTTGATTTTATAAGGGGACCCCATGTCAATTTTTTCTGGGGTTCCCCTGTAAAATAGCCAGTAAAGGCTAAGTAAACATCTATGAGCTGACAATAATAGCCTGGGAAACTTTATGGCTATTGGCTCCTTCCCAGAATATTAAAATCAGCCCTCAGCCATCGGCTTTTCCTCTGCTGGTTATGAAAATTACACGGGAGTCCACGCAATTTTTCTTAATTTTTTTTTTTTTAAATGAACAGATATTGCATTTCGCGCACTTGAAGGTGGTATGTGAGCACTATATGGCAGTATCTGAGCACTAAATGGCAGTATATGAGCACTATATGCTGATATGGTGGTATAGCAAATCTTAGAGGAAATATATATGTATATTATATTCACTTATATTTGTTTTGTGTGTGAAAACATTATATTTGAACATGGTATGCAATGATATTATGGTCTTCAATGGAGAATGTAAAAGAAGAGGTTGGACAAGGAAATTACATCACAATTCTTTTTTTTTTGTTTGTTAAATAATATATCTTTATTTAGCTTGCAAAGCCACAGACAAATCCGCAGAGAAAACCGCATGAAGTCATTAAAACCGAGTGGATTTTCAATTGCGTTTTCTGCCCAAAGAGGCAGAATCCACGCAGAATTTTACAAAGGTAAATCCACAACGTGCACACATACCTTTAAGGGTATGTTCACACTGGGTGTTTTTGTTGCTTTTTTTCTGCAGCAAAACCTAATTTCTTGGCAGGAAAGAAGCTGTGGGAAAAAAAGCAGGTTTAGTTGCGTTTTTGGTGCGTTTTTCATTGCAGTTCTTTAGTGCGTTTTTCTTAGCAGTTTTGGTGAGGGTTTTGGGTGCGTTTTTTGGGTTAACTTGTGACTCTTTGTGCATGCTAATAAAGTTGAGTTGCTGGCCATAACATTTCTGCAGCAAAAAGGCTGCAAATAATAATACCTGCATTTTTGCTGCATTTTAGCAGCATTTTTCAACACCCATTCAAGCAAGTGGGTGAAAAATGCTGCATAAACACCGAAAGAAGCGACATGCTCTATGTCCAAAAAAGCAGCAAAGCACAAAATCCTGATGACAAAAAAAATGTGTGTGCATGACATTTCTGAAATCTTATAGGCTTTGCTGGTACTGTAAAAAGCAGCTGAAAATTAACATAGTAACATAGTTATTAAGGTTGAAGGAAGACCTTAAGTCCATCTAGTTCAACCCATATCCTGTCCTAACCTGCCCTAACATGTTGATCCAGAGGAAGGAAAAAAAAAAACCATGTAGTGATTAGTAAGCTTCACATTGGGAAAAAAATTCCTTCCTGACTTCACAATAGCATACAAAAAACGCAGCAAAAATGCTCAGTGTGAACGTAGCCTAAGCCTTTTTAAAAAGCAGCTGAAAATTGCAATTAAAAAATGCAGCAAAAACGCAGGTATCATCATTTGCAGTCTTTTGCTGCAGAAGAGTCATGGACAGCAACTCAACTTTATTAGCATGCACAAAGAGACACAAGTTATACCAAAAAGCGCACCAAAACACACCTAAACCTGCTTTTTTGCCTCAGCTTCTTTCCTGCCAAGAAATCAGGTTTTGCTGCAGAAAAAAATGCAGCAGAAAAAAATGCAGCAAAAACACCCAGTATGAACATACCCTTAAGGGTATTTGTGCACATAGCGGATTTGCCTTTGTACAATTTTGCACAGATTCTGCCTCTCTTGGCAGAGAACGCAGTTGAAAATCTATGAGGATTTGATGCAGATTTTCTAACGGTTTTCTCTGCGGATTTGCAAGCTAAATAAAGATATATTATTTAACTTATTTAACAAACAAAAAAGAAATAATTGTGATGTAATTTCCTTGTCCAACCTCTTATTTTACATTCTCCAATGAAGACCATACCATGTTCAAATATAATGTGTACACACAGAAAACAAATATAAGTGAATATAATATACAGGGTGGGCCATTTGGATACATCTAAATAAAATGGGAATGGTTGGTGATATCAACTTCCTGTTTGTGGCACATTAATATATGATAGGGGGAACCTTTTCAAGATGGGTGGTGACCATGGTGGCCATTTTGAAGTCGGCCATTTTGGATCCAACTTTATTTTTTTTCAATGGGAAGAGGGTCATGTGACACTTCAAACTTATTGAGAATTTCACAAGAAAAACAAGGGTTTGCTTGGTTTTAAAGCAACTTTATTCTTTCACGAGTTATTTACAAGTTTATGACCACTTATAAAATGTGTTCAAAGTGCTGCCCATTGTGTTGGATTGCCAGTGCAACCCTCTTCTCCCACTCTTGACACACTGATAGCAACACCGCAGAAGAAATGCTAGCATAGGCTTCAAGTATCCGTTGTTTCAGATGCTGCACATCTCGTATCTTCACAGCATTCAACTGCCTTCAGATAACCCCAAAGATAAAAGCCTAAGGGGGTCAGATCGGGAGACCTTGGTGGCCATTCTACTGGCCATGATGACCAATCCACTTTCCAGAAAACTGTTCATGTAGGAATGCTCGGACCTGACACCCAAATAGATGGTATGGTGTGGTATATTGGGTACAAAGATAGTGGGGCCATTCTTCATCAATGGAAACCTCAGTGCCACTGGATATCTGAAATTGCTACATGATAATGTATTGCCCTCTTTATGGACTGAAGATGGCACGTTCCCTGAGTTTTTCCAGCAAGATGGTGCACCACCACATTATGGGTGTCAGGTCCGAGCATTCCTACAAGGAATCTGACCCCCTTAGACTAGCATTTCTTGCTATACCACCATATCAGCATATAGTGCTCATATACTGCCACACAGTGCTCATATACTGCCATATAGTGAACGCATAAAGCCATACAGTGCTCATATACTACCAAATAGTTCTCATATACCATCTTATAGTGCTCACATACTGCCATATAGCGCTAACATATGGCCATATAATGCTCATATACTGCCATATAGTGCTCATATACTGCCATATAGTGCTCATAAACCACCAAATAGTGCTCATATACTGCCATATAGTGCTCATATACCATCTTATAGTGCTCACATACTGCAATATAGAGGTCTTATACTGCCATATAGTCCCCACATACCATCTTATAGTACTCAGATATTGTCATACTGTATAGTGCTCATATACTGCCATATAGTGCTCACATACTGCCATCTAGTGCTCACATACAACCTTATAGTGCGTGAAACGCAATATATTTGCTTTAAAAAAAAGTTTTAAAAAAATTGTGTGGGCTCCCGCATAATTTGCATAACCAGTAGAGGGAAAGCCGATGGCTGAGGGCTGATGTTAATATACCGAGAAGGAACCAATAGCCATAAAGGTTACCAGGCTATTAATATCAGCTCACAGATGTTTGCTTAGCCTTTACTGGCTATTTTGCAGGGGAACTTCAGAAAAAAATTGACATGGGTCCCCCTATAAAATCGAACCAGCAAAGGCTAGGCAGACAGCTGTGGGCTGATAATAACCTTGGAAAGGGCCATGGATATTGCCTCCCCAGGCTAAAAACATCAGCTCTCAGCCACCACAGAAATGGCGCATCTTATAGATGCGCCAATTCTGGCATTTAGCCTTGCTCTTCCCACTTGCCCAGTAGCAGTGGCAAGTGGGGTAATAACTGTGGGGTTGATGTCACCTTTGCATTGTCAGGTGACATCAAGCCAACAGATTAGTAATGGAGAAATGTCTATAAGACACCTATCCATTACTAATCCTATAGTTATAAGGAAAATAAAGACAAAGCCAGAATAAAATCCTTTATTAATCTTAATTAACCATACTTACTGCTTCCCCTAATCCCCAACTCCTTCGTCTCCTGCAACAAAAATAAAATAAACAAACAACAATACTATCCTGTCCGCCGTAGTCAATTTACCAAGTGTCTCACGATGATCTCAGGTGCAGAACAGTCACATTGGGAGATGTGACCGCTCTACGTGCCTCTGACAATACACTGACAGGAGGTAATATCTCCCGCAGTGTATCACAGCGTCGCCGTCAGAGTTCACTGGAGTTAATCACTCCGGTGCTCTCACTTTATGGCAGTACCGCTGTGTGAGAACTTTCCCAGGCAGCAGTGTCGTAAGTGACAGCATGGAGCCGATCAGCTGATACACTGCAGGGGCAATTATTTCCTGTCAGTGTATCGCTGGTCGGGTACAGCAGTCACATCTCTCGATGTGACTGTTCTACACGTGAGATCACAGTGGGACAATCTGGATTACCTTGGACTACAGCGGACAGGGAGTATATATTGGTTTATTATTTTACATTATTTCTAGGAGACGAGGGCGTCGGGGATTTGGTGTGCGGTGAGTATAATGTGTTTTTATTTCTATCTGAATATGTATATATTATGTATGTATTATGTGAATAATGAATATTTGTGTAATTTTACTTTTTTTTTTAAACAGTGAACACAGGTGCCGGCAGATAATACTACTCTCCCATCAGCAGCACCTGTTATCACTGTTATCAGTGACACCAGAGATAGCCAGATGAGAGCAGTAGCCTCATCAGCCCAGGTGCTGGCAGATGATACTACTCTTCCATCAGTGGCACTTGTTGTCACTGTTATCAGTGACACCAGAGATAGCCCGATGGGAGCAGTAGTCTCATAGGGCCAAGCCTGTTTCACCGCTGTGGGTCACAGTCAGCTGCAGAATCACGCTGATGTGTCGCCCCTGCGGGTCCAGATGCCACAGGGGTACTGCACCTCAACCAGAGGTGGGGTATCCCACTAACAGGTAGGATGGATGCGCCCAACCAGAATTAACCTTTATTTTAACCTTTATTTTTATATAGCGCTAACATATTCCGCAGCGCTTTACTATTTTGCACACATTATCATCACTGTCCAATTCCAACACTCACACCCACACACACACAGTAGTGTAGGAGAGCACCCTTCATGGATCCCTGCTTGGAACACGAAGTGTGCTGGGAGGTGGGCGGAGCGTAGCAAGGGGGAGAATCCTAGGCTGAGGTTGGATTGGATCCCCTGTGAGGGAGGGAAGGAGAAGGACGTAGTCTGAGCAGCTCCCAACTGCATGGGGAGTGCCAGACGGATTGGACTAAAGAAGCAGCAGATTCTCCGTAGGAAGAGTGGTTCTTCCAGGGACACGGTTGGAAAGTCATCACGTGGGTCTCATTCCACGCTGATGGCTGTCAGGTGGAGGAAGGAACCAGACTGGTCGCAAAGGGAACGGCCCCTAGCCTAGTTCGCATTCCTCTGGGTGCCACTAGCAAGCCGATAGTTTTCTTTGCTTTATGGACCATCGCCCCTTCCACAGTTAGTCTGACCAGAAAGGCAGCTATATAGAGTCACGGGAACGGTGGGACATTGCCCGAACAGGATTCGCAGCTGCTGGCCCGGAACGCTAATTGTGAAGCGCTGGAGTGGAAGAAGGAGTTTAGGCAGCGTATAGTTTGGAGACGGCCAGGAAAGGAACACACTAACTGGGAAAGCTGGAAAGGTGCATTTCATCTTATCTGGAAGTTATCTGGACCCCTTTCCTGGAGGACTCAGCACTGAAACGGGCATCTGTGTGCGCACCAGACTGTGAGTAAAGCCTTTGGAACTACATGCCCTTGTGTCCTCCGCTTATTCCTGCGCCACTCCTTCAGCACTGCTACATCTACTTCTCTCCACTACCTCACCATCTACTAACTCATCTATTCTGCCCAGGGATTACAGCCCTACCTGTGGAGGGCTTCTACATCACAGGTGCACAACAACATCTGTCCCAGAGAAGCAATCCTGCAGCGCTGGTCAAACTGACCAGAACCCACAGGTGGCGTCACGAATCACTACACAAACTTTATCCCCATTCAACTCTACCCCTTTTAGACACCCGCCACACACACATGCGCACACACAGAGACACCCCCCCCACACACACAGACAGCCGCACACACACACACACACACACAGACAGCCGCAGACAGACACACATTCTCAGCTAAATTTCAAATGCAACATTGTTCACAGCAGTGACCTGGGAGTCAGAAATGTTTCCAGGGGTCTTCCCCATGCTGTTCCCATGTCATTTGAGCACTTTTCCCATAGATTTCCACACTTTTTAGACCCTCAAAAGACCTCCGGGGGGCCACGGTAAAAAAGCTCAGGTTTCCATAGACTTACATTGGCCTCGTTGCTCGGGTTGAGAACCCGAGCATTAAAAAATGTTCGACCTGAGCAACGAGCACACGAGCATATTATTGTTCACCCATCACTAATGAAGATGACAGAGAGGTGAGTATTTGAAGCCTTGATGTGGTGGGAATGAATCTTTAAATTGGGACTGTCCCGCTGAATCCGGGACGGTTGGTAGCTATGCATAAAATACTGTTATATTTACCAATAGAGTTGAACAAAACGGGTCGGCCAAATTCAGAATCCGCCGACTTTTGCTAAAGTTGGGTTTCACCGATCGAAACCCGACCATAGCGTGAGTGTGCCACTCCTTCAGCACTGCTACATCAACTTCTCTCCACTACCTCACCATCTACTAACTCATCTATTCTGCCTGGGGACTACAGCCCTACATGTGGAGGGTTTCTACATCACAGCTGCACCACAACATCTGTCCCAGAGAAGCAATCCTGCAGCGCTGGTCAAACTGACCAGAAACCACAAGTGGCATCACGAATCACTACACAAACTTTATCCCCATTCAACTCCACCCCTTTTACATGACCGCCAGAGACTGCGGACTGGGTCACCACCGCTGTGACATCTCCCATTGAAGTCAATGGGCCCAGCGCCGACTACCCCACCGCCTCCAGGGCACGTCATTTTTGGCGTCACAAACAGGATGACGAAGCCCGGTACCACCGGGTCCTGTGTGCTGAAGATTTATTACATCAAAAATTGTTAAAAATGTGCAAAAGAACCAAAATGATAGACTGTAAAATGGACTCTCAAAATGGCTGTCGGAGCGGTGAAGAGGGGCGTGACACCGTGGGTGGCCCCAAGAAAAGAGCGTGAACTGTCCTGGGCTTTCCCTGCCTGAAATTTTATACAACAGCAACATGGCCCACCCTCAGAGGAGTTTGTATACTAGCCTGGTATGGTGGAAAGGGAAGAAGGCGCCGCCCCAAGAAGGCGAAGCCAAGCTCTGTGGCGGTAAAGAAGGCGAAGGAGGCACAAGAAGACGACCTGACCGCCATGATGGAGGGAGCGCAGAGACCTGAAGAGCAAGGGGAAGAAGAGTTTTCCTTCCTCGGCACCTATGTCGCAGGCTCTGGCCCTATCTCCAGTATGGGCCACCAACAGCTTGAGGAGGAGATCGCCCTGCTGACCCACAGTCTGCGGTTGAGGTAGGAGGCCCTGCAAACACTGAACCAGCAGCGCGCCCAGGAGGGGCCTGCTGAAGCTGGAACATCGCTGGCAGAACTTCCACTACCGGCCCTCACCATCGTTGCACCGGCCTTCATCCAGGCAGCATCTGATAACGGAGTGGTCTCTGGAACATCACCACCAGCATCTGCTGCCAACTCCACCCTGACACTGCCGCCTGCCAGGAGGTGTTAACTGAGGGACCGGGAGCAGACATGGAGGCAGAGGCCGCGCTCCTGCCCGGACCTGACGCGGCTGTGCAGGTCCCACCGATAGCTCCACCAGGTACCGTTCTTGCACCGGCTTCACCCCCACTGCCACCTGCTGCGGCTGCTAACCAGGCAGCCCCAAAGACCGCTGCTGTCACGGGCCGCCTCCCTGCATCTGCACCCGGTCCAGAACATCAGGAGGAGCAAGGTATGGCCGCCGCCCCTGCGTCCTGGTGGGATCCTGATTTTCTCTTGGCTCCAACCCCCAGGCAGGTAGTGCTAGACCTAGCCTGGGACTGGGACGCCATCCCCAGGGGGGAGACATAAGAACCCCTAGCCATGGTCCCGTTGTCCACCATTGGCAGAGGCCATCCCCAGGAGTTAAAGGACTACTGTCAGCAGCAGATCAGGAAGCTGGCAGAAGAGCAGAGGGAACGGGAACAGCGGAGGCTGGCAGTGCTAGGCCCCGATCTTAAAAAGAAGCAAGAAACTCGCGCAGGGTGGTATGGGCCTAAGGACTCGGCAGGATGGGGTCGGTTCCTTAACTTCAACCTGGAGAAAGGCTTCGGCTTTATCCAGGATCGCCAGGGCATGTGTGACCTATTTGTCCGCCGGCGTGACGTGGAATCGCATCTCAGGAAGGGACACCCAGCCCGTGATTTGCACAGGGAGGACTAAGTCACCTTCACCCGTCATGAAGGCCTACGCAGTTGGTGTGCCCTGAACGTACACTGGATCCCAGAGGAATTCATTTCAGCATATGAGGCAGGTAAAGCCTATGCTCCTCCAGCTGAAGTGGCCCCCACTGTGGTGATTGTTCCAACTAAAATCAGGGTGGCCAAATCCACCGTTGTGAGCCATCCATTGGTCCACGGTGCTACCCCTGCTGTGCCCCAGACAGAGGACCCCCAGCTGCCAGACCAAAATCCAGGGCAGCTGCAACTCCACAGCAGTCTGTTGCCTCACCTCATCAGGCAGCTGCAACTCAGCAACAGGCTGCTGACCCCTATCTTCAGGCAGCTACCACTTATCCGCAGGTTGCCACCCCACCAGCACGGGCAGCCGTCAGTCTAGCTTACCGGGAGGAGTAGCCGCCAGGGAGCGGACACCCTGATAATCTGCCCTGGAAGCAGAAGAAGAAACCTGCTTCCTCCACCCCAGGAGGGGAAAATCAGTAAAGTTGCCTAGAACAATGACAGTTGCCCAGGAGGGTATTGGCACGTTTGCCTCTGTTTTTCCTGTTTTAGTTTAGCCTCAGTTGGTACCAGTTTTATTAAAAATTTGACAAAAACTTTGGAGATCATGAACAGTGACTGATCCAGGAAACACTTTTGTATATAGTTGCGCCTCTTAAGGTGCCCCCTCTTGGTTTTACACAGATCATCGAAAAATAAAGAATTACCTCAGAAGAGAAGAAAAACTTGCGGGTGTGGCCGAACCCTGGGTCTGGAAGTGAAGACCAGTAACTAAGTCCTGCAGCCCACCCAGGACCACCGTTGGAGGTTTTGGGGCGAGTCCTTCACCAGCAGAGACACTGCAAAACACACCGGCTGGGACTGTGTCCACTTCTCAAGAATCATTACTGTTTTAAAATGAAGCACTATATTATGCCTAATAAAAATGTTGGTAGCAATGTTTAGCTATCTGATTAGGAATATATATTCTGCAGAATATAGTTTTGTGGTAGCATTTAATAAAAATGTGACGTTTTGAATAAAGATTTAAATCCGGTGAAGAACCAGGAATCAGCGGCTGTCACCAGGCAGAACTTAGTAGCAAAGATAGCATAGATAAAGTTATTATAGGTAACGTTAAAAGTAAAAGGTACCTCTCCTGTGAGAAGATGTTTGATAGTAAAATAATGTTTACTGCTGGCAGTACTGTTTATAAGAAATAAATAATTTTGTACGTTCTTTATGCAGCATCTTTGTTTTACTTGCAGCCCGCGAACGTGCTGGGTTTAACGGGGGGAATGTGGCACCCCTGCGGTTCCAGATGCCACAGAGGTACTGCACCTCAACCAGAGGTGTGGTATCCCACTAACAGGTAGGATGGATGCACCCAATCAGAATTCCAACACTCACACCCACAAATACACAGTAGTGTAGCAGAACACACTTCATGGCTCCCTGCTTGGAACACAAAGTGTGCTGGGAGGTGGGCGGAGCGTAGCAAGGGGGAGAATCCTAGGCTGAGATTAGATTGGATTCCCTGTTATGAATGGGTCACCGAGGAGAAAAAAACAAAACAAGGTAAGTCACAGAAAACCAGAGAGGTTGGTAACTATGCAGATTACTGATCCTAACCACACAACTAGCAGCAGCCGTGGAGCGTACCTACGATGGTCCTAGACGCTTCGTCACAGCCGGAGGACTAAATAAGCCTAAAGCAAGAAAAGGGGAAAACTAACTGCCCCAGAGCAGACCCCAAAGGAAAGACAGCCCCCACACATGTATTGACGGTGAAACAAGATGAAATCATAAACACAGGCAGGAATATAGGCTGAGCAAACGATGGGGCCTAAACTAACTAGAAAGGATAGGAAAGGAAAGACACTGTCTGCAATCTGCAAAAAACCCTACAAAAATAAAGTCCAACACTTCTGAAAGCAAAATTAACCCTGAAGGCACTAGACTTCTCCCACTATATCAGAACTCTGAAATATTCTGAGACAGAGCAAAAAGAGGCCAATCTAATAAGGGACAAAAAGCAAATTGGCAAATACAGATAAATAAGAGAGGAAATTTAGCGCAGCCCAAGCCGGGGCTGGCTGACCACACAAAAAACTGAATAGACCAACAAAATCTTGTGTGAACATTAGCAGAAAAAACTTAGCTTTAGAAGACTGGAACAGAGCTGAAAACCAAGAGCTGACAAGCCAGAAGGAATTACCAGCACCAGACTAGGGTGTCAGCTGTCTTAAATCCAGTCTGAGATTCCTGAGGCCCAATCGTCATCCTCATTAACAGGTGGCAGATTTCTACTGATTAAGTCAGCCTCACTACCTCCAGTTACCACCAGAGGGAGCCTGGAAGGAGAACTCACAACTGGTGGACCGGAAAATGAACTCACAACAATCCCCTGTGAGGGAGGGAAGGAGAAGGACGTAGTCTGCGCAGCTCCCAGCTGCATGGGGAGAGCCAGACGGATTGGACTAAAGAAACAGCAGATTCTCCATAGGAAGAAAGTTTCTTCCAGGGACACAGTTGGAAAGTCATCCCCTGGGTCTCGTTCCACACTGACGGCTGTCAGGTGGAGGAAGGAACCAGACTGGTCACAAAGGGAATGGCCCCTAGCCTGGTTCGCATTCCTCTGGGTGCCACTAGCAAGCCGATAGTTTTCTTTGCTTTATGGACCATCGCCCCTTCCACAGTTAGTCTGACCGGAAAGGCAGCTATATAGAGTCACGGGAACGGTGGGACATTGCCCGAACAGGATTCGCAGCTGCTGGCCCGAAACGCTAATTGTGAAGCGCTGGAGTGGAAGAAGGAGTTTAGGCAGCGTATAGTTTGGAGACGGCCAGGAAAGGAACACACTAACTGGGAAAGCTGGAAAGGTGCATTTCATCTTATCTGGAAGTTATCTGGACCCCTTTCCTGGAGGACTCAGCACTGAAGTGGGCATCTGTGTGCGCACCAGACTGTGAGTAAAGCCTTTGGAACTACATGCCCTTGTGTCCTCCGCTTATTCCTGTGCCACTCCTTCAGCACTGCTACATCTACTTCTCTCCACTACCTCACCATCTACTAACTCATCTATTCTGCCCAGAGATTACAGCCCTACCTGTGGAGGGCTTCTACATCACAGGTGCACAACAACATCTGTCCCAGAGAAGCAATCCTGCAGCGCTGGTCAAACTGACCAGAACCCACAGGTGGCATCACGAATCACTACACAAACTTTATCCCCATTCAACTCTACCCCTTTTAGACACCCGCCACACACACACACGAACACACAGAGACACCCCCCCACACACACAGACAGCCGCACACACACACACAGACAGCCGCAGACAGACACACATTCTCAGCTAAATTTCAAATGCAACATTGTTCACAGCAGTGACCTGGGAGTCAGAAATGTTTCCAGGGGTCTTCCCCATGCTGTTCCCATGTCATTTGAGCACTTTTCCCATAGATTTCCACACTTTTTAGACCCTCAAAAGACCTCCGGGGGGCCACGGTAAAAAAGCTCAGGTTTCCATAGACTTACATTGGCCTCGTTGCTCAGGTCGAGAACCCGAGCATTAAAAAATGTTCGACCTGAGCAACGAGCACACGAGCATATTATTGTTCACCCATCACTAATGAAGATGACAGAGAGGTGAGTATTTGAAGCCTTGATGTGGTGGGAATGAATCTTTAAATTGGGACTGTCCCGCTGAATCCGGGACGGTTGGTAGCTATGCATAAAATACTGTTATATTTACCAATAGAGTTGAACAAATCGGGTCGGCCAAATTCAGAATCCGCCGACTTTTGCTAAAGTTAGGTTTCACCGATCGAAACCCGACCATAGCGTGAGGTCGGCCATGAGGTCGCCGACTTGAGCGCCAAAGTCGTGTTTCCCACAATCCTTCCAGTGCCTATTTTCAGCCAATCATGAAGGACGCACACTGTGGGCAACACAATTACGTCGGCAGCGGCCCCCACCATGTTAAAGAAGGGCATGTAAGTGATTGGCTGGCTTTGTGTGGCATCACAGTGCCTATAAAAGGCCATGACCACCGACCGCCATCTTACTTCTGCCGACCGTAGCATAGGGAGAGGTTGCTACTGATCGTTCTCAATAGGGAGAGTGTTTAGGCAGGGAAAAAGAAAAAAAATTGCTTGTGCTGATAGCGAATGTCACTGTAAAGCCCCCGTTACACACTGCGATATCACTAGCAATATCGCTGTAAAGTCACCGATTTTGTGACGTTGCAGCGATATTGCTAGCGATATCGCTGCATGCGATACTTACCTCCGACCGGCTCCCCCGCTGGTAATCGCTGATCGCGCGAGAAGCTGCTGGACCATTCCTCGTCGTCCACTTCCTGCGGCGCTTCCTGCTGTGACGACGAGCGACGCGTGGAGCCGGGCGGGAGGACGCAGGATCGCCGCATCTGACAGGTAAGTAGCGATCCCCGTCCCCAGCGATGTCGCTGGTGAGATCTGCCTGAGTGGCAGCTCACTAGCGACCACCCAGCGATTCACCAGCGATCCTGACCGCGTCATATCGCTGGTCGGGATCGCTGGTGAGTCGCTAGGTGTAACGGTACCCTAAAACACAACTATATAGTGTGCAGTGACAGGGGAGGATATATTTGTGTGCAGCAGCTCTGTTGGTTATTAGGCTGCCTTATAAGGCTCCCTGATAGCTGCATTGCTGTTTGCACACTGCTTTGCAGAGTGCTTTTTTAAAAGCGAAAATATTTTTATTCCTTTTTCAGCACAGTTACCAATCCTTCATTTTTTCACACTTTTTTGTGCAGCAGCTCTGTTGGTTATTAGGCTGCCTTATAAGGCTCCCTGATAGCTGCATTGCTGTTTGCACACTGCTGTGCAGAGTGCTTTTTTAAAAGCAAAAATCCTTTTATTCCTTTTTTTCTGCACAGTAGATACTGAGCATACATTTTTTCACACACCATATACTTTAGAGGTGTACGCTTCTCACACACTACCGTGTACCGGCTGGTATCATGGACAAATACACTGCTATATGTGTGTGACTCCATAAAAAAATACACGGAGATTAACATTTTTCCATACATACACTGTATAGAGGTGTCCGATTATAAAACAGTATCGAATATCTGGTGTTTTTATTACTGTCACATCTACACAGAGTCAGCGTGTGTGTGACATTCCGTAAATACATTTACGGACATTTTTATTTCTTTATACACCGTATTGAGCAGTGCGATTGTCATACAGTATCGGATATCTGGTTTTCTTATTACTGTCACATCTACACAGAGTTAGCGTGTGTGTGTGTGACACTCCATAAATACATATACGGACATTTTTATTTCTTTATACACCGTATTGAGCAGTGCGATTGTCATACAGTATCGGATATCTGGTGTTCTTATTATGGTCACATCTACACAGAGTCAGCGTGTGTGTGACATTCCGTAAATACATATACGGAGATTGACAGTTTCACCAACAGTGTATACAGCTATACACCTCTGATACAGTACCGTATATCTACTTGTTGGATTACGGTGAAATACATACTGGGTGAGCGTCTGTGACTCACAAAATATATACGGAGATTTCACTTCTTACACCTTTCACAGCTGTACGCTACTCATACAGTACCATTTCTCTGCTGGTATTTTTGGTACATTTTCCCAAACATGAGGAAGTCTGGTGGAAGAGGCCGCGGATGTGGGCGGGGGGACGCAGCTGGTACTGATGGTGGTGGTGATGCATCTGCTGGTTCTGAAAAAAGCACAATAGCAGCTAAGGCAGGAGGTGTTGAGCCTGCGTCATCGTCTGGCACAAGAAGGCTTTTAAGGTTCCCTTTTCTGGGAGTACGTAAACCGCTTTTAAAGCCGGAGCATCAGGAACAAGTTTTAGCTTACATTGCCGAAACAGCCTCCAGCTCTATTGCCTCCTCTTCTGAAGTTACAAAAACTGCAAGCACAGAGTTGTCAGTGCAGGCCTCTGGTCAGGAACAACACCTTTCGCTGTGTCCTTCACCCACACCAAAAGTGAAGGATGCTGCAGCACACACTTCAGATTACTCCATGGAGCTCTTTTCACATACCATTCCTGGGTTATCAAGTCAAATCCTGAATTCCCCAGTTCAAGATGAATCTGACATGGAGTGCACTGATGCACAGCCACTGCTAGACGAATCTGCTGGTACATTCACCCACAGCACTACATTGCCCTCGCAGTCTACTGAGCCCAAATCAGACCTTGATGAAACTCAGGTGCCCCTTCCCGCATACTATACCACCTTACACGGTGACACAGAGGAAGGTACAGAGGAAGGTGCAGATGACATTGAAGACGAGGTCATGGATGACCCAGTTGTTGACCCAGATTGGCATTCATTGGGGGAAGAGGGTGCTGGTGACAATAGGTCAGAACAGGAGAAGGATCCGCAGCAGGCATCGTCATCACAGCAGCGGTTATCCGGCAGGCCCGTAGCTGTCAAAAAACTTGGCAAGAAAACTAAAAGAGTTGCAGGACAGCTTGGCCAGACGGTAAAATTAGCACAGCGTGCAAGCCCTGAATATTTGTACCATAGTTGGAAGAGTGCAGTTTGGCACTTTTTTGAACAAAATCCTACTGATGATGCAAAAGTTATCTGTAAGAAGTGCCGAAGGACCTTTAGCTGAGGGAAAAATCTAAGAAATTTGAATACCAGTTGCATGCTTAGACATTTAACCAACATGCACTTGCAAGAATGGACGGACTACAAAAGCTCAGGTAGCACATGTGCACCTGCTCCGACTGAAGTTAGCTGGCAACGCTCCATCGCTTCCCCCACTGTAAGGCCACCGCTAAGCACACCACCATCAAAAAATGTTGAGGTGTTGTCGTTAGGCCAAACCAGTCACGCAAACAAAATATTTTCGCAAGGAAACACTGAATCTAGGCCATCAACACCCTCACCTTCACCAACCCCTTCTCAGTCTGTCATGTCCAATGCTAGTTCCCCCATATGCAGCTCTCAAGTCCAGCTCACCCTACCAGACACTGAGTAGGACAAGAAAGTACTTATCCTCTCATCCATGAACACTGGCTTTGAACGCCTACATTGCCAAACTGATCTCATTAGAGATGATGCCCTTCCGTTTGGTTGAAAGCGAAGCTTTCCGAGAGCTCATGGCCTACGCTGTCCCACGCTATGACCTACCCAGTCGGCACTTCTTTTCTCGAAAAGCCATCCCTGCCCTCCACCGGCATGTGAAAGACCGCATTGTCCATGCACTAAAACAATCAGTGAGTGGAAAGGTGCACCTTACAATAGATGCATGGACCAGTAGGCATGGCCAGGGCCATTACGTGTCCATCACTGCACACTGGGTTAATGTGGTGGATGCTGGCTCCACAGGGGACAGCGGCGGTGGGACAATGCTGCCTAACCCACGGTAAAGGAAACAGTTGGGTGTAGGCGTTCGACCCTCCTCCTCCTCCAGAAGGGAAAGCTCGTCAACAGAGCGCAGTCACACGAGCACTCTATCCATATCTGTCAGTGTTGCACATGAGGTGTTCCACTGTCGAACAGCTAGTGGTAAGCGGCAGCAGGCTGTTTTAAAAATGATGTGTTTGGGCGACAGTAGACACACCGCGGAGGTACTGGCCGAGTACTTGCATTGACAAACTGAGTCATGGCTGGGCAGTCTACATCTTGAGCCAGGCAAGGAAGTCAGTGATAATGGGCAGAATTTTGTGGCAGCCATAGCCTTTTCAAAACACACACATACCTTGCCTTGCTCAGACCTTGAAACTGGTGGTGCAGTGCTTCCTAAATAATTATCCAGAGTTCACAGCCCTGCTCCATAAGGTGCGAAGACTGTGCTCGCACATCCGTCGCTCAAACGTCCACTCCAGTCATATGCAGAAGCTGCAGCGATTAGAGTTGAGCGACTTTTGGTTTTTTAGGGTCGCGTTTCGTTTCGTGAAACCCGACTTTTCCAAAAGTCGGGTCGAGCAAGATCGTCCGATTATAGGGAAAAGTCGGGGTCGTCCCGAAACACGAAACCCAATGTAAGTCAATGGGGAATAAAAGTCGGCAGTGAGAGGAGGACAGGAAACACACCTACAGTGCCCATTTGAATGCCAAAAGCATCAATTCTTCTTACTTAGGCTACTTTCACACATCAGGTTTTCGGCGTCAGGCGCGATCCGGCGTCGTGCCGGAATGCCGGATCCGGCAAATGTTTTGTAAAACCTGATGTGCCGGATCAGGTTTTCTGCCGGATCCGTCTTGTTCTTGACAGACAAAACCGGATCCGTCTCATCCGGTTCATCCGTTTTTCTATCCGTTTTTCGACGGATTACGCCGGATCCGGTTTTTAAAATTGACCCTTGTGGCCTTCCGAACGGGATTGGCTACTGGAAAACTATATATAGCATGTTCCTACAGCCCTTCTTTGACAGGTTGTAGAGAAGAAAGTGCAGGTTGGAGAGAAGAGCAAGTTACTGGCGAAGATGGATGTTGTCATTGGAAATATTACCACTAGAAGTTCTGTGACGGTTTCAGTAATGAGGGACAATTTTGCACTATACTTTATGTCACCACAAGGCAGAGTACACTGGCAGGATGACAGAGTGTGAAAGATTTGTGCCCTAACCAAACTTGTGTACCTTCTGGACCAACAGTATATACCTTTGCCAACCAAAGTTGGCTATCTTGTCATGGTCTTACTATTTTTAGCTTTAGGCCACAGGTGTGTACCTGGTTGTGTTTTATGCAAAGTATTTCACCTTTTAACAAAAGTTGTGTACATTGTTAGGAAATCACCAACAATAAACACAACTTTTTAGATGAAATACTTTGCTTCAAACACAACCAGGAACACAACTGTGGCAAAAAGCTAAAATTTACCCACAGTTATATACCTGGTTTTGAATACCTTTTTACCTTTGAAATACCCTGTATTTAACCTTTTTTTTAAACATAGTTCGCCGCAGAAAGAAATGACAGACAACCATTGTGAAACGATAATTTAACTTTTATTTAAAATTTTTTTTTTTTTTTGTAAAATGTTTTTAAAGTGCAAAAAACTTTTTTAATAAAGGTTTTAAACCCAATGGGCATTTTTATTAAAAAACACACATTACAAATCTGTGTAGTGTGGGGTGGAAATACTGCTGGAGGGGCTGCGGGACACTTCGACACTGGGTGTGTGGAGAGAGGACTGGGATCGTGGTGGGGAAGGAACAGTTAGCGGTGAAGGTGTGGAAAAAGCTACAGAATGGGTGGACATGTGGGAGGCAGAAGAGGTGGTGGGCGGTGGAGTGGAGGGTTGGGCAGGGACTGTAGGAGCAGATGATGTTGATGGAAAGTTGTATGGGGAAGGAGTTTGGTACGGGGAAGGAGTTTGGTACGGGGAAGGAGTTTGGTACGGGGAAGGAGTTTGGTACGGGGCAGGTTGCTGGAAGTGGGGAGATGTCTGGTACTGGGGAGGTTGCTGGTACTGGTGAGGTTGCTGGTATGTAATAGGAGGGGGAGGATGGAAAGTGGCTGGAGGGGGTGCAGATGTAATAGGAGGGGGAGGATGGAAAGTGGCTGGAGGGGGTGCAGATGTAATAGGAGGGGGAGGATGGAAAGTGGCTGGAGGGGGTGCAGGTGGAGGAACTACAGTGGTGGGAGGTGGAGGTTGGGAGGTAACCTGCTGTAGAGCACCGTGGCACGAATGCATTACATGCATCTGCTGGGTAGGAGATAGTGTTGCCATGCGCTCCACAACAGACCTGAAAAAGGTGTGGTTTGGCGAAGATCTTGCTTCTGAATGCATGGTTTGCAGAAGTGTCTTCACCTCCAGAATGCTGGAGTTGATCTGCTGAAAGCCTGCGGAGATTTGCTCTGACAAGACTTTTAGACAGTTCTGGAAAGATGCATTCAGATGCAAGAACTCTTGCGCATAACTCTTTTCCTGACCCCTCTGCCGCTGTCGCCCAGTACCTGCAGGTGTACTAGAGGTGGCAGGGGCAGAAGGGTGGGGTAAAGGGAAAGCGATCTCCTCACCAGCAGCTTCATGTAATGTAGGCGGCCACGATGCTCCTGTGCTGGTGGATGGGACAGATGGGTCGAATGTGTGGGAAGGCTGGGAAGGTGCAGATGTACCGGGGCGGTCGAAGTGTCCCTCGGTGCCGGTCTCCTCAGGGATCGCCTCAGAAGGGTCCAATCGTGCAGGCTCCCGAGTGCTGCTCACCGTGCTGTGGAATAAAGAGAAAAAAAAACAATTAAAATACTTACATGGTATGGCCCTGGCTGAAAAAAAAAAGTTACATCTAACATTTTTTTTCACATGTGGTGTGTAATATTTACCTTCTAGTGACCATTGTTTCCCGGAGGAACGACAGGGCTTGTGCGTACTTGTACTTGCTCCTGCGTCCTCCAGATCCACTCGGGGCCCGCATCTCTTTATTGAACTCCTTCTTGAAACGATCCCTCACAGACCGCCACCGATTCACAATTCTGTTCCCTGAAACGAGAAAGGAGTGGTTAGTATACAACATCAGTGTTTCACAAACTCCAGTCCTCATGGTCCCCAGGGGTCATGTTTTCAGGATTTCCATAGTAAATAGAAATCCTGAACACATGATCCGTGGGAACCACGAGGACTGGAGTTCGGGAAACACTGGTTTACATCAAGCAACCGGTACTGTATATACTTACGCTCTTTAATCTGGGCCCGAACATCGAGGTCCTCCCAGCGGCCCACAAGGAGCGAACAGATTTCCTCCCAGAGTCGTCGGGTAACGATAAGGTCAGCGTGGCGGCGGTCAGCCATATTCCAGAGCGGCTCCCTTTCTCTGACGAGATCGATGAGGTGGTCCACATCGAGTCCTCCATCCTCACCGTCAGAGTTGGGAGCACGCTGTGAAGGCTGTTAAAGAAAAAGACAAAAATAACATAATTAGCCTCCACAAAAGAAATGAAATAAAAAGTGCAAAAAAACAAAGCAAAAATATTTATACTTACACGCTGGTGACCGCCGCGTTGCTGTCGCCGACGACCCTGGGAGGCACTGAGAGGACCTCTTGGCCGAGCACCAGATTGGGAAGACTAGAGAAGAAAACAAAAAATGTTATGTCTTTGAATGTAGGCATTTGTTTGCTGTGTGTGGTCTGCAGAACATTGTTTTCTATGTGTTGTGTGTAGTGTGATGTTGTGTTTCTGCGTTTGATGCAAAAAACTTACCAATTGTGAGCCCACTCCAGGTGTCTGTCCACCCCTTCCTTCTTCTTCTGGGAGCTCCTCTTCATCTTGTGATTCCTGTTTTGAAATAAAAGGCAATGAATAGACATATATTACAGAGATGATGGATTTTGGAAATAAAAACTTACCGTCAAACGCTGACGATGCGAGGGAGGGCTCCCAGAAGAAGATGTGCTGTCCTGTTGATGGCCAGACTCCATGGCTGTGGGTATTGCTGCTGCTGTTGCTGCTGCCAGTGATGCCATTTCTGCTGCTGCTGCTGCATCTCTTGGGCGGCTGTTGAATAAAGAGAAACAAAGGGCCAATGAATATCTTGATATCCCATGGCCCTAGTTTGGAGGAATGGGGTATTTGATAATTACCGTCTCTCATCTGCTGCTGGACTCCCCTCCTCAGCATGTTCCATTTGCTGCTCCATTTGGGGTGGTGGTGGTGCTGATGGTGCTGCAGTGGTCTCCTGCCTTCTCCTGCTGCGCTTGGTTGCTTTCTTGGGTGGCATGTTGGGTGTGGCTGTGGGTCCCACTGTCTTGCTTTTATATATGTTTTGTGGGCAGAGCTACTGAGCATGCTCAGACCAAAAAAACTGGATCCGGCCACCGGATCCGGCTTTCGCCGGATCAGGCGCATTGCGGCGCTCATAGGCTTTCATTGTGTGAAAAAGCCGGACGCGCCGGATCCGGCGGGTCCGGCTTTTTCGCCGGAGACAAAAAACGTTACAGTAGCCGTTTTTTCCAGACGCCGGATCGCGACACATTGCCGGATCCGGCGAAAACCGGATGAAACGCATGGCCATCCGGCGCGATCCGGCGCAAATGCAAGTCAATGGGGGGGAAACCGGATCCGGCATTGCATTTCGCCGGATCCGGTTTCTGTCAAAAGCGCCGGATCACGCCTGACGGCGAAAACCTGATGTGTGAAAGAGGCCTTAAGCTTGTCAACCTCAATTAACTTCTTAATACAAGTTACGCACTGAAAAATGGGGGTTATTTGGCTAAAGTTGTGGGGGGGGAGGGCTGGCTGCAGGTTTTCATGTGCCCTGGGCGAAAGAGCGCCCCTTTAACACATACCACAACTCATCATGCTCCGATACGGCAGAGAAATAGCGGTATAGTACAATGAAAAATACCTCACTTTTTACATCTCATGACGAGGCCCATCTATTTCTCCATACAGAATCATTGGTCCCATATAATGTTTGAAACAGTATATGATGAGCTCCACATAATGCTACAGTATATGTTGGTCCCCATGGATGAAGCTCCACTGTCTTATGGGCCCAAATAATGCTCCAAACATAATGGGCCCCATTTCTAATGCTCTAGTGTATAATGGGCCCTGTAAATGCTGCTCCAGTGTCTGATGTCCACCTTTGGAATGTTCCAGTGTATGGTGGGCCCCATCTATCATTCTCCAGAGTATAGTGCTCCCCAAAAATTGCTGTCCCAACATTGAAAACAATCAAATAAGTCTCCTCGCTAGGGAATCCCTGTACTTGTCTGGACTCCTCGTCGTCCCCATCTTCCATCTCACTGCACAGTATTTCAACTTTGCAAGTGCTGTGATCCTGAGCAAGCAGGAGGGGCCCATTCGTTGGCGACGGCACTGGCACAGGGCCCCTGATAGTACGGTGGTGTGTCTGATGGCGGGTGGGCCGAACCTGCACTTTCATCTGCAGCTTCCTCTTTGTCACCGTGTAAGATGGAACTGTATATGGGAAGGGTAACCTGAGTTTCATCAGGGTCAGATTCAGGTCGTGTAGCGTGCGAGGGGAATGTAGTGGTCTGGGTCAATGTACCAGCAGATTCATCGAGCAGTGGCTGGGCATCAGTGCACTTGTGTCGCCCCCAGGAGTACGGTCGCCACAGTGGCATTACCTTCTTCCTAGGGAGTGTGATGTCATGCTTGGGAGCAACGAACGATCTCTCTAGCAGGTTAACTGATTGGGCGGCGTTATTCCCACGAGTCATGACCCTCCAAACAGCGTTCATGAAGGCAAAGTGTTTGTTTTACGTGGGCAGTATGGTTGCAAAGCTGAACCTTAAAGGAATGTCCAGAAGGGCACCACCAGGAGTGGAGCCTACGGTTAAATTCGACTCCACCTGGGAAACCTCAACCATGCCAGCTACAGGACAGATGCACACATTGCAAGCTTAATTCCGTTAATGAACGAGACTCCGTCATGCCCCGCGGTCCGAGTCCGGCTTACTAGAGGGACACGTGAGGCTCTGGCACATGAGATTGGCCAATAACTGGTGTGTCATGCCCTTACATGTCCGTGGCTGCATGTGCGCTACACTGAAAAGGCCAGCGTTTGTCGCTTACAGATGCAGATAACCCGCTGAACAACGTTAGTGATGGGGATCACTGATTACAATTATTACCCGCGAACAATGATTTCCCAGTAAGTGCAGGTCAACCTCAGTTCCGGAATTAGGTTTAACCGTCATTCCTGAAAAAATGAAAAACTTACGTGTGCAAACCACAGGTGCTGCAGCTTGCTTAAGAGCTCGCCAGCCGTTCTCACGCCCAGTATGGATTACACGTGATTGCACAAAGGTGAGAAAGGGTACCGTATCCCCAGATAACATGTATGGATAGCGTACACATTCAAAATATATGTCTCAGGAGGCAGGCTCAGACGGTGTTAGGCCCAGTATGGATTGCACGTGATTGCACAAAGGTTAGAAAGGGTACCGTATCCCCGGATAACATGTATGGATAGCGTACACATTCAAAATATATGTTTCAGGAGGCAGGCTCAGACGGTGTTAGGCCCAGTATGGATTGCACGTGATTGCACAAAGGTTAGAAAGGGTACCGTTTCCCCGGATAACATGTATGGATAGCATACACATTCAAAATATATGTCTCAGGAGGCAGGCTCAGATGGTGTTAGGCCCAGTATGGATTGCACGTGATTGCACAAAGGTTAGAAAGGGTACCGTATCCCCAGATAACATGTATGGATAGCGTACACATTCAAAATATATGTCTCAGGAGGCAGGCTCAGACGGTGTTAGGCCCAGTATGGATTGCACGTGATTGCACAAAGGTTAGAAAGGGTACCGTATCCCCGGATAACATGTATGGATAGCGTACACATTCAAAATATATGTCTCAGGAGGCAGGCTCAGACGGTGTTAGGCCCAGTATGGATTGCACGTGATTGCACAAAGGTTAGAAAGGGTACCGTTTCCCCGGATAACATGTATGGATAGCATACACATTCAAAATATATGTCTCAGGAGGCAGGCTCAGACTGTGTTAGGCCCAGTATGGATTGCACGTGATTGCACAAAGGTTAGAAAGGGTACCGTATCCCCGGATAACATGTATGGATAGCGTACACATTCAAAATATATGTCTCAGGAGGCAGGCTCAGACGGTGTTAGGCCCAGTATGGATTGCACGTGATTGCACAAAGGTTAGAAAGGGTACCGTTTCCCCAGATAACATGTATGGATAGCGTACACATTCAAAATATATGTCTCAGGAGGCAGGCTCAGATGGTGTTAGGCCCAGTATGGATTGCACGTGATTGCACAAAGGTTAGAAAGGGTACCGTTTCCCCGGATAACATGTATGGATAGCGTACACATTCAAAATATATGTCTATACATCAGGAGGCAGGCTCAGACGGTGTCAGGCACAGTATGGATTTGACGGCCCAGACTACACAGCGGAGGAGCAGGGAGAGGTAAAGATTGCAAATGCTGGGGCCCTGCCAAAGCAAGGGGGGCCCACTCGTGGGCGTCGGTACTGGCACTGGGCCCCTCATAGTACGGCGGTGTGTCTGACGGCGGGTGTGCACCACCACCGTCAGAGACACTTGATTGCACTATGAAGGACCCTGTACCAGTGCCCGCGCCCAAGAGTCGGCCTACCCACCTGTCCAGGGCAACGGCACTCGCACGGTGTCGTGCGCTAGATGGTGACCCCGGCCATGGGGGGGGGCAGCACAGTTAGGGAGTTTTAGAAAGTGGCATATGTTGATGTTGGACATTCAGCTGATGCAAAAGGTGAAATAGGTCAAGTCCCAGGAAGAGGTGGACCAAAGCAAGCCATTTTTCTGTCACCCTATGTGTCATCAGAGGAAGGTGGGACAAAATCCTTGGAAACCCATGCGTGGTTCATTTTAATGAAGGTTAGATCATCCACATTTTGGGTTGACAGACGGGTCCTTTTTTCTGTCAGGATTGATCCAGCTGCACTGAAGACTCTTTCCGATAGCACACTTGCAGCTGGGCAAGCGAGCTCCTGTAAGGCATATTGGGCCAATTCAGGCCAGGTGTCCAGTTTAGCGGCCCAATAGTCAAAGGGGAATGACCTGTGTGGGAGAACATCGATATGGGAGGAAAAGTAGTTTGTAACCATAGTTGACAACTGCTGTCTCCTGTCACTTTCCATCGATGCAGTATTACCAGTTGTGTGAGCAGTACTTGAAAAATCAGTCCACAACATTGTCATGAAACCCCTGTCTCCAACGCCACTTCTGCTGTGTGCACCACGAACACCTCTGCCAAGCTGCCCCCGGCCCGTACGGCTCGTGTGAGAACCATCACCGCTGCTGTGTGCTGGGAATGCCTCAAGCAACAGATTTACCAGAGTTGCTTGCTTATTAGCCAATATTAGGTCAAGGTTCTCCTGTGGCATGATGTTTTGTAATTTGCCTTTATAGCGTGGATCCAGGATGCTGGCCAACCAGTAGTCGTCATCGTTCATCATTTTGGCAATGCGTGGGTCCCTTTTTAGGATCTGCAAGGCATAATCTGACATGTGGGCCAATGTTCCCGGTGTCAATGATGCACTGCGAGTGCTGGTTGGAGGAGCACTTTCTGGCAAATCCACATCCCTCCAGTCATGCACACACCCTGTACCAGACCTTGCCATGCCAACATTTTCACTTGCCCCACGAGATGCATCCTCCTCCCCTAAGTAATCATCCCCATCATCCTCCTCCTCCTCCTCTTCTTCCTCCACCTCGTCCAGGAGAGGTCCCTGAGCAGACAATGGCTGAATGTCATCAAGGATTCCCTCCTCCTCTTCCTCCTCATCAACATTGGCTGCAGACGCCTGCTCCTTAAGGTGCGTCAAAGTTTGCACGAGCAGACGCATAAGTGGGATGCTCATGCTTAGGATGGCGTCGTCTGCGCTTACCAGCCGTGTGCATTCCTCAAAACACTGAAGGACTTTACAGAGGTCTTTCAGCTTCGACCACTGCACACCTGTCAACTCCATGTCTGCTCTCAAAGTGCCTGGCCGTGTATCCTCCCACAAATGCATTATGGCCTGCCTCTGCTCGCACAGCCACTCCACCATGTGCAGGGTGGAGTTCCACCTTGTTGCAATGTCGATAATGAGGCGGTGGTTGGGAAGGTGGAGCAATCGCTGCAGCTTCTGCATACGAACGGAGTGTACAGGCGACCGGCGGATGTGCGCGTACAGTCTTCGGACCTTCTGGAGCAGGGCTGTTAACTCCGGATAATTTTTGAGGAAGCACTGCACCACCAGGTTCAAGGTGTGAGCCAAGCAAGGTATATGGCTGAGTTTTGAAAGGGCTATGGCTGCCACAAAATTACGGCCGTTATCACTAACTACCTTGCCTGCCTCAAGATGTACACTGCCCAGCCATGACTCAGTTTGTCGCTTCAAGTACTCGGCCAGCACCTCGGCGGTGTGTCTGTTGCCCAAACACATCATCTGCAACACAGCCTGCTGATGCTTTCCACTAGCTGCTCGATAGGGGGACACATCGTGTGCAACAGTTGCAGCTGCAGATGGAGTGCTCGTACGACTGCGCTCTGTGGATGAGATTTCGCTTCTGGAGGAGGAGGAGGAGGGTCGAACGCCTACAGCCAACTGTTTCCTATACCGTGGGCTAGGCAGCACTGTCCCACCACTGCTGTCCCCTGTGGACCCTGCATCCACCACATTAACCCAGTGCGCAGTGATGGACACGTAACGGCCCTGGCCATGCCGACTGGACCATGCATCAGTTGTGAGGTGCACCTTTCCACTCACTGACTGCTTGAGTGCATGGACAATGCGGTCTTTCACATGATGGTGGTGGGCTGGGATGGCTTTGCGAGAGAAGTGGCGACTGGGTAGGTCATAGCGTGGTACTGCATAGGCCATGAGTTCGCGGAAAGCTGTGCTTTCCACCAACCGAAAGGGCATCATCTCAAATGAGATTAGTTTGGCAATGTGGGCGTTCAAACCCAGTGTACGCGGATGAGAGACTGAGTACTTTCTTGACCTACTCATAGTGTCTGGGAGGGTGAGCTGGACTTGAGAGCTGCATATGGTGGAAGTAGCGGTGGACAGGGCGGACTGAGAGAGGGTTGATGATGGTGATGGAGTTGGTGTTCTTTCTGATGGCCTAGAATCAGTCTTTCGTTGATATAACAGTGGGATTCCCTGACTGCTGTGGCCTTGCAACGACACCTCAACATTTGCTGCTGTGCTAACCGGTGGGCTTACAGTGGGGGAAACAATATAGCGTTGCTGACTACCTTCGTTGTGATCAGTTGCACATGTGGCACTTGAGGTTTGGTGTTGTGTCCACGCTTGCAAGTGCATGCTGGTTAAATGTCTAAGCATGCAACTTGTATTCAACTTTTTCAGATTTTTCCCTCGGCTAAAGGTCTTTGCGCACTTCTTACAGATAACCTTGGCCTGATCATGAGGATTTTGTTCAAAAAAGTGCCACACTGCACTCTTCCTACTTTGGCAGACATTTTGCGGCCTAGCACGCTGTGATCTTTTGACCCTCTGGACAAGCTGTCCAGCAACTCTTTTGATGTTTGGAACCTGTCTTTGGAGTGCTCCGGGCCTGCCAGATAACAGCTGTTGCGATGCCGATGTCTGCTGTGGATGCTCCTCATCTGAGCTATTGGAAGCAGCACCCTCTTCCCCCAATGGATGCCAATCTGGGTCAACAACTGGGTCATCCATCACCTCTTCTTCTATGTCATGTGCACCTTCCTCTGTGTCACCGTGTATGGTGGTATAGTGTGCGGGAAGGGGCACCTGAGTCTCATCAGGGTCAGAATCTGGCTCTGTACACTGTGAGGACAATGTAGTGCTCTGAGTGAATGTACCAGCAGAATCATCCATCAGCGGCTGTGCATCAGTGCACTCCATGTCAGATTCATCTTGGCCCGGGTAATTCACCATTTCACTTGATAATCCAGGCATGGTATGTGAAAACAGCTCCATGGAGTAATCAGTAGTATGGCCTGCGTCATCCTTCAATCTTGGTTGGGGTGAAGGACACAAGGAAAGGTGTGGTTCATGAACATGAGCCTCCAATGACGACTCAGTGCTTTTACTTTTTACAACTTCAGAAGAGGAGGCGATAGAGCTGGAGGCTGAGTCAGCAATGTAAGACAAAACTTTTTCCTGATGCTCTGGCTTTAAAAGCGGTTTGCCAACTCCTAGAAAACTAAGCGTTCGAGGCCTTATGTAGCCAGACGATGACGCAGGCTCAACACCTCCTGCATTCGGTCCTATTTTGCTCTTGCCACTACCATCAGATCCACCACCAACACCATCATTACCAGCTGCCAACCCCCGCCCAATTCCACGGCCTCTTCCACCAGCCTTCCTCATTTTTGGTAGAAATGTAGACAAAATCCAACAAACTATATAGTAATGTAAAACAAGGTACAAGGTGTCTATAGGACAGGGGAGATTTTGAATTTCTGCAGACACTTGCGGACACTGGACACTTTTGGATTGTGTGAGGACCACTGATATCTGAGCGCTATGTGACAGGCTCGATGGCACAGCTGTGACCAAAGTGACTAGAGGATAAGGGAGATTTTGAATCTCTGCACACACTTTTGGACACTGGACACTTTTGGATTGTGTGAGGCCCAATGAATATCTGAGCGCTATGTGACAGGCTCGATGGCACAGCTGTGACCAAAGTGACTAGAGGATAAGGGAGATTTTGAATCTCTGCACACACTTTTGGACACTGGACACTTTTGGATTGTGTGAGGCCCAATGAATATCTGAGCGCTATGTGACAGGCTCGATGGCACAGCTGTGACCAAAGTGACTAGAGGATAAGGGAGATTTTGAATCTCTGCACACACTTTTGGACACTGGACACTTTTGGATTGTGTGAGGCCCAATGAATATCTGAGCGCTATGTGACAGGCTCGATGGCACAGCTGTGACCAAAGTGACTAGAGGATAAGGGAGATTTTGAATCTCTGCACACACTTTTGGACACTGGACACTTTTGGATTGTGTGAGGCCCATTGAATATGTGAGCGCTATGTGACAGGCTCGATGGCACAGCTGTGACCAAAGTGACTAGAGGATAAGGGAGATTTTGAATCTCTGCACACACTTTTTGGACACTGGACACTTTTGGATTGTGTGAGGCCCAATGAATATCTGAGCGCTATGTGACAGGCTTGATGGCACAGCTGTGACCAAAGTGACTAGAGGATAAGGGAGATTTTGAATCTCTGCACACACTTTTGGACACTGGACACTTTTGGATTGTGTGAGGCCCAATGAATATGTGAGCGCTATGTGACAGGCTCAATGGCACAGCTGTGACCAAAGTGACTAGAGGATAAGGGAGATTTTGGATCTCTGCACACACTTTTGGACACTGGACACTTTTGGATTGTGTGAGGCCCAATGAATATCTGAGCGCTATGTGACAGGCTCGATGGCACAGCTGTGACCAAAGTGACAAGAGGATAAGGGAGATTTTGAATCTCTGCACACACTTTTGGACACTGGACACTTTTGGATTGTGTGTGGCCCAATGAATATCTGAGCGCTATGTGACAGGCTCAATGGCACAGCTGTGACCAAAGTGACTAGAGGATAAGGGAGATTTTGAATCTCTGCACACACTTTTGGACACTGGACACTTTTGGATTGTGTGAGGCCCAATGAATATCTGAGCGCTATGTGACAGGCTCGATGGCACAGCTGTGACCAAAGTGACTAGAGGATAAGGGAGATTTTGAATCTCTGCACACACTTTTGGACACTGGACACTTTTGGATTGTGTGAGGCCCAATGAATATGTGAGCGCTATGTGACAGGCTCGATGGCACAGCTGTGACCAAAGTGACTAGAGGATAAGGGAGATTTTGAATCTCTGCACACACTTTTGGACACTGGACACTTTTGGATTGTGTGAGGCCCAATGAATATCTGAGCGCTATGTGACAGGCTCGATGGCACAGCTGTGACCAAAGTGACTAGAGGATAAGGGAGATTTTGAATCTCTGCACACACTTTTGGACACTGGACACTTTTGGATTGTGTAAGGCCCAATGAATATCTGAGCGCTATGTGACAGGCTCGATGGCACAGCTGTGACCAAAGTGACTAGAGGATAAGGGAGATTTTGAATCTCTGCACACACTTTTGGACACTGGACACTTTTGGATTGTGTGAGGCCCAATGAATATGTGAGCGCTATGTGACAGGCTCGATGGCACAGCTGTGACCAAAGTGACTAGAGGATAAGGGAGATTTTGAATCTCTGCACACACTTTTGGACACTGGACACTTTTGGATTGTGTGAGGCCCAATGAATATCTGAGCGCTATGTGACAGGCTCGATGGCACAGCTGTGACCAAAGTGACTAGAGGATAAGGGAGATTTTGAATCTCTGCACACACTTTTGGACACTGGACACTTTTGGATTGTGTGAGGCCCAATGAATATCTGAGCGCTATGTGACAGGCTCGATGGCACAGCTGTGACCAAAGTGACTAGAGGATAAGGGAGATTTTGAATCTCTGCACACACTTTTGGACACTGGACACTTTTGGATTGTGTGAGGCCCAATGAATATCTGAGCGCTATGTGACAGGCTCGATGGCACAGCTGTGACCAAAGTGACTAGAGGATAAGGGAGATTTTGAATCTCTGCACACACTTTTGGACACTGGACACTTTTGGATTGTGTGAGGCCCAATGAATATCTGAGCGCTATGTGACAGGCTCGATGGCACAGCTGTGACCAAAGTGACTAGAGGATAAGGGAGATTTTGAATCTCTGCACACACTTTTGGACACTGGACACTTTTGGATTGTGTGAGGCCCAATGAATATCTGAGCGCTATGTGACAGGCTCGATGGCACAGCTGTGACCAAAGTGACTAGAGGATAAGGGAGATTTTGAATCTCTGCACACACTTTTGGACACTGGACACTTTTGGATTGTGTGAGGCCCAATGAATATCTGAGCGCTATGTGACAGGCTCGATGGCACAGCTGTGACCAAAGTGACTAGAGGATAAGGGAGATTTTGAATCTCTGCACACACTTTTGGACACTGGACACTTTTGGATTGTGTGAGGCCCAATGAATATCTGAGCGCTATGTGACAGGCTCGATGGCACAGCTGTGACCAAAGTGACTAGAGGATAAGGGAGATTTTGAATCTCTGCACAGACTTTTGGACACTGGACACTTTTGGATTGTGTGAGGCCCAATGAATATCTGAGCGCTATGTGACAGGCTCGATGGCACAGCTGTGACCAAAGTGACTAGAGGATAAGGGAGATTTTGAATCTCTGCACACACTTTTGGACACTGGACACTTTTGGATTGTGTGAGGCCCAATGAATATCTGAGCGCTATGTGACAGGCTCGATGGCACAGCTGTGACCAAAGTGACTAGAGGATAAGGGAGATTTTGAATCTCTGCACACACTTTTGGACACTGGACACTTTTGGATTGTGTGAGGCCCAATGAATATCTGAGCGCTATGTGACAGGCTCGATGGCACAGCTGTGACCAAAGTGACTAGAGGATAAGGGAGATTTTGAATCTCTGCACACACTTTTGGACACTGGACACTTTTGGATTGTGTGAGGCCCAATGAATATGTGAGCGCTATGTGACAGGCTCGATGGCACAGCTGTGACCAAAGTGACTAGAGGATAAGGGAGATTTTGAATCTCTGCACACACTTTTGGACACTGGACACTTTTGGATTGTGTGAGGCCCAATGAATATGTGAGCGCTATGTGACAGGCTCGATGGCACAGCTGTGACCAAAGTGACTAGAGGATAAGGGAGATTTTGAATCTCTGCACACACTTTTGGACACTGGACACTTTTGGATTGTGTAAGGCCCAATGAATATCTGAGCGCTATGTGACAGGCTCGATGGCACAGCTGTGACCAAAGTGACTAGAGGATAAGGGAGATTTTGAATCTCTGCACACACTTTTGGACACTGGACACTTTTGGATTGTGTGAGGCCCAATGAATATGTGAGCGCTATGTGACAGGCTCGATGGCACAGCTGTGACCAAAGTGACTAGAGGATAAGGGAGATTTTGAATCTCTGCACACACTTTTGGACACTGGACACTTTTGGATTGTGTGAGGCCCAATGAATATCTGAGCGCTATGTGACAGGCTCGATGGCACAGCTGTGACCAAAGTGACTAGAGGATAAGGGAGATTTTGAATCTCTGCACACACTTTTGGACACTGGACACTTTTGGATTGTGTGAGGCCCAATGAATATCTGAGCGCTATGTGACAGGCTCGATGGCACAGCTGTGACCAAAGTGACTAGAGGATAAGGGAGATTTTGAATCTCTGCACACACTTTTGGACACTGGACACTTTTGGATTGTGTGAGGCCCAATGAATATCTGAGCGCTATGTGACAGGCTCGATGGCACAGCTGTGACCAAAGTGACTAGAGGATAAGGGAGATTTTGAATCTCTGCACACACTTTTGGACACTGGACACTTTTAGATTGTGTGACGCCCAATGAATATCTGAGCGCTATGTGACAGGCTCGATGGCACAGCTGTGACCAAAGTGACTAGAGGATAAGGGAGATTTTGAATCTCTGCACACACTTTTGGACACTGGACACTTTTGGATTGTGTGAGGCCCAATGAATATCTGAGCGCTATGTGACAGGCTCGATGGCACAGCTGTGACCAAAGTGACTAGAGGATAAGGGAGATTTTGAATCTCTGCACACACTTTTGGACACTGGACACTTTTGGATTGTGTGAGGCCCAATGAATATCTGAGCGCTATGTGACAGGCTCGATGGCACAGCTGTGACCAAAGTGACTAGAGGATAAGGGAGATTTTGAATCTCTGCACACACTTTTGGACACTGGACACTTTTGGATTGTGTGAGGCCCAATGAATATCTGAGCGCTATGTGACAGGCTCGATGGCACAGCTGTGACCAAAGTGACTAGAGGATAAGGGAGATTTTGAATCTCTGCACACACTTTTGGACACTGGACACTTTTGGATTGTGTGAGGCCCAATGAATATCTGAGCGCTATGTGACAGGCTCGATGGCACAGCTGTGACCAAAGTGACTAGAGGATAAGGGAGATTTTGAATCTCTGCACACACTTTTAGACACTGGACACTTTTGGATTGTGTGAGGCCCAATGAATATCTGAGCGCTATGTGACAGGCTCGATGGCACAGCTGTGACCAAAGTGACTAGAGGATAAGGGAGATTTTGAATCTCTGCACACACTTTTGGACACTGGACACTTTTGGATTGTGTGAGGCCCAATGAATATCTGAGCGCTATGTGACAGGCTCGATGGCACAGCTGTGACCAAAGTGACTAGAGGATAAGGGAGATTTTGAATCTCTGCACACACTTTTGGACACTGGACACTTTTGGATTGTGTGAGGCCCAATGAATATGTGAGCGCTATGTGACAGGCTCGATGGCACAGCTGTGACCAAAGTGACTAGAGGATAAGGGAGATTTTGAATCTCTGCACACACTTTTGGACACTGGACACTTTTGGATTGTGTGAGGCCCAATGAATATGTGAGCGCTATGTGACAGGCTCGATGGCACAGCTGTGACCAAAGTGACTAGAGGATAAGGGAGATTTTGAATCTCTGCACACACTTTTGGACACTGGACACTTTTGGATTGTGTAAGGCCCAATGAATATCTGAGCGCTATGTGACAGGCTCGATGGCACAGCTGTGACCAAAGTGACTAGAGGATAAGGGAGATTTTGAATCTCTGCACACACTTTTGGACACTGGACACTTTTGGATTGTGTGAGGCCCAATGAATATCTGAGCGCTATGTGACAGGCTCGATGGCACAGCTGTGACCAAAGTGACTAGAGGATAAGCGAGATTTTGAATCTCTGCACACACTTTTGGACACTGGACACTTTTGGATTGTGTGAGGCCCAATGAATATCTGAGCGCTATGTGACAGGCTCGATGGCACAGCTGTGACCAAAGTGACTAGAGGATAAGGGAGATTTTGAATCTCTGCACACACTTTTGGACACTGGACACTTTTGGATTGTGTGAGGCCCAATGAATATCTGAGCGCTATGTGACAGGCTCAATGGCACAGCTGTGACCAAAGTGACTAGAGGATAAGGGAGATTTTGAATCTCTGCACACACTTTTGGACACTGGACACTTTTGGATTGTGTGAGGCCCAATGAATATCTGAGCGCTATGTGACAGGCTCGATGGCACAGCTGTGACCAAAGTGACTAGAGGATAAGGGAGATTTTGAATCTCTGCACACACTTTTGGACACTGGACACTTTTGGATTGTGTGAGGCCCAATGAATATCTGAGCGCTATGTGACAGGCTCGATGGCACAGCTGTGACCAAAGTGACTAGAGGATAAGGGAGATTTTGAATCTCTGCACACACTTTTGGACACTGGACACTTTTGGATTGTGTGAGGCCCAATGAATATCTGAGCGCTATGTGACAGGCTCGATGGCACAGCTGTGACCAAAGTGACTAGAGGATAAGGGAGATTTTGAATCTCTGCACACACTTTTGGACACTGGACACTTTTGGATTGTGTGAGGCCCAATGAATATCTGAGCGCTATGTGACAGGCTCGATGGCACAGCTGTGACCAAAGTGACTAGAGGATAAGGGAGATTTTGAATCTCTGCACACACTTTTGGACACTGGACACTTTTGGATTGTGTGAGGCCCAATGAATATCTGAGCGCTATGTGACAGGCTCGATGGCACAGCTGTGACCAAAGTGACTAGAGGATAAGGGAGATTTTGAATCTCTGCACACACTTTTGGACACTGGACACTTTTGGATTGTGTGAGGCCCAATGAATATCTGAGCGCTATGTGACAGGCTCGATGGCACAGCTGTGACCAAAGTGACTAGAGGATAAGGGAGATTTTGAATCTCTGCACACACTTTTGGACACTGGACACTTTTGGATTGTGTGAGGCCCAATGAATATCTGAGCGCTATGTGACAGGCTCGATGGCACAGCTGTGACCAAAGTGACTAGAGGATAAGGGAGATTTTGAATCTCTGCACACACTTTTGGACACTGGACACTTTTGGATTGTGTGAGGCCCAATGAATATCTGAGCGCTATGTGACAGGCTCGATGGCACAGCTGTGACCAAAGTGACTAGAGGATAAGGGAGATTTTGAATCTCTGCACACACTTTTGGACACTGGACACTTTTGGATTGTGTGAGGCCCAATGAATATCTGAGCGCTATGTGACAGGCTCGATGGCACAGCTGTGACCAAAGTGACTAGAGGATAAGGGAGATTTTGAATCTCTGCACACACTTTTGGACACTGGACACTTTTGGATTGTGTGAGGCCCAATGAATATCTGAGCGCTATGTGACAGGCTCGATGGCACAGCTGTGACCAAAGTGACTAGAGGATAAGGGAGATTTTGAATCTCTGCACACACTTTTGGACACTGGACACTTTTGGATTGTGTGAGGCCCAATGAATATCTGAGCGCTATGTGACAGGCTCGATGGCACAGCTGTGACCAAAGTGACTAGAGGATAAGGGAGATTTTGAATCTCTGCACACACTTTTGGACACTGGACACTTTTGGATTGTGTGAGGCCCAATGAATATCTGAGCGCTATGTGACAGGCTCGATGGCACAGCTGTGACCAAGAATTTTCAAAGATTATGGAGAGGGGTTCAAAAATTTCTTCTGCTTTCTCCTTCAGTACTCTGGGGTGTAATTCATCTGGACCTGGAGACTTGAATTCATTTAGGTTAGCTAAGTGTTTCCTCACTATCTTTCTGTTTATAGATATCCTGGATTCTTCTATTCCCTTAATAGGACAGTGAATAACAGTTGATGTTACGTTTCCTTTCTGAGAGAAAACAGATGCAAAATAGGAATTTAAAAGTTCAGCCTTCTCAACATCCTGTCTTACCATTTCATCATTTTCATCCTGTAAAAATCCTATAGCATCTTGTGAGTGAGTGGAGATGGTGAAAGGTGAGAGGAGTGTGTGTGTTGAGGGTTAACATGGAAAGAGGTGTACGGTGACATCACCGGTTACAACTTGACGGAAGTTGTTACAACCGGAAGCTGCTTAGGGCATTTATTATTATAGATACCTTGTATCTGGTCATACTGTACCCTTTTTCAACTTGTTACATTATTGTCAAATCCATACTGAGCGTGTGAGGATATCTGTATGCCTCCTGAAATACATCGGGAAATTTTTTTGCATTTTAAGTAGACTATATATACCTTGTATCTGTTGATCCAGTACCCTTTGTGCCCGAAATTCATCTTCCACCCACCACTCAAAGTGCATCATTGACACCTGGAACATTGGCACACATGTGTGATTATTTCTTGCAGATCTTCTTTTTATATTATGGTGTGATCCATACTGAGCCTGTGAGAGGCTGTGTTACTCTTGAAATATATATGTAGATCGCCAAATGACCCCAACACTGAATACAGCAGTACGCTTTGGATCCATTCCCCTTTTACTGCTTTTTATATTGTTGTGTAATCCATACTGGGCCTCAGAGCGTCTGTGTCTGCCTCCTCAAATATATATGTAGATTTATAATGTTGAAACTATACGAGTACAATATATCCCTGTTATCTGGTGTTAAAATCAAACACCACGCAGGGCCAGGGGTTACTCAGTACCGGGCCTTTCAGGCTCTTTTAAGGGGGAAGTATGTCACGGTGGTGATTGGGACCCAGTCCGTGGCCCTGGGTGTCCAGTAAAGAAGATGACAGTTCAGATGAGAGGGAAGATGGTATGATAATTCATTTGGAAAAGGGAGATCGTGACTCCACCCGTGGTACTTGGCTAGTGTAGCCAACGCTGCAATGCAGATCCTCTGTGCCGATGTTAAAGCAGACAAGATGATGAAGCTCTCCACGGGCAGAGCTGTATCCCAGGGCAGTTGAGATGGTGTTTGTGAGCCATTGACGGTGATGGTGAGTGTAGTGTGTGTAGCAGGCGAGTTGTAAAAGCCACCAAGGACGCAATTGGGCGCAGTTTCTGAGTTTTTCCTCAAAAGTTTTGTGCACAAGATGACCCGATTGGTACTGTGTCATCCGAGGGAGGGGTCCGGCAAACTCAAAGGTAGATCAGGAACACCTGTTCAAGACTCCTCCTTGTGTATCCTTTCTAGGCCGTGTCTCTGCACAGATCTCTCCCTTCCTTCCTGCTGTGGGCCTTCGCAAACAGTGTCCCAAGCCGGCAGCCACGGATCACACCGGGCGACGTGGGTCATGCTACAGGGTCCTTTATTCCAACTGCTGCCTTTGTGAGAATTGAATGCGGCTGCGACTGAGGCACTTAAAGTTACCTCAGCCTCTGTCTTTCTAGCTGAGCCCTGTATTTCTCCACTACCTTCAGGAGGCACCTTCTTCAATGAGGCCTGGTCCTTCCTTCTCCAGAAACGGGCTTCACAGGTGGCTTACTGCACTTCCCGTGCCCCAAGGACCCCTTGCTTCCAGTCTAGGAGCTTGGACAAGATTTTTCTCTCTTCTCTGACCCTCAGCCCTCTCACAGCAATCCTGCTCTTACTCTGTCCTGTCACCGACTGACGACTCTCTAGAAAGATCCATTTACCTCAGACTAGCTCCACCCATCAACTGTCAGCTTACTCTCTCTGATTGGATGCCCACAATCACTCCACTACCTAAGCTCCTCCCACTGTACCTACCTTCCACACTAACCCCCAACACCCTTTCCTAGTCAGTCTGGGATGAGGCCATCCTCCCGCCGGGTACACCCAGAAAGCACTGACTAACATGTGTGTGTGTGTGTTGAGTGCAGGGTTAGGAGCCCTGAGTGGTGATCCCTCCTTGCCTGAGGGTGGGATACCACACTTTTGGATGAGGTGCAGTACCTCTGTGGTGACTGTACCCTTAGGGGCGCCATAGTACCCTTTCTCAACTTTCTATATTGTTGTCGGAGCCATACTGGGCCTGAGAGCGTCTGTGTTTGGCTCCTGAAATGTATACGGAGATTCAGTATGTTTAAACTATACTATATATACACCTTGCATCTAGTGATAATGTACCCTTTTGCAAATTTTTATATTATTGTCTAATCCATACTGAACCTGTGAGCATCTGTGTCTGACTCATGAAATATATATGGAGATTTACAATTATCCCTAGACTGTACAGAGCTGTCCACTTCTGAAACAGTACCATATATCTGCTGGTATTTTTAGTCCATTTTCACAAAAAGTATTACGTATGGTGGAAGAGGCCGCGGATGTGGGTGTGTGGGGGGCAGCTGGTACTGATGGTGGTGGTGCATTTGCTGTTATTGCCAAAAGCACAATAGCAGCTAAGGCAGGAGGTGTTGAGCCTGCGTCATCAGCTGGCACAAGAAGGCCTTTAAGGCTCCCTTTTCTGGGAACAGGTAAACTGCTTTTAAAGCCGGAGCATCAGGAACTGGTTTTGCCTTACATTGCCGAAAAAGCCTCCAGCTCTATTGCCTCCTCTTCTGAAGTTTAAAAAAATGCAAGCGCTGAGTCGTCAGTGCAGGCTTCTTGTCAGGAACCACCCCTTTCCATGTCTCCTTCACCCCCCTAAAAGTGAAGGATGCGGCAGCCCACACTTCAGATTACTCCATGGAGCTCTTTTCACAGGCTATGCCTGTGTTATCAAGTGAAATTCTGAATTCCCCAGTCCAACATGAATAGGAGATGGAGTGCACTGATGCACAGCCACTGCTAGATGATTCTGCTGATACATTGACCCACAGCACTACATTCCCCTCGCACTCTACAGAGCCAGAATGTGACACTGATGAAACTCAGGTGCCTCTTCCCACATACTATACCACCTTACACGGTGACACAGAGGAAGGTGCAGATGAAAGTGCCGATTCCCTGAGCAGGTGGGGGTCCCACTCGTGGGCGACGGCAGTCGCACAGGGCCCCTCATAGTACGCAAAAGTGTCTCTGCCGGTGGGAGGGCCCACTCGCCATCACACATACCGTCGTACTAAGAGTGGCCCTGTGCCAGTGCCGTCGCCCACGAGTGGGCCCCCCATGCTTTCTCAGGGCCTCAGCACTTGCAATACTTACCTCTCCCTGCTCCACCGCCGTGACGTCTTCCATCTTTCCTGACAGTGACATTCAGGTTACAGAGCACGATGACATCACGTCTGTATGCCCTCTACTGAAACACTACAAGTGCAGAGAGCTTTAAAATGGCAATGTTGAGGAGTCCAGAGTAGAGCAGTGCCCAGCGAGGAGAGGTATTTAATTTTTTTAAATGTTGGGAGCATTTTTTGGGGAGCAATATACACTGGAGAATGATATATGGGGCCCATCATACACTGGAGCATCATCCATTTGGCCCATCATATACTGGAGCAATCCAAATGGGGGACATCAGACACTGGAGCAGCATTTACGGGGCCCATTATACACTGGAGCATTAGAAATGGGGCCCATTACATATGGAGCATTATTAGAGCCCATCATACACTGGAACATCATCCATTAGGCCCATCATATACTGGAGCATTCCAGATTGGGGACATCAGATACTGGAGCAGCAATTAAGGGGCCCATTATACAATGGAGCATTAGAAATGGAGCCCATTATATATGGAGAATTATTTGGGCCCATCATACACTGGAGCATCATCCATGAGGCCATCATATACTGGAGCATTCCAGATTGGGGACATCAGACACTGGAGCAGCATTTACGGGGGCCCATTATACACTGGAGCATTAGAAATGGAGCCCATTATATATGGAGCATTATTTGGGCCCATAACACACTGGAGCATTGTCCATGGGGACCATCATATACTGGAGCATTATAAATGGGGCAGATCAGACACTGGAGCAGCATCTATGAGGCACATTATACAGTGGAGCATTAGAAATGGGGCCCATTATATATGGAGCATTATTAGAGCCAATCATACACTGGAGCATCATCCATGAGGCCCATCATATAATGGAGCATTCCAGATTGGGGACATCAGACACTGGAGCAGCATTTACGGGGCCCATTATACACTGGAGCATTAGAAATGGAGCCCATTATATATGGAGCATTATTTGGGCCCATAACACACTGGAGCATCGTCCATGGGGACCATCATATACTGGAGCATTATAAATGGGGAAGATCAGACACTGGAGCAGCATCTATGAGGCACATTATATAGTGGAGCATTAGAAATGGGGCCCATTATATATGGAGCATTATTAGGGCCCATCATACACTGGAGCATCATCCATGAGGCCCATGATATACTGGAGCATTCCAGATTGGGGACATCAGACACTGGAGCAGCATTTACAGGGCCCATTATACACTGGAACATTAGAAATGGAGCCCATTATATATGGAGCATTATTAGTGCCCATCATACACTGGAGCATCATCCATGAGGCCCATCATATACTGGAGCATTATGTGGAGCTCATCATATACTGTATAGAACATTATATGTGAGTGACCAATTATTCTGTATGGAGAAATATATGGGGCTAATTATTCTGTATGGCGCACTAGGTGGTGGCCATAATACCGTATGGAGTAATATACTGTCCGTTTTTTGAGCTATTGTAGAATTTAAAATAGATATCAGTCATGTCATGTAAGCAGTGAAGTATTTTTCATTGTACTATACCTATATTTCTGTGCCGTATCGGAGCATTATGAATTGTGGTATGTGTTAAAAGGGTGCACTGACACTCTTTGGCCCCGGGCACATGAAAACCTGGCACCAGCCCTACCCCCCCACAACTTTAGCCAAATAACCCCCAGTTTTCAATGCATAACTATTATTATAAAGTAAATTAAGGTTGACAAGCTTAAGTAATAATAATTGAAGTTGTTGGCATTGAAATGGGCACTGTAGGTGTGTTTACTGTCCTCCACTCCCTGCTGACTTTGCTTCCCCATTGACTTGCATTGGGTTTCGTGTTTCATTGGACCCCGACTTTAACCTATAGTCAGCCGATTTCGTTCGACCCGACTTTTTAGAAAGTCGGGTTTCATGAAACCCGACTCGACCCGAAAAAAGGAAAAGTCGCTCATCTCTATTTACCAATCATAATAGATGCTTCTCTGTGATAAGGATTTATGTACATTGCCAATTATACAGACCATGTGTATAACAGACCCATAGGCATTTCTGTGTGTGTCACTGTATGGTGCTTTCATAAGACACCATAATAGTCTGCGTTCCGAAGGCTGTATTTCGTGGTGTGTATACCAGTATGTGGACAGCAATGCCTGAACTAGTCCCTGGAACGGTCTTCTAAGGTTACACTTTAAAAGCTCAGTAAGGTCTATAAAACTAAAGACACTTCCTCCTGAAGATGTGTTATTGCTCCACTTTTATGGAGCCTCTGTGGACAGAACATTTAGCTCTAATCCCATTTCCATTTTTAAATATGTGTTTTATCAACATCCCAAGTCACTTTACTGAATTTAGCACTGCCACAGCAGATCGGAGGATTGCCAAATGCCTTATGGTGATGAAATCATTCACAAGCACTCCATGGCAGGGTTAGAACAAGCAATTGAGAAACTTTACTGCATGTTTAGAAATATGGGAAAGCCTAGATCTCCAAATACCACTTATACCGGTCATTCTTTTTATATTGATCTAAGACATTCTATTTTTTCCTGCTACAGATGCAGAAATAATTTCCTTTATTTTTTTTCATCCACAATATCATCGGCTGAAGGACATTTTCAAATTATTACTCATACGTGAACATACCAAAATACTCTATCAATAACATGGCCAGATCAATAAGTAGGAGGAAACATTATCAGCAAATGTGGCCTGGGGACTTCAAAGCTCCAAAACAATGGGGATTTAGAATATAAATGTCATATAAGCAACATGTCAAGCAAAAATAAGCTTCAGAACTTACCGTAACTACAAGACAACATTCATACAAAATGGAATGACTGCAGACATTTTTTACAGCTATTCTGCAAGTATCCAAAGGGAAATCTACATAGATAAATCTGCAATTGCTGCTGATTTCCCAGCAGAATGGTTCCAGAGAAATTCAGCTGTGTATGGAGATTTGTTTAAAGCTCACCACATTAGCTGCTACTGAATTTCACTGGAGAATACATGTAGTTGAAAAGTCATGCATTTTCGACAGTCATCATACCCATGTAACAGTATAATAGTGATCATGTAAAAACATGTAATATCACTTTTAGCACACACAGAATACATGCTTGAAAGCACCTATAACACAAGCCGTAGTGCCCATAAATTACGTGCTTCAATATGCGAAATGCCAGACATACAACTCATTAATTGTTAGTCTTGCTAGGTATTAGGCCAATATACACCGTTGCTTTCTCCAGGCTTTAATTAACTGATAAATAAATCCACATGCACCAGTATCCATCCACTAATAAATCCCTTAATGGGGTATTGCATCCTAAGCATTTACAGCATAGCCATGTGGCATGCCACATGGCTGACAGGCATGAGTCACCTTGGACGTTAACATATTCGGACAAATGAGGGTCTGAATCAAAACAGTATGATGAGTTACTTCTCGGGGACAAGCCAATAGTCAGGGTAGTCAAGGAGTCAGGGGTAAAATACCAGGAGAATACATCATAAATAGAGGGAAGAGACAAAGGCGTAGTCAGGCAGTGGTCCGAGGTCCGAATACCAGGAGGAAAGCAGATCAGAGCAGAGGGAGCAGGCAAAAAGGATGGTGTGAACAGGATCCAAGGTTCAGTCAGCAAAAAGATCCACAAGCTGAACATAAGGCACAGGGAGACAAGCCACATAGAGTTGAATGTACATCTGAATGTGTATCTCGGACTGACAATCCAGCTAAGTAACAGGGTAATCACCTGAGACAGGGAACACCTGACGGCAGCCAAAAACCTCCCAGTCTCAGATTAAACATCCGAGCTGTTAATCAAAACAGACAGCTCAGCATGCCCCTGCACCAGTCTGGATGACTGAGCAGTCAAAGTACTGACAGCTTCAGCATGCCCCTGCACCAGACTGGATAACTGAGCTGTCAGTAACAGCATCTATCTGTGCTTGTCATTGCCAGATTGCTAAAACCAATGGTGTTATTCAAAAGTAAAATTTGTTCTGCAAAAAACTGGCCCTCACATGGTCATATTGACTGAAAAATAAAGTTATGTCTCTGGGAATAAGGGGAGCAAAAAATGAAAATGCAAAAACGAAAAATGGCCCAGGGTTTAAGGGGTTAAAAGAAAATAACCCCTTTAAGTCTGTCTGCCAGAAGCGGACTGGTCCTACCAGATACGGTAAATAAGATTTGTCTCACACTGAAACTTTGTGGTAGAAAACAAAATTCCAAAATGAAAAGACCCATTTGCTCACTTGACAAATCCTGTCAGGGATGAATAAGATGGTAGAAAAGCTGTTGATGGTATGGGAAAATTCACTGTCACTGTCATAGGAGGGTATGATAGACATGGAGGTCTGTGTCTGTCATTAATGTGAAAGCCTGTTGCCATAATAGGATGATATTATGGGCAGGTGTCAGTGTTAAGTGAACACTTAAAGGGGATGTCCACTACTCTGACAACTCTTTTTAATCACAATGTTCCCCCCTTATAAAATAATAACAGATATGCTCACCTTAGATGCCGCCGCCGATCCAGCTGTGTCAACACTGTCTCTCCCGGGGTTTGCATGACATTGTCAAGTGATCCCTGCAGCCAATCAGCAGCTGCTTCACTCTCCCCTCCTTCAGACTTAACTGACAACTGGAGAAGATGATAGAGCAGCCGCAAATCTGAGTTCTTCCAGATGTGTTAATTTTCCAAAGAAAAAGAGAGTGAAGCCAGCGCTGATTGGCTGCAAGGATCATGTGACCTAATGTTTCGCAAGCCCTGGGAGAGCCAGTGCATACACTGCTGGAATGGTACCGCGAAGGTGACTATAGCTAGTATTTTATAAGGGAGGAACATAGTGATTCAGAAGGTTATCCGAGTAGTGGGCAACCCCTTTAAGCCCTGTCTGTAATGGATGAAATGGCAGAGTTATATAAAAAGGTTTAATTGACACTAACTGTGCCTCTGAACTCCATACAGCATACAGGGTAGATAACGTTTTCTTGTAAGATTACAATGGTCGTGTTATTGAAATCTGCTTTCTGATATGGAATATCTAAAATTTTTCATCACAAGCCAGGCCTATCATGTTTATTATGTGCATTTTGGGAGGCCCTTCAACCAACTGGACAATAGTAGGAGAGTCCTGCCCTGCCCTAATCAGACAGGTGGGATCTTGGATAAAGTTGAGATGCCAACCATAACAAGCTGCATTATGAGCAGTTTCTTTGTTGTCTCCGCATACACCCCTCTTCTGCATCCTAATTCCCCTAATGACCTTGCTGGTCCCAGCCCTTAACTACTCCCACTTGAATTATCACTTTAATCTCTCCGTATACTTCGGATTAATTCTTTCTTTTCTGCAGTCATGTTTTATCACCTTCTAGTTCTGTGTGTTTCCAAGGTGAAATGACCCATGTAATCCTATTACTAACAGATAAATCCGTTCTTTATTTTTATGTAATTACCTGTTTCCTCCCTTACAGAGCATATTTATTACACTACACATAAGCAGAACACAAATGTGCCTACATTTCATTATACTTTACTTATTATGAGCAGCACAATGGAAACCATTGGAGACAGAAAATAATCTAGATGCAAGACTGTTTTAAGCATCAAGTAATAAAAAAATCAAAAAAAAATTCAGCACTGAATATGGCACTTATTTAGACACCAAAAACGGAAAAAATTAGCAACAATTTAACCCCTTCGTGACCAGGTGATTTTGTGCTTTTGTTTTTTCCTTCCCCTTCTTCCAAGAGCCATCATTTTTCTTATCTCATTTATTTTTGGGGGGAGTTTCAACTGCTATTCAAGAAACCATACAATAAACTAGAAAACTGTTTTCATTCAGAGTAAAGGCCCCGTCACACATAAAGATGCACCAGCGATCCCGACAACGATACGACCTTGTCAGGATCGCTGGTGCATCGCTACATTATCACTGGTGAGCTGCCAAACAGGCAGCTTCACCAGCGATCAGCACCAGCGAGGACGCTAGTCTCTAAGGTAAATATCGGGTTACTAAGCGGCGCACATCACTTAGTTACCCGATGTGTACCTTAGAAACCTGCGTGCTCGTGCCGGGAGCTGCCAGCACGCAGATTTCTAAAGGTACACATCGGGTAACTAAGTGACGCGCACCGCTTAGTAACCCAATATTTACCTTAGAGACCAGCTCCCAGTGCCTGCTTAGAGCGCTGGGAGCCTCGCTGATCATTGGCTCCCGCTGCCACACGCAGCGATGCGCGCTGGCCAGCGGGAGAGCAACGATGAAAAAATGGCCCAGGACGGTGCTGCACGATCAGCGATACCCGGCGGGGAGCCGGTCGTTGATCCCCGGCACACACAGCAATCTCGTTGACGAGATCGCTGTGGCATCACAAAATCAGCGACCTCGCTAGCGAGATCGCTGTGTGTGACGGGGCCTTAATGGTAAAAAAAACCAAGAGACACAAGTTAGCCCAAAAGCCCAAAACACGCATGGGAAAAAACGCTACAAAACCGCACCAAAACATGCATTTTTGCTGCAGCTTCTTTCCTGCCAAGAAATCAGGTTTTGCTGTAGAAAAAAACCCGCAGAAAAAATGCCCATTGTGAACTTAGCTTTACTAGGTAGAAAGGCAAAATTAACAATTGTAAAAACACAGTGCTGTATAATATAAAGATTGCAATATATTAAGAGGATAAAAACTATGATGGGAATGCTTCTTTAATTACGTTTTTTAGTGAGGTCCTGCAACAATGCTGGCATTAACAAATATTGTTATTAAATGTATTTCTAAAGGTAGAAAAGGGCAATTTGAATTATTATAGGTTTTAAAACAATCTCTATTTTTTTTACTTTATTGTTTAGTAACCTTAATGATTATAAGACAAACATTATTGCATATGCACAGGATATGCTATAAGTACATACATAATACTCTTCTGAAACCTTTCAGGAGAAAAAGAGGTGTGCTCTCTATAGAAAAAAAACAAAAAAGGTCCTTTTTTCCAAACTTTAGTTAGTATTAGTATTTTCTTTGTTTGACCGAGGAAGACTGTCAATAAAATTGTCTGGAAAAGAGTGGCTGAAGGGAGAATATACAACAGTATGCAAAAGTTTATGTGCCCCTGGTAAAAATTACTGTTATTGCGAACAGCTATAACTTGAAGATGAAATGATCTCTAAAAGGCTAAAAAGTTAATAGATTACCTCAAAAGGCACAAACTGAAGATTTTCCAATGGCCCTCATAATCCCCATCATTGAAAATCTGTGGCTAGACCTCAAAATATCAGTGCATGCAAGACAACCCAGGAATCTCACACACAGAACTGGAAGAATTTTCCAAGGAAGAATGGATGAGAATCCATCCAAAAGGGGGTTCTACTAGGTACTAATATTATAATTATATATATATATATATCTATATATATATACACTCACTGGCCACTTTATTAGGTACACCTGTCCAACTGTGTGTTTAGACTTAATTTCTAATCAGCCAATCACATGGCGGCAACTCAGTGCATTTAGGCATGTAGACATGGTCAAGACAATCTCCTGCAGTTCAAACCGAGCATCAGTATGGGGAAGAAAGGTGATTTGAGTGCCTTTGAACGTGGCATGATTGTTGGTGCCAGAAGGGCTGGTCTGAGTATTTCAGAAACTGCTGATCTACTGGGATTTTCACGCACAACCATCTCTAGGGTTTACAGAGAATGGTCCGAAAAAGAAAAAAAATCAAGTGAGCGGCAGTTCTGTGGGCGGAAATGCCTTGTTGATGCCAGAGGTCAGAGGAGAATGGGCATACTGGTTCGAGCTGATAGAAAGGCAACAGTGACTCAAATTGCCACCCGTTACAACCAAGGTAGGCAGAAGAGCATCTCTGAACGCACAGTGCGTCGAACTTTGAGGCAGATGGGCTACAGCAGCAGAAGACCACACTGGGTACCACTCCTCTCAGCTAAGAACAGGAAACTGAGGCTACAATTTGCACAAGCTCATCGAAATTGGACAGTAGAAGATTGGAAAAACGTTGCCTGGTCTGATGAGTCTCGATTTCTGCTGCGACATTCGGATGGTAGGGTCAGAATTTGGCGTAAACAACATGAAAGCATGGATCCATCCAGCCTTGTATCAACGGTTCAGGCTGGTGGTGGTGGTGTCATGGTGTGGGGAATTTTTTCTTGGCACTCTTTGGGCCCCTTGGTACCAATTGAGCATCGTTGCAACGCCACAGCCTACCTGAGTATTGTTGCTGACCATGTCCATCCCTTTATGACCACAATGTACCCAACATCTGATGGCTACTTTCAGCAGGATAATGCGCCATGTCATAAAGCTCGAATCATCTCAGATTGGTTTCTTGACCATGACAATGAGTTCACTGTACTCAAATGGCCTCCTCAGTCACCAGATCTCAATCCAATAGAGCATCTTTGGGATGTGGTGGAACGGGAGATTCGCATCAGGGATGTGCAGCCGACAAATCTGCGCCAACTGTGTGATGCCATCATGTCAATATGATCCAAAATCTCTGAGGAATGCTTCCAGCACCTTGTTGAATCTCTGCCACGAAGAATTGAGGCAGTTCTGAAGGCAAAAGGGGGTCCAACCCGTTACTAGCATGGTGTACCTAATAAAGTGGCCAGTGAGTGTATATAGATATATATATGCTTATCCGTCTGGAACTTGAAGTCCCACAGAATTTTAGCTCTTTCCCTCTCTCTGAGGGGACTTAAGGGCCCGTTGCACACAGCGATATCACTAGCAATATCGCTATAACGTCACTGATTTTGTGACGTAGCAGCGATATTGCTAGCGATATCGCTATGTGTGATACTTACCTCCGACCGGCTCCCCCGATGTCCATCGCTGATCGTGCGAGAATGTCCTGGGCCGTTTCTTGTCGGCCACTTCCTGCTGGGCTTCCTGTGGCGCCGACAAGCAACGCATGGACGCGGGTGGGAGGACATCAGGATCGCCGCGTCTGACAGGTAAGTAGCGACCCCCGACTCCTGATATGTCGCTGGTGAGACCTGCCTGTTTGGCAGCTCTCTAGCGACCACTTAGCGATGCACCAGCGATCCATATCATTGTCAGGATCGCTGGTGCATCACTAAGTGAAACGGTACCCTTTGCCCATATGCTGTGCAGATGTTCCCATGTGGTGGACTGTTTCTGAGGTGCATTTGCATAGTCTCCACCTTGGGTCTTGTCTTGTGTGCTAAATTCCTGCTTCTATGGATCTGGTACTTAGAGATTGCTCTTGTGCCGCTATGATTAGTGCCTCTGTGCTGTCTCGGACTCCAGCTTTCCCTAGCCATTAGTAGGATTTCTCCATGTCAACCATCTCCATTATCTGTCGATGGCACATCCCATGCAGGGGCTTGTTGCCATGGCACTTCGTATTCCTGTTCTTCCTTATCTGTTGTTGTTGCTGCCTTAGGCATTCTCTCAGTGTTTCAGCTTTTGGTGCCATTTTTCTGATGTATTTATTTTACTCATTTACATAGCGCCATTAATGTCACAGCGCTTTACAGACATTATTGGCACTGTCCCCAATGGGGCTCACAATCTGAATTCCCTATCAGTATGCCTTTGGAATGTGGGAGGAAACAGGAATACTCAGAGGAAACCCATGCAAACATCTGCAAGGAGTTTGTATTCTCTCCCCATGTTTGCGTGGCCGCACTTCTCCAGTCCGAAGGACATCCCGATGTCTTCGCTGTAGATCCTTGTCAGGTGAATCAGTGAATTGATATCTTGTTCGTTTTTCACATACAGCTTGATATCATCCATGTAGAGGACATGGCTGATTGTGCTTTCCCTCTTGAACTTGTATCCACAAGTTATCTGACTGAGAGGGCTCAAGCCTATGCCGAACAGCAAAGGAGACAGTGCATCACCTTGGTATATGCCACATTTGATGGTCACTTGTGCTAGTGTTAGGGCTGGCGGAACGCACCAAATTATAAATATTAGTAGGTGCGTTTGCAGCCCGGGGTCCACCGTGCAGAGGTGTTACACTGCTGCTAGGTAATGGCGGAAGAATAGAGCGGCGTGAAAACAGTCACACGTGGGTTACGTCACCCAGTATGAACATGAGCGAACTCTGTTGACTCACAGAGCCGCACAGCCGCTGAACGCAAATACCGGAGCCTGTTTAGCTCACAGAGCCAGGCCAAAAAGTGCACAGAAAGCGGCCACAGAACTCTACCCCAAAGACACGGGGTTAGAGTTCCTCTAGGCCCTGTTATGAATGAGTCACCGTAGGAGGCAAAAGCAGAAATACATTCTAAGTCCAGAAAACCAGAGAAGTTGGCAACTATCAGATTGCAGACCCCTGAACCTATCAACACAACTAGCAGTAGCCGTGGGGGGTTCCTACGATGCCCTAGACCCCTCGATCACAGCCGGAGAATTACATAGGCCTAAAGAAAGAAAGGGGAAATCTAAACTGCCCCAGAGCAGACCCCAAAGCAATAGGCAGCCCCCAACATATAATGATGGTGAAGCAAGATGAAAATACTAACACAGACAGAAAGATAGACTGAGCAAAGACGGGGCCCAAAACTACCTAGATAGGAAAGGACAGGAAGGCTGCTGTCTGCAATCTGCCAAAACCCTATCAAAGACATAAGCCAACAAGCTGATATGAAAAAGGCCCTGAAGCAGCTAGGCTTCAAAAACTAAATCAGCACTCAGGTATTTTCAGAAGACAGAGCTAAATGAATTCAGCACACCCCAGCAGGGAATGGCAGAAATCCAGAAAAACAAAGCAAATCAAAGTCAAAGCACCAAAGCAAAAGGCCGAGCAGCAAACTTAGCTTTAGAGGAGCAGGAATTCAGACTGGTCTCCAAGGATCCCACAGAGAAATCACCCGCAGGGCAGAAGGGCGTCGGCAGCCTTATATCCAGTCAGTCACTCCACTCAGCCAGTCATCATCATCAGCCTCAGGTGTTTGATAATCAGGCTCACTACCTTTCTTTACCAGAAGAGGGAGTTCCTCGGGCCTCAGTAATGAAGGGGAAAATGAACTCACAACAAGGCCCTCTGAGCGCACGGCATCGCTGCCACGAACGCCGCTATAGACGCTGGCTATGGAGTGTGGAGCACGTGCACTGTGGCGTGCCGAGTCACTGATGGGGACTAATGCCTGACTCCGACTATGCCCTACCTACACCTAAGCCTGGGCTCTAGCAGGCTAGGCTGCACAACACATGCATACCAAGGGTAGGGGATTCATAATGAGTCAGTCAACAGAGGCATTCATACGTGCATACATCACTCACTCCTCATAGTCTGAAAATACAGAGTATCCTAGCGCATGGCCGAGCGGCCATGCAAACCTTTTATAGCCGCGAGCGTACGGGACCTTCCTGGCTTCTCGGATGGGCCAATCGGAGCAGGACCTGAGCATGTAACCTTCGATCTCTAATGGGAGATCACTCCACGGGCATGCTCAGTGGCCCGACAAGAGGACTTAGTCCCTGGAGAATCTCGCTGCTGAGCAGCCTGCATTGCCATAGCTGTGCTGGAGGTGGTCTGGGCAGAGTGCCGGGACCGACGAGTTTGCTCAGCAACCTCCTCTGTGGCTGGGGAGGAATGGGACACCGCCGGGAGCAGGGCTCGGGATTCCCGCTGTACAGCAACAGGAACCCGACGCCTAACAGCTAGTTGTCTTGAGTTTTTATATATATTTTTATTATTTTTTTTGCCTAAAATTCAAAGGAAATGAGTCATCTTTAACTTTAGGCCTTTTAGAGATCATTTCATCTTAAACTTGTTTAACTGTTCACAATACCAGTAATTTTGACCAGGGGTGTCCAAACATTTACATGCCACTGTAATCACATTTTTTCTCTTTAGCCGCTCTTCCTGTAAGCTGGCTGAACAGAATTTAAACTCTATATCTGCAGGTAAAGTCCATTTCTTGACGTGCCAGGTTCTATTTAGGCCTTGTCATAAGTACATGCATTGCATCCAAATAATCATAGATATTCACTGCCACATTCAGACTGATCTGAATATTGGCAGATATGTGTATATATGTGTGGCTATTCCCTTATGAAGAAGGTGTTAGTCTTGTAATTTACTAGTAATGATGAGAAAATGGACATTTTTCTGTAACAGAAGATTTTTTGGCATTTTAAATCCTTTTCTGATTTGAAGAATAATTTTATTTAAAATAATTTCCCAGAAATAGATTCTCAATACGTATGCACTATAAGTAATATTATACATTACTAATTCATTAACACGGTAAAATGAAAGACAAATCCACTTGATGGTTTGTCACAGTTGCAATCAGAGCATTACCTGATCCTTTCATTTTGAGATCTTTGTACCGTGTAAGGAAGATGAATCGTAGCCTCAGACTCTGAGGTTTGTGATCATAACATTAAGTGGGAGGTAATTTTTCAAAGAAACACCAAAGAGCCTTGAGACAATGTTACTATCAAAATCTGAAAGCCTTAAATTTGGAGCACAAACAGCATCCAATGTAACTTGAAGGTGAGGAGGGATAAGAATCCCATTGTGGTGACAAAACAGCCTCCAGTTCAAAAAAGCAATTATGATATACTAGATATCTGCAGAACTTGATGCCAAGGGGTCAGTGATCCTGGCTATAGCAATAATTGCAATGCTAGAATTCAATGAAGACATATCACCATCAAAGAGATAAAATAAGTAAGGAATTGTAATACAGAAATATCATGCATTGATAAAGCACAATGGTGCAATGTACGCACTGTTTGCTTTACATAAGGTGCATAAATTTAAGTGCAACTCAAGCCTTGTGGACATCACTATATAGAAGGAATATAGGCTGATCACAGTTACGAAAACCACATAAATCTTAGTCATATGAAAAGACACTTGTCTATCAGAGGAAATTGTGACAAAAGCGTGGCTTAAACCTCATAAGCATTGGTTCATGGTCTTTATTCACAATATGTCTTGGACTGAAGCGCATTGGAAGTTATTGCCCAATTTCCAACCCTACTTGACTTCATAGAATTAAATATTCTGATCTACATTGCAAAAAAATTGCAAAAAATTTGAAGCCTGTTGGGGCTCATTTATTAAAACTTTTGACCTTTTTAGACTTTTTAGCAGATGTGCACTAAATTAATTGTATTATCTTATTTTGTCCCAAACAAACCCTCTCAGGAAGAAGGTGCACCGGGGCTTCGTCCTGCATCTACAGGTTATGCATTATTGATCTTCCTAAAGCTCCCCTCCTTCTTGCATTACCTGCTTAATCACATATTGCAACATTGCGCTCTAACTAAACTATTGGTGTTAAGGCCCCCTTTACATTTAGCGATGCACCAGCGATTCCGACCACGATATGACCCGATCAGGATCGCTGGTGCATCGCTAAATGGTCGCTAGTGAGCTGCCAAACAGGCAGATCTCACAGCAATGCAGCAGCGGTCGTTACTTACCTGTCAGACGCAGCGACCATGACGTCCTCCATCCGCGTCCACGCGTCGCTCGTCGGCGCCAGCAGGAAGCGCCCGACGAGAAATGGACCTGCACGATCTCTCGCGATCAGCGACAGACAGCGGGGGAGCCGGTCGGAGGTAAGTATCACACTTAGCGGTATCGCTAGCAATATCGCTGCTGCGTCACAAAATCAGTGACGCTTTAGCGATATTGCTAGCGATATCGCTATGTGTAAAACCCCCTTTACATTGAATCTATGGCACTCTAGCAATTTGATGACAATGACTGGCTATTATTATCTTATATTCACACACTATAGCATTGTTGTTCCCTTTCTATGGTATTGAACCATAACTGAGCACTTAGGCAAGTTATTGCTTAGGACAAAATAAGCTAATACAATTAATTTAGTGCCCTCATGTGAATATTATCTCTTGCACACTGTATTTAACACTTATCTTATAATTTTTGATATTGAGCCAGTATTAAGCACTTGCCAATTTAACATGATGGTGACAGTAGTTACGTATCTGCATATTTGCACATTGCTATACTAATCTTTTCTATTGCTTTTTTATTTCAACCTGCATTGAGCACTGTGGCAACTTGTATGGGACATCATTAAGCCTATTTTACACCTCTATGCCATTATATGAGTTCTTATATATATTTTTTGGAGGTAATTTTGATATATCCAGGGTCCTTTACGGTAATAATGACCTTTATGATTGGTACTTGAATGATTGGTTCATGAGCCAGCTAATTTCCCTTATGGTACCCTGTTTATTTATTCATCTATTGTGCTCTTTGTGATTGACATATTATTACATATTTTCTACATAAAATATAAAACCTATATAGCATTTATTTGGTAAGATATTCTAACACCCTGTGCTTGCAGTTTTCTGTTCTTGTATCCCCCAATTTTTAATTTGGATTGTACCGTATATGTTTAATAAAGTATGTAAAGTTGCTTCTAAATATATGGCATTTGCTTCCGTTTGTTTGTAGGATTGATTTGATATTGGAAGTGCCATAAATCTTGGCCTAGTTATATTCCTGTAGAGATCTGTGCGTTGGTGAGAATTTGTGTCGCGTTCTAATGCTGAAACCACAGATGAAATTTCTGGTATCTAGTCACAAGCAGAAAATGTATTCCAGCAGCCTTAGCTTCATAGAATGAAACTGAATAATTGGAAAAATGATTCCATAATTGAAACTCTGCACGATTATTACCAGTCTAGCGACATAGATTTTTACCTTTAATCTACACCTTTGCGACTCCGTAGTGAACGGTACAATTTAACTAATCAAGCCCAGCTAATAACAAAGAGCTACCCAGAACATCTGAGAATGGCATTTCATTTAGCAATAGCTCCAGAAAGAGTATGCAAGGAAAATAATTGAAAAAAAAAAGATAATTGTCATTTTGAACGCATTATAAAAAAATTCATGAAAAAAAAATATATTAGATGTCATTCACATCGCACATTTTCAAATGAAATGTAGAATTTTTGACCTGTATAGGAGATGAGGAGCAAAAATAAATAGGACTTCAACTACTGGGCTAGAAATAAATTAAAAGCCCTGCAGCATCCAATAATTCCATACATGATCAGTAGTACCACATTTAACCTCTCAGAAAACTCTAGAGTTTTATATATACTGAATACAAATCTATACGGGGGCTTTCTGCAACAAATAAATGCCCTGTGCAAAAATGCATCAAGTCTTGGTTACTATAAATTATTCAGTACTCAGGCAGCTGTGCATCAGCTGAGATATTGGTCAATGTTCTGTAGAATTCTGCGGCATCTACTTTGATTTCTAGTGTTAGTAACATGCTAACTCATTTTTTGTCGCAAAATATAAATGGCATTGACCTTTTCAGCTATTTATTCATTGTATTGAGAGTTCCACAAATATATCCAGGACACAATCTGAGCTCTAATTTCTGCCATAAGCGTAAAAAAAATAACTATAATACTCATGAATAAAGCAAAAACAGCCTGGAGTTTGATTGTCATTCAGCTTGTACTATACAGTCATTCTGTAAAGGAGTTCAATGCTTAAAGAGTGGAGAACAGATTGAGTGTTTTAGGCTCCTACGATTATTGACTGCAGAGTATGTGTAAGGGGTGTACCGGGACCGCATGATGCTCCACTCCCTTTCCTCATGTTGATATTGTACTTTGTATAATTGTATATATAATGTTTCTGATGCTGCTAAGCACATATATATATATATGTATATATGTTGTGTAGCTAGGGAGAGTGCAGTTATAGGATTAGCCACTAGAAGGGGGCATAGTAGGATAGGAATATAATAAATAGTTAACATAGGAGGGGTCTGCTGTGGGTAAGACAGGAGCTTTTCCTGAAGATAGTTAGTAGGGCCAGGGAGCCCAGAAAGCTCAGCAGGGCCTTAGAGCCCGTGCTACCAGTGGACCCCGTAACATTTGAAGCTAGGAGCCCAGTCGTCTAGGGCTTGGGAACTGAAGGAAACAGCAGCAATGGAATGCCGGGCAGCATCAAAATGTGGCAGTTTACTACGTGGGCAGTTGCCCTTATGTCTGGGGTGAAATGGACAGGGGAATTCCTGACAGTGGTTAAGTTGGACAGAAGAAACACTGCGGTACACACAGACGGCGACAACCCTGGCACACCCTGCAAACACGTTTCCTGCAGCGGTGCTCCAGGTGCGCCGAACATCTGTGGAGAAAATCCAACCTACCCGAAGATTTCATCTATTATAAGTTTATGCTTCGAACATACAACACTGCCCTTCACCTCTCAAAACAAAGCTATTTCAACACCCTCATCACCTCACTGTCCAATAACCCTAAACGTCTCTTTGACACTTTTCATTCTCTACTCAACCCAAGAGTACAGGCCCCAACCACGGAGCTTTGAGCTGACGATCTGGCCAATTACTTCAAAGAAAAAATTGACCAGATCCGACATGAAATTATCTCCCAATCACCTCATACCATGCACTGTCCTCCCTCCCCCACTGCATCTACCTCACTCTCTGATTTTGAACCAGTCACAGAAGAAGAAGTAAGTAGGCTCCTTGCATCTTCTCGCCCAACCACTTGCACCAGTGACCCATTTCCGTCACATCTCCTCCAGTCCCTTTCCCCTGCTGTCACCCCTCACCTAAAATATTTAACCTCTCTCTCTTCTGGTATCTTTCCCTCCTCATTTAAGCATGCCATCATACATCCACTACTTAAAAAAACCATCCCTCGACCAAAACTGTGCCGCTAACTATAGACCTGTCTCTAATCTTTCCTTCATCTCTAAACTCATGTAACACCTGGTCCACTCCCGTCTTATCCGCTATCTCTTTGATAACTCTCTTCTCGACCCTCTCCAATCCGGTTTCCGCTCTTTACACTCTACTGAAACTGCCCTCATTAAAGTCTCTAATGGTCTACTAACAGCTAAATCAAATGGTCATTACTCCATGCTAATTCTCTTGGATCTCTCTGCAGCATTCGACACTGGATCATCAGCTCCTCCTCACTATGCTCTGTTCCATTGGACTCAAGGACACCGTTCTCTCCTGGTTCTCCTCCTATCTCTCTGACCGATCCTTTACTGTATCTTTTACTGGCTCCTCCTCCTCTCATCTTTCCCTTACTGTTGGGGTTCCTCAAGGATCAGTCCTAGGCCCCCTCCTCTTCTCTTTGTACACTGCCCCTATTGGTCAAACAATCAGTAGATTTGGTTTCCAGTACCATCTCTATGCTGATGACACCCAATTATATGCGTCTTCTCCTGACATCATGCCTGCCTTTCTAGAAAACACCAGCGATTGTCTAAACGCTGTGTCTAACATCATGTCCTCACTATATCTGAAACTGAACCTGTCAAAGACTGAACTCCTTGTGTTTCCTCCCGCCACTAATGTACCTATACCTGACATTGCCATTTCCATCTGTGGTTCCACTATTACTCCCCAGCAACATGCCCGCTGTCTTGGGGTCATACTTGACTCTGAGCTTTCCTTTGTCCCCCACATATGATCACTGGCTCGCTCTTGTTATCTGCACCTCAAAAACATTTCTAGAATTCGACCATTTCTTACTTTTGACTCCGCAAAAACTCTTACTGTTTCCCTTATTCATTCTCGTCTTGACTATTGTTACTCTCTTCTAATCGGTCTCCCTCTTACCAAACTTCCCCCCTCCAATCTGTCTTGAATGCTGCTTCCAGGATCATATTCCTTGCCAATCATTACACCAATGCCTCTACCTTGTGCCAGTCATTACACTGGCTACCCATCCACTCCAGAATCCAGTACAAACTTATTACCCTCACCCACAAAGCTCTTCATGGCTCAGCACCACCCTACATCTCCTCCCTTGTTTCAGTATACCATCCTACCCGCACCCTCCATTCTGCTGATGACCTGAGGTTAGCATCCACAATAATCAGAACCTCCCACTCCCGTCTCCAAGACTATACACGTGCTGCGCCAATTCTTTGGAATGCACTTCCCAGGTCAAAACGATTAGTCACCAATCCCCACAATTTTAAGCATGCCCTGAAAACTCATTTATTCAGACTGGCCTACCGCCTCAACACATTAACCTAATCTATCCCTGCATGACACAGCCAAAAGTCTTTACCATAACCAGGTTCCCCGCATCATGTTCCCACATGCTTTATGCATCCATTAGCCCTCTGTGTCTGTACTGTTACACACTTAACATTATGGCTGGTCCATACAATCAGGGCAACTGTTACCACCCACCTTTCGTGTCTCCCTTTTTTTTTCCTCATAGATTGTAAGCTTGCGAGCAGGGCCCTCATTCTTCTTGGTATCTGTTATGATCTATGTGGTTATTGTTATGCTGTAATGTCTATAGTCTGTACAAGTCCCCTCTGAAATGTAAAGTGCCGCGGAATATGTCAGCGCTATAGAAATAAAATGTATTATTATTACTGCGGTACCGGGCGAACCGGTACAACCTGGGAGCATTCTAGAAGAAGTAGGTAAAAGCACAGGAATAGACAAAGATGTGTACTGTGACGTACCCTGTGAAGTTGCTGTAACTGAGCTGGACATACTGTGAAAGGATTAAAGTAAAGTTGTCTGTTACAAGTTGAAATTGGACTCTGAATCTCTTTGTGTGAAGTCCATAGGAGTGATCCCACAGCAGATCAGAGGGGACCCTGATGGCACCAAAGGCGTAAAAGAAGGTATGCTGCAAAGGGAACATTGTATACAAGTGGCGGGAGACCAGGGTGTGATTGAGCAATCTCTGTCTGCCACGACTACGGCCCTGGCTCCCCCTACATATGAACGCACAGCCTTGATAGTGTATTAACACTGCACCTATGGGTCAACATTACAGACACACAAGATTTAACCCTACTAATCAAGTAAAGAAAATCAGACAAATTCTGTACATCCAATTTGGTGACAATAAAAGTGTCTGATAGCTCTCATAATGTCTGTAATACATACTTGTATTTTCTATAAATTAACAAAAATCGAGCATTTCACTTAGAAAAATAAACATTTAATTGTTCCTCTGTTATTCCTCCTAAAAATCTATGTACATGTGCACCTGCCCTGAATCAAAATATTCAGGTGAAATATCACAGCAATGAAAAATATAGTGGGGAAAATAAGTATTTGATACACTGTTGATTTTGCAAGTTTTCCCTCCTACAAAGAATGGAGCTGTCCAATTTTTTATTGTAGGTATACTTCAACTGTGAGAGATTGAAGCTAAAAATAAAAATCAGATAATGACATTGTATGATTTTCACATATTTTGCATTTTATTGCATGAAATAAGTATTTGATCACCTACCAACCAGTAAGAATTCTGACTCTCACAGACCTGTTTTTCTGTAAGAAGCCCTCCTACTCTGAACTCATTACCTGTATTTATTCCAAGTGTTTGAACTCGTTACCTGTATAAAAGACACCTGTCCACACACTCAATCACACTGAAACATCTCCACCATGGCAAAGAACAAACAGTTGTCTAAGGACACCAGGGACAAAATTGTAGACCCGCACAAGGCTGGGATGGGCTACAGGATAGTAGGCAAGCAGCTTGGTGACAAGACAACAACTGTTGACACAATTATTGGAAAATGGAAGAAACAAAAGTTGACTGTAATCTTCCTCGGTCTGGGGCTCCATGCAAGAACTCGCCTTGTGGGATAAGGATGATTTTGAGAAAGGTCAGGAATAAACCCAGAACTATATGGAAGGACCTGGTCAATGACATGAAGAGAAATGGGACCACAGTCTCAAACATTACCATTAGTAATACACTATGCCGTCATGGATTAAAACCCTGCTTATGCCAGTACCTGTCCAAGCCCATTTGAAGTTCACCAATGACCATGTGGATGATCCAGAGGAGGCATGGGAGAAGGTCATGTGGTCAGATGAGACCAAAATAGAACTTTTTGGTATCAGTTCCACTCACTGTGTTTGGAGGAAGAAGACGAAAATGTACAACCCCAACAACACCATCCCAACCGTTAAGCATGGTGGGGGAAACATACAGGAGGTTAGCATTGTATTGAAAGGAGTCATGTATCTCAAAATTTTGACCAACAACCTCCTTCCCTCAGTAAGAGCATTGAAGATGGATCATGGCTAGGTCTTCCAGCATTACAATGGTCCGAAACACAAAGCAACTAAGGAGTGGCTCCATAAGACGCATTTCAAGGTCCTGAAGTGGACTAGCCAGTCTACAGACCTGAACACAATAAAAAATCTTTGTAGGGAACTGCAACTCAATATTGCTCATCGACAGCCCCAAAACCTGAAAGATCTGGAGAAGATCTGTATGGAGGAGTGGGCCAAAATCCCTGCTACAGTCTATGCAAACTTGGTTGAGAAGTACAAGAAAGGTCTAACCTCTGTAACTGCATACAAAGGTTTCTGTACCAACTATTAAGTTCTGTTTTTCTATTGTATCAAATACTTTTTTCATACAATAAAATGCAAATTAATTATATAAAAATCATACAATTAGATTTTTCTAGATTTTTTTAAGATTCTGTTTCGCATGATAAAAATTACAGACCTCTCCATTCTTTGTAGGTGGGAAAACTTGCAAAATAGGCAGTGTATCAAGTAGTTATTATCCCAACTGTAGCTGGAGTTCTGTGGAGTTTCCCTGTAGATTGTGATCTACTGTTCAACCAATAACTGCCTCAGACTTCTAAGGCTGTGTGCCCACGATGCGATTTTTAAGCGTTTTGCCACGATTTTCAGCGCAAAAACACAGCGAAAACGTTTAAAAATCTTGTACAGAATGCACCCCATGCATTCCTATGGCATTCCGCACATGCTGTGCTAATGCTGCGCTTATTTCCGCGTCGGAATCGCATCGTGGAAAAAATTGCAGCATGATCATTCTTTTGTGCAGAATCGCAAAGAATTGCCGCGAATCCGCACCCATAGGAATGCATGAGAACCGCTTACTTCCCGCATGTGGCTATGCCCACCATGCGGGAAGTTAAGCGTCCCTTATGTGCGGTTGGTACCCACGGTGTGGAGGAGAGGAGACTGTCCTCCAGGCCCCGGGTACCATACCCCTGTAAAAAAAAGAATAAAAAATTAAAAATCGGGGTATATTTACCTTCCGATGTCCCGCGCTGCATTCCCGGGCCTCAGCGTTCCCATTAATGCCTTGCGGCAAGGTCCTGTGATGACGTAGTCTCGCGTGACTCTAGCGGTCTTGCGAGATCGCTATAGTAACGCGAGACCAACGTCATCACAGGTCTCGCAAGGCATTACTGGGAACGCTGAGGCCCGGGATGGCAGCGCAGGACGTCGGAAGGTAAATATACCCCGATTTTTTATTTTTTTATCATTTTTAACATTTTATCTTTTACTATTGAAGCCGCATAGGCGGCCTCAATAGTAAAAAGCTTGTCACACTTGTCAAACACTATGTTTGACGAGTGTGACCAACCTGTCAATCACTTTCCAAGCGAAAAAAACGCGCGATTTCTGGTTAGGAGTCCGGTTTTCATTGTGCGTTTTAAAACGCTACGTGGGCCCATAGCCTAAAACTGACATTATTTCAAACCAGATACAGCTCTCAGATAAGATTGTGGAACTTCCTGAAGAAATCACAGATTTCATCTAAATCCTTTAGTTTATCTCTATTTGGATTTTCTTATCAAAGTAATTTCATTTACCTCCAACATGTCAAAAAAGTAATTTAAAGGGAACCTGTCACCAGAAATAATGCTATTAACTTGCAGATATGTGGTTAATCTGCAGGTTAGTAGCGTTACTAACGTGCCCAGCGCCTGCATGTAGCCGGATACAGTGGGGAAAAAATGAACTTTATTCTCCCAGCCAGCATTCGGTTTCAGTCATGGAGAAGGCGTTGCTCTGAAATACAGAGCGGCGGTAGTAACTACACCCCTGGCCCTGACTTTGGCGCAGCATTGGAGCCGGCTGTCAGTCATGGCCGGGGGTGCAGATACAGCAGCCGCTCTGTATTCTCAGATTGGTGACTGAACCAGTGCAGTCGGCTTTTTCATGACTGAAACTGAATGCTGGTAAGGAGAATAAAGTTAATTTTTTACCAGCTACATTCGGATATGAGCAGGCGTCGAGTAGGTTAGTAATGCTATTAACCTGGAAATTAACCGTATATGTTCAGGTTAATAGTGTTAGTCCTGGTGACAGGTTCCCTTTAAAGAAACACTCCAGCAGTTATTCTTTGCACATATGATGGTTACTCATTATTAATATTCTCAGTTTAATGTATTCATTATTTAAGGTATTTCGTCCCATCAAAGTTACGTCTATACTTTTACACTGTTTCATCATGGAAAGTCGAGTTTTGTAATTTCCAGTATGACAACTAGTCCAGTACAAGCACTAATGTCTGCACAGGAAGTCAGTTTCTGACCTTCTAAGAACTACAGGAGGACATCACCTATAAAATCCCTTCAAAAAGCTGTCAGACTCCAGTCTTACACAGTCTGCTCTACCCTCCCTGTCCTTCTGTATGTCCTTCCATGCAGCTAAAGATATACAGTGGATTGCAAAAGTATTCATCTGTCTTGGCTTTTTACCTATATTGATACATGAATACCTGTGTTTAAATATTTTTGATTTGTGTGTGATACATCAGCACTAAACAGTCTAAGTAGGTGAAGTGAGATAAATAGTATAGTCATAAATAGTGTTGAGCATTCCGATACCGCAAATATCGGGTATCGGCCAATATTCGCGGTATCGGAATTCCGATACTGAGTTCCGATACTTTTTGCATATCGAATACCGGAACTGAAAGTTCCCATAATGCTATGAGCCAGTTTGATTTGATTCAGCCAATGAGGAATCCTCAGATGTGTGGGCACATCCTGTTAGGCATGTAGGCATGTTAACTAATGGCATGGCTGTGATTGGCTGCTGAAATGATGTCATGATGCACTATAAAAGCCGCCGCCGCCATTTTGGGTTCACTCTGCTGTGAATTCAGTTAGGGACAGGACGCTGCTCTTGTGACTCTGAGGGACAGTTAGAAATATCGATTTTCTAAATTGTGCTTTACCCTGGCTAGTTTAGCAACCCCTGTGAGAAGCTTTCTTTTGCCTTGCAGCGCTGCTCACAGCTGTCTGCAAGGTCTGTTTGAGTGCAGCTCACGCTGTAATGTGTCCTGCAGCCACCTCTGGTTGTAGGCCGTTCAGCGTGCATCACTGCTTCATACATATTTATTTTTGTTTTATTGCTGCTCATTTTTCATTAATTCTCCTATTAGTGTGCATCCATCCGTATCCATCTACATTGGTTGCAAACACTATATAGGAGTAGAGAGCGGAGCCTTTCTGCAGCCTTTCAGTGCTAGTGCACAGTTCTCTGCACTGTTCACGGCTGTCTGTGACGTCTGTGTGTGTGAGTGCAGCTCACGCTGTAGTGTGTTCTGCAGACATCTCTGGTTGTAGTCCGCTCAGCGTGCGTCACTGCCTCATACATTGTTCTTTTTTGCTGTAGTGCTGCTTATTTTTCCTGAATTTCTCCTATTAGTGTGCTTCCATCTGTATCCAGCTAGATTGGTTGCAAACACTATATAGGAGTAGATAGAGGAGCCTTTTTTCTGGCTTGTGCCCTGCAGCCCCAGCCAGATTAGTATTAGCCTATTTTTTGGAGCCTCATCTATTGCATTGTAGGTTACCTTCCTGCATTGTAATAGCTCCAAAAAGTTTGTGATACTATTACTTTCACATCTTTGGTCACATCCTTTTAGTTTTTTTGAAAAAAAACATAAATAAAGTTCACCAAACACTCCACTTGACAGTTGTGTAGGCCACATTAGCTCATATTAAAGTGTAGTCCACACACTTTATAAAATAAGTGTTTCTTATACCTGTTAGCAGCTGTTCAGGAATAAGCACACTAAGCCCTCCCTTTGTACTTTTCTGCCTATCTTTATCAGTCTACCAAGATGAAGAAGGCAGGGAGTAAGGCACGTGGTTGTGGGCGTGGAGTTTCAGCAGGGAGAGGACGTGGGGATTCTGTGCCTGCTGCGGGCACCAGTGACTCAGCATCCCCCAGTTTTACCATGGAGCAGTCCTTTATGTGCAGCTTTGTAGGACCTCGCCGTACCCCACTGCTGCGGGACGAACAAATTGAAGCCGTTGTCGAATGGATGGCAGCTAACACATCGACTTCAATTACTTCCACATCCTCTCAGGGCCAGAGCACTGAAGAGCAACCATCTGTCTCTTCACCACCTTCCAAATTGCACAGGCAGTCAGAGAGACCTGGACAGGAGCCATCTCTACTTCTCTGAATCTCTTGGCTTGGAAACAGGGGGCCAGCCAAGCAGCATTCTAGAATGTGAAGAAGAGGGAGTATGCAGTGATGCGCAACTGCTTTATCCCTCTGAATCTGAAGAGGCGGGTGGGCCAGTGCCTATGGTCAGCACACCTCAGTACGCATCAGATAATGAAACTCAGGTGTCACTTTCTGGTGCGTACTGTGCTGGCGAGACTACCCAGGAGAAGCAGGTGTTTGAAGAGGGGAGTGTAGATGATGAGGTCCTTGACCCATCATGGCATGAGGAACAGGAAGGTGGTGGGAGCAGCTCTGAGGAAGAGATTCCCCGAACAGCCAAAACAGGAGGGAGAGGGAGGGGGCAGACTTGGTTGCCTGTAGCCTCCACTTCGGCACCCATTAGGAGCATTCCTCTTCCAAAACCCAAAACAGGTGCTCCCAGGACTTACGGTGCATGGTCCTTTTTTGACACAGTTGCAGATGACATTTGCTTTGTCAAATGCAAGCTATGTAATCAGAAAGTCAAAAGAGGGAAAAGTGTCAGCAACCTCAATACCATAAATATATGGAAACGTGTAGACCAAGCACGTGGTGGAGTTACAAAGACACACTGAAAACGTAGGCCAACCTACAGCACCACCTACCACCTCTTAAGCTCGTGTTGCAGCCTCTTCCTCCAGCTCACACACAGCTGGTTCGGCTTCCTCACAGGATTGCCAAGGAAAAACCACTGGCACTGTTGTCCAGAGACCCAGTGACATTCCACCCACAGCACCACGTTCCCTGTCATCCTCACACTCCCAGGCCACTCTACAGCCATCGGTAGCACAGGCATGGGAGAAAAGGCGGCCATACTCGGCAAACCATCCTCGAGCACAGGCTCTGAATGCTGGCATTGCAAAACTACTGGCCCTTGAAATGCTCTCATTCAGGCTGGTGGAGACTGACACCTTCTGTAACTTCATGGCATTGGCAGTCCACAATACACCATGCCCAGCCGCTTTTATTTCAGCAGGCAAGCCGTCCCTGCCCTGCAAAAGCATGTGGAGGGAAAAATTAAACATGCGCTACTAAACGCCGTCATTAGCAAGGTCCACCTGACCACCGATGCGTGGACCAGTAACCATGGACAGGGACGATACTTTTCCCTCACTGCCCATTGGGTCAACATTGTGGAGCCGGGTACAGATCTTGAGAGTGGCGCTGTACATGTTCTGCCAACTCCAAGGATTGCAGGAATCCAGTCTGTACACATTGACTTCTCCTCATACTCCAGTTCCTCAGAATCAGCGCTGCAGGAGCGGTCACGGTCTACCTCCACATGGACCCGTGAACGCTTACCTGTTACGACCGATATGAGCACAGCCGTGGCCAAATGTCAACAGGCCATACTGAAATTAATTTCTTTGGGGAATCTAAGTCACACAGCGCAGGAGCTCTGGAATGCCATCAACCAGGAGAGCGACGTGTGGTTTGTGCCAGCGAATCTCCAGCCAGGCTTGGTAGTGTGTGACAATGGCCGAAATCTGGTGGCAGCTCTGGGCCTAGGCAACCTCACTCACATCCCATGTCTGGCACATGTGCTCTACTTGGTCGTGCAGAGCTTTCTGAGGGACTATCCGGATCTTGATGCACTGCTGCACAATGTCAGGATAGAGTGCGCTCACTTGCGGCGTTCCAGCATGGCAAGATCGCGCATTGCAGCTCTGCAGCGCCGATTCCGCCTTCCGGAACATCGTATCGTATGTGACCTACCCACCAGGTGGAATTCAACATTACATATGTTAGAGTGGTTGTGTGAGCAGCAGGCAGCAGTAATGGAGTACCAGCTGCATCAGGCGCAAACAAGTCGCACTGCGCGCCGGTCACACTTCACCACCACTGAGTGGGCCTCTATGAAGGACATCTGCCACGTTTTGCGTGCCTTTGATGAGTCCACGTGGATGGCGAGTGCAGATGATGTACTAGTCAGCATGACTGTCCCCCTTATCTGCCTGCTTCAAAAAACACTGCAAGCACTAAGGGAGGAGGTTTTTGGAAGAGGTAGAGGATGAGGAGTCACAAATGCCATCTGCTTCTGGACAGTCTGCGCAACGTGGTTCCTCACAAAGGCCTATGCAGGGGACACTTTGTGAGGAGGATGAGGAGGAGTCAATGGAGGAGGAAGACATCTCTCCAGAGGAGGGTGGTACACAATGATCTAGTAGTCAGTATGTAGAGCGAGAGTGGGGAGATGCAGAGCAGGCAGAGATGACGCCTCAAGCAGGGGACAGCGTTTCTTGGCAGTTGGGAGTCTGCAGCACATGGTTGATTTCATGCTCCAGTGCCGGAGAAACGACCGCCACATCGCCCACATTCTCAACACGGCTGATTATTGGGTGTACACCCTCCTAGATCCTCGCTACTGGGACAACTTACAAAGCCTCATAACACCGTTGAACCGGAAGCGTAAAATGCGGGAGTACCAAGACACACTGGTGCATTCCATCATGTTCTCCATTCCACCCGAGAGCAGTGCTGCTAGTGCTTTACAAAGCAGCTCTGTGCGTCGAGGCAGTGTAGGAAGCTCTGCACAAACAGGAAGTAGAAGCAGCGCCTCAGCACAAGGCAAGACCAGTATGGCCAAAATGTGGCAAAGTTTTGTGTGCCCGCCACAAATGTTTACACCATCACAGACGGCTCCAGTTAGCAGGAGGCAACGTTTCCGTCAGATGGTGACAGACCACATGTCTTGCCCTCTCAATGTACTCCCAGATGGCTCTTCCCCCTTCAAGTTTTGGGTCTCTAAGCTGGATACCTGGCAAGAGCTTAGCCAGTATGCATTGGAGGTGCTGGCTTGCCCTGTCTAGTGTATTATCGGAACGCGTCTTTAGTGCCGCAGGTGGTGTACTAACAGATCGTCGCATGCAACTATCCTCTGATAACGTTGACCAGCTTACTTTTCTGAAAATTAAGAAGGCCTGGATCTCACCTGAATTTGCCAGTCTTCTTCCAGATTAAATAATTGGATGGCAACAGTATCCAGGTCTCCTGTTATGTTCATGTTTCTACCACCTGAAGTGTAATCCTTGGGCTCCAACACGACCAGTTGCTGCTCAGAAGTGCCGTCTGCACAGAAAAAAACACTAGCTCCTGTCTAAGTGGGGTTCAGTAATGCCAGCTGCTCCCCTGCTGTGTGTCCGGCAATATCTCCTGCTTCCTCCACATTCAAACTACATCAGATATTAAACTTGCTCCAATTAGGCCTCAACCTACACCATGATTGATCCTGGGCTCCAACACCGCCAGTTGCTGCTCGGAAGTGCCGTCTGCACAGAGAAAAACACTAGCTCCTGTGTTAGTGGGGTTCAGTAACACCAGCTGCTCCCCTGCTGTGTGTATGGCAATATCTCCTGCTCCATCCACATTCACCCCGCATCAGATATTAAACTTGCTCCAATTAGGCCTTAGCCTACTCCATGATTAACCCTGGGCTCCAACACCACCAGTTGCTGCTCGGAAGTGCCGTCTGCACAGAGAAAAACACTAGCTCCTGTGTTAGTGGGGTTCAGTAACACCAGCTGCTCCCCTGCTGTGTGTACGGCAATATCTCCTGCTCCCTCCACATTCACCCTGCATCACATATTAAACTTGCTCCAATTAGGCCTCAGCCTACTCCTTGATTGACCCTGGGCTCCAACACTGCCAGTTGTTGCTCAGAAGTGTCGTCTGCACAGAGAAAAACACTAGTTCCTGTGTAAGTGGGGTTCAGTAACGCCAGCTGCTCCCCTGCTGTGTGTCCGGCAATGTCTCCTGCTCCCTCCACATTCAAACTACATCAGATATTAAACTTGCTCCAAGTAGGCCTCAGCCTACACCATGATTGATCCTGGGCTCCAACCCCGCCAGTTGCTGCTCGGAAGTGCCGTCTGCACAGTCAACATATGCTCCAGTGTTATTGGGGTTCAGTAATGTCAGCTGATCCCCAGCTGTGTGTACGGCAATGTCTCCTGCTCTGTCCACAATCACACAACTAAAGATTTTAAACTTGCTGCAATTAGGACTCTTCCTCCACTCTGTTTGAACTGTAATCCCTGGGCTCCAATACCGCCAACTGCTGCTCAGAAGTGTCTTTGGCACAGGTAGTCCTTCCTGGCCAGCCTGGTTCCAGCACGCCAGCTGTTTCCGGGAGGTGTCAACGTCACTTTGTCACCAATACGTTGTCCTGTCATGTTGCGGTTGGGTTAGCCGACTCTATGGTGCCTGCAGTTTAGGTGCTTCCTATGTGGGCTGCGGGTTCTGGCAATAAAGGCTGGTTCCGTAGTGCCAATAGGACAAGCACCCCCTGTAGGACTGTGGGTTTCGGTAACTGCGGCCGGCTCGCGGCCTTGCAACTTTGTTTTTCATGGGTACCTTCTGCTGCCCCTCTGGGTTCCAGCACCGTCAGCTGGTTCTCGGCAGTGCCTTTGGCTTAGGTGCCTCCAGCTTGGTATCCGAGTTCCAGCAACGTCTGCTGGTCCTTGGTATTGCTTTCTAGCACAGGTACTTCCTGCTTAGTAGCCGGGTTCCAGTACCGTCAGCTGGTCCTCGGTAGTGCCATTGGCTCTTGTAGCTTCTGCTACCCATCCGGGTTCCAGCACCGTCAGCTGATCCTCGGTAGTTCCATTGCCTTTTGTTCCTTCTGCTGCCCCTCCGGGTTCCAGCACCGTCAGCTGGTTCTCGGCAGTGCCTTTGGCTTAGGTGCCTCCATCTCGGTATCAGAGTTCCAGCAACGTCTGCTGGTCCTTGGTAGTGCTTTCTAGCACAGCACCTCCTGCTTAGTCACCGGGTTCCAGTACCGTCAGCTGGTCCTCGGTAGTGCCATTGGCTCTTGTTCCTTCTGCTGCCCCTCCGGGTTCCAGCACCGTCAGCTGTTTCAGGAAAGTGTCAATGTCACTTTGGCACCGTGTTGCGGTCGGGTTAGCCGACTCTATGGTGCCTGCAGTTTAGGTGCTTCCTATGTGGGCTGCGGGTTCTGGCAATAAAGGCTGGTTCTGTAGTGCCAATAGGACAAGCACCCCCTGTAGGACTGTGGGTTTCGGTAACTGCGGCCGGCTTGCGGCCTTGCTACTTTGTTTTTCATGGGTACCTTCTGCTATCCATCTGGGTTCCAGCACCGTCAGCTGGTTCTCGGCAGTGCCTTTGGCTTAGGTGCCTCCTTCTCAGTATCCGAGTTCCAGCAACGTCTGCTGGTCCTTGGTAGTGCTTTCTAGCACAGGTACCTCCTGCTTAGTAACCAGGTTCCAGTACCGTCAGCTGGTCCTCGGTAGTTCCATTGGCTCTTGTTCCTTCTGCTACCCATCCGGGTTCCAGTACCATCAGCTGGTTCTCGGCAGTTCCTCAGCCTTCTTGTACCTTCTGCTACATTTCCAGGTTCAAATTTTTTGAAATGGTTTTTGGTAATCACTCTGGATCTCCCTGACGAGGACCCTGAAGACCACCCCAAAGAAGACCAAAAAGATGACCTTGAAGAAGATGACCAAGAGGACAAAGAACTTGAATACAACCACCAAGATACAGAACAGCAAGAGACAGAAGACCAAGAAGCAGAAGAACAAAAAGCAGCAGAACATTAAGCATAAGACTAAAAATCAGAGCAAAAGATATTATCTAAATTATAAGCAGAAGAAGACTAAGCAGTGTATGGGGGTGAGTCCGTTTCTCCTCGTGGTGCCCCTGGAAAATGCCTGCTGCTGCAGGCCAAACTGAACGCGGACAAGTCCTGTTGTAAATCTTTTGTGACAGGCAGAACGGCTGGTGTAATCTTCAAACTTTTATAGATAACAACTACAGGAATGCTTGTCACAAATAAGAATATGATGAAGAAGAAGAATAGGAAGAAGATGAAGAAGTAGAATATGAAGAAGAATAATAGTTGAATAAGAAGAATGAAAAAAAAGAATAATAGGAAGAAGGTGAAGAAGAAGATGAATAAGGTGAAGAAGAAGTTGATGAAAAAGATGCTGCTGCTGCTGCTGAGGATCAAGAAGGAGAAAGTGTGGGAGAAGTAAAAAAGAAGGTGAAGAGCATGGAAGTAGTGAAACATACATATCTGACAAAATATAAAAAAGGTTAACATTGTCAATATCTTTGTAACTCCGAACGTCTTAAAAAAAAAATTATTCCTGCTATTCCATTTGATTGGGCTAAACCTCTATGCCTTTAATGTCTCCTCCACCTCCCCCAAGACATTCTACATTATTATTAGTTGTTTTTCTTCATGTAGAATTAGCCTACAAGGAAAGAAAGGGTTTATTTTAATTCCGATATTTCTGTCCCATTGACTTGCATTGGTTTCCGGTATCGGAATCGGCGATATCCGATACTTTTTGGGTATCGGTCCGATCCAATCCGATCCGATATTTCACAATATCGGAAGGTATCGCTCAACACTAGTCATAAATTCAATTTATGGAATAAAATAGCTAAAAATTGACATGTATTCATCCTTTTGCTAATGAAGCCCCTGAAAATTTCTGGTACAAGCAATTACCTTCATAAGACACATGCTTAGAGAACGGAAGTCCCCCTGTGTGCTATCTAAATGTCACATGATCTGTCAGTATATGCACACCTTTTCTGTAAGGCCACAGAGGCTGCAACACTATTAAGCAAGAGGCACCACTAACCAAACATTACCATGAAGACCAAGGAGATCTCCAAACAAGTCAGGGCTAAAGATGTTGAGAAGGACAAGTCAGGGTTGGGTTTAAAAATATAACCCAATCTCCAATGATTCCCCAAATGGAAAGAACATGCTACCACAACAAACTTGCCAAGAGAGGGATGCGCCCCAAAACTCTCAGAGGGGACAGGGATGGCATTAATCAGAGAGGCAATACAGAGACCAAAGGTAACCATGAAAGAGCTGCAAAGTTCCCAAGCAGAAACTGAAGAATCTGTCCATACGAGCACAATAAGCCGTTCACGCCATAGAGGTGTTCTTTATGGAAGAGTGGGCAGTAAAAAGCCTTTTCTTACATACAAAAATTGCAAGACTCATCTTAAGCTTGCCAAAAGACATGTGGGAGACTCCTCAAATGTATGGAGGAAAATGCTATGATCAGATTACACTAAAATTGAACTTTTTAGCCACCAAGGTAAATTCTATGTCTGACGCCAAACCAACACAGCTCATCACCCCAAGAACACCATCCCCACAGTGAAACAGAGTGGTGGCAGCATCATGCTGTGGCAATGTTTTTCGGCAGCAGGGACAGGGAAAATTATCTGAGTTGAGGGGAAGATGGATGGTGCAAAACACAGGGATATTCTTGAGCAAAACCTGTTTCAGTCTGTTAGTGATTTGAGACTGGGACGGAGGTTCACTTTCTAACAAGACAATGACCCAAAGTATACTGCTAAGTAGCACTCAAGTGGTTTAAGTGGAAACATGTAAATGTTTTGGAGTGGCCTAGTCAAAACCCAGACCTTATTCCAATTGAGAATCTGAGGTCAAAATTGAAGATTGCTGTTCAGCAGAGGAAACCATTTAACTTAAAGGAGATGGAGTAGTTTTGTCTTGCGGAATGGGCAAAAATCCAATGATGAAATGTGGAAAGGCTCATAGAGACTTATTCAAAGCAACTTGCAGCTGTAATTGCTGCAAAAAGAGGCTCTACAAAGTACTGACTTTAGGGAGGTAAATAGTTATGCACACTGAAGTTTTCAGTTATTTTGTCCTATTTGTTGTTTGTTAAAATTTTTTCTGAAAGTTTTAGATTGTTTGAATAAAACGTTTCAGTTCTCCATATCCTCCTTGAGTGCCAAGTTTTATATGCATCTCATGCAGATAAGTTGTTCTGCCCATAGCCCTATAAACGACATTTACATGTAATAAAAACATGAATTTTTCTGGAATAAGATATCAGATCATGGATATCAAATTATAGTTTTAGTCAGCTTCCTATGACCTACATGCCCGTATAGATGGCTTAGGAGGGTTGATTCTACTGACAGACTCCCTTTAAGTAGTCACACCCCCTACTGGTATGTCAAACTAAAAATTATCATATATTTTAGTTATAAATTGGAATAAGACACTCCTATAATCTTCGGTGCACCAGTAGGGTCCCTGCCTGTATATTTTCAAACACATCACATTGGGTTTATTAGCCATACACTGGATCACATCTGTGGTTATCTTTGTATATTTGTACTATACTTGTATCCATGTATTTTCATAATTGGATGATAATATGCTCAACAATGTGTATATATTGTTTTTTCTGTACACAGTGCATCTGATGAATGTTGATAGGACAGAAACTTTATGTATATTCTCTGATAGGATCTTTTCATAAATAAATCACCAGCATTTCTTCACTTACTATGACTGACAAGTTCTATGTCTATCTTATCCTTTAATTAGTCTAATACATATGGGGTGGCCTTAACTACAAATGTTGGCAAAATTCGCCAATATAGACAGATTCAGTCAACAGTCGAATATATATTAGGGGTCTCTGACAGATGACTGTTAAGGATCCAACACTTTCTAATTTCAAACTGCAGATTTCTTGTTTCTCTACGAGATAAACCGCCGACAGAGATGTTTGGCAATGACTCACAAAGAACACAGGCACACTCGGAATGGCGAGTGCTACTGTATATGGGAGAGTCAGGCGAGATAGATGCCGGTTGAATAAACAAACCAAACTATGATTTGGCCAACAGGTATCTAGAGTATGTGGGGGGCTTCAGTGAAACACTTGTTTGGCTGGCTTATATGGCTTTGTTCAAAAGACTCTCTGGTCCATAAAAGTCAAAGCATTTATTTCATTCCGTTAATACAAAACACGGCAGGACAGTGGAAAGTGTATTGCAAGGACGATGGCCATTTCATGCAATTGCGCTTCTACGGGTTACACGTACCCGTAGAAGCGCAATTGCGCAAAATGGCCATCGTCCTTGCACTCCACTTTCCACTGTCCTGCCGTGTTTGTTATAATGGAATGAAATAAACGCTTTGACTTTTGTGGACCGGTGAGTGCCAACTTCTCTTCTTTATTGCCTCATATGACTGGTTAATTCTTTCCAGAGGTAAGTACCCGAGAGTCTTATTTTTCCTACACCTATTTAAGTGTTATTGGATTCCTATTAGTGTTTGAGATGTCATCGCGGTGCTTTTCACTTTCCGCTTGTATGGATGATTTGTTCAAAAGACTATTTTCCGTCATTGCGTTGTCTTTGTGTGCAACTTACAGCACACTGACCATACAATGATTTATTGTTATAGCTAACAATACTATATCTACATTAATACAAGATCAGAACATGCGCAGTGCAGCTCTGAAGTTGGTAAGAATACACCTGGCTTCAGAAGTGCAATGACGTGTAGACAAGAAAGTTGTGCACGTGCGATGCAATCTCTTGCAAATCATGTTCTCACACCCACAAGAAGTGATAACATGCTGAATGGGATGACTAGCCTGGGGAAACAAATGTCCCATCGACTAATCAAAAGAAAATTTGCATATTAAAAATGGACTATAAAAAGACTTATTTTTAAATATCTATTTGGGACAAACAGTATAATGGGCTGATTAGGAAGGGTATTTATAAAGAAATATACAAATGCTGGTGAGTTGGAGGGCATGGGGAACCTGTCAGCTTCCATAAAATCGAATAATAAACCCAGACAAAGCATGACAGATTCCTCCTGGGTGGGTGAGCATTGGTATCCCTCTTACAATGGCTACTTAGCCTTTTGACTTCGGAAGATTTCTCTTTTCTGACATCTTAAGATATCTACTGTATATTTGACTTTTTTGCACTCGGCATTGACACTATGGAATGTTGACTTGATTTTTGCATACATAGTTGCCCATCGACTTATCTGAGACATTGTTATTCACCCATGCGTACTTTTCATGTCTGATATTCCAGCGGGCTTCAATTCCATGTCTAATTTTGTATTAAATCTATTCTATTATTTCTAAACCCTGTTTTTCGGTGATTCCTTTGTATCCCCGTTCATATTGCACACACACAAATGATACACCATTTGAAAGGTAGACTTGCTCCCTTCAGTAAGAAAATAGCCAAACCACACATCCACGATTTGATCACAAAATACAGTTTAAACATTAATTTTCTTAAACCTGCAGTAAGGAAAAATGACCTGCAGGTGGCACCACAGTACCCCAAAACACACTACCAACACATTTGTAAACATGCACTGCTTTTTTGCTGACTACTTCTCCCCATTCACCCACATGTTACACCAATTGAAAGGTAAACTTGCTCCCTTCAGCAAGAAAACAGCCAAACAAACCATACATTCATGATTTTATCACAAAATACAGTTTAAACATTAATTTTCATAAACCTGCAGAAAGACACAATGACCTGCAGGTGGCACCTCAACCAGAAAACATTTTTTCGCCTCTTTTTTGTATTACCAATCTACATTTTTAAATACCTGTCTGTGTTCATCAGCTCATAAAATACATTTATATTTGACCAGCTTGCTTTTTCTGAAATTGCCTGAGCCCCCGACGACCAACTGTGCGGAAATTTCGCACGGGCCAAGCTAGTTTTAATAAAATGAGATTTTATATTTTGTATAAATCTTTGTTTGACATAGTCAATGAGCTACAAGTTAAACTGAATATTTTCACGTTATGCATGATACGGCTCAGCTTCTCCGAGTGTTTATCATGATACCTGTGAACTAGACAGCATTTCATTAGTGACAGGTTCCCTTTAAGAATGACAAAATAGTGATCTAATCAACCATTCATTATGGAAGGGACATGATAAACAAATTCACAGTTTGGATCATACGTAAAATGAGTAGGCATTTACTTTTCATCATTAACACTTGGCATTAAGCTCATGATGGCTAAAGCTCGGCTACAAAAAAACGGAGCTAAAGCTTTCACACCAATCATCACAAGTGTTCTGAAATAGAAAGATTCTTATCATGCAGCCGCTTCACGGTGTGACTAATCAGGTACACCCAAACATAACACTGCCAGGCTCCTGGAGTTGCATTTAAACCCACTTGATATGCACCTCATACATCAAACAGCCACAAGATTCATGGACTCCATGCCCTGTGCCGGATTCTAATAATCCCTAATGTCAATCCAAATGCCAGCGCTTACTGTAAGAATAACCAGCTTTACTACACTTGTACAAATCCTAATTAGAAGGACTGTCAGAAATAGATCATGTTAATACAGGATGAGTATAATACCCACAATGGAGATGCGTGCTCACTTAGCCTTCATTCTTTATTCCACCAAGAAATATATTCATATTATGCAGACGGAATATGAATGCATTTCCCTGCAGTAGGAAACGTAACCTTTATGTTGAATGGAGAGGGAGGAAACCTCCTAAATGCCAAATAACAGCTCGTTGCTCATCAACAAGCCTGTTCTAAAGCTAATTTACAGTAGGTATATCCATTTAATCTCATCTCAAAATCAGAAAATTAGTTAACCTTAAACGAAGAATTGTAGCCAGAATTTACTTGGCTCCGTCCCAACGTCACTGAACCTTAGATTTCGAGTTGGAACAGCACACATGCCAAATTCTAGCAATCTACCATCACGCCTCAGTTAGCTGGCGTTCTTCTGCTTCTTTTTAATATGTGCATCCTGACCGGTTTTCAATATAATATACTGGATAGCAGCCAAACATATCCATGTAGAGGAATATTTTACCGACTTCATTTAAATGTCTTAAGCCTTGAGCTGCATTACATCTGCATATCTTACAATATATGAAATCCATGACTTTTTAGGACACCTACACATCAAACCACATTTGAAAGAGTATACAAATATAGAATTTGGCACCAGATTCATTATTGCATTTGAGTTTTTTAATAGTTTTACGGTTGTTTTAGCCTTTTTTACATCTGCTCCTTTTTTACATTTTCACTTTCTTTAAATGGAACCTGTCACCAGTTTTGGCCAATGTGAAGTAAGACCACCACCTTTCAGGGCTAATATACAGCATTCTATAGTGCTGTATATCTGCCCCCAACCTGACCTGTAAGAGAAGAAAAATAACTTTTATTATACTCACCTGTGGGGCGGTCTGAGGGGTGTCGTTCTTCTTGATCCGCGCCTCCCATCTTCTTGCGATGCCGTCCTCCTTCTTGGTTAATCTGGATGATGCGTTGCTGCATCATTCACACAGTCTGCTCAGCATCGCGCTCCTGCACAGGTGTATTTACCTGCCCTCAACAGTGCAGATAAGTAAGCCTGCACAGGAGAGCGATGACGAGCAAACTGTGTGGATGATGCAGCAACACGTCATCAACACAAAGCAAGCAGGAGGTCGGCATGGCAAGGAGATAGGATGCACCAGATAAAGAAGAGTGACACCCCATGGACCGGACCACCCCGCAGGTGAGTATAATAAAAGTTATTTTTCTTCTCGGGTTGGGGGCAGATATACAGCATTATAGAACGCTGTATATCAACCCTGAAAGGTGGTGGCCTTACTTCACAATGGTCAAAACTGGCGATCTATAGGTTTTTGACTGATTTGTTATTTTTTACGTTTGTCATTAAAGGTAATCTATCAGTGGGTTTTTGCCACATTGTCTGAAAGCAATATAACAAAACGAGAGACACTCTGATTTCGGGGATGTGAAATTTATCTGACAGGTTTCCCACTAGAGGACTAAAATAATAAAAAAAACTAGTCATGTTTGGAATCACCCTAATGGCATTGATAAAGAAGAATCATATTGCAGGGTCATTTTTACCACAAAATTTACACCTTAAAAACAATTCCCAACAATGTCATAATTGTGTTTTTTTGTTTTTTCTTTACAATTACGATGCACTTAGAGTTTTTTTTCCCATTTTCAAGCACACTACATGGTAAAATGAATGGTGTTATTCAAAAGTTCAACTCGTCCAACAAAAAACAAGAGCTCCTCTATCTATGTAGACAAAAAAATAAGAGTTAAGGCTCTGGTAAGAATGGGAGGAAAAAAGGAAACAAAAAACAAAAATTGGCTAGGTCATGAAGGGGTTAAATAACTTAGGAAACTCATCTGTTGAGTCACTGTTCAAAAGTGACAGAAGCAATTGCAAAGACACTTACAGCATCTCTTTTGGATCACATACAAGTACATAGCCAATGCCCTATTTCTTTACTCCACCACTTGACAATAACTGGAAAATAAGGATAATGGTCTTGTAGTACTGTGAGCAGGTTACCAGATGAAGTAACAGACAGGCGGCAGAGCAAGGGTTAATATTAATTTTATTTGAACAAGGGGGTAATCCATGGAGGGAGAAGGGGTAAATAAGGGTATAGCAGATGATATTAGCATCAAGGGTGTGCAGGGTGAGGTAACGATTATAATAAGAATAGCAACCGTTCATTAGGGGTTAACTTTTCAGTCCAACGGCTTCCAGACTGTAGAGTCCTAGGTTCAAATGGTGGCGTCAATGCAGTTAGCAAGTGATGAGTCCGGTGTCATCCTGAAGGCGTTGAGGATCTGGTTCCCGGCAGTGATAGTGAGTCCTTGATGTCTTGTGGGGTCCTGGGTCCAGGATTCATTGTGCGGAGTGAAGTTCAGTCTCCAACACTGCCGGAGCCTAACGTAGCTTGACAGATGTATGCGTGTGAGGAAGGGCACAGTTCACAGTGAGTCACCTGGTCCTTTTTAAGCGGCACGTGCGCGACACTTACTGGCCCGGAGCGTTTGGCACCTTCAGTTGCAGGAGCCAACGGTCACAGTCTCTATACATGGTCTCAGGGACTCTATAGCGTGAGTCTGCTCTGTCAGGGTCCTCAGAGGACGGAGCAACAAACTTACCCTGCTGCGCGCTGTGTGTTCCCACCAAGTCTCTCAGCTATTTTGCGCACTCTGGCCTTTTTAGCTTAGCAATGCCCCCTGCTGTTAAGTGCAAAGAGGTCGGTCCAGGTTTCTAAGCTTTCCCCCGGACAACAAAGGTGACAGGTACCCCCCAGTCCGGTCCTTCTTCTTACAGTACCAACAACCAATATAACACAAATACATGCACAATTGAAAAAACAGTTTTTAATATTTTTCTGCAGAGTTGCAAACCTAATATTAACGCATAGTAGTTGATAACCATAGTCATAATGCTTCATAGAGATTTTCTGAATCACTCATCTACATGAATACATTTTTCCTACCTCCAACTCTGTGTCCTCATATTCAGTGTTATAAGCTTTCGGTATCATTTGTGACATACACTATAGGCATGTATTCCTACACTGACGTTTGAAGATATATTTCTCAGGATAATTGCATTAAATGCAAACTAAGAGAGAAACAGCTAAAGGAGATCTAATAGTTTACTCAAATAAATTCATTTTCAAATGCTTATTTTACGTTTTAAAACAATACATATGTATGTTTACTGTGGAAATATTTTTATATTCATTCTGCGCAAGCCAATGGCAGCATAATTCAGAAAGCCTGTCAATCAAGTCAAGTGGGAATGGGAATTAGTCTAGGAGCCCCCAGATGACTGCTGCATTCATTCACGGTTCCTTTCTAAACCAATTATTCTTAGAAGTGCCACAGTGCTCCAGAGTATAGCCTAAATGTCTGCAATAAGGGAGCCTTTCCGTGTTACATGCAGGCAATGGGTAGGGTAGTAAGAATAACCTTAAAGGTTTCCTTTAAGTACTTTATAACAAACTCCTCAAGATTCAAATTGGAACAAAATGGAACTGTGGACCTCACAGGATCAATAAACATGTTAAGGTGTTGTCCACTAGTAGGACAACCCCTGCTCGATCTAAATGTATGGCCCCAATAAAATAAAAAAGCCTATACTCACCTCGCCGTTCTTATGGTGTCAATACCCATGGTCCCGGGGCTCTTGTGCAGTTGTTGTGACACATGACACCAGTGCCCAATCAGCGCTGACATCACTGTCCCGGTCTTCGTACATATTGAACATGAAGAGGAAGTCTGGGCTGTAGCTGATCTCCGACTGCCTTTTTTTGTTCAATTCGTTCGACTGCGGAGACAGTGATGTCACCACTGATTGGGTGTCGGGGTCACGTTTTACAACAACCGTACAAGAGCGTCGGGAACACAAGTGCCGACACCTCCCGGCATGGGAGGTGAGTTTTAAATATAATAGCCATGTTGTAAACTACACATGCTGATTGCTTTTTTTGTTAATGCATTATGGAAAAATACAAGGTATACAAGCCCTTGTTCCATACACAAGCATTTCTTACAAGATATGGTATATTTTCCTACAGCAGACATACTCAATAGCAATTTCAAAGAAATTTCAGATGTGATTCACAGCGATGATCCCCGAATTTCCTTGCTAAACATAAAATTAGTACATCACTGTAACATTTTAATGGTAGGATTCATGACTGAAATAAGAAGAGATTATATCACACACTGAGCTTTTGAAGACTATTTGTAACTCTGTTTTCTCCTTGAGAACAGTAGGAACACGTTCATGTAAAAATCAAGGTGAAGATTGATTCATTTTCACTTAATGTGACAAATCCAGTTATAGAAATATTTCCTACAAGGTCGAAAGGTTACTTATAGAAAATGTTGAAACATGTCATAGTTAATCATATACTGCATTAGGAACATAATCTGGTTGAGTAGATTTACAACTCAACGTATTCATTCTCAACTGTCAGTGAATTGTTATTCATGCACCTCTGTGAAACATTGAAGCAAAATTGACTTCCTAATGAGTAAAGCTCTTGGAAAGACAAATAGCTTTCATGAATAATAAAACTCCATTCGATACAAGGAAATAAAAAATGATAATACTGAAAGAATAACTCATCTATTACATATTTCATCCCTTCAGCCTCCAGGCACAACATAGGAAGTGGATTAACAAGACCATGGTGGTGGCCAGTGCCATTTTAAAAAGGACCTGTGACTTGCTCAATTTTAAAAAAAAAAATCTTGTAAATATATAGGTCCTGATTGTGACACTTTTTTTTCCATTTTGCATTGTGTCGCTCCATTGTAGAAATATTCACATCTGTTGCTTAGTATGTGATTTTTCCACTTGCAGTACAATGTTGCAAATAGGTTTTCTCTGGAGGTGTCTTACTCTTACACCCCTCCCTCCAAGACACTGCCAATTAAAGCTTAGCAGCAGATCTACCAGTATAGTAGTCTCAGACGTTACTAAATTGCAATTGGCAGAGGGAGGAGTGAAAGCCCTCGGCTTCAGACAAGACTCTGAAGAAATGCACAGTGGTCTGTAAGTAGAGATTTCACATACTGTGCTCCAAAAGTAATAAATGTGAATGTCTCCACTATGGAGTGATGCAGCGCAAAATGAAATATAAGCAACCGAATTCCTGGAGGTTAGTGATGTTTGCATGGTATTTAACACAATTTATTTAAGCAAGTGACGGGTATTTTTTAACACTAGTTGAACATAAAAATCTACATCTACTGTTAAACAAATGTCATTAAGAACCAAATTATTTTGTAGGATAGATGGTAATACACAATCAGCACACTGCTAATACACTGCACAATTATCAGGCAAATCACTATTTTGACCATACCAGAATTTTTATGTAGGTTTTGCAACTCCAAGCCATATAAACTTGAATGCTTATTGGATGAAACAGATCAGGTGATGTATATTTGTGTAATGAAGAAGGGTGAGGCCTAAGAATATCAATACCCTTTATCAAAGTGTGCAGAATTATTAGGCAGTTTGTTTCCTTATATTTTTTTAATGTATACTTTTGTAGAGTATTTCTGACTTGTTTGGCTATTATTCTCATTTTTAAGAGATGAAGCAATTGAGATGGGACATTTATGTATTTCATCTGGTTGCATAATCATGCTGCCCACTAATAGTTGCCCAATTATTATACGTGTATAGATATTATCCCAAGAACGACAAAACCTCACCTTTTACCTTCTTAAATAATCAATTGTATTAAATATTCAGGTTTACAAACCTGAATAAATCACAGATCAGAATTTTCACATGTCCAGGAGCATCTGTCCTACAAACACTCTAGGATAAATGTATGTATGTTTAAAGAGTGTTCCAAAAATGCAGCCATTTTAATTGCAACTATCTCCCTAGACAAAATTATTTTAATTAGCAATTCACAAGGTATTTTAGGAATATATTTACAATTGTCAGGAAAATATGCGTTCTTGCATAAATAACCGAAACACCTATCCAGAACTTCCTGCTGCATCGCCTTGGTTTTAGAAGGACATGCTGCCCTTGCCCCATTAGGTGTGATGGTCAATGTGTGACTGGACACACCGCCTCCAGCAGGGCAAATTTCTATGGCACACGTGACCCTGGATACACCACCTCCAGTAGGGCGAATTTAAATAATATAACGTGCAGCCGGATACACCGCCTCCAGCAGGCGAATTTCAGTATTACACGTATAACTGGATACACCGCCTCCAGCAGGGCGAATTTAAATAATAATGGGAAACACCAGGGAAACTGATACAATGGAGGGTCCTGCAATAGGGAACGGGGACGTGGAGACCTCCTGCACTCCCCTAAGCCAGTCTCTACACTCCTAACAGTCCCTATACAGGCTCTACACCTGTAGCCGAGCTGGAACCTAAGAACCCTAGCTCGCCCTGCACCTAGCCCTTTCTGATGAAATGGACAGTGCAGAAACTAATCCCACCACTGCACTGAAGCACACAAAAGGAAAGTTACAAAACAGGGGTAACACCACTTAGCTTTGCTCTGTTACTATTGCTCCCAGCAACAGAGTCCACCACCAGAATGCAGCTTTCCTCTTGAATAGCTGCTCCTTCACCAAGCTTTGTCAGAGCTGCAAGGATTTCCTTTCTGACTCCTTCCATGCCAGGACTCTGACTGAGCTGCCAGGAACTCTCTCTCTCCTTCACCAAGGATGGATGAAAAGACCAATATCACCAACAGTGAGTGAGAACACCTGACACCCCTTTATAGTTAGGAGCCAGAGTCTCACACCTGTTTGAGATTCCCGTGCAGTAACGCTCACCACCACCGGGGGCAAACTAGAACCAAAGACACCACTGTGTAATAACCCCAATGGCAAATCCAAGCCCAAGCAACCAGCTCAAAGGAAAAAAAAGGTTACTTATTCAAAACCTGCCATAATCCAGCATGGATCGTGACATTAGGTCTGTGCAGTGTACACACAAAGCCCCATGTGAAGGACAACTCACAAAACATCCCCCTCACAGGTGCACCAGCCCCCTCGTTCTCCCTGATGGAATGTCCACTTGCCCCTACCTGCAGGTAATCCAGCTTTGTGCAATGTGAGCTCCTGCCCGGTGAAATCCGGCTTTGTTTAAGCACGTTTCTTTGCCTATTCAAGATTGAATTTAATAACACAAAATAACCATAGGGGCACGACAAATATATTTCCGGAATCTGCATAATTAGAGCTATCCACAGCAGCGGTTTGTAGCTTGTGCGGATGCCAGAAACCGAGAAACGGATTTCAGCCCATCCGCACCATCCAGACATGTCATGTCTGGTCTTAAATGAAAGATAATGTTGTAATAAGAAAAATGATACCCCTGTGGTCTCTTTCTGAGGTTTTCACCCAGAGGTATGACAAATAGAAGTTTTTAAGAACTTTTTAAAAGGGGGCATATATCCTCTAGCTCAGCCCCTCCCAGTGAGGACAGCAAGGGAAAGGTATAAATCTATGATGCTCGATTAGGAAGTTGTCTTATGCCTGGGGAATCAGCTGCAGGAAGCTTTCAATTTGTACCCCTTTTTTCTGGGAAGTTCCCCTCCCCCCTCATCCACACAGTGTACCAGTGACCGAGATGTGCAAGCTCTTATTTTAATCCCTTTTATTTCTAACTGTCTGTATATACTGTATTTTGTCTCTTTTGTAACATCTTTTGTATTTTTGCAAACACTGCCTGTATTTTCTGGAGTAAATCTATAAAATTTACTAGTTTTGCTTTCCTGGCTCTAAAAACGAACCGCCACGACCTCTGTGCTAAATTAGGCTACCTTGTGGATGAGCTCCTGATCCAATATTGGTTTTAATGTCAAACTAGGAACTGGTGGCAGCATAGTGTTCTGGGGGATTTAGGAGACCCTGGCAGTGACAGAACGGGGGTTTCTGTGTGTATTTCCAGCTTGAGACTTGGGATATGCATACCGCACTCACTGCAGAGTGCCCAATAGCCAGTACATTGCAAGGCAGCCTTTCTGGCAACTACTTGCCCTATGTGTAGTTCCCTGACTGACCTGAGGGCAAGGGGGGCGCTGGAGAGCTGTAATTTCCAAACTGAGAACTGAGAGTGGGATAGACAAGTAAAATTCCTGACAACAATCATATTTTCTTTATTCCTTTATTTTCCCAGTGAACACTTTTATATATGTGAATATTCTTATTTTGTGATGACAGAAATATTTTTGCCAAATATTTTTTCTGAAAATGCTGACCATTCCCATTTGTAAGTAAACATTTAGTGAACTCTGTGTAGAAGCTCCAAATTTTGCCCATTAATTATTACAGATACCAACAGGGATGTAAATACAGATGTAATTCGCTAAAACCTCCATTCTATTATTTGAGCATAAAACAAGGGTGTATTGTGGTGTAACGCTTGCCTTGGGCGCCAAATTCTTTGAGGAACAAAACCTCCTCTGCCCCTACTGCGGCTACTTCCTGGAGCAATCTGGTCACGGTGATTTCCCAACAGTCTGCTTGTGAGCTAGATGAGTAAAGAAACCAGTGGCTACTATGACATGTCGTTGGTGCAACAAGTTCCTTTGCAGAATCCAGCAATCAAGATGAGTTTGTCTCCGGCTGCTGTAATAAGCATAGGAAGCAATTGAAATGACAAACCTCTCAGTATGATGAAGAAAGCTTTGTCATCTCAGCTGCTGCCAATGTTGAATGCAGCAGCCACTGACAAACTCACCTTGAGTGATGTACTCTGCACAGGCATTAACTGAGATGACAAAACTTTCATTGTGCCGCTCCCCACCTCACTTCTCACTTTTACGAGGGTAGAGAAAGAGAACCATCATGAGAGCTTTCCAAATTTTGAAAAGCTATCAAAATGTCTGAGTGCCAAGCTTACTGCTATTACTGAATTTCAGCAACATGTAGAAAATAAGTAGCGGATTAATCCTTAACGACAGCCGATACGGCTTTTAATGGCGAAAGTTAAGGACACATGCTAGAGCGCCATTTTTTAACGGTGCTGAGGAATAAGGGTATAGCGCCTCCCAGAGTCGGAATTTCTCCGGGATCTCAGCTACTGGGGTAGCTGAGACCCCACAGAACATAATTCGGGTCAGTTTTTACCAACCACGGTGATGCGATCACAGTTATTAACGGTATAATGGCGACCCAAAAAAAAGTCCAATTTCCCTATTAATGTCTTTCTCCTCTGATGTGATCGAACCCCCCCCCGGTACCTCTGTTGTCTCTGCATACCCCCGTGAAGTCCCCCGGGCCACCGGCATCTTCTTCTGGGAGAAAATGGCAGGTGCATGCGCAGTGCACCCACCGAGATCTGCCGACAATTGGAAACTTTTCCTATTGGTTTATTTTGATCACTGTGATAGACACTATCATAGTGATCAAAATAAAAAAAGTAAATCAAACCCCCCTTTATCACCCCCTTAGTTAGTTAAAAATAATAAAATAAAAAAAATTACTTCCATTTTTCCATTAGAATTAGGGTTGGGGCTAATGTTAGGGGGTTGGGGCTAATGTTAGGGTTGGGGCTAAAGTTATAGTTGTGGATATGGTTGGGATTATTGTTAGGGTTGGGATTAGGGCTGGGGGTGTATTAGGGTTAGGTTTGTGGTTTGGATTATGGTTAAGGTTGGGATTAGGGTTAGAGGTGTGTTGGGGTTAGGGTTGGAGGTAGAATTAGGGGGTTTTCACTGTTTAGGTACATCATGGGGTCTCCAAACGATACATGGAGCCACCATTGATTCTAACCAATTTTGCGTTCAAAAAGTCAAACGATGCTCCCTCCCTGCTCCCTCCCTTCTGATCCCTGCCATGCACCCAAACAGTGGCTTTTCCCCATATACAGGGTATTAGCGTACTCAGGAGAAATTGCACAACAAATTTTGTAGTCCATTTTCTCCTGATACCCTTGTGAAAATAAAAAAAGTTGATTCCAAAGTAAATTTTTTGTGAAAAAAGTAAAATGTTCATTTTTTCCTTCCACATTGCTTTAGATCTCGTGAAGCACCTGAAGGGTTAATAATCTTCTTGAATGTGGCTTTGTGCACCTTGAGGGGTGCAGTTTTTAGAATGGTGTCACTTTTGGGTATTTTCTATTATATTAACCACCAAACACTTCTAATGTGAGTTGGTCCCTAAAAAAATGGTTTTGTAAATTTTGCTGGAAAAATAAGAAATCGCTGGTCAACTTTTAACCCTTATAACATCCTAACCAAAAAAAAATGTTTCCAAAATTGTGCTGATGTAAAGTAGACATGTGGGAAATGTTATTTATTAGCTAATTTGTGTGACCCCACTCTCTGATTTAAGTGTACAAAAATTAAGTTTGAAAATTGCAAAATTTTCAAAATTTTGGCCAAATTTCCATTTTTTCATAAATAAACGCAAGTTATATCGAACAAATTTTACCACTAACATAAAATACAATATGTCACAAAAAATAATCTCAGGTATACTTTGATGCATTCCAAAGCTATAACCTCATAAAGTGACAGTGGTCAGAATTGTAAAAATTGGCTTGGTCATAAACCCCTTTCTGACATCTGACGTACTATCCCGTCCATGGTACCCGGGTCCCTATGACCGGGGATGGGATAGTACGTCATCGTGATTAGCGGCGCTCCCGGGGGGGCGCAGCTGATCCTGGCCAGGTGTCAGCTGATTATCAAATTGCACAATAACTTTTGCCGTCCAATTTATCCTGTTACCCTTGATAAAGTAAAAAAAATTGGACCTGAAGTAATTTTTTTGTGAAAAAAAGTTAAATGTTCATTTTTTTAAACATTCAAAAAATTCCTATGAAGCACCTGATGGGTTAATAAACTTTTTGAATGTGGTTTTAAGCACCTTGAGGGGTGCAGTTTTTAGAATGGTATCACTTTGAGGTATTTTCTATCATATAGACCCCTCAAAGTGACTTCAAATGTGATTTGGTACATAAAAATAAAATGGTGTTGCAAAAATGAGAAATCGCTGGTCAACTTTTAACCCTTATAACTTCCTAGCAAAAAATGTTTTTCGTTCCAAACTGTGGGAAATGTTATTTATTAAGTTTTTTGCATGCCATATCTTTGTAATTTAAGGGCATAAAAATTCAAAGTTGGGAAATTGTGAAATTTTCAAAATTTTCGAGAATTTACTAAGTTATATCAATGAAATTTTAGCACTACCATGAAGTAAAATATGTCACGAGAAAACAGTGTCAGAATCACCGGGATCCATGGAAGCATTCCAGAGTTATTACCTCATAAAGGGACTGTGGTCAGAATTGTAAAAATTGGCCCATCATAAACGTGCAAACCACCCTTGGGGATAAAGGGGTTGAGTACCAAATTGGCTCTGTCACTAAGGGGTTAAAGGGCAAACTATAATTGCATCAGTATTTTCTTACAAAACAATATACAATATATGCTTGAGGGATAAAGTGTTATGAATGGGTCACCGAGGAGAAAAAAAACAAAACAAGCTAAGCCACAGAAAACCAGAGAAGTTGGTAACTATGCAGATTGCAGATCCCTGATCTTACCACACAACTAGCAGTAGCCGTGGAGCGTGCCTATGATGTTCCTAGACACCTCGTCATGGCCGGAGGACTACATAAGCCTAAAGCAAGAAAAGGGAAAACTAACTGCCCCAGAGCAGACCCTAAAGGAATAGATAGCCCCCACACATGTATTGACGGTGAAACAAGATGAAGGCACAAACACAGGCAGGAAAATAGGCTGAGCAAATGATGGGGCCCAAACTAACTAGACAGGAAAGGAAAGGCAAGTCACTGTCTGCAACCTGCAAAAAACCTTACAAAAATAATGTCCAACACTTCTGATAGCAAAATTAACCCTGAAGTCACTAGACTTCTCCCACTATATCAGCACTCTGGAATATTCTGAGACATAGCAAAAAGAGACCAAACTAGTAAGGGGACAAAAAGCCAATTGGCAAAATACTGATAAATAAGAGTGGAAATTCAGCTCAGCCCCCAGCTGGGGCTGGCAGACCACACAAAAAACTGAATAGACCAACAAAATCAAGTGTGAACATTAGCAGAAAAACTTGGTTTTCAGCTCTGTTCCAGTCATCTAAAGCTAAGCGCTGACAAGCCAGAAGGAATCACCAGCAACTGAATAGGGCGTCGGCTGTCTTAAATCTAATCTGAGAATCCTGAGATCCAATCATCATCCTCATTCTCAGGTGGCAGATCTCCACCGATCAAACCAGCCGCATCACCTCCCGTCACCACCAGAGCGAGTCCAGAAGGGGAACTCACAACTGGTGAGAATGAACTCACAACAGTACCCCCCCCTTGAGGAGGGGTCACCGAACCCTCATCCACGCCACCAGGCCGATCAGGAAGGGCACAGTGAAAAGCACAAACCAATCTATTGGCATGAATATCGGCGGCAGAGACCCAAGAATTATCCTCCTGACCATAACCCTTCCATTTGACCAAATACTGGAGTCTCCGACTAACCAAACAAGAATCCAATATTTTCTCTACCTCATATTCCACATTGCCTTCGACCAACACAGGGTCAGGAGGTGCTGCCATAGGAACCACTGGCTCAACAAACCTCTTCAACAGAGATTTGTGAAATACGTTATGGATCTTGAACGTAACTGGAAGAGCCTATCGAAACGAAACAGGATTAAGAATTTCCGAAATCTTATAAGGACCAATAAATCTTGGCGTAAATTTAGGAGATGCAACCTTCATAGGAATATTCTTAGACGACAACCAAACCATATCACCCACTTTAAACCGGGGACCAATGGTCCTATGCCGGTTGGAAAATTGCTGGGCCTTTTCCTGAGAAAGTGACAACTTATCCACCACTTGGTCCCATATCTGCTGCATTCTCTTAACCACAGTGTCCACACCTGGGCAGGACGAAGATTCCACTTGCCCTGAAGAGAACCGAGGATGAAACCCAAAATTACAGAAAAAGGGTGACATCAAAGTGGCAGAACTAGCTCTATTGTTCAGCGCGAATTCGGCCAAGGGCAAAAATGAGACCCAATCATCCTGATCAGCAGATATAAAACATCTCAAATAAGACTCCAAGGTCTGGTTTGTTCTCTCCGTCTGTCCATTGGTCTGGGGATGAAACGAGGAGGAGAAGGATAACTGAATTCCCAGATTGGAACAAAAGGCTTTCCAGAATCTGGAAACAAACTGGACTCCTCTGTGACACAATGTTCTCAGGAATCCCAAGTAACCGAACCACCTGTTGTAAAAACAAGGGCACCAACTCAGCAGAAGATTAGGGATGGGCGAATCCTGAAATACTCGGAATCGCTAGACTGTAACGAGTCCGAGTCGGAAACTAGCTATTCGTTGCAAGTCTAGCGAGTCCAATGTTAATGAATGGGGAATGGCAATCCTAGTTTTTTCAGAGTTTAATACAAGCAATCCTAGTTTCTTAGCGATTTTGTGTCCCCCTGCTGACACAAAATCGCTAAGAAACTAGAATTGCTTGTATTAAACTCTGAAAAAAAAAAAATAGGAGTCTTAGCGATTTTGTGTCCCCGTGCTGACTAGTGTTGAGCTTTCCGATTGGCTGCCGAAATGACGTCATCATAATGCGCCGTCAGTTCGGGCCTTCGGGGGGGCTGTGCTGACTGTCCGGGGGTCTGTACCGGCCTGCCGGTGGTCTGTGCCGGCCTGCCGGGGGGCTGTGCCGGCCTGCCGGTGGTCTGTGCAGGCTCCGGTGGTCTGTGCCGGCCTGCCGGTGGTCTGTGCAGGCTCCGGTGGTCTGTGCCGGCCTGCCGGGGGGCTGTGCCGGCCTGCCGGTGGTCTGTGCCGGCCTGCCGGTGGTCTGTGCAGGCTCCGGTGGTCTGTGCCGGCCTGCCAGGGGGCTGTGCCGGCCTGCCGGTGGTCTGTGCAGGCTCCGGTGGTCTGTGCCGGCCTGCCGGTAGTCTGTGCAGGCTCCGGTGGTCTGTGCAGGCATCGTCCGATGGGACTACAAGTCCCATCGGGCGTTGCCTGCTACCATGACAGTGATTGACACATTAGCCAATGATGGGACAGTAGTAGTCCCATCATCCGGCTAATGTGTTGAATGTAAAAAAAAAAAAAATTACATGGTACATACATGCTACATACATACAACATGCATACTACATATATACTACATGCAACATACATACTACATATATACTACATGTAACATACATACTACATATATACTACATGCAACATACATACTACATATATACTACGTGTAACATACATACTACATATATACTACATGCAACATACATACTACATATATACTACATGCAACATACATACTACATATATACTACATGCAACATACATACTACATATATACTACATGCAACATACATACTACATACATGCTACATACTACATACATGCATACTACATACATGCTACATACTACATACATGCTACATACATACTACATACATACTACATGCATGCAACATACAACATATATACTACATGCATGGAACATGCATACTACATATATACTATATATACTACATGTAGCACACATACTACATATATACTACATGCTACATACATGCAACATACATACTACATACATGCTGCATACTACATGCATACTACATACATACTACATACATACAACATATATACTACATATATACTATATATACTACATGTAACATACATACTACATATATACTACATGCTACATACATGCAACATACATACTACATACATGCTACATACTACATGCATACTACATACATACTACATACATACAACATATATACTACATATATACTATATATACTACATGTAACACACATACTACATATATACTACATGCTACATACATGCAACATACATACTACATACATGCTACATACTACATGCATACTACATACATACTACATACATACAACATATATACTACATATATACTATATATACTACATGTAACATACATACTACATATATACTACATGCTACATACATGCAACCTACATACTACATACATGCTACATGCATACTACATACATACACTACATGCATGCAACATGCATACTACATATATACTGCATATATACTACATGCATGCAACATACATATATACTACATACAATACATACATATAGACATACAGTACATATAACATAGAGTACATACTCACCGTCACTTGTCACTTTGATCCCCGAAGCCATTGTCGTCTGAGGAATAAATATCAAAATAAAAAAACACCAATATACTTACCCCGATCCGCAGAAGTCCACGAGGGTCCCACGTCCATCTTGCATGGAGAACAGCAGCATCAGCTGATGCTACCGTTCTCTACGGGCTCCAGGAATGCAATGACGGAAGGTAGGCATCCTTCCGCACTGTATTCCTCCACCACTGTAAAAAAAAAAGTCCCTAGTCTCACTTTATGCCATTGCTGCGTGGGAATTTCCCACGCAGCAATGGCATAAAGTGAGACTAGGGACTTTTTTTTTTTTTTTAAAGTGGTGGAGGAATACAGTGCGGAAGGATACCTACCTTCCGTCATTGTATTCCTGGAGCCCGTAGAGAACGGTAGCATCAGCTGATGCTGCTGTTCTCCACGCAAGATGGACGTGGGACTCTCGTGGACTTCTGCGAATCCGGGTAAGTATATTGGTGTTTTTTTATTTTGATATTTATTCCTCAGACGACAATGGCTTCGGGGATCAAAGTGACAAGTGATGGTATGTACTCTATGTTATATGTACTGTATGTCTATATGTATGTATTGTATGTAGTATATATGTATGTTGCATGCATGTAGTATATATGCAGTATATATGTAGTATGCATGTTGCATGCATGTAGTGTATGTATGTAGTATGCATGTAGCATGTATGTAGTATGTATGTTGCATGTATGTAGCATGTAGTATATATGTAGTATGTATGTTACATGTAGTATATATAGTATATATGTAGTATATATGTTGTATGTATGTAGTATGCATGTAGTATGTAGCATGTATGTAGTATGTATGTTGCATGTATGTAGCATGTAGTATATATGTAGTATGTATGTTACATGTAGTATATATAGTATATATGTAGTATATATGTTGTATGTATGTAGTATGCATGTAGTATGTAGTATGTATGTTGCATGTAGTATATATGTAGTATATATGTAGTATGTATGTTGCATGTAGTATATATGTAGTATGCATGTTGTATGTATGTAGCATGTATGTAGCATGTAATTTTTTTTTTTTTTTTTTTTTTTTTACATTCAACACATTAGCCGGATGATGGGACTACTACTGTCCCATCATTGGCTAATGTGTCAATCACTGTCATGGTAGCAGGCATCGCCCGATGGGACTTGTAGTCCCATCGGACGATGCCTGCACAGACCACCGGAGCCTGCACAGACCACCGGCAGGCCGGCACAGACCACCGGAGCCTGCACAGACCACCGGCAGGCCGGCACAGCCCCCCGGCAGGCCGGCACAGCCCCCCGGCAGGCCGGCACAGACCACCGGAGCCTGCACAGACCACCGGCAGGCCGGCACAGCCCCCCGGCAGGCCGGCACAGACCACCGGAGCCTGCACAGACCACCGGCGGGCTGGCACAGACCACCGGCAGGCCGGTACAGACCCCCGGACAGTCGGCACAGCCCCCCCCGAAGGCCCGAACTGACAGCGCATCATGATGCACACAGACAGCGCATCATGATGATGTCATTTCGGCAGCCAATCGGAAAGCTCAACACTAGTCAGCAGGGGGACACAAAATCGTTAAGACTCCGTTTTTTTTTTTTCAGAGGTTAACACAAGCAATATTAGTTTCTTAGCGATTTTGTGTCAGCAGGGGGACACAAAATCACTAAGAAAATAGTATTGCTTGTATTAAACTCTGAAAAAACTAGGATTGCCATTGATTTGTATTGGACTCGTTACTGTGCGAGTATTCGCTTGGAAACTCGCAGAGTACCGACTCCTGCGAGTCCCCTACTACTCGCAGAGTAACGAGTCCTAACGAGTAGATTCGCCCATCCCTACAGAAGATGGCAACTTTGGGAGTGGTAAAAGATGGACCATCGTCGAAAATCTATTACAAATCACCCAGATAACAGTCATTCTCTGAGAGACAGGAAGATCAGAAATAAAATCCATTGAGATATAGGTCCATGGCCTCTTGGGCAACGGCAAGGGCATCAGCAACCCACTAGAACGAGAAAAGGGTTTAGACCGAGAACAAGTCCCACAGGACTGTACAAAATTCCTGACGTCACAAGATAAGGCAGGCCACCAAAAGGACCGACTCACCAAATCTCTGGTACCAAAAATACCTGGATGACCAGCCAATGCGGAGCAATGAATTTCAGACATCACTCTCTTTCTCCACTGGTCAGGAACATACAATTTTCCCATTGGGCAACGCTCAGGTTTATCCTCCTGAAATTCCTCCAGGGCGTGTCTCAAATCGGGCGAAATGGCAGAAAGAACTACCCCCTCACCTAGGATGGTAGTAGGCTCGGTCACACTAAGAGAATCGGCAAATAAACTCCTAGAAAGGGCGTCTGCCTTAACATTCTTAGTGCCCGGAAGAAAAGAGAGCACAAAATTAAAAGGCGTGAAAAACAAGGCCCATCTAGCCTGTCTAGGATTCAAGCGTTTGGCCGACTCCAGATAAATCAAATTCTTGTGATCGGTGAGGACCACAACTTGATGTCTAGCTCCCTCCAACCAATGTCTCTTCTCCTCAAATGCCCACTTCATGGCCAACAATTCCCGATTCCCCATGTCATAGTTGCGTTCAGATGGGGAGAACTTTCGAGAAAAGAAGGCACAGGGATTCATCTTAAGGTACTGTCACACTTAGCGATGTACCAGCGATCCCGACCAGCGATATCACGCTGTCAGGATCGCTGGTACATCGCTAAGTGGTCACTAGTGAGCTGCCACACAGGCAGATCTCACCAGCGACATCGCTGGGGATGGGGGTCGCTACTTACCTGTCACACTAGGCGATCCTGCGTCCTCCCGCCCGGCTCCACGCTCGTCGCTCGTCTCTCCACAGTAAGCGCCGCAGGAAGCTGTCGACGAGAAACAGTCCTGGACGTTCTCGCGCTATCAGCGATAACCAGCGGCGGAGCCGGTCGGAGGTAAGCATCACACACAGCGATATCGCTTGCAATATCGCTATAATGTCATAAGTTATAGCGATATTGCTAGCGATATCGCTTAGTGTGACAGGCCCTTTAGAAGTCACAGGGTCTTTTGGGACAAAACAGCTCCTGCACCAATCTCAGAAGCATCTACCTCCACCTGAAATGGAAGTGAGACATCAGGTTGCAGTAAAGCTGGAGCTGAAGTAAATCTCTGCTTAAGCTCCTGAAATGCTGAGATAGCCTCAGGAGACCAATTCAGCACATCAGCGCCCTTCTTGGTCAGATCAGTCAGTGGTTTGACAATACCAGAAAAATTACCTATAAATTTACGATAGAAATTAGCAAAACCCAAAAATTTCTGGAGGGCCTTCAAAGAAGTAGGCTGAACCCAATCATAAATGGCCTGTACCTTGGCCGGGTCCATTTCAATAGTCGATGGAGATAAGATAAATCCCAAAAATGAAATCCTCTGTACACCAAAGAGGCATTTCGATCCCTTAACAAACAGGGAATTCTCTCTCAAAATCCGGAACACAGTCCGGACGTGTTCCACATGAGAATCCCAATCATTAGAAAAGATCAAAATATCATCCAGATAGATGATCAAAAACTTATCCACAAAGTCTCGGAAAATATCATTCATAAAGGACTGGAAGACTGAAGGGGCATTAGTGAGCCCAAAAGGCATCACCAGGTACTCAAAATGTCCCTCCGGAGTAATAAACGCCGTCTTCCATTCATCCCCGTGCTTGATGCGAATAAGATTATACGCCCCCTGAGGTCAAGCTTAATAAACCAGCAGGCACTCTTAACTCTGGAGAATAAATCAGACATCAGAGGTAACGGGTACTGATATTTAACCGTCATCTTGTTAAGGGAACGATAATCAATACACGGTCTTAATGAACCATCTTTCTTGGCCACAAAAAAAATAACAGCACCTAAAGGTGACGAGGATGGTCTAATATGACCCTTCTCCAATGACTCCTTAATATAGGATCGCATAGCATCATGTTCGGGTACTGATAAGTTGAAAAGCCGACCCTTGGGAAATTTACACCCAGGCATCAACTCAATTGCACAGTCATAACTCCTATAAGGAGGCAAAGACACAGACTTGCTTTCACTAAATACATCAGAGAAATCAGCTAGATAATCAGGAATATCATGAGACTGAGGAGAGGTGGAGAAAACAGGAGCGTCCCTAAGAACACACTGACAACCCCAACTCACCACAGACCTAGATTTCCAATCCAAAACTGGATTATGAATTTGCAACCAAGGAAAACCCAGAACAATAGTATCATGCAAATTATGCAGCACCAAAAATTTTACAATTTTCTTGGTGGTCTGTGGCAACCCGCATCGTCACCTGGGTCCAAAACTGTGGTTTATTCTCCGCCAAAGGAGTAGCATCAATACCCCTCAAAGGAATAGGCGTCCGCAGAGGCGCCATGTAAAAACCACAACGTTTAGCAAAGTCAAAATCCATCAGATTCAACGCTGCTCCTGAATCCACAAAAGCCTCCGTGGAAAATGTGGATAAGGAGCAGATCAGTGTAATTGCCAAAAGAAACTTAGGTTGCATACTGTCCACAGCAAATGTGTGTCCAAAACATTTCTCTCTTCTTGGGCAGACAGAAATAATATGAGAGATGTCTCCACAGAAAAAACACAGCTTATTAAGCCTTCTAAACTCCTGATGTTGCACCCTAGACAAAACTCTATCACATTGCATAGGTTCAGACATTTGTCCAAAAGGTGGCAACTCCTCTCGTGTAGTTATGCGTTCACGTAAACGCCGATCAATTTGAATGGCTAATAACATAGAATCGTCAAGACCAGAGGGAACAGGAAATCCCACCATAGTATCTTTTACGGTTTCTGACAAACCCTTCCGAAAGAGAGCTGCCAAGGCACCATCATTCCAGGTAGTAAGGACCGCCCACTTTTGGAATTTTTGACAGTATAACTCTGCAGAATCCTGACCCTGGTTCAATGCCAATAGGGCTTTCTCAGCTTGATCAACAGCATTAGGTTCATTACACAACAACCCCAAGGCTTGAAAAAATGCATCCACATTAGTCAGAATAGGATCTTCAGGTGTCAAAGAAAATGCCCAATCCTGGGATCGCCGCACAGCAAAGAGATGACAATTTTGAATTAGGCTTCAAGGCAAGAAATAATTTACAATTATTCTTAAAATTCAAAAATTTAGACCGATCCCCAAAAAACACATCAGGAGTAGGGATCCTTGGTTCAGCAGCATGTGAATGAGCGAGATAGGCGGAAATTCCCTGCACTTCAGCAGTGAGCTGCTCCACATGATCAGACAATTGCTTAATCTCAATTAAAAAAAAAAAATCCTCCTACGGCACCAGAGAAAAAGAGGAAAAAATATACATTAAAAAAAAAAAAATTCTGACACTTTTTTTTTTTTTTTTTTTTTACAATTCTCTCCTGCTTTTGAGTACGCTAGAATCTGCAGTAAGGCTGGTGATTGTGTTATGAATGGGTCACTGAGGAGAAAATAAAAAAAACAAAATAAACAAGAGAAAACCAGAGAAGTTGTTAACTATGCAGACTACAGATCCCTGATCTTACCACACAACTAGCAGTAGCCGTGGAGTGTGCTTACGATGTTCCTAGATGCCTCGTCATGGCCGGAGGACTACATAAGCCTAAAGCAAGAAAAGGGAAAACTAACTGCCCCAGAGCAGCCCCCCAAAGGAATAGATAGCCCCCACACATGTATTGATGGTGAAACAAGATGAAGGCACAAACACAGGCAGGAAAATAGGCTGAGCAAATGATGGGGCCCAAACTAACTAGACAGGAAAGGAAAGGCAAGTCACTGTCTGCAACCTGCAAAAAACCCTACAAAAATAATATCCAACACTTCTGAGAGCAAAATTAACCCTGAAGTCACTAGACTTCTACCACTATATCAGCACTCTGGAATATTCTGAGACAGAGAAAAAAGAGACCGAACTAGTAAGGGGACAAAAAGCCAATTGGCAAAATACTGATAAATAAGAGTAGAAATTCAGCTCAGCCCCCAGCCGGGGCTGGCAGACCACACAAAAAACTGAATAGACCAACAAAATCAAGTGTGAACATTAGCAGAAAAACTTAGCTTTAGATGACTGGAACAGAGCTGAAAACCAAGAGCTGACAAGCCAGAAGGAATCACCAGCAACTGAATAGGGCATCGGCTGTCTTAAATCCAATCTGAGAATCCTGAGATCCAATCGTTATCCTCATTCTCAGGTGGCAGATCTCCACTGATCAAACCAGCCGCATCACCTCCCGTCACCACCAGAGGGAGTCCAGAAGGGGAACTCACAACTGATGAGAATGAACTCACAACATAAAGGTTTCAATATTTTACTGATGTAATTGACCTGGGGATTGCTGTCACACTGGCCAGGGGGACCTAAAATACTTGCCTAAAATGCCTTCAACCCATGATACACCACTGAAATCTAAAACAGTAACACAGCTTTAAATATGATAAAATGTGTGCTTCATAATGAAATGCTGACTTACTGTACAAAACCAAAGTTGTGTGAATAGCTTCATCGTCTAATATTAGAGACATTTCAAGATCTTCCCAACATGGAACTCTTGTGGACTGAACATTGGCTTGTGGCTAAGGTCAAATACTGTATCTTTACTAAATGCCTGAGGTCCTGGGTGAATAGATGAGTGAACAGAGACAGTATATTGATGGCACATGACATGAGCAAATAAACAGTCTATTCCCAGGATGCCGACATGAATGATACACAGATGACAAGATATCTGCTGGGCAAGTAATCAATATCCTGTCAGATATTTAATAGCAGGTTTTCAAGAAGCTAAACAGTAGCTGAAGCAGAATTCACAATGTATTCAAGACAACAGGTATGGACTAATGATTAACAGTGTAATAAACTATGCAAAAGCGTAAAAGAGCAGGGTGTGAATTGAACCTTATAGTATTAAAAGGAATCTTCCAGTAGGATCAACTTTCTTAAGCCATCTATATGGGCATCTAGGTCATAATAAGCTGAATAAATGATACCTTGATATCTGCAATGCAATGTCTTAAGGGCCTGTCACACTAAGCGATATCGCTAGCAATATCTCTATAACTTGTGACGTTATAGCGATATTGCTAGCGATATCGCTGTGTCTGATACTTACCTCCGACCGCTCTACCGCTGGTTATCGCTGATCGCGCGAGAACAGGCTGGACTGTTTCTCGTCGTCAGCTTCCTGCGGCGCTTCCTGCTGTGACGATGAGCGACGCGTGGAGCCGGGCGGGAGGACGCAGGATCACCTGGTGTGACAGGTAAGTAGCGACCCCCGTCCCCAGCGATGTCGCTAGTGAGATCTGCCTGTGTGGCAGCTCACTAGCGACCACTTAGCGATGTACCAGTGATCCTGACCGCGTCATATCGCTGGTCGGGATCGTTGGTACATCGCTAAGTGTGACAGTACCTTTATTCCAGAGAATTCCTTATATGTAAATGAGCTGTTCAGGACTATGGGCTGGACACTGATCTCCCTGAAAATCTGCCTCCAGAGCTTATTTTCTATGAAAGATGGAGCTACCAGTGTGATACGTAATGGCCACTGACATAGTACAGGATTAATAGGCTACAAAAAACATTTTACTTTATGCAATTTTTTTAGTACAATTTCAATAACAATTTCATATTTTGTATATAAGCATATACAGATAAAAAAAAATTTTTTCGTTGTGTAGCAATTATAAACATTTCTTTTGGCACAAATGCCTCCAATAAAAGATCAGAACCCCAAGACATGTAGCAGACACAGAAGCAGTCAGTTCCAAATTTATAGAATTAGGTTACGCTTCAGGGGAACACCCCCTTTTTCAAGCATGTGAGATGGAACATTCCACAGGTGTCACAAGGAGTTTTTTGCAAGTATCAGGACCACATCAGGGTCTGAAATCCAAAAATTCTTGCACTCTTCCTTTTAATCAGCACAGGGAGACTTGAGCATTAACTCAAAGACTTGTAACTCCTAGGCAGGTTAGTAAGAGTTAAATCTCACATGCTGTGGGAGAACCAGTCCTATCTTCTCTTCTGCTATTTATGCTGGCTTGACTATTCATGTAATGCCAGCTATAGTTTGTCTATCCTGGTCTAAAGAGGTGGACGTATCTAGGCTTACTGGTGTTTATTTCTAAGTTTGTTGAGAGCGGTTTTTGGGGTAGCTTTTCCTTTCCATTTGGTATGTTTGGGTTGCTTCTTACATTATTGTTCCTTATTATTTATTCCTGTGAGAGTGCTTCTGTTTTCCCTGTCTATCATGCTTGTGTTTTCCCATACACTTGTGCTCTACCTCCCTAGGAAGAGGGGGGGACAGATTAATGTTATTTAGGAGCACAGCGAGTAACAAGACCCAGGTGTCCCCACCATGAGGGGTAATCCTGGGGACTGGGATATCCTAGTGACCCCTAGTCTGAGGAACAGAATAGGAGCCTATTGTCCCTTGCTATCCCACAGTCTAACTGTGACAGCAGGTTTAAATACGTCAGCACTATTAAACATATTAGCTATAGCTAGGATTACAAATGTGCACCAAAATACCTAGCAAATAAAAAATATTGGTACAATAAATTCTACAGAGACCCCTTTAATGATATTATCGTATTTATCACATTAGGAATTGAAGAATTCATAGTAAACAAAGTTTCTCATTGCAGCAAATGTTTACCATTACATCTGAACAGTTACCTACAGAATTTTCCAAAATTAACCATTTAAGGTCACACATAACGTGTCTCTTTTAAAAAAATGTGTTAAGCAACACAAATGTCACCATTTTATAATCCTGAATGGTGGGGACAGGAGGGAAGGTGAGTATCCAAACCACTATTTTCATCTTTCAATAGAAAAAAAGTACCTACTTATGTCTAATATTTTAATTGTAACATATAGATATATGAATTTGAGCAGTTATCTGACCAAATAAACTTGATTTTATGCAAGACAATTCATAAACCAATTCATTTTAAAAAGATCAGAAAACATATTGAAAACAATTAAAGAAAGTGCCCAAGATCCCAACAATAGTTGGTCTCTAGGACAAACAATATATTGTTATAAAAACAATGTTTACGTGAAACTAAGTGCTAATGAATTCTGAAAAGGCAGAGTAATTGATTTCACAATTCTAAGCCTCCTGTTCATGTACAATAATTGATTTAAGTAGAAAGACATGAAAACCATAAACAGTGACGTTAGGAAGAGATTCAAAGGTTTTTAATTTCCCTTGGTTCTTATAAACATCTCCCCTTAACAAAGAAATCATTAATTAGTTGCATGTTGTGCAGTGCTATATTTCTCTGGCTAAAGAAATTGTGCTAGTGATTGGTCAGACCAAGATTCGAACATGTGAAGAAATGTATAATAAATGTTGTAAACTATATACAGATGTGTTCACCATTCCATGAAAAAATATGATCCAGCTTCCAACCTTGCAAAAATGTATTGGATTAAACAATTTTAATAGATTCCATCAAGAGTGTAGGCACAGCTACGCGTTTTGAACATCCATTGTGTTCTTTAACAAAGCTTAGTTAAAGAACGCAATGGATGCAAGTGTTAGGGGTCCCACTGAATGTGGCTTGCGATCATCAGAGCTCTCAAGGAAAGAAAGGTTAGGCACCACTGATTTAGAACATTGGTAGCCAAATGAAATATCACAATTTACCAATAGATCTGACAACAGGATACTGTAGATCTGGATGATATTCAGCTGGTTCTCCTGCTGGAGTGTATAAAAAATTAGGAAAACTGCTACTTTGCAGATTTAGGTTTGTGAGTGCTTGTCAACGCAAGTTATATTAGCTAGCATGGGTCTTATATTCCCTGACAACTAAGACTATTATGAAGACTATTCACAGAGAAGTGTGGTGCAGTGCACCATATACAGCCAGGAGAATTAACCAAACAATGGTCAGAAACTGTCAGTGTGGTACTACTGATTGCTTGCATTACCTCAAGTTCTCCAACATGAGCCTGGAAGCCAGCAACCGCAAAAGAACAGTTATAAAGTGCGGTAAATAGTGAAACCATTGAGTACCTCTGTACACAAAGAAGTCAAGCAAGCCACAGAAGGCAATTGATATACAAACATAACAAATAAGGGCACAGTCAGATGACCGTAACACAAGGATGACGATCGCATCACAATTATTTGACTGGCTGGCAGCTCACCTAACCAGAACATGACAACCTATATTTCTATGCAGCTGTCACGCTCATGTCAGGAGAGCCAACGGCCAGTCCGAGCATTGCAATGTAACCGGTGTCAGTGTTATATTGCCGGCTGGCTGCGCCCTAAATGTAAGAGTTTGGAGACTGTATTGGTACTACAGTTCACCATCTGTGCTATTAGCTTCAATTTCAGTAATCATCAGAAACCATATTGTTTTTCACAAGCTAAGACTAAACAATTTATTGAGAATGTTGAAAGGGATCTGCGGCTTCAACACTTGTGGGGCGAGCTGTGCTGATTACTGATGTCTACCAGGATGCATGAACGAATGACAGGTATCATGCATACATCTGACAGGTGTGTGATACTTGCCAATTGCGCATGCTTCCTGGCAGGATCTCCTAGCAAAACGTCATCAGCGCAAATTCCGATTAGAAGGGAGTGGTATTAGACAAATCATTTAATTGTTCATATACCCAAGTTAAGTGTTTTTTTTCACTTCAAGAGGGTCCTTTTACCGTATTCGGTAAGTCAAGCTTTACACGACTACTGTATTCAGAATATCCAGCCTTACAAGACTACTACTGATACCACTGGGACCTCGAAAAAACATATTAAAAAAAAAATCAGCATTAATGTTCCCATATGCCATTTGCACATAGACAAAAAGCGCAAATAAGGTCTTATCTGATGACCAAGTATAAGGGTACCGTTACACATAACGATGTCCCAGCGATCCCACCAATGATCCGACATGAATGGGATCGCTGGGACATTGCTAGCTGATCGCTGGTGAGCTGTCACATAGACAGCCCCTCTAGCGATCAGGACCAGCGAGCACGCTGGTTACCAATGTAAACATCGGGTTTCTAAGGGCCGCGGGGCCCTTAGAAATCCGATGTTTACCCTAGATACCATCGTGCACTGCAGGCAGGGCGGGAGGTGGAGGCAGAGTGGCACAGAGAGACTGGCGTAGCTCTGCTATCAGCTATTCCGGTCTGACAGACTGGAGTAGCAGATTACAGAGCTACTCCGGTCTGTGCGCCGCTCTGCCTCCACCACTCGCCCTGCCTGCAGTGCACGCTGGTATCTAGGGTAAACATCGGGTTTCTAAGGGCCCCGCGGCCCTTAGAAACCCGATGTTTATGTTGGTAACCAGCGTGCAGCGATGCGCGCTGGCCAGCGGGAGACCAGCGATGAAAAAACAGGCCAGGACGATCCAGCACGATCAGTGATACCCCGCAGGGGGGCCGATCGCTGCTGGATGTCACACACAGCGATCTCACTACAGAGATCGCTGATGTGTCCCAAAAAATCAGCGATCTCACCAGCGAGATTGCTGTGTGTAACAGGCCCTTAAAACATAGGTACGCTCACCTGATTGGGTTGTGACAGTCACTACTCCTATAGAAGCGTGTTAAGGCTGCAGCAGGACCACCAAGGAATAAATGAGGAACGTGGAGTCCATACTGTCCAAGGTCCAAACATATGATCACACACAAAGCTGAAGCATGAAAACTTTTTTTGTCAATGTGTTTCAAGGCTTTGAAACCTCTTCAACAGGACCAAACCACAATATAAAAAAGTCTAAATACATGATCTCTGTTGAAACAGTAAGTATATATTAGCCCTTTAGCGACCGCGAAACGCATTAAAACGGCGGCCACTAAAGGTATTTATTCCTTTATTGCCATTTTAAAAAGTCGATGAGGAATAAAGCTATAGCGCGTGGCGGGGTGGCTCAATATATTGATCAATATTTTGCTAAATGTCTCATTTTGATGCAGTAAGATATGTGCATATGCACCTCATGTTATGCGTTCTGACCACTGGCAGTGCTGGCTCTTCTCTCTTTTTATTGCAAATTGGTTTTGTGGCTGACCACCACTGTTGCCGTGCACGCTGGGTCATGTTCGCCATCTTTTCTGTGTTTATTGTGATTGATCTAGGCTGCTGTGCACACTCACGGCAGCCCCGCCCTGCCCCAGGCTTTATTTATTTTTGCATCCATGTCTGAGCCTGCATTGCCCTTCATCTGTGTTTGCTGGTCAGGCAGTGTGTGGAGGTCAAACCTGAGATGTCTGTGTTCAGACCTGGTTGGCCTTCATCTGCACCTGCTCCATCTGGCTGCACGGGAGTGATGCAGATATGCTTCAGGTATGGATTGCATTTGATATGGTCTTGCTTTTAAAACATTTAGGAGGCCGCAATGGCACAGTGAATAAATAAAAATGTAGAGTAGGACCCCCCATATGAGATTGCCTTGGCATGGCGGGGTGGCTCAATATATTGATCAATATTTTGCTAAATGTCTCATTTTGAATGCAGTAAGATATGTGCATATGCACCTCATGTTATGCGTTCTGACCACTGGCAGTGCTGGCTCTTCTCTCTTTTTAAAGCTATAGCGCCCCCAGAGTCTCCAGGGTCTTGGCTACCATGGGTGGTTGAGACCCCAGATTACATGTGTGCCAGCTGTTTCAATGTTTTCTCTCTCTTCTGACATGATATACATCCCCGCCTTGGCGTCATCTTCCTGGGAAAAAAAATGGCGGGCGCATGCACACTGCGCCCGCTGAGATCAGCTGGCCGGTACCCGGCAACAATAGGAATTTGTTCCGATTGGTTCCTTTTGATCACTGTTATAAATCCTATCACATTGATCAAAATAAAAAAATAGTAAATCAAACCCCCCTTTGTCACCCCCTTAGATAAAAATAAAATATTTTACTTTTATTTTTTATTTTCTTTGCAGTTGGGCTTAGGGTTAGGATTGGGGTTAGGGTTGATATAGGGGTTTATACAAAAGTTAAAAAAAAATTACAATATGGCTAGTTTTGAGCGCACATCCTCACTACTCGAATTTACTGCAGGTGATCAGGTATGTACAGGTGTCTAAGAGCTATGAATCATGGGGGTGCAGGGACATGGGCATGTCATTCGAGCACCCATGATATTTGGTGCATACACGAGCACCCAATGTAAACTTAAGTAGCGAGCACTTGCGCTCAACACTAATGACGACATATTCAATATGACAACTTAATGTTATCAAATTCTGTGTTGTACCTGTGGGTTCCAGATACTCATTGTACCCCTGGTTAAAATCCTTGAGGGGTGTGGTTTCCAAAATGGGATCACTTGAGAGGAATTTCCACTGTTTAGGTACATCAGGAGCTCTCCAATCACAACATGGCGTCCGCTAAATGTTTGAGCAAATTTTGCATTCAAAAGGTCAAATGGCGCCCTTTTCATTCCGAGCGCCGAAACAGTGGTTTTCCCCCCACATATGGGGCATCTGCATGCTCAGGAGAAATTGCACAACAAATTTTGGGGTCTATTTTTTTCCTGTTACCTTTGTGAAAATAAAAAAAAATTGGATCAAAGGTAATTTAAGTAAATTAAATGTTTTGTGAAAAAAAGTTAAATGTTCATTTTTTTCCACATTCCAAAAATTCCTGTGAAGTACTGAAGGGTTAATAACTTCTTGAATGTGTTTTTGAACACTTTGAAGGGTGCAGTTTTTAGAATGGTGTCACTTTTGGGTATTTTTTTTTATCATATAGATCAGTCAAAGTCACTTCAAATGTGATGCAGTCCCTAAAAAAAATGGCTTATAAATTTTGTTGAAAAAAAATAGAAATTGCTGGTCAACTTTTAACTCTTATAACTTCCTAACAAAAAAATTGTTTCAAAAAGTGTGCTGATGTAAAGTAAGCATGTGGGAAATGTTATTTATTAACAATTTTGTGTGACACAACTCTCAGATTTAAAGGCATAACGATTCAAAGTTTCAAAATTGCAAAATTTTAAAATTTTTTACCAAATTTCAATTTTTATCACAAATAAACACAAGTTATAACCTCATAATAACACAGTAACACTGTTCAGAATTGTAAAATTTGGCATGGTCATTAAAGGGAATCTGTCACCTGGTTTTGGAGGGCGATGAAAACGAGGTCGGTCCGGTCCTATGGGCGGTGTTCCCGATGTTGCCGCCTCACCATCCTTGGCCACCGTCAGCAGTTTTTTGAGGAATAGGAGTAGGTGTCCGCCATTTGTTGCGCGTGCGCTAAGCATTCTTGGCTAGCGCATGTGCAGTATGCTTTGCCCGACTGCGGGCAAAGCCAAAAAGCCTGACTGCGCATGTGCCGCTTAACTAAGCCCTGGAAGTATTTTGCTGTGTTCCAGGGCTTAGTTAACCGGCGCATGCGCAGTCAGGCTTTTCGGCTTTGCCCGCAGTTGGGCAAAGCATACTGCGCGTGCGCTAGCCAAGAATTCTTAGCGCACGCGCAACAAATGGCAGACAACTACTCTTATTCCTCAAAAAACTGTGTATGGCGGCCAAGGATGGTGAGGCGGCACACATCGGGAACACCGCCCATAGGACTGGACCGACCTCGTTTTCATCGCGCGCCAAAACCAGGTGACAGATTCCCTTTAAAGTCAAAATTGGCTCGGTTGTTAAGGGGTTAATGGACTTTTTAAAATAAAAAGTTAAATATAACAAATAGAGAGGGATAGATTGTCAGACAGGACAAACATGGCAGACAGAAAAGCAAGAACACAAATATTGATGAAAAATAGAGATATGATCTATTCATACACTTAGATAGTCCAATATTTGTACTGAAGTATACACCCCAAGTGTATTATTGCACTGTTGAGCTAGCAATTTTGGTAGTATTCCTTCTTCCCTTCTTTCATTACTATGCAGATCTGTCAAAAGATGCTAAACTACTTAGGATGTTCTGCACCGCTATTGGCTTTTTGTGAAATTATTATTCCTGACAACTTCGGAATGTATTTGTCCACAGAAACACGAGTGATCTTTGATGTCCAGCACAGAGACGAATGAAATGCTACAGACTGTCTCACAGTCAGACAGAAGCTGCAGGCGCTGGAAATGAGCCAGTAGAACAGAAACAATAGCATTAATTATTTTCTTCATTATTCAACTCTCTAAGAGCAGTTTAGGACATGATTAATGAAAAAGCTTTAAGATATACTAACAAGACAAGGAAATTTGAAAAAATATCAGATATATTAATATGTCATGGCTAAAAAACATGAAGAGAGGCCAGTTGACATGAACAACAGCTTTTACCTGGGGATGTTTCTACTACTCGGATAATTAGTGGATGTCTGATTCCCTGGTCATATTGCTAATACTCGGGGACATTTTCTATTTACACATATGTGCCAGTCATATGCAGCAAATGATATCATAGCTGAACTTATTCTGAAAATGTAGCAGACTACAGTACAGTTATCAGATCTGTCTTGTAATAAACCCACCATTCGCGCGTTCCGCACATTACCACATGAATCCTTGGAATGGTAACAATAATGGTTCCTACTCAATAACTACAAGCAGAGCTCTTGAAAATTGAAAGGCATTATAGAAGGTGACACTCTTATTAATTGCTGCAGTCTGGGGCAGAAAATAAAAAATGTGCATACTTTCTGCTTCTACAGTCTCCTTTATGTCTTTCCTGACAAGTAATCAATAGGGTAGGTGGCACATCCTTTACCCCTTGACAAACTTGGTCGTACCCAATAAGTCATGGAAAGAATGAATTGCAGACCTTGGACATAGTGGGTATGTCATGGCGATTTTGCACACTAGACCTCAAGCAGCTTGGATTGTCTGTCTCTCCACTCTTCCTCCAGACTCTGGAACCTTGATTTCCAAGGTCTAGTGTGAAGTTTCCACAATCACTGATGGTTTGAGGAGCCATGTCATCTGCCGGTGTAGGCCCACTGTGTTTTATCAAGATCAAAGTCAGCGCAGCCATCTACCAAGGAAATTTTAGAGGACTTCAGGCTTCCCTCTGCCAAAAAGCTTTTTGGAGATGGACATTTCATTTTCCAACAGAACTTGGCACCTGTCCACACTGACAACAGTACCAATATCTGGTTTACAAACAACAGTATCACTGTGCTTGATTGGCCAGCAAACTCGCCTGACCTTAACCCCATATAATGGGGTATTGTCAAGAGGAAGATGAGAGACACCAGACCCAACAATGCAGATGAGCTGAAGGCTGCTATCAAAGCAACCTGGGCTTCCATAACACTTCAGCAGTGCTACAGACTGATCACCTCCATGCCATGCCGCACTGATGCAGTAATTGATGCAAAAGGAGCCCCGACCAAGTATTGAGTGCATTTACTGAACATACTTTTCAGATGGCCAATATTTTAAGATCATTTTTCCAAGCTGGTGTTATAAAGTATTCTAATTTTCTGAGATAATGACTGTTGGGTTTTCATTTGCTGTAAGCCATAATCATCAACATTAACAGAAATAAACCCTTGAAATAGATCACTCTGTGTGTAATGACTATATATGAGCTTCAATTTTTGTATTGAAAAACTGAAATAAATTAACTTTTTGATGATATTCTAATTTTGTGAGATGCACCAGTCTAAAACTGTCACACTAGTTAACCCTTTCAGTGAAGAACGTAAAAAATATATACAAAAAACATGGCAAAAAACTATGCTTTTTCATCTTACTGACGAACAAAAAGTGGAATAAAACATAATGAAAAAAAATTTAAATAAAAATGGTATTGCTGAAAACATCTTCTCCTGCACAAAAAACAAGCCACAACACATCAACAGTGGAAAAATAAAAAAAAAAGTTATTGCTCTCAAAATAAAGAGATGCAAAAATAATTATTTTTTCTATAAAATAGTTTTTATTGTGTAAAAGCACCAAAACATAAAAAAAAATAAATGTGGTATCGCTGTAATTGTATTGACCTGAAGAATAAAGCTGCTTTATCAATTTTACCACAAGCAGAACGGCATAAAAAAATTCCTGAATGGCTGGTTTTTATTCATTCTGCCTCTCAAAAATTGGAACAGAAGGCAGTCAAAAAATGCTGTGAACCCAAAAATCATACCAGTAAAAACATCAACTCGTCCCGCAAAAAAACAAGCCCTCACATAATTCTGTCAGCAGAAATATGGAGAAATTATAGCTCTCAAAATATTGCAATGCAAAATAAAAAGCATTTTTAGTTTGACAGCAGCCAAACATAAAAAACAATATATAAATCTGGTATCGCTGCAATTGCACTGACCCGAAGAATAAAGTCACGTAATCACTTATAGTGCATGAGGAACGGTGTAAAAAAATAAATGAAACCAATTCTTCACCTGCTGTTGATTTTTCCATTCTGCCTCCCAAAGATCGCAGTAAGGCTTGGTGCACATTTATTGTGGGCTCTATGATAAGGGCTTACTCTGGGCTATCCACGTAAATCTCTGAAATACGTGATTTAGACGGAATCCCAAGCAGATTACCTATAAAGAGGCAGATGAAGGCACTGTGGAAGCAGTCTGACTTGTGATCCGGCGGTGTCCGTCTTTTTAGGATTGTATAAAAGCTTGGCTCTCCACAGTTTTATGCAATTCTGAAATGAAGGATATCGCTAAACAGAGGACAGATGGAGTAAAGCGCAACTCTGATGCCTCATTATAGTGAATGGATCCCTTGGGGATTTCATCTGAATCACATCACTCCAAGATCTAGATGGAAACCCCAAAGTAAGTGCTGAACGTAAATGGCAGCATAAATGTGATCCCAAACGTTATGTATAATATTCCCAATAAAAGCTTCAAATCAATCCACAAAAAAGCAAGTCCCCTCTCAGATTTGTCATCTGTTAATGGAAAAATGGGGGCTTCCACGTTACTGATAGCACAAATGTTCAAAAAAAGTGAAATGACTCCTCGCCTCCCAAAAGAAATTCAACAAATTCTTCACTCCCAAATCTAAATGCCCCTCATCTTTCTGTACCTAAACCACATTTAGCATCCACATGTTTAACATTTCTGTAGGGATGAGAATCCGCCTAATTTACCGGTGTGTGTCTCCAGAAGCATGAGCTGGGGACTACAATGTGCTGGGGACTATCACATGTCAATATCCACCTCTGCTAGTTTCTAGAAAACACCTATAGAGTCAAAACACCCTATAACGGTAGATAAATTCTCAAAAGGGGGTATGATTTCCAAAATAGGGTCACTTGAGGGGGGATTATGCTTTTCTAGCACTTAAGGGCTCTGCATATGGAGTCCACAAACTATTCTATGAAAATTTGTCCCTCTAAAGTCTCGCCGTATGGCAAGCAGTATTGTATAGCCACAAATGGACTATTTCTATGTTCAGGATAAATTGTGGTACAAAATTTGGTGCCATTTTTACTAATTTCCTGGTGTGAAAATGTAAAATCTGGGGCTAAAACAAAATTTTTGTGCTAAAAATGTTATTATTTTTTCTTCACTGCCCAATGGTATAAAATTCTTTGACACATCCGTGGTGTCAATATGATCACTACACCCTTAGATGACTTAATTAAGAGGTGTAGTTTGTAAAATGGGATCTCTTATTGGGGGGTTTCTACTTTTCGGCACTTCAGAGGTTCCCTCAGTGGGTCATGGCACCCTCAAAACTTAACAGTAAAATCTGCACTATAATAGGATGCTTCTTCCCTTCTGAGCTTTGAATCTGTCAGGAACACCGCACTGAACTTGCTCACTGAGCCAGTGCGCGTGTCCTGAGTAAAGCGAACAGTGCTCAAAGATACCTGTGGAGCGGGCAGCAGCCGAGTAGATGCGTACTTCAGAGCCGCAGGACCTGAAGCACGTGACTGCTAGGGGCGTGGCCTAAACTCCACAGAGCTAGAAGCTGCAAGATAACTCCTAGCAGGGTAACTGCGAGACAAAGTTACCAGGGGGCATAGACAGAGAGAATAGTCAAGACGTAGCCAATGAGTCACACACAGAGATAGCTGCAAAGGTACAAGAGGGGCGAGCAGAGAGTAGTCAGGTCACAGGCAATGAGTCATACACAGAGATAATAACGCAGTACAAAATCAACAGGCAAACTCACAACGGGAAACAGAACCGGGTCAGAACCATATAAACAAGCTATAGCAACAAACAGGCACACAGGGGTCAGCACACTAGGCCAAAGGCAAAAGTATAACTGGCAGTGATTGAAGCTTCCCAGGGGTTTAAGAAGCTCTCCCAGAACCAGAAAGAGGCCACAATCATTAACCCCAGGTGTGCAGGTCAAAACCTGCACCAAGCTCCAGACATTAACCCTAGGTGTGCAGCTCAAAATCCTGCACTGGGATCATGACAGAATCATTCCTGAAAAATATTTCCTGGATACATGTAGAGTATTGGTGTACTAAGGAGACATTTTTTACAAGTTGAGGACCATTTTTTCTTACTTTCCCTTAGAAAAACTAAAAACTTGGGGCTAAAACAACATCTTAGTGGTAATAATGTAATTATTTTTTCTTCAACGCCCAATGGTATCAACATGCTCAACGCATCCCTAGTTGAATTCATTGGGGGTGTAGTTCATAAAATGACATCACTTATGGGGGGGTTCTACTGTTCTGGCACCAAAGAGGTTCTGCCAATGTGATATGGGCCCCTGAATTCATTCAGCAACATCTAAAATGCAATATAGCACTTCTTTTATGAGCTTTGCACTGTGCCTCAAATGTAGTTTTCAAACCTATATGGTGTATTGGTGTACTCAGGAGAAATTTCTCACAAAATTTTGGGGTCCATTTTCTGCTGCTATCCTTGTGGAGCTAAAACAACATTTTTGTGGGAAATTTTTTTTTCATTTTTACGCATCATTGTAAAATTCTGCAAACCACCTGTTGGTTCAAGGTGCTCCACGAACATCTAGATAAATTCCCTGAAGGGTCTAGTTTCCAAAATGCGTTCACTTGTGGGAGGGTTCCATTGTTTAGACACATCAGGACCTCTTGATTGCAGCCATTTTTGCATTCAAAAAGTCAAAAGGTGCTCCTTCCCTTCCGAGCCTTGCCATAAGCCCAAACAGTAGTTTTCCCCCCAGATATGGGACATCAGGGTAATAAGGAGAAATTGCACAACGAATTTCAGAGTCCATGAAATATGTTTCAAACATGATACAGATGTAAAGTAGGCACGTGAAAATCTCGTTAAAGCATTCCAGAGTTATTGCCACATAAAATGACACTGGTCAGAATTGTAAAATTTGGCTTGATAATGAAGGTGAAAACAGGCTTGGGGGTTGAAGGGGTTAATGGACGATATGAATTTTTATAGGGTGCTAATTCCTTTGATGTCAACCACTGAGCTCCTGTATCTCCATAGTGAATGGAAGGAAGTACTGCACACCAGTATGTGTGCCACGTAACAGCTTTAATTTTTATTTCATAAATCAATAATAAACATGAAAATAAGCAACTTTATAATCTATAATATCAGAAAATTCTACTGCTTTGACTACTAGGACTAATTATTCACTTTCAAAATTCTGAGGTAAAATCTGTATTCAGTGACGACAGACTTTTCCATTACCAAGATGGGAGACAATCAGTTCCTGCAGAAGGGAGGGAGGAGGAGAGATGAGTTATAGTTAAAGCTCCTTCCCCTCATTTCCACTTACAATTTTACCAGTAGCAGCTGCCATTTCCAATCTCAGTAATGGGAAAGTCTGTCTTCACAGAATACAGATTTTACCTCAGAATTGAGAATTTGAAAGAAGCAGATGTCATGATTCCTCTGCTCAGAGTGTCTGGGACTCTGTGATGGACAGCTCTGGCATCCTATCCTGTGCTGGGATGTGCTGAGCTGTCGGTGCTTTGATTGACAGCTCGATTGACCTATCTGACTGGAAGGTGCAGAGACTTACACAGGTGCTACATATTCTTGGTAATTGCCCTGTTATTTAGGTGAGCTGTCTGGCCCAGATCATTGCCAGTCAAAAGCTTGTTCTAAGCTGGTGCTCTCTGGTGTGTTTGCCTGTACCCTGTGCTGTAAGTTCTGATCTTCTTCTGGTGCTGACCTTTGGACCATATTCAGACTACCTGTTTATAATTGCCCCTTTGCATCTGATATTCTGTTGATGACCTTTGGAATGTATTCAGACGACCCATTTGTTATTGCCCCTTTGCATCTGATATTCCGTTGCTGACCTTTGGATCGTGTTCAGACTACCTGTTTATTATTGCTGAGGGCTGATGTTAATATTCTGGGAAGGAGCCAAAAGCCAAAAAGGTTTCCAGGCTATTAATATCAGCTCACAGATGTTTGCTTAGCCTTTACTGGCTATTTTAGAGGGGAACCACAGAAAAAAAATTGACATGTGGTCAGCCTGTAAAATCAAACTGTCAGGGTCCTGACAGCGCCGGCGTACAGCCTCCGCTAAGCAGGGACTCACCCGCACCGTAGGGACCCCTGGAGACAAGAACAGCCGGACAATAAAGATGCACGGGACCTGAATGTAGAAGTTTAGAAAGCCGACACAGGACCTACGGTCATGTGAACGGTCATGTGACTGCAAGGGGGCGGGGCTTAGCGTCCTGCTTTCAGAGGAGGAAGAAAACTCAGAGTCGGGCAAAGCAGAGGTCAGGCACAATACAGGCAAGCGAGGTACAGGAGGGATAAACAGACGGGAGGTCAGACAAAGCCAAAGGTCATACACAAGATATCAATACAGTACCAGGGATGAGACAGAACATACAGTCAGGGCCAAGCAGAGATCAAAAACCAAACGGACATTTAAGGTACCAAGCAGAATCCAAAGCGATATCCAGAGAACAGACCGAGTCATACACAGGGAATCAAGCAACCAGAACACAGCACTAATACACTCAGGGGCCACCACACAATGCCAAGGGCGAAAGTATAACTGACTGGGGATGGGAGCTTCCTGAGGCTATAAGAAGCCTCCCCAGAACCAATGAGACGCCACCCTAATAGGTCCTAGGTGTGCAGGTGAGAGTCTGCACTGCGATCAGAACATTAACCCCTGAAGTGCCGGTCACCCAGCACTGGTATCATGACACAAACCAGCAAAGGCATGGCAGACAGCTGTGGGCTGATATTAACAGCCTGGGAAGGGGCCATGCATATTGGCACCCCCCAGGCTAAAAACATCAGCTCTCAGCCACCCCAGAAATGGTGCATCTTACAGATGTGCCAATTCAATGGAGAAGCATCAATAAGACACCTATTCATTACGAATCCTATAGTTATATGGTAAATAAACACACAGCCAGAATAAAGTCCTTTAATTGAAATAATCACACAGACTCCTTTATTGAATGTAAATTAACCATACTTACTGCATCACCTAATCCCCAAATCTCTCAATCTCCTGCAACAAAAATAAAATAATAAACCAACATAAATACTCCCTGTCCGGTGTAGTTCATTTACCAAGTGTCCCAAAATGATCTCACGTGTAGAACAGTCACATCGGAAGAGTAACTGCTCTACCCAGCCTCCAGTGATACACTGACAGGAGCTAATCGCTCTTGCAGTGCATCACTGAGAGTTCACCGGAGTTCGTGCTCTCACGGCACTACCGCTGTGTGCAAATTTTCTCACACAGAAGTGCCGCAAATGACAGCATGAACTCCAGTGAACTCTCACAGTAGTGCAGTGGCACACTGCGGGAGGATTACCTCCAGTCAGTGTATCACCGGAGGCCAGGTAGAGTGGTCACAACTCCTGATGTGACAGTTCTACAAGTGAGATCGTCGTGAGACACTCGTTATTAAATGGACTACAGCAGAAAGGCAAGTATATATTGGTTTATTATTCTATTTTTGCTGGAGGAGATCGAGAGTGTCACGGATTAGGTATTTGGTGAGTATCAATTTTTTTTTGTTTTAAAACTGAACACAGTCGCCGGATGATGGGACTACTGTCCCATCATCAGCTCATTCTGTCACTGTTATATATAACAGCAGACATATCCTGATGAGAGTAGTAGTCCCATCAGACAATGCCTGGCTACACACAGACACCTGCAGACAGACACATACACACAGTCAAAAATGCACATATTAACGGCTCACACATACTCTCCGCCCACACACATGTTCTCCACCCAAACACTCTTCTTCCTTCCTTTCTGCAGCATTTTTGGCATGCAAATCCGCAGACCTTTTTACACCTGTGGTTTGGCTGCGGATTTGACTGACTCAATGTAAGTCAATAGGTGCAGAAATGCTGCAGATCTACAAAAAGAAATGCTGCGGAAAAAAAAGACGCTGCGAATCAGTGCGGAATTTCCCGCAGCATGTGCAAACAAATTCTGGACTCCCATTAACATTGCTTGAGCACTCCTTTGCGGTTTTGGTGCAATTATGCGTGGAAAAAACGCTGCGGATCCGCAACAAATCCGCAACAAATCCGCATAGTGTGCACAAAGACTTAATCCCCCACACATGGATTACGGCATGGGACAGAATGACCGACAAGTGAGGGAAATTGGTTTTTTTTATTTTTATTTTCTTGAAGGAGAACGAGGGATTCGGTGGAATTAGGCGAGTGTAACTGTGTTTGTTGTTTATAAATAAAATGGAAAACTGTGTTTAGTCTAACAAAGGACTTTATTCTGGCTTTGTCTTTATTTACCACATAACTTTAGGATTAGTAATGGATAGGTGTCTTATAGACACTTTTCCATTACTAAGCCATGGACTTGATGTCACATGACAATACAAATGTGACTTCAACAGCACAAATATGAACCCGACTTGCCACTGCTACAGAGCAAGTGGGAAAAGCCAGGCAAAGTGCCAGAATTGGCGCATCTAATAAATGAGATTTTCCTGGGCAGCTGCTATTTTTAGGCTGGGGGGGCAATATCCATGGCCGCTTAATAGCCTGAGCATACCATCCCCCAGCTGTCTGCTTTAGCAAGGCTGGTTGTCAAAAATGGAGGGGACCCCATGCCTTTTTTTTAAAGTTATTTATTTAAATAATTTAAAAAAAGAGTGGGGAGCCCTCTATTCTTGATAACCAGCCTTGTTGAAGCTGACAGCTAAGGGTTGCAGACCCCACGTGTGAGTTTTGCCTGGCAGGTTATCAAAAATACAGGGGAACCCATGCAGTTTACTTTTAAATTTTGTTACAGCACAGGAGCAGGCTGACGAATACTCCTATCCACCTCCGCTGCTCTTGCTGTTATTAGCAGCAGCAGGTGTCAGATGATAGGAGCTGTAATCCCATCAGCTGACACCAGTGACCGGAGGCAAACTTTAAACCTCCGATCACAGCTAAGTGTTCACGCTGTCTTTTGACAGCATGGTAACCATAGCTGTCTGACCGGCGGGGATGATTTCACTGCCGATCAGAAGCGATTTTTGCCGCACTGTCATGCACATGACAGTGCGACAAAAACCCGGTGTTCGGGCAACCGAACCGGAACAGTAACACGGACATCTGGTGAAATCCATGTTTGGCGTCCGTGCCCAAACAGTAGGTGTTCGGTACGGACACCGAACTTTACTGTTCGGGTTCGCACATCTCTAAACATAGCCTGATAACACTTGTTGCATTTAAGCTTATCGTAAGAAGTATTAGCAGTTGATCAAGCATTAAATTGGGAACATTGGAAAAAAGTTGTTCGCCAACCTCTATTCCACATGCATAGATCCATATCACATATGAGGCAGGTGACACAGGCAGGGGGTGATAAATCCTTATTGCAATCTATTGAGTGGATGTGATAAGCCACAGCAGATGGGGTTGTAGTCCATGCTTCCCTCCTCCACTCCTCCTGTCCTGACTGCTCTGCCTCCTGCACAGGTTTCACCTGCTCTGTAAGCAAGGAACTGAGCAGCCCCGCATCCACCAATGAGAAGTTGGGGGCGGGCTACAATCGTAATGATGATTCTGAGAAAGATCAGAATCATAGATCAGTTCTTCTCCAGCTGTCTGGCTGTGAGTGCCAGCGGGCCTGACAGGCACACTCAGGGGACCAGATGTGGCCCGGGGGCCACAGTTGGCCCAGGCCTGTTCTATATAATATATGAGATTCACTTTTTGTATTGAAGAACTGAAATAAATAACTTTTTGATGATATTCTAATTTTGTGAGAAGCACCTGTACTTGAGACAATCTCTCATCTACACATGCCCTCTATGATTCAAATTGTCTCTCCAGTCATCCTCTTTTTGACCTTGCAGTGTTAACAGTACCTATTTTGGTTATGTATTTATTCTACCTCCTCTTAATTGTCAATTGCATATAAGGTGCTTGGCTATACTTTTGTAAATTTCCTGGTGTGACTTTACCTTGTTAGTCTACTGTGTACATTTTATGTTTTGATATAATAAAAGCTATAATTTTAATAACATGTGTTGTCATATCTGCAGGTTTTTCTATTTACATGCAAACCATTTTTTTTCTATCTGTCCAAACCCTGGTCCATTGACTTGCAGCCAACTTTGTAGGTTATATACTGTATATTGTAACAGAGAATACCTGCAAAACTATTCTATAGTGGTTAATGAACTTCTCAAGTGTATTAGAGAAAAAAAATAAAAATATTAATATTAATATTATAGCCGTTAAGTACTGAACTTACCCTTTGAATCTACACATTGCACTGTCTCAAGAGTATCCCATATCAGACAGCATATCTGGCCAAAGACAATTTGCCGACATCTCCGATTGGCTGTAGGTTAATCTAGATGAGCATTTTATTGGTTTCATTTAGAATTTAATTTAGATAACATTTGCAATCAACACACAGCTCTTCATATTAAACACGTCTGTAATACTTCATTTTATATTGCCTATTCAAACAAGTCACCAGAGGGTTACTGCTTCTATACCTGCAGACAGTATAACAAATTTCTAAAGAGAAACATAAAAAAATAGAGGAGGCATAACGGCAACCTTTATATACAACATACCATGCACATTTCTTCTATTTCTACCATGTCTATGCACATTTTCTTATTAAATCGAGCCCATCTTTTTGTAGGCAGATAGACCAGGCCGGTGGTACCTCAACTATCGGGGTTGTCACCATTTTTGATAGAGGGAAAGCTTTCTGACCCAGACAGACCTTTGCACTAGACTGTAGGGGGTGGGTCAGTGATAAAAGGGATAGTGAGCAGGAAAGTGAGAGACTTGGCGGGAAGACAGAGTGCACAGCAGGAGAAGGTTGATTCACTCTCCATGGAGCAATGCAATAGTCCAGGCCCGCCCTGCAGATCCCCAGGCTATGCGTACACTTACTGTGAGCAACGTGTATCTGTGTGCCCGCTCACCCCTGTTACTGAGAATTCATCCCTCACCTTTCCGCTGACTGCTGTGAGTGCACGGCCTAGTTCTTACCAGGTGAATCACAGAGAGCTGGGCAGATTCACCCCCGCCTTCGCCACTGAACTGAGTCACACTCCGGCAGTACCATAGACTACTCCACGTCACGTACACCACCCCAGAAATGCAGGACCTCGCCTAGGAGAGCCAGGATACACCACTTCCGTCAGTAGACAGTGCGTCAACTTTCTTCAGGATCGCGCCACCGTGGGATTTAAAGCTTCCACAGCCCGGAAATCATCAGACTGATAAGTTTACCTGTTTCATAAACATTTGTTCTTACCTTGTTGCAATATTCAGTTTTACTCCCTTCATAACTCATTCTCTCCCTGCGTAGAGTATCCCCTGTAACAAACCCTTTAACTCTTGCTCTGCCTCCTGCTCGTCACTGCATCCCGAGTACCTGCTATCTCACATTTTGACAGAGGGTAAAAACCAGATTCTCGATTCTTAGACTTTACCAATATTAGTCCATTGTAAATAATATTAAAATTTGGTAAGAAATACAGTACTTCTGCTACAATAATCCTTAATCACACATATTACCAGGGATTTGTATCACCCAGGCAAAAATTACATGATTTACTATTTAAAAATATTTTTCATTATTAACAAATTAACAAAATCAATTTAAAATTAGAAAGGTGCTAGAATGAGGTGAATGAAATGAAGGTATGCAAAGAATTAGGTTAACCCCTTAAGGACAGGGGGTATTTTCAGTTTTGCGTTTTCGTTTTTCTCTCCCCTTCTTTCCAGAGCAATAACGTTTTATTCTTCTGTCAATATGGCCATATGAGGGCTTGTTTTTTGTGGGACGAGTTGTACTTTTGAACGACACCATTGATTTTACCATGTTGTGTACTACAAAACGGGAAGAAAATTCCAAGTGCGGTGAAATTGCAAAAAAAGTGCAGTCCCACACATTTTTTGCATGGCTTTTTTGCTAGGTTTACTAAATGCTAAAACTGACCTGCCAATACGATTCTCCGGGTCATTATGAGTTCATAGACACCAAATATGTCTAGGTTCTTTTTTATCTAAGTGGTGAAAAAAAATCCAAAGTTTGTAATAAAAAAAAAAAGCCATTTTTTTAAAACATTTTTTTTTAAATTTTGGCTTGCTTCAATAGCATCCATAGGAGGCTAGAAGCATGCCATATTTTATCGGCTCTGCTACATATAGGCGATGAGCAGATCATCTATATGTAGCAGAATGACTGAATTGCTATGGGCGCCGACCACCGGGTGGCGCACATAGTAATGCAGCATCATCAACCATAGAGATCTCCAGGAGACCTCTGGTTGTTATGCCAACGCACCACTGACCCCCGATCATGTGACGGGGGTTGACGATGCGCTCATTTCCTGCCCGGTGGCCGAAAGCGTCAGTTAAAAGCCACTGTCAATGTTTGACAGAGGCGTTTAACAGGTTAATAGGCGCAGGTGGATCGCGATTCCACCTGCACCTATTGCAGGCACATGTCAGCTGTTCAAAACAGCTGAAATGTCCCAGCTTTGATGAGGGCTCAGTGCCAGAGCCCTTATCAAAGAAAGGGAGACATCCAATGATTGACTGTGTCCATGATTGGACGTTAAGGGGTTAAAAACCCCGCAATGACCTCCATCTTTTTACTACTGACCTGAAATGTAAGAGAATAGCAGTAATAACCTGTTCAGAAGAAAGTGACATTTAGGTGGTAAAAATACACCCCTTCATTTCTGTTATGCCACTTGGCATTCAATCCTGAAAATCACCTGAAGGTTTAATTAACTACCTGACAGCAGTTTTCAATATGTCAGGGGGCGCTGTTTTTAAAATGGTATCACTTTTGGGGTTTTTCCAATATATAGAACCCTCAAAGTTATGTCAAACCTGGATAGATTCCTAAAAAATGCACATTTCCTTGAAAAAATGAAAAATTACTGCTACATTTTTAAACCTCCTAAAATGCAAACAAAATTAAATAACATTTTACAAATGGTGCTGATTTAAAGCAGACATGTGGGAAATGCTATTTATTAATGCTTTTCTGTGGTATGACTATCTGGATTAAAGGGATAATCATTCAAAGTTTGAAAATTGAACTTTTTTTTACATTTTTGTCAAATTTTTGATATTTTTTAGAAATAAACACAAAATATATTGACCTAAGTTTACCATTTACAAAAATTATAATGTGACACAAAAAACGATCTCAAAATCACTGGGATTTGTTAAAGAATTCCAGAGTTATTACCACATAAAGTGACACTGGTCAGATTTCAAAAATTTGGGCCAGTCACTAAGGGGTTAATAAATGGAGGCTAATGTAGCCTTTCACTAAAGCTATCATTACAAAATTCAGAAAAAGTCTGACAGGACAACTTTGCTGTTAAATCCTGTACGCCATAAAGGAGCTTATCCATTATACTGCACTAAGGGTACGTGCACACGCTGCGGAATCTGCTGCGGATTCATCCGCGCGGATTTTGCAAAATCCGCAGATAAATCCGCAGGTCAAAAGACCTGCGGTTTATCTGCGGATTGGCCTGCGGTTTTGCCCTGCGTTTTTCATCTCCACAATGGAGGAGATGGCGAACCGCTGCGGAATCCGCAGAAAGACTTGACATGCAATTCTTTCTGCGGATTTGAAACCGCAGCACAATCCGCGCAGAAAATTCCGCAGCATCTGCACAGCGGTTTTTTATACCCATAAGGAATAATGGTAATGTAGCTGCGGATCTGCAGGGCCAAATCCGCTGCGGATCCGCAGCAGAATCCGCAGCGTGTGCACACACCTTAACACTTCCTTGCAGGCAATACGCGGATTTGTTTGTTTGACACATATTTTAAAGTGCATTTGCTATCAAGTTGTAAGGAGATGGCGAGGAACCTCACTTGCCTTCCTGCATACCGGTCACATGTAGCCCATGCAGCACCTGAATGGTTCCCTTATGTTTAAACTGTAAAATTGTGACTTGTTTCTTAATATTCGGTCTGTTAGAATATATGCCTGAAATGCATAGTGCCTGCAAGATTTGAAACAAATTTTTAGCTAGGTAAAGCGCAAAAACTACGGTATGCTGTTTTAAAATTAGAAAAGTTGTCATTATGGAAGCTTAGAACAAGGACGCCTCCCAGCAGCTCATATACCAGATAATTCATTATCATGGTTTTCAGCGGACTTTTAACTGCTGTAGCAAGCAATGCAGCCAATGCACATGAGTGATTCTTTTTAAAAAGGTCAAGGAATTCTAATTAGTAGACTAGAACAAATCGAGTCCACTGTGTTTTGATAGATGTTCTTGCTTTACAGTTTCTTAATCACTACAGATTTTTATTATTACCAGAGATGAGCCAAATTTCTGAAATTTTTTTCTGATTAAGTCGAAAATTAAGATTTGGACGGAAACAATTCTGCATGAATAAAAAGTATTCCAAAGCTTCCAACTGTCCTGAAAAGATGCTCTGTCACAGTGAGGTCTCCTACGTCTATAGCCAGCGCTTTCAAGCTCTTCAGCACATAAACAGACTCAGTAATGTCAAAGACATTCACACACTAAACTAGGAATCAAGGCGATGTAGTTTTTAAATAATGGGTGCGGCAAAAGCAAGTGTTTAATAGGTGTAAAAAATGAGTGCCGCGCAAGAGCAGGGTGTTTGGGTGTTTGGCAGCAATGACAGTACTAACCTTGCCTAACACAGTGTCAGTGTCTTTTATTGCCTTCTCTCAATATCAATTTTGTGTAATTAAATGTATATATTCACTTCTCTCACTCTGCATCTGTATTTTATGCCCTTTGTCGCTCTGACTGAGCTCTGAGGCCTTTCTCCTAGCCATATGTACCACAAAATGGAAACAGCAGCATTTCTTTCTTGGGCTATTATCAAGGCTAGGAATCTCCAATGCCCGCACACCTACAGTCCATCATGACTGTGACTGGTTGGGCACATCACATATTTGCGTTCACGCACCCGGCACTGTCAGACAATCCTCACAGTGCAAGGTGTGCGCAATGTGAGGATTCTCAAGTCCACAGTCACATACAGTGAGTGTAGTGCTAAGGCCTGATAACCTGTCTAATGGCCATTTAAAATACATTACAAATATGAACATAATTATTTAAATAATGTGTAACTATTAGTGTTGAGCATTCCGATACTGCAAATATCGGGTATCGGACGATATTCGCGGTATCGGAATTCCGATACTGAGTTCCGATACTTTTTGCATATCAAATACCGGAATCGGAAGTTCCCATAATGCAATGAGCCAGTTTGATTTTATTCAGCCAATGAGGAATCCTAAGAAGTGTGGGCACATCCTGTTATGCATGTTAGGCATGTTAACTAATGGCATGGCTGTGATTGGCTGCGAGCAGACCACCCAGCTGCTCCTCCCCCAGACACATGCTGAACAGTGATCTATGGAAAGTGAAACTAGTGAGGGAGGAGGAAACGACCAGTTCTCATTTCAATGCCAGAACACCCCCCCCTGGACGTTTATCTTAGAAGCAAGAGATGATATCTTGGAAACCGTGCAGACTAGCCACAGAAGGTAAATTACTTATTGTCAGCATTCTGCATCCTAGATATGCACTGAGATTAGGTGAAAAGCCCGGACAACCTGTTCTGTTATATATTTCTGCCAAGTTGGATCACCCGCCAGGGCTGGTGGGGTACTCGGTACCGGGCCCGTTGGTTTCAATGGGAGATGTCACGGTAGCTGTGACCCGGTCCGTGGCCCTGGGCGTCCATTGTAAAAGGGAAATGTTGAACATGTGGATCATGATTAAAGTTTATGAGTGAATGATTTGTGACGCCACCTGTGGTGTTCGGCAATGAAGATGTTAAGCCGACGCTGCAGACAGATCCTCTGGGACAGATGGTGTGGTGCAGCTTTGATGTTGTGGCCCTCCTGAGTGTGTTGGCGCAGGAATAACTGGAGGACACCAGGGCATGTAGTTCCAAAGCTTTACTCACAGTCTGTTGTGCATACAGGTGCCCGTATCCGTGCAGTGTCCTCCGGGTCAGGGGCTCAGTCAACCTCCAAGCTAGATGAAGCACTCCGTTCCAACACTCCGCCAACATGTGCCTTTTCTGAACGTCTCCCTCTATTGCTACACAACCCCTTTAACGTAGTCAATATCTTTGTAACTCCGAACGTCTTAAAAAAAAAATTAATTCCTGCCATTCCATTTGATTGGGCTAAACCTCTATGGCTTTAATGTCTCCTCCACCTTCCCCAATACATTCTACACTATTCTTAGTTGTTTTCCTTCATGTAGAATTAACCTACAAGGAAAGTAAGGGTCTATTTTCATTCCGTTATTTGTGTCCCATTGACTTGCATTGGTTTCCGGTATCGGAATCGGCGATATCCGATATTTTTGGGGTATCGGTCCGATCCAATCCGATCCGATATTTCCCGATATCGGAAGGTATCGCTCAACACTAGTAACTATTGGTGAGCTAGTTGAAAATAACAAGCTCAAAAACCAAAGCCTGAGGCTGAGATTCTGATTACAACACTCTCATCAGTCTACTGTGAGTTTGTCATAAAGATCAATCACCTAGTGCAAAATTAATTAATCCCTATCTAGAAGTGGCAGCCATCTATGTATGGTACTGTTCACAGAGTGTATTTTTTTCACTACATGAAATTTTCTCTCCATGGACAAGACCTACACATGGGGGATCAGTTTATTTAGTCACATGGCCCCAAAAAGGACCACTTTGATTACAGTCCCCTAGACAGAAATAAGAAAGAACACATTGAATTAAAAGGATTGTCTGGAGAAGACAAGATATCGCCTATATGTAGGATAGGTGACATCTTGTTGATGGGTGAGGGTCCGTACACTGGGGCCCACAAAGTTTAGCAAAATGGAGAACTTTTACCTCTTCTAGAATGAAACAGCTTGACCACCACTCCATCATTCTCTATGGGGCTGCCGTGCATCGCACTCAGTTTTATCCAATATCCACATAAAGAATGAATGGAGTGCCACTCCAGTTTTTACGAAGGATAAAAGACTCCATCAATCGTTGTTTTCATTGGACAACTCCTTTAAAGGTTTTTTTCTGGGATGGGCGGAGGAAAGACTTTGCCAATGAATTACAGCTCACATAAATATTGCAATCTTTATGTACATTAAAGGGTCTTTTTCTGAAACTTCTATTTGCTTTTAGGCTTGCCGAGAACATTTTAACGAACTGCAGCTATTTCCACTCCAAAAGAAAAGAAACATTTTAGTATAACTGTGATTTATGTATGTAAATGAATCCTGGGGCACACTGTTTAATGAATCTAAGGGAGATTAAGTTTGATAAATCTATTTCAGAAGCAGAATAAGCAGATAAGAAGATATGAAAAGAGGTCTCTTATCCAAAAAGCTTTAGCAATGTACTCCCATCTTACTACATATGTCATCACTGCGGAGAAAAGTATAAACATTTGATTATCTTTCTACCCAACATGATTCTGTTTACAAGTAGTCATTATAGTTCTTTTTTTTCTTGAAATAATATATTTGGCAATCATTGGAACAGTTTTACCACTACTGCAAAAAAAAAATAAAAAGGGGCAAAACGGCAGTGGTTGAGATGGGCATGAAAAAATAAAAATAAACAAATCCAAGGTGTGGATAAAAAAGCACCAGGCAGTAGTCAACTGGTTGTATACATATTATTTTTTTATGAAGAAGGTCGAAGATGCACCAGCTACCTCACCTCCTGAGAATTCTGGCACCTGTTCAATGAGTCTGTATATTTATTTAGGTCAGTGGGGCATATAACCCTCATTGTCTGCCTCCATTTTCTGAGTCGTGATGCGCTGAGCTAATAGCAGACAGTCCAATTACAGGTCAGGTGGAACAAACTGGAGCTAATGGTGCTGCTGTGAAAAAGTCTCAGTGGAATAGGCAAATATATACAACCAAGAATACTACACACAGTTCAAGAAAGTGTTCAGATTTTGTTGCACAATTCCTGGATCTATTACTTATCTGAACTCTGTCAAGAACCTACTGCACTGTATTTCTGATGGGCAAAGTACATTAACAGGCAGACCAGAGTATTACCCTGAAGAGGAGGAATGATCAAGGCAGACAATCAATGAAAGATTAAAGAGGCAGGAGATGTTACGCTTTCTGAAAGTAAAGAACAAATAGAATCCAGAACGAGGGGAATAAAACAGTCTACTTTATTCTTTTCTTACTTCTAGCAATAAATACAGCTATTAAAATATGGTTTAAATACAAGCATGGCCTTGTCGTTTCAATCTTATATTCATTATGTAGCTATTGAAGGGTTTCTGCCAGTTTAATTTTCTGCTTCGAGTAATGGCGAGTGCTGCTCAGCTACTGGAAGCGCTGAACGAATGTGCTACACATGTACACATATAGAGGGGCAAAAAAATCATGGCCTTAAGGCCACATTTATGGTGTAAAAAAAGTTTTTGTGCACCATCTTTGCACATTATTGCCCTTCTTCACACTTTAGAGATTGCAAGAAAACATGGCAAAGTTTACTAAACAAGGTTATACTTTGCAAAAGCAGTGTAAACCAGAGCTTGTTCAAATTTCTGAAAGATGCACAGCCACAACTTCAGCACAACCCTCTAAAGAATTTGGAAGATCTTACTCCACCAGTATTGTCCAGTATAGAACATCATTCTATAACCCTAGTTTATAAGTCCAAGTCTAGTGTATACATAATCAAAGCTTCTACCACGCAGTGACTGACGTGCTGTTATATACCTTACACAAAAAGACTGTCAATCAATGGCCTGATGGGCGCAACTTCACTGGACTTATTAGTTACACATGTTCTTTCAGTATCCTTGTACTTGAATGTCACATTTTGTGTTTCCTTATTGCCATTACCCTTTCTGGTCTGAGGGCCAGAGAATAAATCATTTGGATCCATTACCACAGTAATACTTGATCAAGTACTCCTTTCTTAGATTTCTAGCGTTGCCCCATTACAGATCCACACAACACACATCCATAAAGGGGAAGAGTGCATGAGCCCCTTATCTAATTCGTCCATGTGATGCCATAATCATGTGTATGATAAAGACCTACTAAATTATAAGCACAAATGAAAAAACAATTGGTAATGGCCAGGTATGCACAGTAAAAAGATGTCTGCAATTATGTCCAAAGTTTACAGATATGTCCTTTTAAGTGGACAGACACCATAAGTTCAACAAAGCAATGAGAAGAACCTCACATTCAAAATTGCAAATTACCTGCATATATTGGAGTAATCTGCAGGCTATCTGCAGTTGAATAGAGTTTAATAGAGCATCTACAGGTGGAAAATGCAGTTATATTCTCAATGCAGCTGCTCACATTCACTCATTGAGGTGGTGCAGGGAATGGTTATAGTAGCTGCTCACCATACAGTGAAAGCAATATAATCATTTACCGACACATCGATTGACATCCTGCTCTGCAGAGTGTATGTGTGTGTGTAGAGTGGGCTGTCAATCAATGTGTCAGGGAGTGGTTACAGCCCTCTCACAGTATAGTAAGTGGTGGCTATAACCGCTCATTGCACTGACCCATGACTGCAAGCGAGCAGCTGCAGGGAGAATACAACTTTTTTTTTACCTTTACCCACTGCTCCAGTAAGCTGGTTACTAGGGATTTAAAAGCTATATACTTGCAGATTACTCCTGTATATGCAGGTAAATAGCGTTTCTGGATGTGATAGGTCCCGTTTAAGTATAGTCTCAAAAATATATAGTAATCTGGTTGACTTTATAAAAACATCTTCACAATTCCAGTGAAATGCTAAATCCGAACAGTCAGATGGCTTCTTAGAAAACAATATGGTCAGCTGTGGTCTAATATATGAGACAGTAGTCTATGGTATTATACGCCATTCCATTATGCAATGGTGAAAAATGCATGCTGAATTGTCCTGTCTTTGGTCTATATACAGCAGGAACTTTTTGCAAAGCAGTTCTTGTATTAAAGCCTTTTAAATCAGCTAGAACAGTGTCTGTTAACAAGTATACAAGATAAAACGGATCTACAATTCCTACTATCCATTCAGCCTATACTCAGTATGCAGTGTATGTTATGAATCACAAGAGGTAATGTTCTATATCTGCCACCTTGTTGATCTGCACCCTTGCAGACTGGGATAGTTGCTAGGCAGGGTGAATCACAAGAGAAGTAATTGATAGCACATTTCTACACATTGACACATTAAACAAAAGGGTTGACTTTTTGAAGCTTTGCAAGGAAGCAACAGCGGCGGATTAATGAGCTTCTGCATACTGTGGTCTCAAAAGACAGCAATGCCATGGATCAATTGCCGTGAAGCCTGTGTCCTCATTATCAACATGGTCTGCCACTTAGGGCAATAATATAAAGAACATATTGTACTCGCAGTACAAGTAGGCATGTGGGGAGAGTCGAAAAAATTAAAGTGGTTGCCTCTTTATTAAATTAGATCATATATTCTACTACTTTAACACATGATGTTTCAACTAAACGGGATTTTTTATTTTCAAACTCATTTTTGTCATATATTGATGGCAAACTTGGGGGATGGGGTGGTGGTTGGCACCGCAAGCCCTATGAGATAATTGCAAGTTATTGATTTTATTGTATAGGCTCTCGGGAAAAGCTTTTAAACATGAGTTCTGTAACTTTAATACAATATTCTTTCCTACTTTAATAAAAATAAAAAGAACTGCACAATGGATGCAGTTCCTACAACACACTTAAAATGTACAACATTCTCTTCAACCTACTGAAAAAAGCCAAAAAAAAAAAAAAGCACAGCAGTAAAAGAATATAGCTGCAGCTAGACAGACCACGGTCACCAGCAATCTACCATCACGTGTAGACAATGCCCTGCTATACTGGGAGTAATTGTTTTAGAAAAAATAGTTTTATAATGAGATCAGCACATATTGGCGATCTGCCAATTTATTGGATCCCTCATTATCTCAATAAGAGATAATGTCTAAACTTTTCTCATTCAAAAACAGAAATAACTGACCTGGATTCGTGCCCATCAAGTGCTAGAAATTTGCCAATTAGCCAACCAAAACTGCAATGGCCTATCAAGAATTTATTAATCTAATTATTTTAGAAATAATTTTTAGGATTTGAATTTTAGAATGGTTCTAGAAATACGCATGTGGGGGTGCACGCATCACAGAAGCAAAGCGTCACGAAGATAAGCGTCGTGATACAGCAGTTATTACATGGCACAGAACTAAAATCCATCTTCTCTCTTCATACAGGTAAAAATTCCCTCTGCTTGCTGTCTTCTGCAACATATTCAAATGGTAAAAATTCCCTCTGCTTGCTGTCTTCTGCAGCATATTCAAATGGTACAACTTCCCACCTCTGATTGCTGTCTCATCTGCTGCAATAGACTCTTATGGTAAAAATTCCCTCTGCTTGCTGTCTTCTGCAACATATTCAAATGGTAAAAATTCCCTCTGCTTGCTGTCTTCTGCAACATATTCAAATGGTACAACTTCCCACCTCTGACTGCTGTCTCATCTGCTGCAATAGACTCTTATGGTAAAAATTCCCTCTGCTTGCTGTCTTCTGCAACATATTCAAATGGTACAACTTCCCACCTCTGCTTGCTGTCTGCTGTGTCATCTGCTGCTTTACCATCTAGAAACATATTTTAATGTGTCTGCTAATTCATTGTTATAAATCATTTGGTGCATTGTACTTAAAACTCACTGTTGCATAACCATGACTGGGATCAGTGTAGATCTTATCTGGTGGAGGTGTTAAAATAGATGTTGCCAGGCTGAATGTCTTTGATCATCCAAAAAAAAAACCCTGGTGTGCTGACCCCAGCTGGCAAATTATCCTCAACCAGTTCCCACAATCCATCTCTTCTGACCCTGCAGTCTGGACTATAAATTTAGAACCATCCTTAGGGGTGCACGCATGTGGGGGTGCACGCATCACAGAAGCAAAACGTCACGAAGATAAGCGTTGTGATACAGAAGTTATTACATAGCAGTTAGTCAGGGCAGGAGTCAGGTAACCCACACTCTGCTCTCCCTTTTATCCATGTGCTTTATTCCTATCCTCCTATGTTCTCTTGCAATCCACTTTCACCGACCAATCCCCCCTCCATCTCGACTCATATACATCAGCTCCTCTCTCTTTCCTTCTCCCATGTACAGCTCCCATGCACTTCTCACCTTCTTAAAAAACCTCAGCCCATCTTGCCCAAACACACTGCACAAAAAATCTTCATACAATTCCAAACACTACTTGCTCTTTATCTTCCTGCTCCTACTGATTTCAGGGGACATCTCCCCCAACCCCGGTCCACCATCCCCCAAGCTCAACCCCTACCCTACCTCATATCGAAACCTTAATAATCTTACTAATATTATGTGCACTCCTTCATCTCCTTCTTTTAATTGTGCCCTTTGGAATCCACAGTCTGTATGCAACAAGCTTCCTTTCCTACACAATTACTTTCTGAAAAACTCTCTGAATCTGTTGGCCCTCATGGAAACCTGGATTCAGGATTTTGACACTGTCTCTCCTGCTGCCATTTCCCATGGTGGCTTACAATTCTCCCATTCCCCGAGACCGACAAACAGACCTGGTGGTGGAGTCGGCATACTCCTGTCCCCACAATGCACTTTCCAGGTCATCCCCCCAGTTCCATCACTCTCATTCCCTTCTTTTGAAGTCCACACCATCAGGCTCTTTCGTCCCCTCTCCCTCAGAGTAGCGGTCATATACCGGCCCCCAGGCTCACCCACCCACTTCCTGGACCATTTCTCTGCCTGGCTGCCGCACTTCATGTCCTCAGAACTACCAACCCTTATCCTGGGAGACTTCAACATCCCCATTAACAGCCCCACTTCCACATCTGCATCCCAGCTTCTATCACTAACCACTTCTCTAGGCCTCTCACAGCTCTCAACCTCTGAAACACACAAAGACGGTAACACTCTGGACCTGGTTTTCGCCCGGCTCTGCTCAATCTCCTACCTAGATAACTCACCGCTTCCCCTCTATGACCACAACATTCTCTCCTTTACACTCACAAATTCTCGCTCACCCCAGCACCCTCCTACCTACCATTCAGTCAGAAATCTACAAGCCATTAACCCTCATACACTTTCAGACTCCCTACACTCATCATTGTCCCCAATTTCTTCTTTTTCCTGTCCTGATCTGGCTGTACATTACTTCAATGACACTCTTAGAAGCACCCTTGACCAAGTAGTTCCCCTCACCCTCAGAACCTCCAAACACAGAGTGAAACAGCCCTGGCTCACATCGCAAACCCGATTTCTCCAGCGATGCTCTAGGCGTGCTGAACGCTTGAGGAAAACACGCACACCAGAAGACTTCATACACTTCAAATTTATGTTAAGGACATATAACTCTGCCCTTCACCTTGCCAAACAGACCTACTTCACCACCCTGATCTCCTCACTATCCAACAACCCCAAGAAACTTTTCGACACCTTTCACTCCCTCCTCAGGCCAAAAGCACAAGCCCCTATCACAGACATTTGTGCTGATGACCTGGCCTCCCACTTTATAGAGAAAATAGACAATATCCGTCAGGAAATCCGCTCCCAATCACCAAGTTCAGTGACTCCCACCCCTCCCTGCATTTCCCCTGGCTCACTCTCCACATTTGATCCCATCACAGAAGAAGAAGTCTCCAGCCTCCTCTCCTCTTCTCGTCCGACTACATGCACAACTGACCCCATTCCCTCACATCTCCTCCAGTCTCTCTCTCCAGTCGTCACAACTCACCTAACTACAATCTTTAATCTCTCCCTCTCCTCTCGCATTTTCTCCTCCTCCTTCAAACACTCTATCATTACTCCATTACTAAAGAAACCCACCCTCGACCCATCCTGCACAAACAACTGCAGACCAGTCTCCAATCTCCCCTTCATCTCTAAACTCTTGGAGCGCCTGATATACTCCCGCCTTACCCGTTACCTCTCCACTCACTCCCTCCTAGACCCTTCACAGTCCGGTTTCCGCCCCCTACATTCGAAAGAAACTGCACTCATCAAAGTGACCAATGACCTTCTGACAGCAAAACGTAATGGTGACCACTCTCTGCTCATTCTTCTCGACCTTTCTGCAGCTTTCGACACTGTTGACCACCCTCTCCTACTCTCTAGGCTCCAGTCACTAGCATTAAGGACACTGCTCTTTCCTGGTTCTCCTCCTATCTTTCTGACCGCTCCTTCAGTGTTCTGTTTTCTGGCTCCACTTCATCTCCTCTTCCTCTCACTGTCGGGGTACCTCAGGGCTCAGTCCTTGGCCCCCTCCTCTTCTCTCTCTACACGGCCCCAATTGGACAGACCATCAGCAGATTTGGCTTTCAGTACCATCTTTATGCTGATGACACACAACTATACACATCATCCCCTGACCTTACCTCCGCTGTACTACAGAACGCCACTGACTGTCTGTCTGCAGTCTCCAACATCATGTCTGCTCTCTATCTGAAATCAACCTCTCCAAAACTGAACTTCTTCTGCTCCCGCCATCTACTAACCTCCCTAAATCTGACATTTCCCTCCCCGTGGGTGGCACCATAATAACACCCCGACAGCAGACACGCTGTCTGGGTGTTATGTTTGACTCCGATCTCTCCTTCACCTCCCATATACAATCTCTTGCCTGCTCGTGCCGCTTACACCTAAAGAACATCTCTAGAATCCGCCCTTTTCTCACCATGGAAACAACAAAAACCCTCACTGTCGCCCTGATCCACTCCCGCCTGGACTACAGTAGCGCTCTATTAATTGGCCTCCCCCTCACTCGACTCTCCCCTCTCCAGTCCATCCTTAATGCAGCAGCCAGGGTTGTCCATCTGGCTAATCGTTACTCGGACGCGTCCGCTCTTCGCCAGTCATTACACTGGCTGCCCATTCATTACAGGATACAATTCAAAGTACTTGTTCTCACCCACAAAGCTCTCCACAGTGCGGCACCCCCTTACATCTCCTCCCTCATTTGTCTATCGGCCTAACCGACCGCTGCGCTCTGCAAATGACTTTCGACTAACCTCTGCCCTAATCCGTACCTCCCACTCCCGACTCCAAGACTTCTCCCGTGCTGTGCCAATCCTCTGGAATGCTCTACCCCAAGATATTAGGACCATCCATAATTTGCATAGTTTTAGGCACTCGCTCAAAACACATTTGTTCAGAGCGGCCTATCACATTCAGTAATCAATGTCATTTTATGTTTGTGTGTGTGTAGCCCATTCACTATCTCCATCTACCCCCCACCCTCTGAAGATGGCTGGACCATCATTGTAAATACATCATTGTAAATACAAACCTGTGCTTTGTATCTCCCCCACCTCATTGTAGATTGTAAGCTCCCACGAGCAGGGTCGTCTTATTTCGCTTTAATTATTGTATTGTTAACGTTGTTACTTATGACTGTTGTGTTTGAAACTGTTCAACTGTAAAGCGCTGCGGAATATATTGGCGCTATATAAATAAAGATTATTATTATGTAATTTCACAATCTAATTTCCCTATAAGTCAGACATATAGTTAGGAGAGGGGGGACAGTGCACCTTGCCAAAGCCCACACATTAGCGGGTACACTAATTAAACAAAGGTACAGACAGCTCACCATTCCATCACTTCAACATCTGTGCTCAGCTGGGTAGGAAACCGTTCCCAAAATGTATGAATGGTGGGGAAAGAATCATATTACTAGAATATTGCAAAACATAAATTTAAGCAAATATTGCCACAAAACTAAAAGATCAAGAATAGAAACTCATTTAGTTATACTGGTCTCCACTTAGGACTACACCCCCCTCCCCCCAAAAAAAATAAAAAATCCATGTGTTGGCAAAAGATCAAACTGAAAGATTAACTAAGCAATTCATCTAGGTGTTTGTGCCAGAAATCAGACATAACATACTTTGAAAAGTTATAAATTTTTTCACCCAGGCACAAGCAGCATTGTTAAAATGAGCAGAACGGGGCTATTCTCACTCACCAAATTCCTTAACGGTATTGTCATGATCCATGCTGGATCAGGACTGATAAAAAGCACAAGTAACCTTTTTTTTCTTAAGCTGTGCTTAGGTTTGGTTTTTGCCCTCGGTGGCCATTAGGATCATTGCACTGTGGTGTCTTTTGTTCAAAGTTTGCCCCAGTGGTGGTGAGCATCATTGCACTCTGGTTTCTTTAGTTAAGTGCACATGAATATAATGCAGGTGTGATTGCGCTGGCTCTGCTATAAAAGAGTCATAGGTGTAGCAATCTGTGTTGGTGATAGTGTTCATTTCAACTATCCTTGGTGGAGGAAGGAGCTGGAGAGCGTTCCTTGCAGCACTGTTTTAGGCCTCTTCCACACATCAGTATTTTTGATCAGTATTTCATCAGTATTTGTATGCCAAAACCAGGAATGTCTCCAAAATAAAGAACAGGAGTCAGTCTTTCAATTATATTTTTTTCTCGGTAAGTTTCATTCCTGGCTTTGGCATACAAACACTGATGCAAAATACTGACCAAATACTGACGTGTGAATGAGCCTTTAGCCCTGGGGTGGAAGGAGTCATAGGGGATTTCCTTGTAGCTCTGACAGAGCTTGGTGGCAGCGATTCAGGAGGAGAGCTGCATTCTGCTGGTGGACTGTTGCCAGGAGCAAGTGCAACAGAGTAAAGCTAAGTGGTGTTTCCTTGTTTGTGTTTTTCTTTAGTGTGGATTATTATTATTATTATTATTATTTATTGTTATAGCGCCATTTATTCCATGGCGCTTTACATGTAAGAAGGAGTATACATAAAAACAAGTACAATAACCATAAACAATACAAGTCATAACTGGTACAGGAGGAGAGAGGACCCTGCCCGCGAGGGCTCACAATCTTCAAGGGATGGGTGATAATACAGTAGGCGAGGGTAGAGCTGGTCGTGCAGCGGTTTGGTCGATCGGTGGTTACTGCAGGTTGTAGGCTTGTCGGAAGAGGTGGGTCTTCAGGCTCTTTTTGACGGTTTCGATGGTAGGTGAGAGTCTGATATGTTGTGGTAGAGAGTTCCAGAGTAGGGGTGATGCGCGAGAGAAATCTTGTATGCGATTGTGGGAAGAGGAGATAAGAGGGGAGTAGAGAATGAGATCTTGTGAGGATCGGAGGTTGCGTGCGGGAAAGTATCGGGAGACGAGGTCACAGATGTATGGAGGAGACAGGTTGTGGATGGCTTTGTATGTCATGGTTAGGGTTTTGTAATGGAGTCTCTGGGCAATTGGGAGCCAGTGAAGGGATTGACAGAGGGGAGAAGCTGGGGAATAGCGGGGGGACAGGTGGATTAGTCGGGCAGCAGAGTTTAGAATAGATTGGAGGGGTGCGAGAGTGTTTGAGGGGAGGCCACAGAGCATGAGGTTGCAGTAGTCAAGGCGAGAGATGATGAGGGCATGGACTAGGGTTTTTGCAGATTCTTAGTACAGCGGTGGGGCCAGTGCCTGCGCCACCCAGCTCCCTAGCAAGGGATAGGTGTAGGGTGTGCTAGGGCGAGAGGTTCCTGATCGGCTCCCGGTGCGGAACTGGCATAGGGAATGTTAGGAGCGTTAGCATTAGAGACACTGACTCAGGGGAGTGCAGGAGGTCTCCATGTCCCCTTTCCCTATCGCAGGGCCCACCGTTGTAACTGTTTCCCTTTTCCCAGTGTCTTGTTGTTTTAGTTACTGGCCTGCGGGCCGTGTCACACAGGACAGTATCACGTGCCATGTCTTGTTGTTTTAGTTACCGGCCTGCGGGTCGCGTCACACAGGACTGGTCACCGTGACAGGTATGAGCACACATTGCGGATTCGTGAGTGGAATTTTCAGTGAAGAATCTGCTTTTTTTGGCAGAATCTGCAGGTCAAAATCCGCACGTTTTTCCTGTGGATTTCACCTGCGTTTTTACACTTGTGGATTCCTATAATGGAATGGGTGTAAAAACGCTGCGGAATCCGCACAAAGAATCGACATACTGTGGAAAATAAACCGCTGCATTTCAGCGCACATTTTTCGGCAGCATCTGCACAACGGTTTTTATTTCCCATAGATTAACATTGTACTGTAAATCACTAGCAAATCCGCAACGTGTGCACATACTCTAAAAGTGCTGGTGTTTTCTATACCAGAAAAGTGGTTCTAGTCCCTGACTGGGCTAGCATTTCTGGGGAGGTGCAAGCCAATGAAAAGATGAGCCAAATTCACAAAGTCACATGCACCTCTTAATAAATTCAGAGCATTAGGGTATGTGCACACGTTGCGGATTCTGCTGCGGATCCGCAGCAGATTTGGCCCTGCAGGTCCGCAGCAGAATCTCCTGCGTTTACAGTTCTATTCAAGTCAACCTATTTTCAAAAATGCTGTGCACATGCTGCGGATTTTTCCACGCAGATTAGCTGCGGGTTCAAATCCGCAGCATGTCAATTCTTTTTCCAACTCTGCAACGTTTTTTCACCTGCTCCAATATAGGAAAATGCAGGTGTAAAAAGCAGGGGAAAAACCGCACATAAACTGCACTAAATCTGCAGGTAAAATGCAGGTCTTTTGACCTGCGGATTTAGCCAAATTTGGTGGAAAAATCCGCAGAGTAATCCGCAGCGTGTGCACACACCCTTATACTCCAGCAAGCGCTTCATTAAGAATGGTGTATGCAATGCGGATCTTCATTAATCAGCCCCTAAATATGATGGCTGCATTGAAAAGCAATGTTATGAACCAGGAAGCCACATTCATGGCTAAGGATTGATATCACCAAAGCGTATTCCTATATTTAGGTAAAATGGACCGTTTATTTCAAATCAATCAAATAGCTAAAATAAACTTGTGTTGGTGCTATTAGTTTCCTAAAGACTACTTGTGTATGATATTTTACTACTTTGCAGTACAAGATAATCGGGGGAAAAAATTGTTTCTAGTTGCTTTAATCTCAGCTTCAGACTTACGACCTCTAACTTATAGCAATTATCAAACGATTGAACATCACTTTCAAACAGAACAGATGTAAACCGATGCACACTAAAAGTAGCCATCTGCATACATGACAAGTAAAGTTGCACTCTGTAAAACTATAGCATGCAAATATGAAATTTATGAAACTGGAATTTAATTACTGCTCTAGAAATTAGGGAAAAAAATGTAAATATTATGCGCATAAATTGGCCAATTCATCTATGCCTAGCAGCCATGGCAAGGAGATCTTCATTGCTGGGAACCTAACCTAAGAATAGCTATCTCCACTTAGTATGCACCTGTTCACACCTGTTCTATTTGAAAGTAATGTTCTGTTTTTTCTCTATTTGTACTCATAGGTTCTCTGACCGAGCACTCCACCCATCAGCTTATGGCAGTTTTAATCAAAGCAGGATCCTACCTACCTATATAAATGTAGGCTTCAGCCTAGGAGAGGAAATACATTAGGTTCCCAGCAAAGAAGATCTCCTGACATTGCTGCTGGGTATACATGAATTGGACAATTTATGCACTAAGTATCTTTGTTTTTTCCTATTTTCTAGAGCAGTGATGTAATTCCAATTTCATATATTTCATGTTTGCATGCTATAGTGTTACAGCTGGCAGCTTTAAAGGGAAACTGTCACCTGTTTTTGCCGCTATAAGATGCGGCCACGGCCTTTCAGGGCTTATCTACAGCATTCTATAATGCAGTAGATAAGCCCCCGGTCCAATCTGAAAAATAATAAAAATAAGTTTTATTATACTTACGCGGGGAGGGGGGGCAGTCCGGTGCGGTCCGGTCCGATGGGTGTCGCAGGTCTGGGTTCGGTGTCTCCCATCTTCTTGTGACGCCACCCTTCTGCTTGCTTCCTCACTCCCGACATCACACTTCTGCGCAGGCGTACTTCTCTGCCCTGTTGAGGGCAGTTCAAAGTACTGCAGTGCACAGGTGTCTGGAAAGGTCAGAGAGGCCCAGTGCCTGCGCACTGCAGTACTATTCTTTGCCCTCAACAGAGCAGAGAAGTACGACTATGCAGAAGTGCAATGCCGGGAGCAATGAAGCAAGCAGGAGGGCGGCATCACAAGAAGATGGGAGGCGCTGGACGCGGACCTGCGACACCCATCGGACCGGATCGCACCGGACTGCCCCCTGGGTGAGTATAATAAAACTTATTTTTCTTATCTTGCAGGTCGGACCGGGGGGCTTATCTACAGCATTATAGAATACTGTAGATAAGCCCTGAAAGGCGGATGAAGTATCTTAGAGCAGCCAAAACAGGTGATAGGTGCATTTTAATTTCTTAACTTACAGCAATCTTATGCATAAAGAAGTTAAAAATGTTAGACTAATGGCCATTAGTTAATATGTTTAGTAAGTCAATAGTTATTTTAAACTGGAGAAATCAATAAAGAATTATTCCAAGCTGCAAGTTATCACCCACTCAGAACTTGCACTCATGGGACTGACTCTTAAAGGCCATGAACATATTAGAAAAAAATATTCTATCGGTAAATACAAAAACTGGTGGACAGTAGAGGTTATCACAGAAAGACCTCAGTACCTTGTATCTTGTGGATTTGTGATGTGTAAATTATGTTCTCACCACACTATTTAAGTGCTCTTTAAATGGCACAGAAAAGTATGCAAATTACCTTGCTTGCAGATGGAAGCTCAATTCTACAATAGTAAATTATTCCCCTTGGCCACATCAGCATCTTCCATTTGAATGAGGCTTAATATTATCCCCTGGAGAATTAAGGTACTTATTAATGCAATGTACAATATGCTGCGTCAACAAGTAAATCACCATTTGTGTCTGATGGCTAAGAATTGCTTGAAGCATCAGAATTATAGAATGGAGAACAAATTGTATATTCAGACTGCAGTACGTTGTAGCACGCACAGAAACTAGTGGATAGAAACGAGGTTTCTTCTATTACTCCTATGCATCTGGATTTTATACAAGAAATGTAGTATTATAGAGCTGCGTCTTGTAAAATGTACCCAGCAGATCCTGACTTCATTTTCCTTTAGCTTGTGTTCGGCAGAGAAGGCGGCAATGATGCCACCCTTGAGTTGCAATGATGCAATGAACAATCATTTTACGGTCTCAGGGGCCATCTCATACATAATTTAGCACTATACAGGACTGGATGAGATCACATAATAATCTGATGATCTTCCCCTAACCTGTGCACACATCTAGAAAAGAATAATAGAAATATGTGGCACTTCTTCTACCAGTAAATGCCCTTCTGTAAATCTGCCATTTACGTTCACTTAGATAATTTTTTTTAATCTTTTCAAAAGAAAACTAGAAGAAGGGCATGAAGCTAGAAGCGCCTGCGCTTATCAAACAAAAGGCATACAGTGCCCTAATTTTTGTATTAGCAAATCCCACATGGATACTAGATAAGTGGTTTTGCCATCTAAATCCTCTGGTTTTACATGAAGGATAATGTGTGTAGGAATAATAAACAGGATTTCTGAAGCATTGCTCAGTTTGACATAGGTTGATACATAGCAACATTGAAAGCCAGGATATGAAGTCTACTTTTCAGTATTGCACAGGCACATGGTAGAACCGTGAAGCGTTATTTGGTGCACATTGGTGAGGCTGTAAGAAATGTCAAGCTGCTCTCCACGGCTTTGCAGAGCACTTCAGTCACTGCAGATATAAGGGTACGTGCACACGCTGCAGATTCTGCTGCGGATTGATCTGCGCGGATTTTGTAAAATCCGCAGGTAAATCCGCAGGTCAAAAGACCTGCGGATTAGCCTGCGGTTTTGCCCTGCGGTTTATCACCTCTAAAATGGAGGAGATGGTAAACCGCAGGGGAATCCGCAGAAAGAAGTGACATGTCAATTCTTTCTGCGGATTAGAAACCACAGCAAATCCACGCGGAAAAATCCGCACCGTCTGCAGTGTGGTTTCCATTTCCCTTAAGATATTATGGTACTGTACACCGCAACAGAAACTGCTGCCGATCTGCAGGACCAAAACCGCTGCAGAATCCGCAGCGTGTGCACACACCCTTAGGATAAGGCTTGGAAATTTCCAATAGAAGTTTCCGAATAGGTAGAGATCCGATGAGTTGTATCGAACAACTGGTGTGTGTAGCAAGAAAATATAGAACAGAAACTAATTTCTATACATTCACTAGCTCATGATTATTGCTATGATTAAACATGGATACATTTACCATTTCAAAAAATGGTTATGTGGTCACTATATCTGGTAACATAGTCACATCCACACTGCGGTGTGCTGTATTTGCGATATACGTGTAGTGCTTTTCTTTACAGGAAGAAGTGTAAACCACAGTGTACTACACTACTTAACGCACTTTCCGCTCCCTAATTCTAGATCAGTAGTTGAGTTTATTCTTTCAGCGCTGCCTACTGATATATATGTACCCCAATGAATCAAAATTATATGGTATTATATGAACAATATTAGAGTTTAGAGTCCTAGGTAGTTTCCTTGAGCATCTCAGTAATTTCTTCTGCAGATAGTCACTGATAGGGGGGCAATCGTGACGTCAACGGTCAATGTGTTAAGTACTCATTCAGACGTACAGTATGTATTTGTTCCCGTATGCAAAAAATGGCACGAGTATCATCAGTGTTTTGTATCTGAGTGTCTTCAGTGTTTTGGATCTGAGCATCATCAGTGTTCTGGATCTGAGCATCATCAGTGTTTTGGATCTGAGCATCATCAGTGTTCTGGATCTGAGCATCATCAGTGTTTTGGATCTGAGCATCATCAGTGTTTTGGATCTGAGCATCATCAGTGTTCTGGATCTGAGCATCATCAGTGTTTTGGATCTGAGCATCATCAGTGTTTTGGATCTGAGCATCATCAGTGTTTTGGATCTGAGCATCATCAGTGTTTTGGATCTGAGCATCATCAGTGTTTTGGATCTGAGCATCATCAGTGTTCTGGATCTGAGCATCATAAGTGTTTTGGATCTGAGCATCATCAGTGTTCTGGATCTGAGCATCATCAGTGTTCTGGATCTGAGCATCATCAGTGTTTTGGATCTGAGCATCATCAGTGTTTTGGATTTGAACATCATGAGTGTTCTGGATCTGAGCATCATCAGTGTTTTGGATCTGAGGGTCATTAGTGTTTTAAATCTGAGTCTCTTCAATGTTTTGGATCTTAGTGTCTTCAGTGTTTTGGCTCTGAGTGTCATCAGTGATATGGTGATTTGGATCTGAGTTTCAACAGTGTTTTGGATCCAAGATTTATCAGTGTGTCAGTTTTTAGCATCAGTGTATTTCGTATATAAATCAGTAAAATGACAAAGCTTCTCCTATATTTTGCAATGTTAATTATGGACGGCACACTGATTATAGACTGATGCCATATGTGTGCTGTCTGTAATTTTCACATAACCACAGATCTGTATGGGTACATAAGCAATTCAAATCTACGGTACTTTTCATTTGTGATCTGTGATTTTTGAACAGACACGCGGTCCACAAAAAAAAACACAAACATGTGAACAGTCCCACAGACTATAAAAGGTATGTTCTTTATCTGAAAACCACAGATAGAACACATATGTGAAAAACGGATGTCTGAGGCCTTATACAAATGCATCCAGTAAAACAATGTGTTCCACAAAATATACATATTTTTTCTACATGGGAGCCTATAGGATATGTATATGCCATTAAGGCTGTGTGCCCACGTAAGCGCTTTTCTTGCGTTTTTTAAGCATTTTTACCGGCAAAATGCTTTAAAATTGCTCAAAAGAAGCATCCCATTCATTTTAATGCATTTTGCACTTTTTGTGCATATTGATACGCTTTTTTTCCACGAAAAAAACGCTTCGCAGTAAAAAACGCAGCATGCTCATTAATTTTGCGGAAAAGTCCACGTTTTTAGCTATTTTCTATGTGTCTGGGGACGCACGGAAAAAAACGCATCAAAAACGTGCATTTTTTGCGCAAAAACGCGTGGAAAAAAACGCGCGTTTTCTGGGAAGGAGTCCGGTTTTCATGCAGAAATTTTCTGCATACGTGGGCACATAGCCTAAATTTATCATCAGTGGCTTATGTTGGAGGCATCCATTGGGAAATCCTAGATTTAGCGTTCTAAGGTCTAAATTGTGATTGAGAGATAAAACTCCATAATGCGGAGTACCAGGACTATTTTCATGTAATTTACGTGTGATTTGGGGGAAACTTAACAAGTAAGACTTATCTGTTTGGCTATCTCGGTAAATAATTTTAATAGCGTGCAATGGTGAAACAGTAAAGAAATGGTCATGGGAACATACGAAAGACCAGAGAACACAATAGGAAGAGAGAATGAGAAAAATAAAAAAAGGAGAGGAATAAATGGAAAAAAAGAGAAAAAAAAAGGAAGGATGAAAGTGATAAAAAGAAGGGGGAGGAATAAAGAAAAGGAAGGAGGATAAAAAAAAGGGACAGGTAAGGGCGAAAGGAAGAGAGAGAGTATGCGAGAGCAGGTGTCAGTCTAATTACAGGTGGAAAACATAAACGTTGTAGAGAGCCATTAGGCCAATAACTGGTACACTCCCTGGCATCTGCATCATGAGTTTGGCTGTTGGGATCATAATAAGACTATCAGAGGAACATTTAATGTTCTGACTAGGCGAGACAGGGAATAACACCTCTGAGCAGCACAAAATGTGGCATACATTAAAGCAGATGATTTTTAACACCGCAAAATAGGAATTATTAATCATAAAGGAATGAATAAAAAGACTGGTTATGGTTATTATGATGATACAAAACAGGTGTATGATCAGTGGCAGGAAACTCCGTATTGCATTGCATGGTGGAAATCAAATAGGCTTTGCATTATCACATTGATGAATTCAGTTTATAAGTTGGAAATATCTGAGTACACCTGTAAAGCCTCCAACCTGATTTACATGTAATCCATTTATGTTCCTGCAATGTTAAACATAAGCCTATTCATCATTGCCCACCACATGAATACAGCGTGTTATTGAGTATATTGTGAAGGTCAAAAGGGGCAATGCAAGCCTAATCTATGCTTAAAGCCAAGCTGGCTAGAGGTCCTATACACTTTTGGGAGTCTCTCTTGGAGATGCTATTAATATGTGATCTATGTTAGAGTGGCAACGATCATGAGAACTAAGGGGTCCCGCTACCTTTAACTAGACAAAGCACCACCTTCAACAATGAGCACAAGACCAATGGCGGTGGAACTTTTTCCCATTCATTGGTAACAGTCATTGGTATGCAAGAAGTTCTGGTTATACAGAAACAGCATGAAATAGTATTATTCACAACCAGTAAGATTGATGCTAGTGATAACAATAATGCCGAAACCAAACGTGTGCAACATTGCAAACTAGTCATGTTTTTTTTTCTGTGCAGATTTGTCACAAAACATAGAGGGTTTCCTGATGCAAGCAATGTGAGTGAGATCACTGAAGTCTCATACACACTGTTCATTTTTGACGCGCAGATTTAAGTCTGCTGCATGTGAATTCTATCAGCGTTATTTGTATGGATATCCCTCATACTAATGAGAGACGAAAAATCTGCATAAAAGTCGCATGTTATAAAAAGCGCCTATACTTTAAGCAGTGTTTTTCCTGCTAAGCGATACAGAAATGGTGCCAAAATGTCTGCACTAAATGCTTAACATATGCATCTAATATATACGTACCTTGTAATGTCTTCACATCCTGTTCCATCTAGATGTGTTCGGATTTCAGAATTCCAAGCGGCGGAAGTTCACCGACCGCTGGGTCGCCCTCCCAGGGCTGTGGGGTACTCGGTACCGGGCCGGTCTCTCAGAGGGGATTGTCACAGCAGCGGTGACCCGGTCCGTGGCCCTGTGCGCCCATGCAAAAGGGGTTGTGTTGGGAATAAAGTTTATAAGTGATTCGTGACGCCACCTGTGGTGTTCAGCAAGGGAGGTGTTAAGCCAACGCTGCAGACAGATCCTCTGGGACAGATGGTGTGGTGCAGCAGTGATGTTATAGCCCTCCACAGGCAGGGCTGTTGGTCCCAGGGCAGTGTAGCGGAATGTTTAGGAAGAGGGTGCAGTGTTTGGAGATGTAGCAGTGCTGAGGATGTTGCAGGAAGGAGGCAAGGACAAAACAGGGTGCAGTTTCTTTACCTTTACTTGGCAAATGCAGTCCAGCAAAAATCAGCAAAGTCCAGGTCAGGGTCTTATAGGGTTATGATGCGCAGCTGTGCTCTGTGGGTACTGGACAGGAGTCCTTCAATGAACTGCTCATTTAACAGTTTGTCTTCCTCTTTCACACTGTCAGGATCAATTTGCTTGACGGCTCGCAGTGCCTCCTGCAGGTTAAGAGCATAGTCCCTTATACTGTCCTGCACTTTCTGTTTACATCCAAAGAACCTCATCTTGATCTCAGCTGCAGTGTGGGTGTCAAAGGTGCTTTTTAGCTTGGCCAGAATTTTTTTTAACAGTCTCTTTGTCAGTGTCCTGCCAGGCTTTTACTTCTCTCTGTGCTGCACCTGTTAGCTGCCCAATAAGGATGTTCACTTTCTGGCTTTCCGATAGAGGATACACCTCAAACAAACTGCACAGTCTCTCTTTAAATTTACTCAGGGTATGCGACTCACCCGAGTACTGCGGTAGCCAAGCTCCCGGTATGTAGGGCATAGACAGCGGCATTATGGGGACCGTTGCGGTGGGCGCTATCGGAGCCGCAGCCACATTGGATCCATCATCTTGCGGCGCTGAGCGGTTGGCGGCGGCGTCCGCCACTGCATTGCTGCATGGCGCAGACATTCTCTCCCCCCTAGTTAACGCTAGTCAGGGCCGGGGGTTGTGTGAGCTTACTGGCGGCCGCTTTGCAGGCTCGATGCTCCGGGCTGTAGGCCTCAGCTCCTCCCATCTCTCGCACGCTGTCCTCTTCCCGCGCGGTACTTCACTGCTTTGCGCTCTCCGGCAGGCTCCTCCCATGAAGGCCCGCCTCCTTTTGTTTTCCCGCGCACGCCAATCAGCGGGATAATGGCGGCAATGGCGCCAATTTTGCACACAGTCTATAACACAAAACAGTCTCTGGCACACAGGACCCGGGGATACCGGGGCTTCGTAATCCTGTTTGTGACGCCAAAATGGGTCGCCCTCCCAGGGCTGTGGGGTACTCGGTACTGGGCCGGTTTCGCAGAGGGGATTGTCACAGCAGCGGTGACCCGGTCCGTGGCCCTGGGCGCCCATGTAAAAGGGGTTGAGTTGGGAATAAAGAAGTGATTAGTGACGCCACCTGTGGTGTTCGGCAAGGGAAGTGTTAAGGCGACGCAGCAGACAGATCCTCTGGGACAGATGGTGTGGTGCAGCAGTGATGTTTTAGCCCACCACAGGCAGGGCTGTTGGTCCCAGGGCAGTGTAGCGGAATGTTTAGGAAGAGAGTGCAGTGTTTGGCGTGGAGATGTAGCAGTGCTGAGGAAGTTGCAGGAAGGAGGCAAGGACACAACAGGGTGCAGTTTCTTTACCTCTACTTGGCAAACTCAGTCCAGGGTCCTGATAACAGATGGCACAGGAGCAGGCTAGCCTGGAAGCAACTCAGGTATCTCTCTATCAGATGGGTTGTGTAGTCTCCTTCCTAGCGCTGGCTTGAGGCACATCCAGTACTATGTTACAATGAAGTTCCTCCTTCTTATCTTCTTTTTGAACTACCTCGTATGGCAGACAGCTGTAGCCCTCTATCTCTCTTGGCTCACCGGTCGCTGTTGTGCCTCAGAGTCTTAGGTGGGAATAGAGCATTTACAGCTTCCTACTCCTCTGGTTTCTGTTGCAGGATCTTCAGTATCCATACAACCGTGGACACCAGGCTCCAGATCATGCGCTATCACAAGGAGGGAGCTCTCCGTACTCAGCTCAACCTCCAGCTTCTCTCTCCATGTCTACACACGTTGCCCTCCTCACACTAACTGATTATTTCCCTTCCTGGCCCTCAGAGCGCGCTCCTCCCCAAATCCTGGTTCAGAGCTCCCTCTGCTGGCCTGGAGTGGGAACGTGTTGCATGTAAATGATTAACTGCTAGAGAGACCCTTCCTTGCTTCCAAGCATGAAATCATTCTCCCTGGAGGAAGGCAATGCCATTGTGGCGACCATACTCCCCGGGGCGCCACACCGCCATATTGGGACACCCAAGTGATGGGTGTCTCAATATGCAAACTGCTGGTGGTAGCAGCTCCTTGTGCGGTACCACCAGCAGAACATCGTCGCACCGTACACACACACACTGTATACGCTGTACGCACCACACACTAACACACACACAAACACACATTGTATATGCCGTACGCACCACACACACACAATGTATACGACGTATGCACCACACACACTCTGTATATGCCGTACGCACCACACACGTTTATACGCTGTACGCAGCCTCTTGCGTGGTACCACCAACTGAACACCGTTGTGAACACGACACCGGGATCAGCCGAATAATTCACTGACCACCGCCATCTTTGTACAGGAGCAGCACATGCGCAGTTTTAATGTGACCACCGCTATCTGTCTGCACAGGTGCAGTGAATCATTCGGCTGATCTCGGCGGCAGATGCACGACATGTCTACAGGCAGAGGAATCCGGTCACATTAACGGGGTTTTCCAATGAATGAAAGTACATTTTAAAAGTTGTCCAGCTGACCGTGTACGGAGCATACCACATCTCCTGGGCAGGGGAGGAAGCAAAAGACAATACTGACATTACAGCAGGGGATCACAGAGAATTCATTTTGTGAGGTAAAATATTTCACTGACTGTTTTTAAACAATATTTTACCTCACAAAACGTATCCTCTGTGATCTCCTGCTGTAATGTCTGTATTGTCTTTTGCTTCCTCCCCTGCCCAGGAGCTGTGGTATGTTCTGTATGTGGGAGGAACGGCCCCCGTCGAGTGTCCGGGCCGGAACCAAGGGAGCCGTCATCTAGGTTCCGGGGGAAACGATTCCCAGGGGACAGAGTTCGGGGACGAACCGTTGTGACAGACAGATGGGCTGGGGGAGGGACCAGTATAAAGGGGTGGGGAATCCCCGGGACGATGAGTCAGCAGACCGGCGGGACAGAGGCAGCAGGAGACCGTAGGAGAGACTGAGAGTGAGAACGACTAGCCAGTGCCAGGGAAGATGCTCACTGAGGACTCCAGAGGGACGGCGCCAAGACGATCATCCGGGACTTGCTGCCCTGCTCCAGCCCGTGGCCACTGCGACCCCAGTCCAGCCCGCGGCCGCTGCCGCCTCACCTCAGCCCGCGGCTGCGGCCTACCCGCGGTCGCCCCCAGCCGCTGCCGCCTCACCTCAGAGGGCGGCTGCGGCCTACCTGCAGTCGCACGCGGCCGCTGCTGCCTCATCTCAGCCCACGGCTGCGGCCTACCTGCGGTCGCCCGCGCCCATTGCCGCCTCACCTCAGCCCGTGGCTGCGGCCTGTCCCCCGCCACCCGCAGCCGCCCTGCCCTCACCAGTGGCTGCGGCAAGTACAGTGCCATCAGCGGCCACCACTGTCCCGCTCTGGTCCGCGGCAGGGGCCAAGCTTCTGCTTGCCGTGGATTCCCCGTCGCAGCTGTTAGCTGCACAGGTGGCCTGCCCTTCGCCACCCCACATCGCTGCCGCTTGCCCCAGTCAGGGGGCTGCGGCCCATCCGTCCAAGGACTCCGCCGCGGCCTGTGGGTCTCCCGTGTCATCAGAGTGCCGGAGCGCTCGAAGACTTCATCTACACTTCAGCAACTGGGTCCAGCGACTGCTGCGCCGAAAGACCACCGTCCCGAACGGCGAGGGATGTCTGGACGGCTAAGTTGACTATATAATTAAGGACCCGTAGTCGGTCATACCGCGGCCCTATAGTGACCGGCTATTGCCAGACGTAGTCGTGTTCTACCCCGTTTGTGTTTGCTTGTATAGAGCGCCTGCGAGGGCAACCCTTGTTACACCCTTTTGTTGATCAGGCTGGGACTGAGGGAAGCTACCTCTAGCCTCAATGGATTGAGGAAATGAGACAAGAACTGAAGAGTATCTGGGGCGAGCTGGCTGAAGTGAAGAGAACGGAGCCCGCGCCCGGCCGGCCTGGCTACAATCCCGGGCCCTGGGGGCCCCGCAATGCCCGGGGTGGCCGAGCCTCACCGCCCCGGTGTTATGAGTGTGGGGAACTGGGCCACTTCGCACGAGAGTGTCCGCAGCGTGGGAAATACCCACCCCGGCGGACATTAAACTAGAGGGCTCCGGGCATGGGGGACGCCGCTCGGAGCCGGAAGCCATAACAAGTATAACTAGTATATCTATAAGTGTTTTAACATTTTGTTTGACATATATACTTCCACTTTTTGGAAGCATCACTTTAAGGGCTCTTTCACACCACTGCATAAATCGGACGAGTGCAAACAGGAATTGTACTCAGACTAATCTTATATAATGAGGCAGTGCTGAGCAATATTTTTTTCTCAGACCAATTCAGCGTGAGAAAAAAAATTGCAGCATTCTGCTATTTGACGTTGAAATCGCATGAGAATCTCCCATTCAAGTCTATGAGAGTCACCCATTCAAGTCTATGGGTGCGAGAAAAAAAATGGATGCTACATGGAGCCACAGTATAGCATCCAAATTTTAAGGATTCATTGTAATTCTGTTACACAGGAAACTGTAAATGGTGTTGCAAATTATTAATAACTGCTGAGTTAAAAATGGATTGTATAAGGATTGCACACAAAAAATCGTCCCACTTTTCTGGATGAAAATTGAACAGATTTTTTTATACGCTTCTGTGACCCTATCAAACAGTTTTACAAAGGAAATACTTATCCATGACCCGCTTTGTCTATTATAAGAAATAAATGATGAGTATGGGATTTGGAATATGCATATTATTAGGAAGTGTGATTATCCTCATTTACAGCATTTATTTCTGGAGAGCCTTTTTAGGGGGTTTCTTCACAGTCTTATTTTCTGGCACCTTAAAATGTAATATTTTTAAGATGCAAAAAGCTTCTTTATGGTATTATTATTGGTATTTATTAGTTTTCATCTTGTGCCTTTTTCAAGACAAAAAAAAAACTATAACAAGGGCATGCTCGGATTTGGAAAAAAAAAAAGCCTTGACCATAAGCAGCAACATAATGCTGCACAATTTATAATTTAATGCTGACTTCAAGGCATCATCTGGCCATAATAATCTCACAACAAATGCTTGTTACAAATGCCATTAGATTGAAAGGGTCTTTTATAGCATTTGTCATTGTGTTTTTCTTTTGTTGCACTTTGTAAGTTAGTCTATAAGAAAAATTCTGGAAAGAACACCAGTCACAACCTGCAAATAAAAAACTAACCCTGCAACACTACCAAAATGCCACAAAACAAATCCATTACATCTAGTGCATTTCCTATTGTAATATTACCTTCAACAGGGTAACATCTGGCCTCAGCTCTAGGGATGAGTGGACCCGTGGATGTTTGGGTTTGTCTGAACTTGGTTTGGGTACCAGAACTCTATCAGAACTTGAACCCTAACACCACAGAAGTCAATGAGGACCCAAACTTTGTTGCTGTAAAATTATTATATGAAGGTGTGTCTCTCTCAGCAATAAAACGGATTTCCGGCAGAAGTCCATGATCGGAGTTCAGAGCTGGACACTAGGTGTCAGGTACAAACCCCAAACTTTACAGTTCAGGTTCGCTCATCTCTACTCAGCACTTGTAGTTAAAATGATTGTACATAAAAATGCGACAAAAAACATATTAGGCCACATCCACACACCGGAGTGTGCGGCTGCATCCATTTCTATGTAGCTGAGTGCTCTGGTCCGAGTACCGACGGCAGTGGCTGGTATTGAGACGCGAGACTCATGTGAGTTTCTTGCAAGTGTGACCCCGGCCTAAAAACAGCATGTGCGAACAGCGTTAAGACACCAGCGGAGCTGCAAAGAATTTCCAAGACCAAGCCACTTCAGGAAAAAGCCGGTGGCCATTTTTTGCAGCGGTTCCTCTGTCATCGTATCTTTTTAGCAATTTAAACTATAAGATACATTTGTGTATGGCAGCCAATGATTCTCTCATTGGATGTGATAAGCTAATGACCCTCGACTCCAGCTCTGCTGCGAGCGGGAGACAAGTCAGTGCTCTGTGCTCCAATCCTCTCACATGACTGATCGAAGCACAGGTTTGGAGGAGTCGGAGAGATTAATTTGTCGATCTCCATTGTTGCTGGTGTGGTACTCGCAGGTACGCAGGATGCAGGGACGAGACAGAGACAGAGCAAGTTTCAATTCAACTTTTATATACGGATTATTAGAATAACTGGCAAGCTAACAGTAGTTGACCTCGCAGGGATTTAAACAATAACACACACAGATAACCTGAGATTACTACCTGGCCAGTGCCAGTAACTATATGGCCGCGATTTGGCCGACAACGAGTCCTGGAACTTTGAGGAGCTAACAACAAAATGTCACTTATCCTTCTCTGACGTCTTGCAGAGTTCTTGTCCAGGAAATGTCCATTCGGCATCGCAGCCGCTGGGCCCAGCTGACGAGGAGCTGACGCAGGCTTCTGGCGTTCCTACGCCCAGGTGAAGATGGGGCACAGCAGGCCCCAGGGGGATCCCTTTGTGTAGGGTCCCCTCGGGGAGGCGAGATGATGGCGGCCGTGGGTGGCAGCGGACAGGCCACAGCAGCGGGCTGGAGTCGGGCAGTGGCAGCCATGGGTAGTGGCGGGCAGGCCGCAGTCGCGGGGTGAAGTCGGGCATTGGCGGCCGCAGGTGGAGGCGGGCAGTCCGCAGGGTGAAGCCGGGCAGTGGCAGCCGCAGGTGGCGGCGGGCAGGTCGCAGCCGCGGGCTGGAGTCAGGCAGTGGCGGCCGTGGGTGGCGGCAGGCAGGCTGCAGCCGCGGGGTGAAGTCGGCAGGCAAGCTGCAGCCGCGGGGTGAAGTCGGGCAGTAGCAGCCCCGGGTGGTGGCGAGTCAGGCAGTGGTGGTGGGCAGGTCACAGCCGCAGAGTGAAGTTGGGCAGCGGCAACCGCGGGTCTCTGCGTCTGGAGCGCAACAGCGGGAGTCCGGTTGCTGTCTGTCGGCTGCGTCTCTTGGAGCTGTCCTCTACCTGGTACCGGTGAGTCCCCGTCCAATCTCCCTGGCAGACGCTGGCTTCTCTCGGCTCTCTGGTGCCACCTAGGCTTCCTGCTCCTTCTCTCCCGCTCTGTCAAAGTGCCTCCTGCTAGTGTCTTTGGTCCCATTTATAGTCGCTCCACCCCCAATACTTTCTAGAACTGTCTCTGGTCCATCCTCTGATGTTCCCCGGAAACAGATCCCCTGGGAACCTTGGTGACAGCCCCCTTGGTTCCAGCCCGGCCACACAGCAGAAACTCGCCCTCATACACTGACATCTGAGGGAATCGCACTGCACTCGGGTGACATTCGAATGCAGTGCGATGTTTCACAGGCACCCATAGACTTCTAAGGGTGCATGTGATCCAAATCTTCCAGGCTAGGCAGAGTCTTCCTGAAAAAGACACCATGGGCAAATACCCTGTGTAAGGCTGGTTTCACACATCAGTGCCTCCGGTACATGTAGTGACAGTTTCCTCACGTACTGGAGACACTGACACACGTAAACACATTCAAATGAATGGGTCTATGCAGTCAGCATGTTTTCACGGACCATGTGTCCGTGTGCAAAACACGCTGACATGTGAAGCGCTACAGTAAGTGCTGTTCCCTGGAGGCTGGTGCTGTCATTCTTCTCTCTTGCTCTGCTGGCAACAGCGAGCAGGAAAGAATGAATGAAAACCCGACGTGCGGTCCCCCTCTGTTTGTGAACCAACCCGGCAAAACTCACAGCTGGGGGCTACTATTCTCAGGTTGGTAAGGGGCCATGATTATGCTCCCCACAGCCTAAGAACAGCAGCCCTCAGCTGCCCAAAAAAGGCGCATCTATTAGATGCGCCTATTCTGGAGCTTTGTCGGGTTCTTTCCACTTGCCCTGTAGCGGTGGCAAGTGGGGTTAATAAGGGGTTAATGTCACCTTGCTATTGTAAGGAGACATTAAGCCCAGCTTAGTAATGGAGAGGTATCAATAAGACACCTATCCATTACTAATCTTAGAGTTATTCAAGGGTTAAGTAAACACACAATAAGAACAAAGTATTTTAATGAAAGAATACACTACACATTTTTTTAAATCTTTATTATACTCCTAATCCCATATTGAAGACATTGTTCTCCTGTAAAAAAATTAAAAAATAATAAACCAACAATATCCATACCTGTCCGGCGCTCAGTCACATCCCACGGCGTAAATCCATCTCAGGGTTAATCAGTTTACAGGTGGATCGCTGCTAATGCAGCCGCTCCGACTGTAAACTACTGGGGAATGAATGAGAAGCTACGCGCAGGCTCAGTAACTAGTGGTGACATTACCACTCATCACTGAGTCTGTGCGCGCTGCTTCCATTCAATCTCCAGTAGTTTACAGTCAGAGCAGCTGCACTAGCACCGCTCCTGCTTTAAACTGATTAACCCCTGAGATAGATTTACGCTGTGGGACTTGTCTGAGCACTGCACAGGTAATGTATATTCTTGGTTTGTTATTTTTTGATTTTTTTATATATCAATGGCTTCGAAATGGGATTAGGAGTATAATAAAGATTTAAAAACTGTGTAGTATATTCTTTCATTAAAATACTTTGTTCTTATTGTGTGTGTTTATTTAACCCTTGAATAATTCTAGGATTAGTAATGGACAGGTTTCTAATTGACACCTCTCCATTACTAAGTCTGGCTTAATGTCACCTTACAATAGCAAGGTGACATTAACCCCTTATTAACCCCACTTGCTACAGAGCAAGTGGGAAGAACCCTACAAAACTCCAGAATAGGCACATCTAATAAATGAGCCTTTTCTGGGCAGCTGCGGGCTGCTGTTATTAGGCTGGGGGGGGCAAAATAACTGGTCCCTTACCAGCCTGAGAATAGCAGCCCCCAGCTATGAGTTTTGCCGGGTTGGCTCAGAGGGGGACCCCACGTCGGGTTTTCATTCATTCTCTCCTGCTCGCTGTTGCCAGCAGAGCAGGAGAGAATAATGACAGCTGCGTTCAGCACCAGCCACCGGGGAACAACGCTTACTGTAGCGCTTCTTCCCCAGCGGCCGTCCGTGTGGTCCTGATGTAGCAGATGTGCGGCACATGGTTGCCACACGGATGTACCACGTATCCACACAGACACATGGACACGATAGCTCCGGTACCGTTTTTTCCGGTAACGGAATTATCTGGACATGTGAGACTGCCCTAAAAGTGATAAACAAAATGCACTGCAAGTCATTTTTACCTTGCTAATGTATGTGTTCAGTCTTTTTGAGCTTGCTATAATTACCAAAGGCTTTGAAAGCTATAAAGTGGCTAAAAGTGAATTAGCCAATCTTCTGATGGCTTCCATACATCTTACATATACTGTATACAGTTATTTAAGAAGAAAAAGAAAACATTGGACACCTACAGCAAAGTTGCCCCAAAAATAACTAGACACCACTGAAGACACTTCAGAATAATATCACTGGTGTTTTCCCAAAGAATCTTCCGTTTCTAACACCTAGTGGTACGCTGGCACCTAACAGACGCCATGCACACATACCCTAGAGCAGAGGTCCCCAACCTTTCTGACCTTGAGAGCCACATTCAGCTCTGAGGGTCACGAGCCACATTCAGCTCTGAGAGAGTGTCGCGAGCCACATTCAGCTCTGAGAGAGGGTCGCAAGCCACATCCAGCCTTGAGGGAGGGTCACGAGCCACATTCAGCTCCCGCCCCCCTCACAATAGTGGAAACCAAAGCCTCCATTACAAGCATAATGGTAACCAAACATTTTCCACAGAAATCACCCCAAAGCAGTATATCAAGATCCTGGGGTTCCCACAATACCCCAATTCACTTCTCGCTCATGCAGCATTCCCATCACACTGTCACATCAAGCTTCAAGCACCTCCTCTGACAGGTGGTATCATCTTGTCTCCAGCGTACCATACTTAAATTATCTCAAAAGCCCTAAGACCAGTATATGTGCATCCAGATCTGCTCTTCTGTGCAGGGCTGCTCACAAAATTCACCATTCATTCATATCTGTTTGCTAGATCTGGAGCTAATGCACCAAGCTGGCAGACAGCCGCGAGCCACAATTCATGAGCCCGTGAGCAACATGTGGCTCCAGAGCTACAGGTTGGGGACCCTTGCCCTAGAGCCTCTTTCATATGATCATTGCGATGTACAAGTTCTATCCATGGTTTTGTTTTGTTTTTACAGAGAAATCATGTACCTTATATAGTTTATGGATCTCTTATCATGGCCATGATTTTTTGGGGACAGCGCATCCCCAGTGAAAATAAAAAACAGAGACGTCCATTTTTGATCCAAGTCACAGTTCAAACGTTCAGTGCAGGTCCATGGGTCTGTTAAAAATTTAGGATGTAACTAGGATTTCATCAGTGAGCTATCAGAGTGCTGGCTGAGAGTTGACTGCTTTTCGGGCTTGTTTGACAAGAAAAGGTTGAGAAACTTCCATCAGGTTATTTTATACAAGAAAAACTGAAAAAAAGAAATGGACTCGCTGATGAAAATCTAACACAACACACTGATGAAATTGGGTTGTTTTTTTCACATATGAGGAAAAAACGGACATTGGAACGAGGCCTTAGGCAGGCAGTGTCCAAGCTTAGTCTGCCTGGTAATTTCCGGATAAACACTGAATCATCAGACTTGCTAATAGGCGAAACAAGCAAATGCCAATCAGTCCTCTTATCAGCTTGAAATCCATGTTCTTTCAAGCGAAACATCTATAAACTGTGTAAAGATTTTCCACTCCTAATGAAGGTAACTAATGGCGAGTTACGTATATGGGAGAAAACAGATACCACACACAGTAGCATGAAGAATTAGCACCCAGGCAAAATGTTATCTTACTCTATTCTTCCATTTTGCTAGTGGAACGCAATGAATAGCATATTTTTTAAGTATATATCTGAATGATATTTTTTTAGAATGGGAGAAAGCTTAAAATAACATCTGCCTACACAACATGTCTACACCGAGCAGATTATAAGCCACAAAAATAAGACTATCTAGAGACTAGCTAATCACATGGGATTTTTTTTATGCTGACTATGTATCAATTAGCAGGTTAAGTGGGGGAATATATTTTTGGTTCTCCAAAATGACTGCTGTATTTTAGCACAGAAGAGACAGGCGTGTCAACGTGAAGAGGAGAGAGGTGCACCAGGTTGTTATGGCAACACCACAGTGCCTGGGACATGCAGCGCGGGCGGCCCCAATGCTTTACGGTAGCATTCCAAATTGAACAAGCATATTAAGCATAAATCCTCTCCCAGCGTTCAGCACAGGCCGGCAAGGAAAAAACGATCGTTCCACACATTACTTTTGGGAGAATACGAACTAGGTGATACAGCTGCCATTACAGCTCCTGTTTGTTCAGCCTCTAAAATCTAAAAACGTGACACAAAATATGAATCCATGTGCATTTTTATTGAGCACAGGACATTCGATGGGAATCACAAAATATCAGTCTTGTAAAAAAGACGAGACCGTAGAAAGAATTGTGAAAGAAATGCATGGCCATGTATTTATATAGAACTAGGAGAGCAAATTATATTGAAATCATTAGGAGTCTTTTTTTTTCCTAAGAAGCTGGCAGCAATATCTTACTATAAAAGAATAGAAATGCTGCATATACATTACATGGAAAAATACTATAGATTATAAAACATGGATTTGGATATTGTGGTTACTCGTAAGCTGAGCAGCAGCACTCAATGTCAAGCAGCAGCAGCAAAAGCAAACAAGATTTTAGGCAAACCCTCTATAAATCACTTGTAAGGCCACATCTAGGAAGGTGGAATCCAGTTTTGGCCACCATATTTTATAAGAATATTGAAAAGCTATGGACAATTCGAAGGCGGGCAACTAGATTATTAAATTAGATGGAATGCTTCTCCTATTATGAGAGGTTAGAAAAGTATCTAGAAACACATGTTTGGTCGTTGCAAAGACCTGGCACATGACTTATTACTTAAAGAGGACAGTCAGCACATGCTTGAAAGAATTTCTATGGGAACCTGGACACTGAATAAAACTAAGCGGGAAAAAGACCATGCAATAGGGTTTTATCCAATTGAGATAAGGGTGTTAAATAAGGTTATACTAACCTGATTTAGTTGTGTATACAAAACATTTCAATCACTTATAAATCCAGCTGCTGCAGGTCCAACGCGTCATCAGACCTGGGAAACACAGATAAGGAGGATTTGTGGATAATAATCTGCGCTGCTGGTATCCCATATAATAAATCCAAATCCAGACAAAGTATATGCAGTTTTCCTTTATTCAGTCAATGCGTTTCAAAGCACCATAAACTTCTTGTTCTGATGCGTGGTAGGTAGGAGTGCTCTCGAGCTTTTAACTGCCAAAAGCGGGGGACGCTCTTACCTACCACACATCAGAACAAGAACTCTAATAGTTTGAAACGTGTTGACTGAATAAAGAAAAAACGCATATTCTTTTTGTCTGGATTTGGATTTATTACATGGGATACCAGCAGCGCAGATTATCCGCAAATCCTCCTTATCTAAACTGGCCACTGAGACATCCGCTTGATAGGCTGAGAAAAGTAGAAATCAGCCCTACCGAGTGGCCAAGTGGGCAGCTAAACTCTGGCAGTGTTGCTAAGAAGATGAGAGTGGAAGCAACGTTATTGGAGTATGATAGGGTTACGATATTACAAAAATTAATTTAGCAACACATTGATGCGGCAAAAGTCGATTGGACACACAGGATGGTTAAATTCTCATTCCCCTCTTGGTTAAAATGGTCATAAACACTAAGAACAAACAGACTAACAATAGGAAACCTTGATATATGCATATACAAACAATATAGACAATGTAATATAGTAGTCTGGACAACAATAGGGAATTCTGCATTTAATTAACAAGGAAACCAGCTAATTAGTCTGTTTAATCTGCTATTGTCTCTCACACCAGCAAATTACAAATTAGCACACCAGTGGCCCCTACTTTACATCTGGCTGCTTGTTGCTCAGCAAAAGAGGCTGACAAAATGAAGAGCAAGATGCAGATTAATTATCGGAGGGAATCTAGATTGTTATAATGCCAGTAAATACTGAATGGTCTTTTAAAGGTTTTGCGAGTAAAACTGTAAATTACTGTAACTGCACTTTGCAATAAACTCAGATCTAATAAAGTATAGCTTATAAAGTACATTGATGGGCAAGTTTTCTGCATCTAAAATGAACAAAATGGTTTCCCCAAAATGTATACTTCAGGAAGATATGATTACACTGTTAATTAGATTATATGAAGTTTAAAATGTTGTGTAATAATTAGAACACACTTAAAATGATCAATTTACCTTCATGGAATGAAACAAACTCTTAATTCTAACTGTGCACAAAAATAGGCATTAGAGTATTCCATGGTACAGTAACATGGAGTATAAAGGAGGCCATACACATGCTATTATTCTTGATTTCTTCACTCAGATGACCTTTCATGTGCCTTCCCTAAGCAAACGGGAGAAAGCCACTGCCAGGGAGCTCTGGCAATAGCTTACCTCCTAGAGGTGAGAATTAGGGGACTGAATGTAAACTGTTGACCTTTATCTGCCCTGACATCTTGTGTAAGGGCACCGTCACGCATAACGACTAGAGTTCAGCGACTTTGGTTGGATCGGGTTTCATGAAACAAAATTTGTTTCAGATGAAACTGGTCCAACTAGGGCAAAAAAAGTCGGAGCTTCGTCCAAAACCCGACCCCAATGCAAGTCAATGGGGATTAAAAGTTGGCATTGAGTGGATGAATGTCATCCGCTCAATGCCGGCTTGGCTTCACCCATGACTTGCTTGGCTTCACCCATGACCAGGAGTTACCACGGGCAATGGTATCATCGGTGCGGCCAACCCTGGAAGAAGACCCTGCGATCCATAATGATCCAGACTCCCCGGTTGGAGATGTAAATACCTTCTTTGCTTCCCAGAATATAGCAATTCTTGGAGAACAGGAGAAGTGCCAGAAGACTGGAGAAGAGCAAATGTTGTTCCTATCTTCAAAAAGGGGAAGAAGGTGGACACAGGCAACTATAGGCCGGTGAGTCTGACTTCTATACCAGGAAAGATCTTTGAACAAATTATTAAACAACATGTATGTCAATACCTGGATAAGAATGAAGTGATTAAACAGAGTCAGCATGGGTTTCTAACTAATAAGTCATGTCAGACTAACTTAATTTCCTTCTATGACGGTATCACTGATTGGGTGGATCAAGGAAATGCTGTAGATATAGTATATCTTGACTTCAGCAAAGCATTTGACAAAGTCTCTCATACAATCCTTATTGAAAAAATGACTAAGTATGGAATGGACAAGGCAACTGTTAGGTGGATTCATAACTGGCTTAGTGATCGGACCCAAAGAGTGGTCGTAAATGGCTGTACATCCAGTTGGAAGAATGTCTCAAGTGGGGTACCACAGGGCTCTGTCCTGGGCCCTGTATTGTTCAACATCTTTATCAACGATTTAGATGAAGGAATTGAGGGTAAACTGATTAAATTTGCTGATGACACAAAGCTAGGAGGGATAGCTAATACTAGAGAAGAGAGAGAGAGGATTCAAAAAGATTTAAATAAACTGGAGAAGTGGGCAGCAACTAACAGAATGGTTTTTAACAGGGAGAAATGCAAAGTACTACATCTGGGCAATAAAAATGAAAAAAGCATATATAGAATGGGAGGAATAGGGCTAAGTGACAGCACATGTGAAAAAGACTTGGGTATACTAATAGATCACAGACTGAATATGAGTCAACAGTGTGATGCAGCAGCAAAAAAGGCAAATGCAATTCTAGGATGTATTAACAGAAGCATACAGTCTAGATCACGTGAAGTCATTATTTCCCTCTACTCCTCTTTGGTCAGACCTCATCTGGAATATTGTGTCCAGTTTTGGGCACCACATTTTAAAAAAGACATCAACAAACTGGAGCAAGTTCAGAAAAGAGCGACCAGAATGGTGACCGGTCTGCAAACCCTGTCTTATGAGGAAAGGTTGCAGGATTTGGGAATGTTTAGTTTGCAAAAGAGAAGACTGAGAGGAGACTTAATAGCTGTCTACAAATATCTAAAGGGCTGTCACATTGTAGAAGGATCAACTTTATTCTCATTTGCACAAGGAAAGACTAGAAGCAATGGGATGAAACTGAATGGGAAGAGACACAGATTAGATATTAGAAAAAACTTTTTGACAGTTAGAGTGATCAATGAGTGGAACAGGCTGCCACGAGAAGTGGTGAGTTCTCCTTCAATGGAAGTCTTCAAACAGAGGCTGGACAGACATCTGACTGGGATGATTTAGCGAATCCTGCTTTGAGCAGGGGGTTGGACCAGATGGCCCAGGAGGTCCCTTCCAACTCTACGATTCTATGATTCTATGATTCTAATTTACATTTGTATGTGCATTCCTATCGTGGAATTGAAAATAGTAATTAAGGTTTTACCTGTTTAATTCTGCAGTTTACCAAAGTTTTCCCTTCCAGTTCAGATAAGTACACAACTATACTCTATTTACCCAACTACGTTCTCATTACCTCGACTGAACCCATGCTGGTCATGAAAAATGCAATGCCAAATAATTCAGTGTTGTGCTGCATGATGTTCAAAAATATTTTGTTGTGTTTTGCTTTAACCGTTATTTTCTTTTTCTGCAGCCCCATGAGCAAGAACTTGTAACTCCAACAACTGAGGACATCACATGTAGTGAGCACAGTATGGAGGACCTTTGTGAGGGGTACAGTCAAGAGCCAGCGCCCTCTACTCTACCTCGTCGACAACAGCTTTCTCGAAAAAGAAAGGCCGCCGCACAGCCATCTCCTGATCTTCTGTATTTGGCTAATCAAATTATGGCTAATCAGGCCAAGAGCTGCATGGACACTTTTGCTAACTTTGCTGCTGATAGACTGGGTAGGCTGGATGCTAGACAAAGGAGCCACGCCGAAAGGGTGATATTTGAAACTTTAAGAAAAGCTGCAGAAGGTCAACTGGATGAGTCTTCAACAGTACGAAGTGTGCTTGATCGGGATCCTTCTGAGCAGTCATGGACACAAATGCCGGAGCCACTTCGGAGCACGCCTGTGCGGAGCATTGGTCCTCCGCAAAACCTGATGATCCACCCACCCCAGTATCCCACATTTCAACAACCTTTTTTGTCTCAAATTTCTTCTCCACCCAGGCGAGGTTATTTGACTGACAAAAACCAGTACCAGGACTTGTAGCGCAGTTTTACTTACTGTTTATATTTTTATAGTAATATTGTACACTAATAGAACATTTACCATTTTATTAACTTATGTTATTGTTGAAATAAATGTTGCATTTAAATAAAAATTTTTGGTTCTTATAACTTGCACTGGTCTTTGATGAATTAAGCATACCCTTTTTGCCATGACAACTTGGCGGGGTAATGGGCTTGGTGCATCTGTATTGATGCGTACATGTTATGGATGTGAGTAGATGTAATGGATGTGCTAGATCAGGGGTCTCAAACTCGGCTGAGTAAAATGGGCCGCACATCGAAAAAAATAAAAAAAATTGGCACGGAGGCCCCTGATCATGTGACCCCCTCACTCCTCCCTCCCCCTCCTGTGAATTCATCCCAGGTCCTGTGCAGAGTGTGCACACAGAACAGCCAACGCGGATCGCACGGTCCAGACTGCGCGCCTTCCCCCTACCTCAGGGACATAACATAACATTTAAAATAAAACACAACAGCGGATAACAAGTAAACAACTTTTTTAATACCTGGGGAAAACAATGCCCAGACCTGGCATCAGAAAAAAAATGGTAAAATGAACAAAAAACAAAAAAATTTAGTTGGGGCTGCCGCCCTGTTCTTGGGCCGCCAATGAATGCAGCAGCAGGGCTCTGTGCTCCTGTATTGCCTCAATGGCTCTCCCCAGCGATGCCACCAGGTCAGCAGAAGAGGGGATTTCTAAAAGGAAAGGGATAGTTTAAATCTTTAATTCTATACAAGGATTAAATTAACATGCAAAGTGTTTGTTATTTCACACTTACGGTTTTGTGCTTCCCGGTCATCATGACTGGATGCTGCGTCAGCGGGTGGGGATGGGCTAACGGACCACCCCGAGCCTCTAACATCCACGGGCTGTGGGGTGGCAGTTGAGTCCAGGTCATCATTTCCCTCCTCCTGTTGCTCAGTGTCTGCAGGTGTAGGAGGAAAGAAAAACCCATTATGTGCAATACGATAGTAAACTGAAGGCCGAAGAATGATCTAAAGTTTATTTAATTTGATTTTTATAATTATAAATTATGATTTAACATGAGCGACTTTAACGTTTTTAGGGTTGTGTCGGGTTTCATGACACCTGACTTTATCGAAATCGGCCGACTATAGGGGAAAAGGCAGCGGTGCGATGGAAACACGAAACCCAATGCAAGTCAATTGGGAAGCAAAGTCGTCAGGGAGTGGATGACAGTAAACACACCTACAGTGCCCATTTCAATGCCAACAACTTCAATTATTATTACTTAAGCTTGTCAACCTTAATTTACTTGTTAATAATAGTTACGCATTGAAAACTGGGGGTTATTTGACTAAAGTTGGGGGGGTAGGGCTGGCTCCAGTTTTTTGTGTGCCCTGGGCCAGAGTGTCAGTGCGCCCTTTTAACACATAAGACAAATCATGATGCTACGATACGGCAGAAAAATATTGGTATAGTGCAATGACAAATACTTCACTTTTTACAATACATGACTGATATCCATGATAAATTATACAATAGGTCAAAAAATCGGACAGTATATTACTCCATACACTATCATGGCCACCACATTGTGCACCATACAGAATAATGAGCCCCATTTTTTCCCCATACTGAATAAATGGTCACATATAATGTTCCATACAGTATATGAAGAGCTCCATAGAATGCTATAGTATATGATGGGCCTCATGGATGATGCTCCAGTGTCTCATGGGCCCAAATAATGCACAATATATAATGTGTCCCATTTCTTATGCACCAGTGTATAATGGGCCCGGTACATGCTGCTCCAGTATCAGATGTCCCCCATTTGTAATGCTCCAGTATATGATGGGCCTCATGGATGATGCTCCAGTGTATGATGGCACAAAATAATGCTCCAAATATTATCTGGCCCTTTTTGAATGCTCCAGTATATGAAGGGCCTCATGGATGATGCTCCAGTGTCTGATGGGCCAAAATAATGCTCCATATATCAGGGGGTGTTTTAATGGGTCAACAAATGGGACATTTTAATAGGGCGTGAAGTTATGAACGTGTCAATAACAAATATGTTTTTCTTATTTTTTTTTTACATATTCTGTTATTATGGAGGTTTCCATTGTTTTTTTGTCTTTATATATGTTTTTTTTTTTTACATTATTCCCTTTTTTTTTCAATATTACATTATCCGGGGGGGGGGCATCAATGGCATGTATCAGATCGCCGATCTCGCACATCAGACAGCGATGTGTTAGATCAGCGATGCAACAGGCGCAGCACAAGGCCTCTGCCATTTGTATCTCACAAGTGCAGTGAGTGCTGCTGATGGAGGCAAACTTATGACGGCTATGTATAACAACACTCACCACGATGGGATGCGCTCTGTGAGCGTACGCTGGCAAGGCGTTCACGCGATCTGTAATGCAGATCGGCCATTTTTTTCTGGATCTGCATGGTGGTGCGGTGAATGCCGAACTGTGTTGCCAGGCCACGCTTAATCCTGCGCAACACAGCCTGCTTGTGCAGAACCGGATGGTCATAATGTTCTGCACACTCATAGTCGCGTGCTGTCATCTCTTCTATGAGGTAACGCACCTCAGCCTCCCCCCACGGTGATGCCGGTCGCCTGGCCGCCATTTTAACGCCTCAGTACACAGACTAGGCCGCAGTAGTGTTCTTAGATATGCCCACGACACATCAGCTGTGCCCAGTGTCATTGACGTGCGGCAGCTATTAGAGAACGCTAATGCGTTCCCAAAAAACCACTCACCAGTGATCTCATTTCATTACTGCGACGCAATTGCGTCCTGAAATTGATGCTTTATCCATATGACTATATATGTATGCATACATGTATATCTGTAAGTTTGATTGTGTATATGTGGGTGTGTGTATATGTGTGTTTGTATATATATGTGTGTAGATGTGTATGTATAGGAATATTTATGTTTTTATGTATATATCGGTATACAATCGAGGATACAATTGAGGATACGTTGGTTTAAGAGCAGCATGTCCTCGCTGAAATTTCCTCCCATCTCTCGTCTAACACGCTCTTTGACAATCTACCATATGGTTTCCGCCCCCATCACTCCACAGAGACAGCCCTGACCAAAATTGACCACTGTACAAAATTGACAGTTGACCACTGCCTCCTAATACAGATCCTCTCCTACTTTGGCATTAAAAACCGCACCCTTTCCAACCACACATTCAGCGTGTCCCACTCCCACACTTCTGTCTCATCCCACCCTCTCTCTGTTGGAGTTCCCCAAGGCTCTGTTCTAGTACCCCTAATATTCTCAAACTATACACTTGGCCTGGGGCAACGCCCAAAGTCCCACGGATTCCAGTACCACGTATATGCCAATGATAATATTAATAATAATAAGGGTCCTTACAAAAAGAAACAATGAGAAACCATGGTTTTATGACGGAAAAAAAAAAGTTTATTAGACAAAGCATTAGAAAACTGTAAAAATACTGAAGAGAAACATAATTATCCATAAGCAAAAAACATTATACAAATACGTACAAAAATAAAAGTACTCTTAAATATATCGGTAGTAGTCCACTATAAGGTCTGGTGCTGCCAATTAACAGCACCGTGACCATTAAAATAAGAACAGTAATTGTCTCTGCAGGTCTTTGCATCCTGTGTGTTTCTTTCGGGTCGGAAAGGCCGAAGCCCAGCAATTGTGTGTTCGTTTGCCCGACATTCACCGAGCTGAACTTCTCCATTACTCTGGTTCACAGAGTCCACAAAGTCAGGAGGACAATATGAAGTAGAATCCCGCCGGCGAAGAAAATTGTGAAGCACACAACAGGTCAAAACAATAGAGTCAATAGACTCAAGTTTCAGGTTAATGGGTGTGTGCAAAACCCGAAAACGATTTGCCATGATTCCAAAGGCATTCTCCACAACATGACGTGCCCTTGATAAATGGTAATTATAAATTCTCTGTTCCGGTGTGAGTTTTTTGAGGGAAAAGTTTTATAAGATTGGGATGAAGCGGGAATGCCTCATTGCCAATAAAAACAAAGTTAAGGTTTCCTCTAGTGTTTGAGTTGGGAGGCAGGTGAAGTTCAGAGTTATACAAACGCTCTCCAAAAAATGTATTCTCCAAAACCCCACCATCGGAAACCCTTCCATTCATTCCAACATCAACATAAAGGAATTTGTAGTTGGCGTTTACAAGGGCCATCAGTATGATGCTGAAATAGCTCGGAATGAGGACGCTCAGCAGTGGCCTTGAAATGGCGGAAGAAAAATGCAAATCTTGCAAGGAGCGTTCGGTGGCCAGGAATCGCAGCGTGACTGCCAATCTCTCATCTGCTGGGATGGTAGCACGCATCACTGTATCCTTGCATTCGATGAGTGGAGTAATTTTGTCCAGTAAAAATGTGAATGATTCCGCAGACATCCGCAGATAATTGCAGAAATCATGCAGATTCTTTTCCTGAAGCTCTTTCACCAACTGCATGTGGGACAATTCGGACCTCCTCTGCAGCCATTCTCTTGTCCACATGCAACGCTTTCTTTTTGAATGTTTCTCCTGCATCCAATATTCTTCTTGACGCCGATGTTCCTCAACAAGTAATGCAGCAACCACGACAGCACACTCTGCATTATTCATGATGGTGCAAACTGAAAAAAAAAAAGGTACAATAGTTGTTTTGTCGGGGGTTGGGTGCGTGCACACAAGACCACCTAAAATGGCTGACTAGGCATTAAACATACGCACATACAAAGAAACCACACCCTCCCTCCAACAAGAGCAATGAGAGCTGATAATTGGTAACTGTTCTATAAAGTTGTGAAAATGGAAACGCAGTTGAGACCCCAAATGATACCTACTGTGATCAGGAGAACCGCTGATGAATAGATATATCAGTGTGGAATCGCAGCCGGAGAACACTAATTAGATCTGTGACCAGCAAGAAGGGACAAAGAACACAAACGCTGCTATGTTGCCTTCTTCACAGGGTCAGGAACAAAGAAGAAAAGCGCCACTGTGTTACATTCTTTAAGGGCAAGGATGCCAACCAGAACGCAGTAGCGACCACCAATCGGGGCTGAGGGGCGCGGAAAAGGCACCGCTTAAACACGCCTATGTTTCTCGTTTCAAGTCGCTAGCGAGGTCGTTGGTTAGGTGTCAAACAGAACAATGCATGCTACCCAGCGGGGCCTCAATGACCAAAAAAATGTCCAAACTATTCCGAAGCGACCAGCGATCTCACAGCGGGGGCCTGGTCGCCGCTACATGTCAAACTTGTGACTCAGCATCGATCTCGCTAGCGATCTCGCTGTGTGTGACGGGGGCTTAAGGGAAGAGTCAGGAGGCCCATACACACATCCAATTGACATTTGATCATGCCAATATCAATGGGTTCGGTGACCTTAAAGCTGCACTCCAGTGTCACTTTAAGTGTCCAGTGTCACTTTGGAGCGGTGACATTAATGTAAGGTCCCTGACCCCAGTCTTATTCTTTCTAGCCACCTTCATCTGTTATCAGTGCTGCTCTGGTCAGTCTTCTGCAGGTTGTGATCTGCCAGATTGCTCCAGTTTTTCCTGAGCGATCCGGAAATCACTACTCAGTGTCTATGAGAGCTAAAATTAGATGAGAACGAGGCGGTCACAGAATTACATTGAGAGCTTGTGACCGTTACCTCTGACTTCTGATCAGTCAAAAGTTGCGGTCACATGATGGAGGCATAAAAACGGAGAGGCATCTGGAACAGCTGTAGAGGCTGGAGAGTATAACACTAGGATAGGGGAACTTAGATTAGTGGCACCACTCCAGCACTGAAATAAAAAAAAGCGCTGGAGTGGTGCTTTAAATCTAATGTGTATGTGGAGGTGGGGTCATATTCACATACTTACATTTAGGGCACGTTTTTTACGGTTGCAAATTAAAAGTACTTCAGATCATCAGTGTTAGATACTGGTATTATGTCTGTAATATAGTTTTGACAGTAAAGTCAGGCAACATTACGGAGGTCCTACACTGGCATACTAGGAACACTACCGAAGGGATGTCCTATATTGAAAACTGGAGACTAAGCTAGAAGGCAACACAAGCTGCACTTGCTGTAAAATAACCTACAGTTAAAGAGGGTGCTAAATACTTCTTGAAATTACTTTAAAGAATATCTGGTGCCCAATCTAAGAGCAGTATACATTAGGCACAAAGACCCTGCTTCTATTGCTGGGCACTTACTGGGCTGTAGTTTTAATAAAGCAATGTTTCATCTGCTTCATCTCTGCTACTATTCTCATTCTGCTACATAGTCCTTGATATTTATGAGTTCTTTTTGACCCTGCCCCACCACTGATTGAAAGATTTCTGATTTGAACAATATTACAGAAAAAAGCCCTGTACGTGGAGAGGAGCAAAATTAATTGTACCACCCTTGTCCGGCAGTCACTTTGGTACACCTTGAAAAGCAATGGGAGCCTTGCAAATGTTCTCACCTGAATGTCGGCATCCCTTATGATTGCTAGAACCTGTGACATAATGTCCTGACGTCATGACGTCACATGAGGTTTAGTAGTCGCAAAAAGTGCCAGTCAAGAAAGTTTGCACTGTGGACACAGCATCAGGGTAGTGTGAATCTTTTCGCTTCGCTCTACTAGTAAGTGACCCACCATTAGAATCAGGGCCTCTGTAAATATAAACATACCATAAATATGGTGACAGATTCCCTTTAACATGTCATATTGTGTTTTGTCACAAATATATTATATTGGACATAGTCTATAGTGCTAAATAAGTGGTAATTCTAAGGTTAGCTTGTGAACACATACATTGACCACCCATAGATTACACTGCCTGTCAATGTGTTTCCCCCATACCGTGAGAGCACACTCTTATTTTACCTGGTAGGGAGTTAACAGAAAGCAAAAATCAGATCTCAGCTGCTGTGCAAAATGCATCTATAGAAACAAATGGATTTTGTCAGACTTGGCTTCCTACCTCAGATCTGGTAATATGCCACAAAGAACAGGTGGCTTCTGATTCAGTAACACATGTGTGAGGGTTGTGCAGAATGAAGAAACAAAGAAAGCAATTTATAAGAAAATAGAATTATTTTTTGTAGGACATCAGGACATGACTAAACCGCAAATTGATTTGTTGTAGACTTGTGCCAAGTTATTTGCAAGATAGGTGGGTTGTGGCGCTAGTAATTTGGCAAAAACCATCACCGAAATAATGAAGTGATAATCTGGTTGGATGACAACTGAGTAACAATGGGAAACAATGGGATTTCTCTGAATGAGCCCGATGGAACAAATATACAGACAAGGCCTACATTTTTAGATGCAATTAAGGAATCCATTCATACTGTATGCTACAGAACAGCATTTCAATTACAAAGCAATATGCACATTTCTTAAAGTATTTAAACTAAAGCTTCCATTGAAGACAATTGAAAGAGTATTTCTACACAAATGAATACATTATAAATTAGATTTAGGAGTAGTAGTAAGACACAAAATTAAAGAATTATCCAGTTTAGAAAAAGTATATTTTATTATTGTTATTATTATTATGCATTTATATAGCACCATTTATTCCATGGCGCTTTACATGTGAAAAGGGGAAATATAGACAAGTATAATAAACATGTCTACAGGGATGGGTGAGGATACAGTAGGAGAGGGTAGAGCAGGACTTGCTGTGGTTCAGTAGACCGAGGATCATTGCAGGCTGTAGGCTTGTCGGAACAGGAGGGTCTTCAGGATCTTCTTGAAGGTTTCCGTTGATGGTGAGAGTCTGATGTGTTGCGGCAGGGAGTTCCAGAGTATGAGGGAAGCACGGGAGAAGTCTTGTATGCGGTTGTGGGAAGAAGAGATAAGGGGGGAGTAGAGAAGATCTTGAGATGATCGAAGGTTGCGTGCGGGTAGGTACCTACAGACCATGTCACGGATGTATGGAGGAGACAGGTTGTGGATGGCTTTGTATGTCATGGTTAGGGTTTTGAATTGTAGCCTCTGGGCAATAGGAAGCCAGTGAAGGGCCTGGCATAGGGGGGAGGCTGGGGAATAGCAGGGAGACAGGCAGATTAGTCGGGCAGCAGAGTGTAGGATGGGCTGGAGTGGAGCCAGAGTGCTAGAGGGGAGGCCAGAGAGTAGGAGGTTGCAGTAGTCGAGGCGGGAGATGATAAGAGCATGCACTAGTGTTTTTGTGGTTTCGTGGTTGAGGAATGAGCGGATCTGGGAAATATTTTTGAGTTTGAGGCGGCAGGAGGAGGCGAGGGCTTGGATATGTGGTTTGAAAGAGAGCGCAGAGTCGAGGATCACCCCAAGGCACTGAGCGTGCGAGACTTGGGAAAGAGAGCAGCCGTTGACATTGATGGATAGGTCTGGTGGAGGGGTAGAGTGAGATGGGGGAAAGATGATGAATTCTATTTTGTCCATGTTCAGTTTGAGAAAGCGAGCAGAGAAGAAGGCTGAGATAGCAGACAGACATTGTGGGATTTCAGTCAGTAAGGAGGCAAGGTCGGGTCCAGATAGGTAGATCTGCGTGTCATCGGCATAGAGGTGATACTGCAAACCATGGGATTCTATGAGCTGTCCCAAGCCGAAGGTATAGATGGAGAATAATAGGGGTTCTAGGACAGAGCCTTGGGGAACACCGACAGACAGGGGGCGAGGTGAGGAGGTGGTGTGTGAGAGGGAGACACTAAATGTTCAGTCTGTTAGGTATGATGAGATCCAGGATAGGGCCAGGTCTGTGATGCCAAGAGATGAGAGAGTCTGTAGCAGGAGGGAATGGTGTACGGTGTCGAAGGCAGAGGACAGGTCCAGGAGAAGGAGGACAGAGTAGTGTCGCTTGCTCTTGGCAGTTAGTAAGTCGTTAGTGACTTTAGTTAGGGCAGTTTCAGTTGAGTGATGCGGTCGGAAGCCAGATTGTAACCGGTCAAAAAGGGAACAGGAGGAGAGGTGGGAGGACAGTTCAAGATATACATGCTGTTCCAGTAGTTTTGAGGCGTAAGGGAGAAGAGATATTGGGTGATAGTTAAACACAGAGGATTGGTCAAGGGAGGGCTTTTTGAGAATGGGTGTGATTGAGGCATGTTTGAAGGATGAGGGAAAGACACCATTTGTAAGTGAAAGGTTGAAAAGGTGTGTTAGAGATGGGTTGAGGACTATGGCCAAGTTAGGGATGAGGTGAGACGGGAGTGGGTCGAGGGCACAAATGGTGAGGTGTGATCTTGACTGAAGGGTGGAGAGCTGATCTTCTGTCATGGTGGAGATGCTAGCTTTTGCAGAACAGGGCTGAGCGGCTAAGAGTGGCATTGGGGGCTGTGGGCCAAAGTTTTCTCTGATCGTGTCGATCTTCTGCTTAAAGAAGGAGGCAAAGTCTTCAGCTGAAATGAGAGGAGGGAAGGAGGTGTTGTGGGACGGAGTAGAGAATTGAAAGTGTTGAGCTGTTTAGGGTTGTGAGACAGGGAGGATATGAGAGATGCGAAGTAAGTTTGTTTTGCGGCAGAGAGCGTGGACTTAAAGCTGACAAGGGACTGCTTGTATGCGTTGAAGTGCTCAGTAGAATGGGTTCTCTTCCATCTCCGCTCAGCGGCCCTGGAAACCCGTCTAAGTTCTTTGGTCAGGCTGGTCAGCCAGGGCTGCCTGTTGATTGTTCGAGTTTTGCTCTGCGTGAGGGGGGCAGCCGAATCAAGTATTGCTGTTATTGTGGTGTTATAAAAAGTGGCAGCAGCATCTGTGTCATGAAGGGAAGCTATGTCTGTAAGAGGGAGAAGGGACTCAGAGAGTGATTGTAAATTGAGGTGTTTGAGATTCCTGCGAGGGTGAGCGAGTTTATGGAGCGGGGGTTGCGCAGTAGGAGAGGAGAGGGAAGAGAATGTCAGTAGGTTGTGGTCAGACAGGGGGAGGGGTGAGTTATTGAGATTAGTGAGGGAACAGAGACGAGTGAAGATAAGGTCCAGTGTGTGACCATCTTTGTGAGTGGCCGCAGAGGACCATTTAGTGAGGCCGAGGGAAGCCGTGAGTGATAGAAGTTTAGAGGCAGCCAGGGTGGAAGTGTCAATGGGGATGTTGAAGTCGCCCATGATGATGGTGGGGATGTCAGCAGAAAGGAAATGGAGTAGCCAGGTTGTGAAGTGGTCGAGAAAGGTGGAGATGGCTAGTTGTGGGGGGCGGTAGATGACAGCCAGTTGGAGGCGGAATAGATGCGGACAAAGTGCACCTCGAACGAGGAAAGAGTAGCGGAGGGTGGCAAAGGAATTGGGGTAAAGGAGCAGGTATCAGACAAGAGCAAGCCAGCTCCTCCACCTCGTTTGTTGCTGGGGCGAGGGGTGTGAGAGAGATGGAATCCGCCATAGGAAAGCACAGCTGGAGAGGCTGTGTCAGAGGGAGTGAGCCAGGTTTCAGTGATGGCGAGAAAGGAGAGTTTGTTGGTGATAAAGAGGTCATGGATAAATGATAGCTTGTTGCAGACAGAGCGTGCGTTCCATAGGGCTCCAGGTAAGGGGGTTGAGGGAGTGGGGGCTGGATAAATGGGTTTGAGGTTATCATGGTTGCGAGGACGTGTAGAGGATCGTGGCAGGGTGGTAGAAGTGAGTGTAGGGATGCGTTGAGGAGGGCCAGGATTTGGGGATACGTTGCCAGCAATAAGGAGTAGTAGACCGAGCATTAGGGAGCAGGATAGGATATGATGTGGCCATGTGTGTTTCTGGAGAAAAAGGATTGTATGTGGAGGAAGAGTTGTGAGGAGAAGGTTAGGTGGCTGGGGAGAATGGAGGGGGAGATGAATAGTTCCTTACTAGGAGGGGGGATCGCAGGAGTTAGGGAGAAAGAGAGTATTATGGGGGTGATAGTAAAAAGAAGGCGAAACAATTGTTGTGGTGTTATACGCTGTTACCTTGCAGTCAAATTCCAGTCCAATTCTAGTCTAATTCAGAGTACTTAGAAATCAGTACTTTGAAATAAGGATTTTGAAATTGATGGAGACGACTACGTCTGGAGCAGACTCATGGTGCTGAATATATGTGCAGCTAAAGGCAATCAGGTGTGAGTGAAAGTGGGGTGTGACTGCCCAGGCCAAATGCGCAGAGGTCATAAAAGGGGGAAGGGGTTATACAGACCACTTAGATGTGTGGCAAAGATAACAAGATGAAGTACAATTATGGATACAAGAAGATGGGTAAGCTATGCATACCATATAAAATACAATGCAGTTCACATGGGGCATACAGGAGCATGGGAAAGTGGTGGATATTCAGCAAGGCATACCATATAAAATACAATGCAGTTCACATGGGGCATACAGGAGCATGGGAAAGTGGTGGATATTCAGCAAGGCATACCATATAAAATACAATGCAGTTCACATGGGGCATACAGGAGCATGGGGAAGTGGTGGATATTCAGCAAGGCATTTTATAAAATACAATGCAGTTCACATGGGGCATACAGGAGCATGGGAAAGTGGTGGATATTTAGATGCATTTGTAATAGAAATATACAGAGTGTACTAATACAACCGAAATAACAAAGGTTCCCCCATCTCCAGATATCAGCACAGGGCCCAGCAGCTTCATTTTCAGCTTGAGTTCAACTCAAGACATGGCTTCCTGTGTCAGCTCATAATGACCACTGCAGTGTGTGAAAAAGGCTGCCTGGCTTATTACAATTGAGAAAGGTGACTTGTTTCGCTATTGAAATGATCTAGATAGCCCCTCTCATAAACAACACTGGTAACATGCCAAGATAAGAATATCTGTGTCATACCCAAGTCCTAAACGGAGGTGTGGAAACCTGTAATCAGTTAATCTTTGATAAGGTGTTGTGAAGTCTAATATTAGACACCTGTCCCAGGTCCGGGCTCTGCTTCTATCGCCACTGTCCGTTCAACTTTGGCTTTGCAAGTGGCTCGGCGTGGTCCCATGTAATAATCTGCCTAGGCCTATATAAGGCCCACCAAGACACACCTTTAGTATTAAGATTTCTAGCTCCACCTGTGTTCTGTCTGCGACCACCAGTGCTTCCAGTGCCTGATCCAGATCAGCTTTCCGGTGTCCTATCTGCCTTCGGTCTCCCATGCGTCCAGAACCTGCTCCATATCTATATCTAATTTCTGGTGACCCATCTACCTGTAGTCCACAGCGTTTTCCGTCTTTGTATTCCAAATGCCTTACCCGCTGAAATATTGCCTGTGTGCCCACCCAGACCAGGAGCTTGGAGGATCCACCACAACAGGTGAGCCGAATCATCTAAAAGTGTGTTAACACAATTTTATTTCTGAGTTTTCGGGACAAAAAGTTTTCCAACACTCCATTCAAAGTTCATGGTTTTTGAACTTTGAGGTTTTTGTAGTGTTTCTGCTTAAAAAAACTCTGTAGTCACACTATCTGATTACAAACTGACAAATTGTAACAGCGTGTCATGGGCACACTGTCCTGATTCAGCTGGACTCCCCACATAGGTGGGCTGTCATGTGACCACATGTATGCGATTTGCACACTTGCTGTCACATGCCTTTAAGACTCTCCTCCGCTTATCAATTTTTCTGGGGGAGCAGAGTCTAGTCAGAATATTACAGCAAGTATGCAAATTGGATACATGTGCACCATTAATACAAGGAAATTGTGGCAGTGCAACCATCACACAGTCACACTCTACAGTCTACAGTAGCATAGAGTGACTGCAGACTTTTCTTCATAGATTGGACATCCCCCTTTAAGTTTATATTTTCTTATTATTTTAAACAGAACTAAAAATATTTTTACAAGCTTTAAAACTCCTTGTGGGGCATAAGACCACTGAGAATAGTGATAGACTGCAGCGGTCAAGTGTGGTAACCGGAACATGCTGACTGCAGCCACGTTTAACAAAAGTCAGCAAGGAGGATTGGAAAAGTGAACCTGGAAGCAAAAACTGAAATGGGTAAAAAAGTTACTTTTTGTTCTAATTGTTTTTCTGCCTTTGTACAGCTTTTGAATTAATGCGGACAACCCATTTAATGTTTTAAAGTTTTTAAAGGGATTTCTTAATTAGGTTTACATTTTAAATAATTTACATTTTCATCAACTTCCATCATTTTCTCATGATGTGCTCTCAACTTGTTTTTTTCTTGCAGATTATCAAACTGATTTTCACTACAGGGAATTTTTTCCAGTATCTCCAAGCATTGTCCTTCCTCTGTGGGACCCAACTAAGCTTCCCACCTTTACCTACTAGAAGTATATATTGGAAAATTATTCAACATCAATTTTATGATGCAATTGGAAATATTTGTAAACATTCTTTCAGCTCATATTATGTTCAACCTGAAATTATGAGAATGACTTACAAATATTACCCATTACTAACTGGGATACTCCCCACTCCTCTTTCCTTCCATCTCTCAAAACCTTCCAACTTCCCAAGATTTAGTAGCCCTGCAGTTTTACATGATGTGGTATTGCATCGAGCTGGAAAGATAATGGAGAAGGCTAAATGAAGTGATTGGTTGGGTGTTTGAGATAGATCTAGAGACATCTCTGCTAGTTTGTGTTCTGGGATATGTGTAAGATCTCCAGATAACTGAACCTGGAAATTTGGCAACAGCCCATATGTTATATATGGCACAAAGATAAATTGCTTAAAACTAGTTGACCAATATTGGTTCTTAAAATCTTGAAAAAGGAACTATAGGAGTTCACCCTCTTGGGTAGCTGCTTGGAACACAAAGCCTCAGGGATTTTTATATTACAAACATAATAATGTCTATTTCCACTGGTTGTAAGGTACTGAAAACTAAGCCATACACAAAATCCCTAGCCTTGTCCAGGCACTAACGAAACAATATAGACCCTGGCTATTCAGACAGGGCTGAGCTAGCCCCAACTTGGGTCACAAAAAACAGCTATGTCCATGTGGCGGCCCTGAGGCTCAGTCGCCACAGAGGTACTGCACCTCCTCCTGAGGTGTGGTGCCCCACCATCCAGGTAAGTTGGAGGCTCCTGACCACGCTCCAACACTCGCACCCCACACAACAGAGTAGTTCAGCAAAGCCACATTGCGTCTCATTGCTTAGAGAGTAGCAGAGCATCTTTGGTGGTTCCCTGCTTGGAACACGAAACGTGCTGGGAGGCGGGTGGAGTTGAGAATACATAAAAGAGCAGGAAGGCTTAGGATTATAGGTCAGTCTGGGAGAGGAAGCCACTCAGAGAGGAGTGAGGAAAAAAGATCCCCGAGAGAGGGATGGAGGAAGGAGGTGCTGCAGCAGATCTGAGTGACCTGGGTCTGCTGGCACGGGAAAGGAAAGAAGGAGAAAGACATTGAACTGAAACCTGATCTTCCATAGGAGAGAGAGATTAGAACGGAACGAAGGAGTAAAAGGGAACAGAGAGGACGTGGGTTAGAGGAAGAACCCAGCCTAGAAGTTCTAAGTGCAAGGCCGGGGCCCGGTCCCCGAGGTTGTATGGACATTAATGGTCCTGCAGCAGACACCAGTGGAGTAGTGGGCTGGAGGTTGACTGAGTCCCTGACCCGGAAGACACAGTACGGAGGCGGGCACCTGTGTGTACTACAGACTGTGAGTAAAGCTTTGGAACTACAAGCCCTGGTGTCCTCCATTGATTCTTGTGCCTCTCCTCTAACTCCACACCTACACTGCCCTGGGGCTACAGCTCCACCTGTGGGGAGCTTCACCATCTTGGCTGCAACACACCTCCAGCCCCAGAGGATCTGCATGCAGCATCGGCCTAACATCTCACTTGCCGAACACCACAGGTGGCGTCACAAACTATTCATTCAAATGATTACATTCCCCCGTTACTTGGGCGCCCAGGGCCACAGACCGGGTCCCCGCTGCTGTGACACATCCCGCTGCTACCAGCCCGGTACCGAGTACCCTACAGTCCTGGGAGGGCAACCCATCCATAGCAACCATTGATACTTGCAGTTTGGTGCACACGGTCTGTGCAGTCTCTTTTCAGAGTGATTCTGGCTTGCCTATCTCTCCAGCTCCAACACAACACAACCCACTCTCCTCAGCTTCCCCTTCTAAGGCCTCTTTCACACTTCAGTTTTTTGTGTCAGTTAAAATCCGCCAAAAAGGCGGACAAGCGGATCCATTCTTAACTGATGTGAACGGATGCCACAGGATCCGTTTTTTGACGGATCCACAAAATGAAGAAATTTAAAGGAACCGCTGGCCGGGAAGGAGAGAGAGAGAGAGAGAGAGAATTTTTTTTTTGTCCGGCACCCTGACAAAATTTCGGGTTAAATCAGTGTCTGGAGGATCCGCCGCCCAAAAAAACGTTGCAAGCTCCGTATGGAAATCTTTGAGGATGTTGACGGACAGCAACATTATGGCGGATCCGCACAAAAACGGATGCAACGGACGGCAATCCGTCAAGATCCGCCAATAATGAAAGTCAATGGGGAAATGGGGAATGGGGGAAAAAAGTCAATGGGGAAAAAAACGGATCCGCAAAAAAAAATTTTTTTTTGCGCATCCGTTTTTTTTCAAAACCTGGCGGATTTTGACTGATTGTAAAAAACGGAAGTGTGAAAGAGGCCTAACTTACCAGTGAACACATGGCCAGGTCCTAGTCAAAACTAACCAGGTGCACCTAATCAGGACTGTAGTGTTAGGATATAACCCAAAGCCCACCTGGCTTACCCATAGTACATATAGGAAAAAGGGAGTTATTAATAAATTCGAACAAATAAGGGCTCTTTGGAATGTTACCCTGGGACTTGCGTCAAGAGAACTGGTGAGATATAGGTTGCGATTGATCTGATTAAGATGGTGGGATAGGGGAAGGGTTTTATTGATAAAAACATCAGTATAATAAATAGGGAAAATGAGAAGAGTAAAGTATGACTCACTATTGCTAGTTATAGTTGAGGTTTATGCTAAGTAATCAGTATGGGACACAATAGTAAAGTGATTACTAATACGATCTTTATTGTTAAATTCATAATTCTTGGTAAAAAAGGAGGTTTGCTAGGTTTTGTACTTAATAAGGTGACACTTGTTTTGCTTTGTCTTAGGTTATGCATAGTATTGTTATAATTTTGATATAGGTGTTGTAAAACCAATCTGAAAAACAAATTAAAATAAAATTGAAAAGTTATGTTTTTATTAATCTTGCAATTTTCACACTGGCCAGTGTGAAAGTTGTAAGATTTCTATTTTCTTTTTTAATTAAGATTGTGATATATTAAAACAAAAAATGACAAACACAGACATGGTGATTTTCATTTTTTTTACCGTATATACTCGAGTATAAGCCAAGTTTTTTACAGCACATTTTTTGTGCTGAAAATGGCCCCTAGGCCTATACTAGTGTGAAGGTCCAGAAGATGGAGGGGGATCGGCAGATCAGTGGGTTACAGGAGGCAGGAGCCAGCTGCTGCGGCTAATTTATGTGCCAGCTGCTAAAGAGAAATTAATATTCACTGCACTGGCAATGAATATTCATTTCTCTGTAATAGCATGCACAGTGTCAGCTGCAGCAGCCGGCTCCTGCAGCTGTCGGGCAGTCATGCGTGCCTGCTACGTAAAAGAAATGAATATTCACTTCTCTCCACTCCCATTTCTCTTAAGTAGTGAGCATACGTGACTGCCCGGCACCTAACACTCTGCACGCTACTTAATAGCAATGAACACTCACTGCACTCCATGCACATAGTTCTGGCATGGGGAGCGGTGAGCATTCCAGCAGCTGTGCTCTGCTTGCAAGCAGTGCATGACATCCTTGCAATGCACTGCTTACAAACATAAAGCAACTGCTGGCACCGGAACAAGACACTGCGAGGGAGCGCAGGAAGGTAAGTAGGATGACTTTTTTATGTTTTTTGATATTAGCCATGCATACAAGGATAGGGATGAGGAGCCATGCATACCAGGATAGAGATGAGAAGCCATGCAGATCAGGATTGGAATGAGTGGCCATGCAGACCAGGATAGGGATGAGGGGATAATGCATACCTGGCTTATACTCTAGACAATAAGTTTTCCCATTTTTTTGTGGTAAAATTAGATGTCCAGCTTATACTCGGGTCAGCTTATACGGTAGTTTTTGGTTTTTTTCTTCCCTTCTTCCAACTTTCTTATTTTCTACATATTCTTATGTGGGCTTGTTTTTTGTGGGACGAGTTGTACTTTTGAATGACAAGACAAGATGTACTGTAAAATGGGAAAAAAAATCCAATTCCAGAATGTTTTTTGGGTTTTTTACTTACCATGTTCATTATATGATAAAACTGACATGGCAATTTGATTCTCCGGGTCAGTTCGAGTACGCAGATACCAAATGTCATGATCCAGGATGGGGTTTCGCTTTGGCCTGTCCTGGTCTGACTGGGGGTTAATTGTTCCACCTCTCCCTGGCAGGGGGTGGCTATTTAATGCTCACTGGACCTAGGTCCGGTGTCAGTTATACTCCTGCCCTCAGCTGAGTTAGTTGACCTTGTGCATACGTGTGCCTTGTGCCTGATATCTTGCTTGCTTGTTTGGTTTTGATCCGGTTCTGTCCCTGTTACAAGTTCTGCCTGTCCCTCTTGTACTGCGCTACCTCTCATGTATGACTCTCTGCTTGTGACCTGACTTCTCTCTGCTCGTCCCCTTGGTACCTTGTCACCCTCTTGTGTATGACCTTTGGCTTTGTCTGACCTCCGGTCTGTTTACCCCTCCTGTACCTCTCTGTCTGTACCGTGAATGACCTCCATTTTGCCCGACTGAGTTTTCTACCTTCTCTGAAAGCAGGACGCTAAGCCCCGCCCCCTTGCAGTCACATGACCGTAGGTCCCGTGCCGGCTTGCTAAACTTCATCACTCAGGTCCTGTGCACCTATACTTTCTGGCTATCCTGGTCCCCAGGGGTTCCTACAGTACGGGTGAGTCCCTGCTCAGCGGAGGCTGTACGCCGATGCAGTCAGGATCCTGATACCAAACATATAGTCTTTTTTTTTTTCATTTAAGTGGGGGGAAAAAAACAGAAATTTATAAGAAAAACAAATGAATTTGCTTTTGTTGCTATTTTCCGTGACCCATTTTCATTTTTCGAGGTATGGAGCTATGTGAGGATTTATTTTTTGCGCACTCTGCTGACATTTTTACTGATACCAGTTTGAGGTAGATATAATGGTTTGATCACCTCTTATTGCATTTCATTGCAATGTTGTGGCAGCCGAAAAAAGCTTGGTTTTGGCTTTGCATTTTATTTTTTTCTTGTTACGTTGTTTACCAATTGGATTGATTTACATTATACAGTCATATGTTAAAGTTTGGGCACCCCTATTAATGTTAACCTTTTTTCTTTATAAGAATTTTGGTTTTTGCAACAGCTATTTCAGTTTCATATATCTAATAACTGATGGACTCAGTTATATTTCTGGATTCAAATGAGGTTTATTGTACTAACAGAAAATGTGCAATCTGCATTTACACAAAATTTGACCGGTGCAAAAGTATGAGCACCCTTATCATTTTCTTGATTTGAACATTCCTAACTACTTTTTACTGACTTCCTGAAGCACTAAATTGGTTTTGTAACCTCATTGAGCTTTGAACTTCATAGCCAGGTGTATCAAATCATGAGAAAAGGTATTTAAGGTGGCCACTTCAAAGTAGTTCTCCTATTTGATTCTCCTATGAAGAGTGGCATCATGGGCTCCTCAAAACAACTCTCAAATGATCTGAAAACAAAGATTATTCAACATAGCTTTTCAGGGGAAGGATACAAAAAGTTGTCTCAGAGATTTAACCTGTCAGTTTCCACTGTGAGGAACATAGTAAGGAAATTGAAGAACACAGGTACAGTTCTTGTTAAGCCCAGAAGTGGCAGGCCAAGAAAAATATCAGAAAGGCAGAGAAGAAGAATGGTGAGAACAGTCAAGGACAATCCACAGACCACCTCCAAAGACCTGCAGCATCATCTTGCTGCAGATGGTGTCACTGTGCATCGGTCAACAATACAGCGCACTTTGCACAAGGAGAAGCTGTATGGGAGGGTGATGCGAAAGAAGCCGTTTCTGCAAGCACGCCACAAACAGAGTCGCCTGAGGTATGCAAAAGCACATTTGGACAAGCCATTTACATTTTGAAAGAAGGTTCTGTAGACTGATGAAACAAAGATTGAGTTGTTTGGTCATACAAAAAGGTGTTATGCATGGAGGCTAAAAAACACAGCATTCCAAGAAAAACACTTGCTACCCACAGTAAAATTTGGTGGAGGTTCCATCATGCTTTGGGGCTGTGTGGCCAATGCCGGCACCGGGAATCTTGATAAAGTTGAGGGTCGCATGGATTCAACTCAGTATCAGCAGATTCTTGACAATAATGTGCAAGAATCAGTGACGAAGTTGAAGTTACGCAGGGGATGGATATTTCAGCAAGACAATGATCCAAAACACCGCTCCAAATCTACTCAGGCATTCATGCAGAGGAACAATTACAATGTTCTGGAATGGCCATCCCAGTCTCCAGACCTGAATATCATTGAACATCTGTGGGATGATTTGAAGCAGGCTGTCCATGCTCGGCGACCATCAAACTTAACTGAACTGGAATTGTTTTGTAAACAAGAATGGTCACAAATACCTTCATCCAGGATCCAGGAACTCATTAATAGCTACAGGAAGCGACTAGAGGCTGTTATTTTTGCAAAAGGAGGATCTACGAAATATTAATGTCACTTTTATGTTGAGGTGCCCATACTTTTGCACCGGTCAAATTTTGTTAAAATGCAGATTGCACATTTTCTGTTAGTACAATAAACCTCATTTGAATCCAGAAATATAACCGAGTCCATTAGTTATTAGATATATGAAACTGAAATAGCTGTTGCAAAAAACAAAATTGTTATAAAGAAAAAAGGTTAACATTAATAGGGGTGCCCAAACTTTAACATATGACTGTATTTGATAGATCGGACTTTTACAAAGTGATACCAAATGTGTATTTTTTATTTTTGTAATTGTTTTATTTTTAAAGGGGCAAAAGGGGCAATTTGAACTTGTGTGTTTTTTTATATTTTTTAAATGCTTTCCTGTATTTAATAGTCCTTTAAGGGGACTTGATGCTGTGATCGTCCAATCACTTGTGCTATACATAGCAGGGCATCAGCACTGCTATGTATAGAGAAAATTACAAACTCTTTTGAACACCAGCTGCGGGCTGCATTTCACATGAGTATCGTAATGACAGCAGACCCCAAGCTGTGATGACAACCCATTGGCGCCCTGCGATCATGTCACAGGCACACCCACTGGCACCTGAAATGATGCGCCCCCTGCCTTCTGGAGTGTGCTGCTGTCAGAGGCATGCAATGGTTAAGACATATGATTTTTCTGATTTAATAAGCTATCATAAGTCCTTTCTGGACCGTCCTAGGGTGTCAGATCCAACCGGGCCCCTGTTACACACCAAACACAGGTTTGCTATCTGTTTCTTACTAGCTATTCTATGCATCTCCCCACCGTGAGGGGCTAGAATGGATCAAGATCCTGGAAGGCATTCGGTCCGTTCTTGAGATCTCGGAAATATACACAATGTACGGCTAAGACGTATAGTATCTCTTTAATGAGTCATAGCTGACTTAAAGCAATTTTGACTGATTGGTACTCACATGGCAGCAAGCCTTTTGTTTTGCTCTGAGCTGGTCAAGGTGTTAAGGTACTGTCACACTTAGCGATGCACCAGCGATCCCGACCAGCGATATGACGCGGTCAGGATCGCTGGTGCATCGCTAAGTGGTCGCTAGTGCGCTGCCACAAAGGCAGATCTCACCAGCGACATAGCAGCGACATAGCAGCGGTCGGGGGTCGCTACTTACCTGTCAGACGAGGCGATCCTGACGTCCTCTCGCCCGCGTCCATTCGTCACTTGTCGGCACCACAGGAAGCTGACGACGAGAAACGGTCCAGGACGTTCTCGCGCGATCAGCAATAATCAGCGGGGGAGCCGGTCGGAGATAAGTATCAGACATAGCGATATCGCTAGCAATATCGCTGCTGCGTCACAAAACCAGTGATGTTACAGCAATATTGCTAGCGATATTGCTTAGTGTGACAGGCCCTTAAGATCTGTAACTCACAGCCCTTTGACTCTGGACCCCCTGCTGCTAGGTGTTCGCTTACAAATGCCTACTGAAGAGGCTTTATAATGTCATGCAAGTAGGATACAGATGATTGACTTTCAATTATATCTCCAATATTATTCACACTTCTTTTTAATAGTAAAAAAAGTTCAAAAAAGCACATAATATAAAGTTAGGGACAGGAAGTATAAAGTCCCCCCTAAATATTTTGTTCAAAATATGAGGTGGAGTACTTCCATAACATGGAAATGATAAAAGAGCTAAGGAATTGGAGTAACCATAAACCACCAAACAAGAATGTATAATAAAAACAGTATTATTAATAGGATAAAAAATTAATCACCAATAAAAATAAATATGCAAGTTTAAGGGTATGTGCACACGTTGCGGATTCATGTGCGGATTTTTCCACACAGGATCTGCAGAATACGCAGGTCAAAATGCCTGCGTTTTACCTGCGGATTTAGTGCGGATTTCGCCTGCGTTTTTACACCTGCGGATTCCTAGAATGGAATAGGTGTAAAAACGCTGTGGAATCCACACAAAGAATTGACATGCTGCGGAAAATAAACTGCTGCGTTTCCGCGCAGAATTTTCCGCAGCATGTGCACAGCGGTTTTTGTTTTCCATAGGATAACATGGTACTGTTCATCCCTTGGAAAACTGCTGCGGATCCGCAGGGCCAAATCCGCTGCGGATCCGCACACGAATCCGCACCGTGTGCACATAGCCTTAGGAGGAGAAAAAATTGGACAGTATCGTAATCCAGAGCAAAGACAGACGCCAAACAGCACATGGGAAACTCATGCATGTTAGGTCAACCCTACAGTCTGTCATGGTACAAGCACCAGCAGGATGATCGAAGACCATTCCTAGGTTTCCAATGCCAGCACTTTGCTCTTGCTATACACAATATTACTTGACATAAAAATGGCTTCTTACCACTTGCAATATTCACTATATCAAGAAGATTGTTTTTTGTTTCATTTTTTTTTGCAGAAAAATAATAAAATATTGAAGGAAAACAGTTTGCAGTGTAACATGCAATTACGTTCTCTCTTTTTTTTCTGAGACATCAGCAATGAAAGCTGGGGACTTGGAAGCAATTAGATACACCTTTCATACTTGTAGTGGTGGATTTACTGCATGTAAATTAGTAAATCAGAAAAACCGTAATCCTGCGTATGCTATAATCAAGCCAGATTCTCCAAAATTTACAGTACTTTATCATGAAATCAATGACAGCCTAGAATCCATAAAAAAGCAAATTGAACTGCAGAAAATGTAATTCAGTTTGCAGTAATAATATGAGCGAAAACCACATGGGTAAGCACTCCAGCATGCGAAGGGAGGTGCTCTATTGTTACAACGCTGTGACTTTACTGCACGGCCTGACATTGATTTCTCCAGGTAATAGAACAATAGATGCATTTCAATCCATCTTGATAATATTGTAACCAATGAGCTATCTCAGTAACCACGGTAACCAGTGTTCCTACACTGTGCAATGGTAATGATATCACTGCCACAGTGTTACCTTACAAGGGTGAGCAATACAATGTGGAAATCCAGATTACTTTGGCTATATGCAGCATTTTCCCCCAAAATACAAGTTGTGACATCATATATTGATGTTTTAACATTTATAAATATATGGCTTCAAAAAGGTACATTCCAGGTCTCGAACAGAGCATATCAAGTAAAGCTCTCATCTCAGCTATTAATATTTTACAACAATAAACTTTCAAAAAAAAATCTAAAAGGATCATAGCAGTATATTAGACCTCTAAACCACTGTCTTTCAGTGAAAATAATACCAAAAGGTAGAAAAAAAGATGCAAAGAGCACAGAAAACCTAGTCTGGTCAGTGCAACACAGAGAACTACTTGTTATGGTGTAACATTAATATGAACATTAATATGGACACCAGGATCCACGATGTTTCAGCAGAGTGCCCAGAACATTACACCTCCTCCATTTGTCCTCTTCCCATAGTGTGCCCTGGAACTCTGTCAAAACTTGAAGCTTCTGGGTTCCAATGCAAAATAGCCAACAGAGCCATTAACTATCACGAATCTTTAATAGTATTGTTTTTTTACATGGGCAAGAGGGACCTGTTGGGACCCCTATGAAACATACCCCGGGTGCAACAGTATTCATTGGAGTTTCACCCTTGATGGTGCCATCTCTTCCTCTTGAAAGTGACAAATAACATAATTTATCTGGTTGGGCCACCTTCTTCTCTTGCTCCATGGTTCATATCTGACTCTCATGTGTCATTGTTGATGGTGAATTGGATATAACATTAGCACGCTAGCAATATAGCTCCAGATGTAACAATATGTGTATTCTCACAATGACAACTTTCTATGACTGATTAGTATGGTATTTTTTTTTTTTTAACACTTTGAGCTATGATAGCTAATCTACGGAATCAGACTATTGTAGCTAGCATGAAAGCTTTTCCTCCCCACAAGAATCCATAGGCCTTGAGACCTATCGACCGCAGTTCACCGTTGTCCTTTCTGTGCCAATTTTTAGTAGGTACTAACCACAAAAACCCACTGTTATTCTAATGAGGTCTCAAATGCAAAAGCAAAGTGGGCAGTTTTGTAGGTGAACTTTGGTGAATTGAAAGTGATCTTATATATCTCAATGGTGGGAATTAAAGAGTTGAAACATCACTACCAAATGGCACTAAAAATATGCAGCTGTTTCTTTTCTGTTCACATCTTAAGGTAACCTAAAAAATCAGTCAAGATAGGTCTAATTCGGATTGACAGTATGTGTGCTGTACATGTGCAAAAAGAAAAGCACACAGTTTAGTGAATGGGTCTATACATATGAGCATGTTACCACATGAACCTAATCCGTGTGAAAAAAAAAGGCATGCACTCTTCTGTTTTTAGGATGAGCCTTGCCTATAGAACGTAACAGTGCATAAGAAAATGCAAAATATGATTTTTCAGATGAATTTTATGTTGATGTGCAAAACTAATAGCATAAGGATGAGCATGTGTCCCAATATTTTTGGATGGGCTTGTGGAGATGAATGTGTTCAGAAGGACCAAAAACAAAAAAAAAAACGAAGCACTAAAAACATATGGACAAAAAAATACTCTCATTTTAACCCGGTTTGTACTGTACAATATCTGCATGGAATCCAGGTTTTAATTAACCAAATGCAGCAATAGGACTTTTTATTATTTTGTAATTGTGGATGTTTAAACAAATGTCATACACATGTCAAAAACGGATAGAAGTGTGAAATACAGGTGGGAAAATTAGAATAACGGAGGAACAGAACACTATTCAGATACGCTCATTTGATCCCATGCTTAGCAAACAAAAAAGTAGACGGACTTTAAGGAAAATCATCCAACCCTCACCGAACACCTTGAAATGCGGCGTGCCGGCTTGCCAACATCTGTGGCCAACCCCATTAATGTTATCATCATATACAGCCATAAATTTGATCTAGAATCTAGTAAAAAGCCTGTCAAGGGAGGACTCTGTTACGTAAAAAAGTAAAGGAAGAACCAACCAAGTTTTAATAAGTACTGTGGAATTGGGGACCTGGCATCTAAAGAAATCACTAAATGTGTGTTTAGGGTGCTGTAGAAAATGAGAACCTACACAAATGCCTTCATGACAGTGACAGATGATTTCAGTGGGTTTGACACAATGTCAAAACAAGCAGCACATATTGGACAAGCCCTCTGGACACGTTATATGATAAGTGCCCAAATACAGTCATCTTATGGGATATTCCTCAGACAGGAATACTCTGTATAAAGCAATGTAAGCCTTATTACTTTACCTTCAGATTTGTGAGTGAAATGATTTCTTGCTGATGAAGGAAGCTATGTAGTTATACTTGTGGCAATCACATTTCAGTTTATGAGAGCAATAACATTTCCACTTTAGTGAAGTGAGTAAAATGTAATGCTCGTGTTATTTATCTAAATCTGCCATGATTAGGAAGACAACTTTGTGAAGTTCTTAACTCTTTAAGCAGAAATATTAATGTTTTTTCTACTATATTTACTGAATAATTACATTGAGGAGAAAAAAGTGTTCTGTAAAACTGGAAATTCCTATTTTCATCTATGTTGAAAAAGAGAAAAAAAATGAAACTAAAGTGACAAGTTTCAGTAAAAGTCTTTTGAGAGGTCACAGTTTCTTTTGTTAAAATGTTATTTCCATCATGTACATGTAGGGGAATAGACTGATACGTGGACCTGTCTGATGAAAAAGGCAAATGTAAAATGTAAAGCATACAATGCTTTATTCTAACTTGTATACATGTGGGGAAACAGCAAGAATTAGTTAGAGACAGTGTAGTACTGAGTTTAGAGGGAGACACAGGATGGTGAGAAAAGGACCTAATAGCAGCTGAACTTGGAAACGCCATGTCATGGTGGGCGGAGTTGCGGGGACTGAGAAGGGGAATTCCGGAAGAAAGGGAATAAAAGGAGGGAGAGTCCCAGGGTGAGACAGACAGTCGGGGGGGTGGCCCTGACAGGACAGCTGCCGGCAGAGGACATCTGGGGTACCGGACGGCTGGACCCTGAAGAGGTAGTAAGTGTCGCAGCGGACAGACGGGCTCGACCAGGGGAAGCGCTGTGGCCATTGATTTAGACAGGCACAGTGAAAGAACCTAGAGGGCCGTCGCATCGGGAACAGGAGAAGGAGGAGGTGACAGGTACCCAGGCCAGTGTACAGGAGCTGTCATATTGCTGTGGATGTCAGAGAAGACAACCAATAAAGAGGACCTGATTGAATGTTCATCTGCATCTGGCTCCAGTCTTTTCGCAACTGGAAGGGACCACCCCCCCAGTCAGCACACGATCCTACATACATTTATGGTATAGCCACTAAATATGCCATAAATGAGTAGTAGCTGTGGAAACAGTGGGAAATGGCTGCGTCTATTTCAAAAACATGCTTCTGGAACTCACTGAAGAGGTGATCAGAATTCCCTTGGAATCTTAGGTGCCACAAAACACCCCACCCAATCGAAGTAACCACAAGAAATACTGATAATTACAAAAGAGCATATTTTTGGTGAATAGAGTCTGTGGTATTTATTAATGGGTTACTTTGTAATAAAACATTATTAACAAATATTTAAAATACAAAGTCACATATAAATTACCAATAACTTTGAATAAAATGGTGTCCACCCAGCCTTAGTTGGGTGAACCACCAAACTAATTAAAACCACGACTTATAACAATGACCAGAGGAGGAGGGTAGGCAAGGAGCTGCTTCCATCTACTTCACCGACTGGCATTGACACCGATGTCTGTAAAGCTAGGTTTAGATCCATCTTCTGCTGCCCGCCAATTGAGGATCTGCCAATCGGGAAAATGTCAGCAAAATCTGCCCCGTCAGCTGATCGCCTAAAAGAATTATTTAACAAAGGTGAGGAGCAATAACCCCAACCCCCATGGAGAGGTGAAATATGTCAAACTGTAACTAATTCTGAGGTAAAAATAGGAGGCGAATAATGGATAATATGAATTAATCAGAGACCTTAAATCATGTAAAATCAATAAAGGAGAAATAGTGTAGGGTTCCATGAATCCATGAGTCTCCAAAGCTATTTGCTCTAAAGGGGTCCTATCCATTCATTTGTAGAGGTATTTCAGCCACCTCTAAACTGAAAGCAAATGGGGTCCTGTAATTAAGACAGATGCCGGTACTATTGGTGGCATCCACACCTACTATACATTTGTAGCCTATCTTTTGGAAATGCCATATAAGATGCCAAGATGGAAACACCCTTTTAAGTGTTAATTGTCACGTCGCCATTGGACTCGGTGGCTGGTGCTCCTGCTTCGGCCGCTGGGAGGCAACAGACTCCTTCGACTGGTGGTGACGGTGATAAGAGGGCTATATCCTCATTTGGTCCCGCTCCTTTGACACATACCTCTGTCATTGGGCATCGCCATGTTTCTCCTGTGGGTGATGTTAGTGACAGAGAAGGGGTCCCTGCGCAGGCGTCTGGTGGGCGGAGGCTTCGCTCTTCTGTCAGAGGTAAAGTGGTTGGTGCCAGTCGTGCATCGCCATCTAGCCTGGTTCTGGGGATGGTCCAGATTAGGTCATCAGGCTGTGAGCCTGAGAGGTAGCCGTGTCCTTCAAATACTTTGTAGCCTGTCCTGCAGGCCACCAGATATAGTCTTGGTTTCCCCAGCGATCTAGTGTTTAATTGCTATTTTGACTCTGACCTTAGCTTGGATTTTTCGACCCTTCTACAGTCTGCCGATTTTGTACCTCTGCTGCTCGCTCTGTTTTGACTCTGACCTTAGCTTGGATTTTTCGACCCCTCTACAGCCTGCCGATTTTGTACCTCTGCTGCTCGCCCGGTTTTGACTGACTCCTGACTACGCTTTTGGTTCCGTTTATTAGTCCCTTCCTAGCGACCGTCCTGCTCCGGTCCACTGCTCTCATAGGCAGCTACCCCTTGGGCTCCGCTGTAATTCCAGATCCCTGTATGGGGGTAAAGGATCTCGGAGTGCTGTCTTACTTGCAGCTCAGATTCGCAACAGACGGATGTTACATTAAATATCAGACTTGTCTCCAAGTACGCAGTTCCTTTTTAGCATCTTATTACTATTTTTCGAACAGATTTTATCTTCCAAATGGATATTGAATTTCTTACCATTTCTAAGACTCTAAATGGAAAAATAAGTATAAATTAAAGAGGGAATCTCTGAAAAGTAGTGAAATAAAACGGTCATCTAATTAGTAATCCACTACAAATATATCATCATAAAGTAAAACATTCGCTAGAGGGCTGTATGTACAATGATAAAAAATATACTAAATATTAATCCCTAGATCAGTGGGTTGTCATATTTCTATAGGCCTAATTGTGAGAGGATCGGTAATGATAAAGAAACATTTTTTCATTTTTTTCAGAAATAATTATAGCTAAGAAAAACCTGAAGTGTTGAGTGAACAGAAAACCTTAAATGTAGTATTCACAATTACATGTTTTTTATGTAACCAAAGTAATATGGGATGGGATAGAACTTGTAGATTTCAGGTCCCTTTATCGTGACATGTGAATGGCAAAGAAAACCATTGTGCCTTTTTTGTATGAACTGGGTTTGCTACTCTTTATAGTAAAATGCTCCAACGTGTGTATACATTTTCACTTCATTATAAATTCATGGAAACCTGTACACTTGTTACAGCAGAAGTATGGCAGAAAGTGGAAAGATATAACAGCAGGCCTGTGTTACACTGGTCTCCATGGTAACATGTTAAATGAAGCACTTATGGATGTCAAGCGTTTCGCCGTAATCCAAAGACTGACATCAATAGTGAATTTACCATCAAGGCATGGTTCCTTTACCTTTTAGAAGGTCAATGTGTGAACTTTCATTTCATGCTTGATTCGACTGCTAATTAAATGGAGTTCCATAAAAAAAAGTTTATGTTGGCCTGCATGTTCTAATACCTCCTACTTATTTTCTATTAGCACTGCTACATCCTTATCCCAATCAGCCATGATTGTTTTCTTCCATGACACCAATTCCCATGACTTAACAGCACCATTATTAAGTACTTGGAAGAGAACAGAAATTACTTTCTGTTCTAGTTCTCCTACAGACTCAGACAGGAGGTTACAAGAAGTCATGGCTCATACAAGATTAGATATTGCTTGCTTTCCATTATATCGAAATCGTTCTCAAAATAATGTTCCGTCTAGATAGCGACTATATGTGATGTTTTCAAAATCGTAATAAAAACACAAATACATCACCACTCATTATTCTTTGAAACTAACTACAATTGTACTGCGAGATAGAAAAAGTACACTGGGTGGCAATCTGTTTTACGGTTTACATACAGTAAATGTTAGCGTATTTAGGGTACATCTGATCCTAATTTTGGACTTATTCTTGGCCTAAAGCCCACTAGTCAACTCTGCCCCAAAAATTATATCAGAGATTTTATTTAGTAATTTTCTTTGTATGTATGGCCTTTAGACATTTCAACACAAGTAGAAGTAGTTCACTTAAAGGGTAAATTCAGACAATGAGTATTTGATGCATTTTTTACAGTATATTTTTGTGCTGAAAAAAACCCCCACAATGTAACACTTCTAACAAAGTATATGGGATTTATACATAGATCTCATACCCATTGTGCTTCTTATTAATGCTGTGAAATATGACCTGGTATCTAATTTTGGCAACGGGAAATATATGTACCGTATTATTTCAAAGTTTCCTCATAGAATTAAATGAGATGAATCAGAATCTAAAAAAAGAAAAAAATATATATGTATGTTTTAATTGCATTTTTTTGGGTGAATATGCAATGACAGCATATGATCTTCACATGACCGTCAAAGTAAGTAAAAGAAAGTATCTAAAACAAAACAGTTTTATTTAAAATATATGGAAGGGATACAAAAACTGGAGCTGAAAAATGGCAATAAAAATGCATAAAAAACCCACTAAAAATGCAATGAAAAACCTACTAACCTAATTGGTTCTGAAATGATGCGCAAAAGTTGCACCATCAAAAAGGCACCAAATAGTCTTAGCGAGAATGTTGCCTCAAGAAAAATGTTATAATCACTTGTCATCACTCAAAGCGTGAGGATATTTTACCAATCTTTCAGAATGTTGTCAAGCATGCAGTTCTCTAGAAGTTCCAGGGACATGTTCTTTTGGGTCCATAAGATGGCGTAGTGCTGGAGCTGGTGCAGAGCCTTGGCAAACAAGGACTGAGGAATTTGGTTGTATTAGCAACAAGCAATCCTTTTATACAGGCAAAGAAATTGCCCTTAATTAGTGCCAATCAATGATCTAAAAATTCAGCTGGCGCTTTACTATACATGTCGCAAATATCGTACTTTTTTTTTGCAACAATGATCAGGAGGGTGATCATTCGTTTCCCCTCTTCCATACAGTATACATTACTACCAGCAGCACATTCCTAGTTTACTCAAAAGGGATGTGCTGATGACAAATTCGAGAGAACTCTTTTTGGACTACTGGGCAATGATCAGGAATGAATGAATGACAATTATCGTCCCAGTAAATAGCCTTTAAGGCATTGACTTGTCCAGAATTTACTATGGCACATAGTTAAATCTAAAACATCATTGCTTCATAAAAATATCTTTTTCAAATGGCAGCCTTTGAAAGACAGATCTACCAAATGTTCTAGATGCTAGGCAAAAACAGAACATTGATCTTACTGTAAGTATTCAAAAAAGAACTTTGGTGTCTCCAATAACATCATTCTGTCAAATCCACTATAATACAAATAAGGGAGCTTAAAGTAACAGGTTATTAAAAAATATAGTCAAGCATCATGTTTTTAATATAGTAATTTAAGGTCTTTTAGTGGCTAGGTTTTAACATGGCAATAGACCATAACGTCCTCACATCACTAGCATTTTAGTCAGCTGCCAGAGCCTCAATGACTACAGTATTTAATTATCAAGCTGAGCACTACGGGACTAGAGCCACTTCAATGTATGAACCATCTTCTTGCGATATGTAAATCTTTAAAATACAGAAGTTTTGCTATGCAGTTTGTAAAACTGCTTTATTTCAAATATCCTGACAGACAGGAAAAGTTGGATAACACAGAAGAGCCTCAATTACATATATACCCAAAGTCAGTGTCGGGTAGGGGTGCCAAAGGTCCAACAGTAACCTTGATTCTTGAGGCCCACTGTTCAGCAACATGCAAATATTACATTACCCTCATTCACAAATTTACCTCTGCTTTTATATAAATTATAAACAGTATAGTTTATTAGCCCCTTCATGACATTTGACATGTTTACGTCATGGTCGGGTAGGGGTCCCGCAAAATTCTGTAAATTTATGTCATGACGATCATGCGGGCAAAAAACAAGTCCACGCATGACTCTCTTAAATCCAAGCAAAATCCAAAAAATATCATGTACCATACATACATGGAAACCTGTCTGTCACACAACTCTCCTACACATGGTAGGAGGTGCACAGAAAAAGCATAATTGAGAGGATTAAATTCTAACTAAATTATAGTTTATTACATATTCCCAATACAAAATAAATAGTAAATTCAGGCTATGTGCCCACGTATGCAGAAAATTTCTGCATGAAAACCGGACTCCTTCCCAGAAAACGCGGGTTTTTTTCCGCGTGTTTTCTATGCGTTTTTTTCCGCGCGTCCCCAGTCTCATAGAAAATAGCTAGAAATGCGGATTTTTATGCAAAATTAATGAGCATGCTGCGTTTTTTACCATGATGCGTTTTTTTTGCGGAAAAAACACATCAATATGCACAAAAAGTGCAGAATTCATTAAAATGAATGGGATGCTTCTTGTAAGCGTTTAAGCGTTTTTGCTGGTAAAAACGCGAAAAAAACACTTACATGTGCACACAGCCTCAAAGTAACCTCAAATGTGAGAGACACTAATGGTTACGAACGTCTTTACTCACACAATGAAGTATAAATAATCCTCATGAATTCATACACTGCTAAAAAAAATAAAGTGAATACTTAAACAACAGAATATAACTCAAAGTAAATCAAACTTCTGTGAAATCAAACTGTCCACTTAGGACGCAACACTGACAATCAATTTCACATGCTGTTGTACAAATGGAATAGACAACAAATGGAAATTATTGGCAATTTTCAAGACACACGCAATAAAGGAGTGGTTCTGCAGGTGGGGTCCACAGACCACATTTCAGTACCAATGCTTTCTGGCTGATGTTTTGGTCACTTCTGAATGTTGGTTGTGATTTCACACTCATGGTAGCATGAGACGGACTCTACAATCCACACAAGTGGCCAGGTAGTGCAGCTCATCCAGGATGGCACATCAATGCGAGCTGTGGCAAGAAGGTTTGCTGTGTCTGTCAGCGTAGTGTCCAGAGGCAGGAGACGCTACCAGGAGACAGGCCAGTATACCAGGAGACATGGAGGGGGCCATAGGAGGGCAACAATCCAGCAGCAGGACCACTACCTGAGCCTTTGTGCAAGGAGAAACAGGAGGAGCACTGCCAGAGCCCTGCAAAATGATCTCCAGCAGGCCACAAATATGCATGTGTCTGCACAAACGGTTAGAAACCGACTCCATGAGGATGGTCTGAATGCCCGACGTCCATAGATGGGAGTTGTGCTCACAGCCCAACACTGTGCAGGACGTTTGGCATATGCCACAGAACACCAGGATTGGCAAATTCGCCACTGGCACCCTGTGCTCTTCACAGATGAAAGCAGGTTCACAACTGAGCACATGTGACAGACATGAGAGTCAGGAGACACCGTGGAGCGTAATCTGCTGCCTGCAACATCCTTCAGCATGACCGGTTTGGCAGTGAGTCAGTAATGGTGTGGGGTGGCATTTCTTTGGAGGGCCGCACAGCCCTCCATGTGCTCACCAGAGGTAGCCTGACTGCCATTAGGTACCGAGATGAGATCCTCAGACCCCTTGTGAGACCATATGCTGGTGCAGTTGGCCCTGGGTTCCTCCTAATGCAGGACAATACGTGTGAACATGGTCATACTAAAGTGTCCAGTGCACCACAAAAAAACCATATAGCAAAAAGGTCTGTTTAAAAAATAATGTTTTATTGATATATTCATAAAATAAATGAACCATTATCTTACATAATTATCCACAAGGTGCCTCACAACAAGAAAAGAACATTCCAGGCACCATAAATGCATCAAAAGTGCAAATGGATACTATCCCTTTTAAAATCCACTGAGCAGCATATCAAAATACCGCAATACAATTATACATAGTGATGAAACTCCATGCTCCAATGTATCACATATGCAGAGAAGGGAAAAAATTACCCATTTTAAATTCCCATAGTGCTATTCACAAGAAACATAGAGCTTTAACAAAAAGGATTATATTGCATATTACCTTAATTTAGAGACAAAAGTGCAATAGCGCTCAGGAGTCAATAAAGTGCTGCAGTGCTAATGGCGTTATTTCATGCCCCGATGCACGTTTCGTGATTCCTTCTTCAGGGATACACCATATTGCTCGTCTGTCACTACTTAGCAGCAGTGTTCACACCTACTGCATGGTGGACCCCGATCGGCGAACGCACTTTATTATTTATTTTATTTAGTGCGTTCCGCCGTTCCTAACAGTATCTTAGTGTTCCCTTTATTTTTTTAAGCAGTGTATATAATATACAATAAATGAGGTATGAGAATATCTGCCTGAAAATAATAGATACTATCTGGGGCAAAACATTGTGGTTATAAAAAGTGCCTGTATTGAGGTAGGGTCATTAAGAAAACCAAGAGTCTGGAAAAAGTGTGAAGATATTAATTAATCAATATCCTATAATAATGGGCTCTGAGTTAATAACTCTCTGGATTAAGGCAATAAATCACGCATGGCCACATAGTAAAACAATACAGCCAGGCAAGCAAATTTCTCAAGCTGTACTTACATAGTGTGTGGAGTGAGTGCCTTGTCCCTCCACCCCGACATGCGTTTCGTCCACACTTCTTCAGACGTCCCCTGAAGATTAGGTGACGATTACTTAGATTTTTTTATTTTTAGTTAATAAATGGGTAATAACAGTCCAATCCAAGAAAAGAAGCGCAACCCTAGAGCGAAATGGCCGTCGTCTCTTGCACTCCCATTCTCCCGACAAACATGTTTTAATGTTGAAATAAAGATTTGGATTTTACCAGTAAGTGCCATCTGTCTTTTCTTGGATTGGACTGTTAGTACCTTCATTTTCAGGATGGGCACTCGGTTGTTTTTTCCAGTTACCAGCTCGTAATGTGTGAGCGATTGTCACACTGTATGCACTAGCATTGAGGGTCAGGTTCTGTGCGGTGCGGCTTGTATTTTCTTTGAAGTGGAGCTAATAAATGGGTAAAACAGCATCAGAGAGTGTATTTTTTTCAATTAAAGGACTTTTCTGTGTGTTTGTGTGTATCTTTATTAATTTTGATTGCGGGGTTAGTAATTGGGGTGTTTAACAAACGCCTCTCCATTACTAACCCCTGGGCTTGATGTAAGAGGACATAAAACAGCTGACATCAACTCCAAATCTATTACTCCACTTGCCAACGCACCAGGGCAAATGTGAAGAGATGAAACTAAGAGCCAGAATTGGTGCATCTAATGGATGCGCCATTTCTGGGGTGGCTGAGGACTGGTGTTCTTACTCTGGGAGGGGGCCAATATCAATGGCCCCTCCCCCAGCCCTGGGCTTGATGTAAGTGGACATAAAACAGCTGACATCAACTCCATAACTATTACTCCACTTACGAACGCACCAGGGCAAGAGGGAAGAGATGAAACTAAGAGCCAGAATTGGCGCATCTAATGGATGCGCTATTTCTGGGGTGGCTGAGAACTGGTGTTCCTAGTCTGGGAGGGGGCCAATATCAATGGCCCCTCCCCCAGCCTATTAATATCAGCCCTCAGTCATCTATTTTGCTGGTTAGTAAAAATTTAGCAAGTAAATGCTAACAAGTAAAGGCTAAGCAACCAGATTAATAGGCTGGGAATCTTTATGGCTACTGGCCCCTTCCCAGAATATTAACACCAGCCACCATCTGTCTGCTGTCCCTCAGCTGGTTAAGAAAATTAAGGGAGACCCCACGCCTTGTTTAAAATTTATTTAATTTGCGTAATACACAGATGGTGGGTGCTGCCTCCAAATTTCATCAGTGTTGCCTGGTAGTGCTGATAGTAGAGAGACCAGGCAACAATGATGAGAGTTTGATTCACTCGGCACCTGGGAACAGCGCTAACTTTACTGCTTTTCCCAGATGCTGTTATGTGTCACACTATTGTGCACACAGACACAAATCGCATCGGTACTGTTTTTTCTAGTACAGGAAATATTGGGATGTTTAAACAGGCCCAAGTGTGTGATAACAGCCAAACTTAAAAAACTATATAAATCTAGTATCACTGTAATCCCAACAACCCGGAGAGTTGTCTAATCACTTATACTGCACGAGGAATAGCGTAAAAAGAAACAGAACAAATTCTTGACCTGCTATTGATTTGTTCATTCTGTCTCTCAAAGATTGCAGTATGGCTCATATCATATTTATCCTGTGCTCTATGCTGAGCGCTTGCACAAGGGTTTCCATGTAAATCTGTGAAATACGTGATTCAGATGGGATCATCGGAGAAAAATAATGAGGCAGATGGTGGCACTGTGGATTCTGTCTGGCTTCTTATGCGTTAACTGGACCTTTTAGGCCCGGTAGCTTACTTTTTGCAAACAGTTATAATTACAATGTTGTGCATTTTTTATATCTTACTTTGCAATTGTGAAATAAACTTGCAAAAGATTTCCTCCATATGACTTGCACAAGGGCCTATAAGGCCTGTGTTACGTGAAAGTGTATGTTTAAGACATCAAGTATTCTAGGGTTAAGCAAAAGCACAGTCAGACCCCAGTTTTGTGCACCTCTGAAAAGGACACTGCTGAACAGGGGCTAGAAGTAGTCAATAGTAACTCTGCTGCCTTATTATAATGAATGGATCCATCGGGGGGTTCTTTTTAACCATGTCATTCGCAGATTTAGATGGGAACCCCGATGAAAATTCTCATCCTAGAGCACAGGATATGTACAGCATAATCTAAAATTATGTAAAAATTATGTAGAATGTTCCCAATAATAGCTTCATCTCAATTCCATGTTACTAACAGTAGAAAGGCTCTGTAAAAGTGCTATGGCTCCTTGCCCCCTAAAGAATTCCAACAAATTCTGAGCTCTCAAATTCAAATGTCCCTCTCCCTTCTGAGCCTCACAGTGTGCCTAAGCCACATTTAGCATCCACATGTTTAGCATTTCTGTAGCAATGAGAGCAAGCTTAAATTATGGTTGGCACCCTCAAACCATAACAAAATCTTCATTGTTTTCAACTACATACGGGGGTTACTCAGAAGAAAATGGACAATATAATTTGCTGTGCAGTTTCTCCAGTTACCCTTGTGAAAATGCCAAATTTGGGGCTAAACCAACATTTTTGTGGGAAAAAGTAAAATTTTCATTTTTTTCCTTCCACATTGCTTTAATTCCTGTAACACACCTGAACGCTTAATAAACTTCTTGAATGTGGTTTTGAGCACTTTTGTCGGGTGCAGTTTTCAAAATGATGTCACTTTTGGTTATCTTCTGTCATATAGGCCCCTCAAAATCACTTCAAATGTGAAGTGGTCCCTAAAAAAATGTGTTTTGCAAATTTTGTTGGAAAACTGAGAAATTGCTGATCAACTTTCAACCCTTCTAACTTCTTAACAAAAAAAGATGTTTTAAAAAAGATGCTGATGTGAAGTAAACATGTGGTGAATGTTATTTATTAACTATATTGTGTGATACAACTATCACACATGAAGTACAATGTGTCACGAAAAAACATTCTCAGAATCAGTGGGATCCGTTGAAGTGTTCCAGAGTTATAAGCACATGAAGAGAAAGGTCAGAATTGAAAATTTGGCCTGGTCCAGAAGGTGAAGGGGATAAATTAATGATTACTTGTTGCCTTTATATGTACATAATCAAGTGTAATGTTCAGATAGGTGTTTGGGGGGCCCAACTGGGAATTGCCTGCTTCCCTATGGGCCAGTCCAAACCTGCACACAGTACTAGTGAATATGAGTGGGATCTACAATACATTTTTTTGCTGCTACACAATACAACATTCAGGACATTTATGTTTGGGACCACTCTTAAAATGGCCAAGAGCAGCCATTTTTGAACATGGTTTACAGAGAGCATGCACTTTTGTAGTTTGGGCCACAGGTTTGTCCTGGCAAAATATGCCTGTTGCACATTCTGGAGCAAATGAATGACCAGCTACAGAATGAATTTGCTCTAAAAACATGAGAAACCAAGTAAGAACAAAACTTGTAATAAATGTACCTGTCGTTTATATATTAGAGAGACTAAGAGGTAATATAGTGTACTAAGTGAATACAGGGATGAATCTGTTACTAGAATTCTAAACACATATATGTACCGTAATTTCCTCACTGAATTATCAATATTATTAACATGATATAATTTTTAGAATGGTTGGTTAATTTTTATCAGAGCAATAACATGTTTCTACATATGAATGCCGCACAAAACACTGAACCCACAAGGTCATCATTCCTGTACCTTGCCGTCAGGTGGAAATCTACTTCTAAGGAACTTCTAAAGCCTAGCAGATTTGTGACTTTTGGAAGATTATAGCTTCTATATACAAAAGCTGGAAATGAAAAACTGTTTCCCGCTGAATAGACTTGTGAGTCAGATCAAGAACCGTTCATGCGAACGTGAAAAAAAAATCCATTCAATTCTACAAGAGATTGATTCTTTGATAAAGAATAGCATATACCTGCAGGAATTGAGCTTCAGAAGTAAAAGTTTTTAATCAACACCCTATAATAAGAGAAAAGATCTACTAAAACATGCATTTAATAACATCAGGGGGTGGGAATGTAGATGTGGCCTTTAAAATGGAATTGATAACTGGTAAAACAAAAGGATATAAAAGCCTTCAGAAAATACTCCACAGTTTCCAACTGTATACGACTTTGTATAGGAAATGGAAATAATGATTCCTTTAAAACTATTACAATTTGAACTATAAAAGGGTCATAAATAGTAAAAAAAAAAATACTTGATGTCTATACTTCTCAAATTAATGTCCCTTTTACCTTTTTTTGGACAAAAGTAGCACTGTTTAGCACGGATAACTACATCTCCCTGTTTTAGTTTTCTTTTTAATGTTTTTGTTTTCGGGGCAAATATTCTTTTATGTAAAAACATTATATTCATGTGACATTCTTAACTTTAAAAGGAACCTGTTACCAGGTTTGGCCAACAGAAGTTACGGCCACCGCCTTTCAGGGCTTATCTACAGCATTCAATAATCCGAAGAAGAAAATTCGGACATGTTTTGACGGATCGCGCTAGAACAGAAAATACGGTCGTCTGCACGGACCCTAAAGCCGAAAACTGGGATTCTATCAAAACTACACACCAAGCAGTCTATAAGGGTCTCTGCCCCTACATTATGACATTCTCAGATTTTATAGCAAAAACCTGGTGACAGATTCCCTGTAATTTTATCAGATAGGAGCAGTCCTTAGTACATTTTGATTCATATCATGGAATAAGTTACTTATTAAAAACCTACTTCTATTTTTTTCTTCTGCCAGCTGCGGAAGAAAACAATGGCTTGTAGCCCTTCACTTTAATTACCCAGTGCGGAGAGAATAGGTTCTTATTAGTGTATGGAAAATTCTGATTTCATTTCACAGTGTAATCCATAACGAAAAAAATGCAATACAGAATGTGAATTAAAGATGACATAGAAAGTCTACAGTGGAAATGGTCATTAGCTGACCTAGAGCATCAAGCCAAGACAATAAAATAACATGATTTTAATAATCCATTATTCTTTTTTCTTGGTCACCTTTCTTCATTAAATAATGACAAATAGTTACTCCCACAGCCTACAGCGACTCCTCGGGCTCATGAAGCTCTCCATTTCTTTGGGCAGAGGTCGCCTGGAGCGCACACCGGAAAACTAGATTAGATCCTTAACAAATTCTTCCTATTGTGTGCAATTTATCAAGGGGTAGAATAAGCGTCACAGCAAGTATATAGAACGCCATCTGCCTTAGCATAAGTAGTAAAGCCCTAATACGGTATCATCTGGCTGCTAATAACATATTTTTGACTGATATTATGATTAAGGTATTTAAGATTGACACTTAAAATTGGAAGAAATACAATTGAACGAAAATCAGCTTAGCGCGTATATTAACTAGAATCATAATGAGGATTTTCCAATGACACAAAGCTGGCTTCTGAATTCTCAATTTCCCTACAGTCAGTGTGTATTATCAGATATCAAATGCAGACAAGATTAAAACATGGTAAATATTTCTAGAATTATCCGCAGAGGAACAGGAAGGTATAAAGGAGTTGGATAAGTACCACACACATTTTACAGTCCTGAGGAAATGTTAGCGTAATGTCAGAGATATCCCATTTGCTATAATACATGTATGGTTTGTCCTAGCTTTTCACAGGAAATGTGCTCAATCTTCACTAAGCTAGCATGACACAAGCGTCACCATATGAGTCTAGACACTATTAGAAGCACAGAAAAAGAAAATAGTCTCCGCGTGGAGGATTTAGCTAAGACAGCTGATAGTAGAGAAAGAACATTATAGTCAATATTACCCTTAGAAACAGAAAATCGAGGCATTTCGAATCATCTGATGACCAAAATATCTTGAAAGGATAATTTTATAAATGGAATAGCGGAAAACCCAAGCAAGAAAGACCAGTGCTAGAATGCTCGAATAAAGAGCGAACAAGAGAATACCACCCTAATCAGTAGTGCCGATAATACCTCTAATCAGTCTCGCTGATAATGGGGTTGTTGTTTTTCAGTAAAAGTTAATCCCTGGCTGAAGGCTATTATAAAAAAACAAAACTGCACTGTACTCACATTTACCATGTCCACTGATGAATCTCGCCACTGCTGGCATTGGTTGCTGCACTGACGTGATGTCAACAGCAAGGCAACCAATCAGTACCCTCAGCAGCTCTTAGCAATGTGTTCTCATGTAGACAGAATGTCCTGCTCAGAGCCACTGATTGCACAGCTTGGATTTGGCTGCTTCGATGACGTCACATGAACGGCGTGGGACCAGTAAGTTGTAACCAGTAACCAGGACATTCCCCTGCTCAGAGCTGCTGATCTCACTGACTGACATTGGCTGCAATACGGGCAACAGTGCGGCAGCCAAGCACTGGGAGCCTCCTCTGTAGACCCGAGGAAGGTGATTACTGTCTGGATTGTTTCTTTATAATAGTCTGCAGCCATTGAATAACTTTAAATGAAAGGAAACAACATCCTTAAAGAACAAGAAGCCTAGATTTAGCACCTCCCACCAACAAGCATGTGTTCATGCCACTTTAGTACTTAATGCTGGTCCTCACCCAGGGCATCTCCCTTTTTTCCCACAAAATTCAAGACATTCCAGGGGTAAAATTAGATTGCAAGCCCTATTAGCAACAGGAATGTAAAGGGTTTTCCTTTCTAGTCTAATCCATAGGCCGGAGTCACACTAGCGAGAAATACGGACGAGTGCTAAGCGAGAAAAAAATCGCATAGCACTCGGACCAATGTTAATCTATGGGGCAGCTCGCATCAGCCAATCCTTTCTCGGCCATATTATACGTGCTGAGAAAATCGCAGCATGCTGTGATTGTCACCATATTATGCCCGTAAATCGCCAATGCAAGTTTATGGGGGCGAGAAAAATACGGACTACACACGGACCAGACGTGTGACTTGCGAGAAATACGCACTGGCATCCTTTAATAAAAGCAGGCAATTCAGTGCGCTATACTGTGAAATCACACTGACATGTTTAATAAAGAACAGAAAGACTATATATATATACATAGAATACATACAAACATATATATATATGTATATGTATATATATATAATGTCATTTAGACACATATATAAATATATTTATATTTCATAGAGTTCTACATAGCATAATAGCCGCTAAATCAATTGCCGGCTTCTGTAAAATCATTACAAAACTCGACATGAAATGACACATGGTTTACATACAGTAAACCATTTCATTTCATTTAGTTTTATATATGTCTTTGACTAATAATTAGATTAGGGTATGTGTAAAATTTGGGACATGTAGGTGTTAAATTAACGGGTTAATTCATTGAAAAAAATTGCGTGGGCTCCCGTGGTATTTTCACCGCCAGAGAGGGAAAACCAGCGAGTGAGGGCAGATATTAATAGCCTAGAGAGGGACCATTGTTTTTGGCCCCCCCGGCTAAAAAAATCTGCCCCCAGCCACCCCAGAAAAGGTGCATCTATAAGATGCATCTTTTCTGGCACTTAGCCTCTCTATTCCCATTGCCTTTAGCGATGGCTCATGGGTTAATAAGGGGTTAATGTCACCCTGATTTTGAAAGATGACATTAAGCCAGGTTAATAATAGAGAGGTGTCAATAAGACACCTATCCATTATTAATCAAATAGTAGTAAAGGGTTAAAAACTACACACACACATTAAAAATTCTTTTAATGACATAATGACACCAAGTTGTTGACAAAATTTATTATGCTGCCAATCCAACAAAAGCCCTTGTTCTGTAAAAATAATAAAATTTAAAAAACAACAATATCCATACCTCTCTGCCATTCAGTCAGGTCCCCCCCCCCGCTGCAATCCATCACAAGGGGCTAACTAGTGTACAAACGAGACCAGTGCTAATGCTACCGGCCCAGCTGTAAACCACTGCAGAATGAATGAATTCATCTCTGCACAGCCTCCCCACCTGACCGGAGATGAACTGATTAGCGTGGGAAAGTTTCTTATTGACACCTTGTTAGGCGTTGGGTTTCTTTCTCTGCACAGGAGGAATCCCGAGCCTTGCCTTCTGCGGTCTCCCATCCAGTCTCGACCACAGAGGGGGCTGCTCAGCAGAGACATCGATCCCAGCATCTTGCTCAGGCTAGTGCTGTCAGTTTGGTTGCTGCTGCCACCCCTGGTTCAGCTATAGCAATCTGCACTAGCCAGCAGCGAGCAGTTCTGGGGAATAAGTCTGTCTTGCAGCCTACTGAGCATGCCCGTGTGACGACCTCTCTTTGGAGGTCAGAGGTCACGTGCTCAGATCCTCAAGCAGCTCAGATTGGGCCATCAGTAAGATCCCGGAAGGCTGCGGTTATAAGAGGATCGCACGGCCGCACGCTAGTATAGACCATGTGGAGTGAGTGTTGTATGCACGTATGAATGTCTCAGGTGAATGACTCATTATGAAACCCCTACCCTTGGTACATATGTGTTGTTCAGCCTTGCCAGTTAGTGCCCAGGCTGATTAGCATCAGCTCCAAGTAGTGGCTTGCCTGTACGCCACTGTGCACTTGCCCTGCACTCCACGGTAGCCAGCGTCTATTAGTGGTGTTCGCAGATGCGACGCCACAAGTTTAGTTGGTCTAAAGGGACTCTAACCCTGTGTCCTTGGGGCAGATTTCTGTGACTGTTCACTAGCGCTCAATTTGCCGAGCTCTCTAAGCTTTAACAGGCTACGGCATTTATATTCCGCGGTATTGAAGTTCTGTGAAGCAACAGAGTCCACCTCTGTACACATCGGGGGACGTTAACCCGTGTGTATTCTTCCATTATACCGCCATATAGCATCCACCATTACCAAGCAACAGTCAACATCTCTGCACGGTGGACCCCGGGCTGCGAACGCACCTTTATACCATCACTTTATTATTCGGTGCGTTCCGCAGTCCTAACACACCTCTCCATTATTAACCCGGGTTAATGTCACCTTTCAATAGCAAGGTGACATTAACCCATTATTAACCCACGAGCCACCGCTAAAGGCAATGGGAATAGAGAGGCTAAGTGCCAGAAACTTATACTTATAACTTACTGATATAATTATATTTAATGTAGCGTTAAGAAGCTGTATATTTACATCTCAATATATACATTTTCAAGTGCACAATTATTTGTAATGGAAATAAAAAAATGCAGCATGCACCAATGCATGGTATATAAGGCTCCATAATGGGCATTTATTATGGTGAACATCAAGAGCATGAAAGACTTATAATCATATACTATCATGCTGACATAAATTCACAAGTCAGAGCTCTGATTTCAAGTGTAACTGTCACTACATAAATTTTATACATATATGGTAGGAGCTGCCAGTTTTGGACTGGGGTGCCAAGGACCCACCAGTAACCAAGTGCAGGACCTCCCTTTTCAGCTACATGTAAATGTGACATTATCCTCAATCACAAATGTATATAACAATGAACTGGGTAGATTGTTAAATGACTAAGATGCTGCTTTTGTCTGTACATAGTGATTCAAGTATGTTGTGCCAAGTACTACTCATATAAGAGGGTGGTGGTCCACTCTTCTAGAGAGGCCCAGCAGAGGATTCTCCTATTTTCCTCTGGGCCAGTCCAAGCGTGGGCGCTGCTGATGAGTGGTGATCTGGATCCTCAGACACCTGCATGAGTTGCAGTGCTGTACAGGCTCAGTATTAAGCCTATAGGTCTGTAAATGCATTCTCATGGAGCTGTCTGCAGACCCACAGAGACGGTAGACAGCTCTATGTACGCAACTCACGCAGGAGCTGTGAACTTCAGAGCAGTGTTGTGACTGATCAGTGGGAGTCTCAGGTTCTATACCTCAGCCAATCAGTAGCACTGTGCAGCATCAGTCATACATAAAAAACTTTAACAGTTAAAATTGAAAGCATTATACTCACTATGATGAAGGGAAACTGTTTTTACCATCAGCGTTTAGTTAGTTTGATTAGATTTTTTTTTAGTTTTTCTGATGAAAAAATGAACTGATGGAGGATTTTCAAGGTTCTCCTATCAAATGGTCCAGCAAATATGGACACACAGATGGCATCCAAGTGCTGGATGATTTTTTTCAAGGACCCAAAGACTTGCATGGGTTATTTTGATCAGAGACTCGGATCACAGTTGGACAAGTCACTGTGATTTTGTATGGACCACTTAGTCCACAAGAACACACGGACATGTGAACTACCCCATAGACTATCATAGGTCCTACCCATGAAAAACACGGATAGAATTTATACAAGAAAAATGGATGTCTGAATGAGTGCCAAGGTGGACTACACATTTATGGTCTTTCTGTTCAGTACAGTCAAATGTTAATATTTATGAAGTTGTATAAAAGATGTCTGGTAGAATCACTCAGGGAGTTTTTATTTTACTAACAATAAACTAATCCTATTAGTGCCTGGTATAATGTTTAGTCAGATTTATGCCACAGAGCACTCCTTGTAGTCTGATCTTTGGCTCCCATCTTGAGCTTATAGCATTTTATTGTGTAATAGCACTGGGATCAATGAGGCCTGCATTATACTTACATTATGGTTTTTCAGAAACACGGAACAAGCCAATTCTCTAAGCGCTCTTCAGAACAAGACATACATGTAAATAATTGAACTGAAGCTGTAAGCAATACTCCTACAGCAATGGAAGGTGAAGAGAAACAAATCCTTCTAATTTATACAAGTAGTGTAATATATGTGCCTTGAAAAATAATTCACACCTCATGAATTTTTCAAAATTTCACATTACACCCACAAATATATTTTATAGATTATTCATATGATAAACCATTTCAAGAATTGTATTTGTGAAGTGTAAAGAAAATGTTAATTATTTTCAAAATATAAATCTAAAAATTGTGACCTGTATTTGTATTCATCCCCCTGTAGTTCGATACCAATAAATAAAAAAGTAAGTGACCAATTGCCTACAGAAGTCACATAATTAGTAGATTGAGTCCATTTATATGTAATTTATTCTCAGTATAACTACAGCTGTTCTGTGTGGGCCTCAGAGGTTTGTTTGAGAACACTGGAGATTAAACAGCATTATGAAAACCAAGGAACACATCAGACAGGTCAAGGATAAAGTTGTGGAGAATAGTAATGTAGGGTTAGGTTACAAAAAAATAGCCCAAGCTCAGAACATTTCACGGAACACTGTTCCATCCATCATCCAAAAATGGAAGGAGTATTAAACAACTGCAATCCTATCAAGACATGGCCGTCCACCTAAACCGACATCCCAAGCAAGGAGTGGACTAATTAGAGAAGCAGCCAGGAGTCTTATGGGCACTCTGGAGGAGCTGCAGAGATCCACAGCCCAGGTGGGAGAAACTACTCCACAAATATGGCCTTTATAGAAGAGTGACAAGAGGAAAGCAATTTTTTTAAAGCAAGCCATAAGAAGTCTATTTTGCAGAAAGCCATTTAGGAAACACAGCTAGCAGGTGGAAGGAGATGCTCTGGTAAAATGAGACTAAAATAGAACTTTTTGGGCTAAAAGCAAAAGGTGATGTGTGGCGGAAAACTAACACTAGACACATCACCCTGAAAAGACCATCCTCACCATCAAACATGGCGGTGGCAGCATTATGATGTGGGGATGCTTTTCAGCTACAGAGAAGCTGGTCAGACTTGATGGGAAGATGGATGAAGCTAAATATAAGACAATCCTGAAGAAAACCTGTTAGAGACTGCAAAAGCTTAAAACTGGGTAGTTGGTTCACCTAGTAGTAGTACACTGTCCTTAAACATACTGACAGAATTACAATGAAATGGTTTAGATCAAAGCATAATCATGTGTTTGAATGGTCCAGACACCGCCCAGACCTAAATCTTTGGCTAGACTTGAAAATTGCTGCTCACAATCTCCATCCTATCTCACTCTGGTAGAGGTAGTTTGCCAAGAAGAATGGGCAAAAATTTCAGCCGCCAGATGTGCAAAACTGGTAGTGATATACCCCAAAAGACTTGCAGCAGTAGTTGCAGCGAAAGGTGGTCCGAATACAAATGCACGTCATAATTTTCAGGTTTATATTTTTTAAATATTCAGAAAACTATTCTTAGAAAATCATCATTTCCATTACACTTCACAAATGCTTGCTACTTTGTGTTGGTATCTTATATAAAGTCTCAATAAAATGCATATAAGTATGTGGGTGTAACATGAAAAAATGTTTAAAAGCTCACTAGGTATGAATACTTTTTCAAGCCACTGTATACCAATATTATATTAGTCCTAAGGAGTTGTTTGAATTAACAAGATTTATCTAGCAACATTTTCTTAGAAAATTTACACGAGACATCATTTGCAATGTTTTTCTCTTGTGTGACATGGGGATCAGGTGTTATTAAGCCCTGATAGCTATGCCACTGGATTATCTTCCAGTCACATGTCTAAAAGTGGTTTGCTATGAAAATAAATAAATTATAATTAGCATATAAGAACATGTTTAAAAAAGGGTCAAGGTTAATGAATTTGTTCTGTCGTTGACTTAAGGACAAAACCCATATAGATCGTCAAAATATATTGCCATGGTAACCTAACAATGAAAAGTAGAAGCTCCATCACTTCATTGTTAAGGTACGTTAGCAGCAGTCCTAATAACAAACATGTCACAGAGGACAAGGACAGACAAGACAGTCAGTAAATTCAGATCTGCATATAACAAGTGTTTCAAATATTAAATGGCAATATTGAAAAAATAAAAATGATTTCCCTCCCACCAAAATCAAGTTAATATGCTATCAATAAGAGGACACAAAGGAGGAAGAAAAAGACTGGGTTTTTCAATGCATCCGCGCTGACCACACAAGGACAGAAATATTCTTCATGACTTTATTGTGCCGATGCATTTCGTGGCAGATCTGCCACTTCCTCAGGGCCAAAGAATTACAGTATCTGATTACAGCAGTGGTTTTATACAAAACCTTCATGACATCACAATTACATGCAAAAAGACATCACTTCCTGTGGAAACGCCCCCTCCAATGTCAAAACTTTTTCTGTGGGTTCTAGTCCAGTCATTCTATCTTTATAAAATGTTAATATATATTTAGTATAGGTTTCATACATTTTTGAAATGAAAGATTGATTATTTAGATGTTCATTGTGTTTTATCAGAGGTTATATTTTGATATAAAGTTATCGTGACTGGCGTATGTATGACATTTTGACATTGGAGGGGGAGTTTTCACAGGAAGTGATGTTTTGTCTGTTTGTGATGTCATGAAGGTCTTATATAAAACCACAACCACTCCTGACAAGTGGAGAGATAGTATGATGATAATGGGAAGCCTTAAGTGTTCTGGCTTGCCTAAAATCTGTGGGTTTGATTCTAGTCAACTCTATTTTTATAAAATTTTAATATGTAGTGAATATAGTTTTCATATACTTTTTCAAATTAAAGATTGATTTTTTAGATGTTTTATGTGTTTTATCAGAGGTTCGATCTTGATATAAAGTTATTGTGACTGGTGTATGACATTTTGACATTGGAGGGGGCGCTTCCACAGGAATGTCTTTTTGCATGTAATTGTGATGTCACAAAGGTTTTGTACAAAACCACTGCTGTAATCAGATACTGTAATTCTTTGGCCCTGAGAAAGTGGCAGTTCTGCCATGAAACGCGTCGGCACAATAGTCATGAAGAATATTTCTGTCCTTGTGTGGTCAGCGCGGATGCATTGAAAAACCCGGTCTTTTTCTTCCTCCTTTGTGACATTGGTATCTACGGGAATCTGCAGCAACCACTGGTTCCTTTCACATTCTGCAAGAGGTTGTGACTGTTCACAACCTGTAAAGGTGAGTGCACTAACCGTGTATTGTCACCCAAAAAAATCACTTTTATCGCTCTATGTGCGCTCTCTTTCCTTAACATCAATAAGAGGAGACACAACCATTGGGAATTAAAGGTCAATGGTTCTCATGTACAATACTCCTTTAAGGCTGTATTAGGAAAAAAAAAAAGCTCTAGTACCAGGGCTCTTCAAGAGTAGATGAACAGTTTTTGTTGCGAAAATGTTTTGACTTTCTTATTCATTTTATTGGAACGTGCAAAAATAGATGTGCTTGCAGCTAAAACAACTCCATTTAGTTGAATCAAATGGATGTTCAGTTGCAGAAGTTTCTGCATTAATATCTGCCAAATGTGAATACACCCAAAAGGGGCTGGATGAAAGTCTGTAGTCAAGCTATGTGACTGCAGATTTTTGACCCCTCACAATGTGTGCACCGCACACTGTCAGGATTCTCCGGTGGCGTCAGTAAGAGTAATTTGAATAAATGCGGTCACATGCCAACTAGATATGCACAGCCTCGCTCAGTTGACTTTTATTGAGTAAGGCCTTGCATGTCTATTGGGAATGTGGCCAGAGGTATGTAAATCAAATTCTTGCGTTCATGTGACCGCCAGCTCCTGAGAATCCTACTAGCATGCGATAAACATGCGTTTAGCATCCAGATGTCTGTAGTCAAAGAGTAACTACTGATTTTCATCCCAAACCTTTTAATTCTAGAGAGTCCCCCTATTCTGCCTCTTCCTAATGGCTGCAAATTCCAAGCGTTCTAATTATCAGCTTCTTAGATAATTGTATAACTCGTACTCCCACCACCAGGCGTCCGCAGATAGTTTTAACTCAACCACCACTGTAAACTGTAGAAAGACCAGGAGAAATGATGCCATTTTCTTCCAAAATCTTGCATTAGTTTACAATGAAAAGTAGGTAAAATGGAGTAATCTATACAGGGGAGTACACATGCATCTTAAGTAATGGCTGCTGTAGATTAAACTGAGGAAGAAGGAAGGAGGAACCTAATACAGAGCCCAACTACAGGAGGGACAAATGGACAATCTTCGCACAGTCTAATTCTGCCTAGCAACAACAGGGAATTTTGCTGATTGGAGGAAAAACTAAACACAGAGAAATATACATTACAGGTTGTTCTCATTCGTGGGACACAACACCCCCTTTAACTACAGGTGCAGCTCACAAAATTAGAATATCATCAAAAAGTTAATTTATTTCAGTTCTTCAATACAAAAAGTGTAACTCATATATTATATAGAGTCATTACAGAGTGATCTATTTCAAGTTTTTATTTCTGTTAATGTTGATTATGGCTTACAGCTAATGAAAACCCAAAAGTCATTATCTCAGTAAATTAGAATACCTTATAACACCAGCTTGAAAAAATGCTTTTAAAATCAGTCCGAAATGTTGGTCTAATGAAATGTATATTCAGTAAATGCACTCAATGCTTAGTTGGGGCTCCTTTGGCATCAATTACTACATCAATGTGGCGTGGCATGGAGGCGATCAGCCTGTGACACTGCTGAAGTGTTATGGAAGCCCAGGTTGCTTTGATAGCAGCATTCAGCTCATCTGCATTGTTGGGTCTGGTGTCTCTCATCTTCCTCTTGACAATACCCCATAGAGAATCTATGGGGTTAAGGTCAGACGAGTTTGCTGGCCAATCAAGCACAGTGATATTGTTGTTTTTAAACCAGGTATTGGTACTTTTGGCAGTGTGGACAGGTGCCAAGTCCTTCTAGAGAATGACATTTCTAACTCCAAAAAGCTTGTCGGCAGAGGGAAGCATGAAGTGCTCTAAAATTTCCTGGTAGACGGTCGCGCTGACACAGTGGACCTACACCAGCAGATGACATGGCTCCTCAAACCATCACCCATTGTGGAAACTTTACACTAGACCTTAAGCAGCTTGGATTTTCTCTCCACTCTTCCTCCAGAATATGGCACCTGTCCACACTGCCAAAAGTACCAATTCCTGGTTTAAAAACAACAGTATCACTGTGCTTGATAGTCAAGCAAACTCGTCTGACCTTAACCACATAGAGAATCTGTAGGATATTGTCAAAAGAAAGATGAGAGACACCAGACCCAACAATGCAGACAAGCTGAAGTCTGCAATCAAAGCAACCTGGACTTCCATAACACCTCAGCAGTGCCACAGGCTGATCGTCTCCATGCCAAGTCGCACTGATGCAGTAACAGAGTAACTGATGCCAAATCATCAACATTAACAGAAATAAACACTTGAAATAGATCACTCTGTAATGTTTCTATATAATGTATGAGTTTCACTTTTTGTATTGAAGAACTGAAATAAATTAACTTTTTCATGATATTCTAATTTTGTGAGATGCACCTGTACTTTGCAGGGTTGTATTTAAAAAATATGCTGCCTATTGGGGCATGTGTCTTTTTCAGACGGCCAAAAACATCCCTTTTTCAAGTTGAAGATGCTTCAGGTTTACAAAATCACAGAGAAAAGGAGGGTTGCTTGAAGTGCCTTCTGCTTTTTTTAGGTTTTTTTTTGTTGTTTCATGAACACTGACGGCTTTAACCTCCAGCAGGTTTTTTTTTTTCTTATGATCTTCCGTCTTCCCTGAGTTTTTTCTGGCATCTTTTGTACTGACTTTTTTAAACTCGACTCGACAACGAAGAAACCGTGGGAGATTTTTTAAGCCAATCGTCTTTAAAGCTTTCCCATCGACTTGTATTGTTAATTATACAGTAGAAGTTCCTCAGAGTGTACGAACGATGCACTCACTTCTTTTAACGGCTTGATATATGAACAGCAAGTCATTTTTATATGGAAATTAATATCTTCAATCTTTGGAACATTTTGATTAAACATGTCTGAAAAAAAACAATATGTGAACATGCTCTAAACATTCAAATCTGCAACACCAGTCAGGGTGGGTTAATAAAAAGTATGGAACAGACTGGAAGATTGGACAACACTGGGTTTATTTGTAGTCGGTGATCATAGAAACACATAGTTGTGTAAAGGAGATGAAGACACAGAACATCAGGATATTTTAAATACAAATATTTATAATATAAAAAAATATTTAAAATTCAAGCCATTTTTCACAGTAAACAATATGTGTGCATGAAAAATACTTTTTAAGGTAAAATAGCCTAGAAAATGAAGTTTATAAATTTAACAAAAAATGGGTGAATTTTCCATAGTGACAAATCTGATCAAATTTTCCAAAGAGCTTCTGAAAATAAGCACCGGAATCTGAAGACCTTCATTTTTTAGATACAGTAGGTCACTGCTTAACTAGAACCTTTCAACTCTCATGATCTCCCGAAAGTGCCATCACTGCTGGGGAAACGCGTTTCCACATACTCCTGTTGCCAATCACAGCGCTAGTGTAACAGAAAATGAACTCTTAATCACTCATGCGCACTATGCCAATGAGTCTACCGGTGTCTTCTGGGAGATCGATCGCCAGAGAAGTGTATGGAGAGGTCTCCAGCAGATCTGAAGAAGACATTGGAAGACTCAAGAAACTGATATGTTAAATCCTATTAAGCACGAATAGTACAGTAGTTTAGAGGGTCAAAACTGCTAAAAGATTCCCTTTTGGGTATGTGCAGATCTCTCACAGGGAACGATCTGCAGTGAAATCTGAAGTGGTAAAACCTGCTTACAGTTCCCTTGCCAATATACAACAGTGATTACGCACATTTCATTCCTTGTATTGCAAAGGGTAAAATCCTCAGTCCTATCCTCAGCTGCAGATTTCGATTCTGCAGAAGCAGACAGTTTATGGAGCAAAATTTTCTTAGCATTACATGAATCAGATTTCTTGAAATGTCATTCACAGCTACTTTGAGGTTTTCTGCAAGCATATACACGGCAGACACTCTCTAAAACCAAGCATTTCTTTACGTTTGCCTTAAAAGCATGTAAACTGAATTTTTCATATGTTTTGGAGGTACAAAGCGACATTGTGTCTGAGAGGTCCAAGGAACACCCAAACAAAGAACAAAGTTGATCCATGTAAATCCAACAATGTAACCGTTCCGGGTCTTTCTCAAGCATTGTAAAAAGGCCAGCAATGGTTGTAACATTGCACATACCCGTGTTAAAGAACAACATTTACTTGTGTTTTTGGATCTTCTCTAATCTGAGGGATCCAGGCATTCTGCTCATTTCTGTTGTGATACAGGTCATTGCCAGTACAGCTGAGAACAGAACATCCTCCCTCCATACCACAACACATGATTATGCTGGTATATTTATAGCGTGCAGAGAGGACTGTATTAGTGTGAACCTAGCCTAAGAAAGCAATATCCAGAATAAAGCAAAATGGGAATAGCAAGCAGTCACACTTGGCTAGAACATTATGCTTCATCCAAACGTTATACACATCATGATACCAGGTGGCTACAACAATAAGTCAGTTACATGTTAGAGCTGCAAGCTTATGACTCCATGACCCATCAGAGTTCCACTTATTAAGAAAGCCAAGGATAAGTGCGAGCTGGCCACCATGTCAACCCATAACATCACGGACAAAAAAGGGACACTTTCAGCATTTCTTTACCTAATACTTAGTTTTTGGTGACTAACCAAATGACAAGAATTTGAAGCCAAAATCTAACTGAGGGTACAGGCTGCAGTACCATACCTGTGTGAATATACAGGCACATTCTTACTACGGCCAGGCACCGGACACACACAATACTCACAATTTTGCTATTTTACATACAGGGTGTTCTCTACAACACGGAGGGAGTTTCTATTATCTTACAACCAGCAGTTAAATTAGACAAAGGTGTGAATATTCCCTTTGTTGGCTCCAGTACAATGGGAGGAGAATTCTCTCTAACAATGAATCCAAAAAAGCATGTCATAGTGATGGAACAGAAAAATCATGATATAACCAGAAGTAACACAGGGCAGATATATATTCATAGTCTTAGAAGAATTCTGTATGCATCATCCACACTGAATCCTCTTGGAATAGCATTAGCGGTCTGGCAGGAACTGTTGTGCAAGTGTGATGATTAATTACTAATGTTCCCTGGTAGATCAATAGCAAGCTGGTGTAGGAGCAGCACTGACAGCACAGGGACCTGCACACATCCAGCATGTGCCTGTGACATGAGGCAGACACTAGCATAGCATCACATGTTATAGCACATAGTGGTCCACAGCCCCTTGGAGGGGGCATGACAGTGAGCCACCACTACAGCATGGCCAAGGAGAGTGTCACACAACAATACACAGCATTACACATCCACCACAAACCATTTCATTGCTGGCTACATTTCCCTATTCTTAGCATTACCTTAGCAGACACAATCTCCAGAAGCCCCCAATCCAAGGGATACACAAAAAGCATGAAACAAAGCAAAGGGAAGGAAGGGTACCTGACAGATGCCATTCCAGGGGTGGTAATTCCAGGTTGGTCAAGTGCAAAACCCTTTTTAGCAGGTTACTATGGAAATGCTCTTCCAGATGGGAAAGGCTGAGCCCTGCATCCCATTCACCTAGTGACACCCAGTGATGGAGCAGGAAGGGCTCACAGCCTGCTGCCAGGACTCCTCTCCCTGTGCCTGGCCCTGGGGGACAAGGCTTGCAGATCAGCTCCTCACCGTGCCAGAGCCTGGAAGCAGGATGCCATCCTCACACCAGTCTGGGCTGAGAGCTCTGCAGCAAGTGGCGCTGTTCCTTGGTTTCCAGGCACAAAAGCAGCAGCCACGCAGGCTCTGCACACAGCAGAGACTGGATCAGTGCATGCTGCACACAGCCTGGCCAGCACAGGAGAGGCTATTAGCACTCAGGCTGCACGAGTCAATACTGGTAACCCCTTGTATGGTGCAAGGCTCCCCCACTGATGGGACTGGACAGTGAGTAGAGCAGCTGCAGGGGTGAACAGCTGAGAGCAGGCACTGAGTGCCACCAGGGCAGCAGACCTCCCTCTCCAGTGCTTGGAGGACAGAGGTTAATACCAGCAGGTGGACCACTAATCCCACATTCTCTTAGGAAAGACCTAAGGTTTGTAAGGTAAAAAGTCAAGAAACTGGAATAATTGAGCAAATATATACAGTATACACTGTGCGCCAGCACTCAGCGATAAATGTATGCTGGAACGCCGCTATTGCTGCACAAGGAAAATCATGAGGTTCTTAGGTAACATTTGTAACATAAGCACCTTCAGGTTCTTACGTGTACAGCTATAGTAGAGTTCATCCATGCATCAATCTCAGTGTGCTGAGCATCACATATGTTTGTATATGGGCGTATTATGCATCCGCCCATTAATTTAATACTAAAGGTGTGCAGGCCCTATTTTTGCTAGTCTACAATGGGCAGGCAGGGGGGCTCAGCATCCTTATCTACTCATCCTTCTCACTCCAATGCCTGGTTTCCCTTTCATTTCCCCATTCAGATGAGGCTGGTTTGGCTCATGGAAAGGTAGGACATTGGTGATAGGTAGAGTTGAGATGACATTCATCCACTCAATGCCGACTTTTATTCCCCATTGACTTGCATTGGGGTCGGGTTTCGGCCGAAACTCCGATTTTTTTGCCCTAGTCGGACCAGTTTCATCCGACTCAAATTTTGTTTCATTCGGGTTTCACGAAACTCGATCCGACCAAAGTTGCTCAACTCTACTGATAGGGACCGTCCATATGTAGGTACACTTTGATGACATTGGATGGCTTTGGCAGTCTTTGATGAAAAATTAAGGTAATTAACCCTCAGTCAAGCGCACCTCTAGTACTCCCGAGTTTATGCGCAGTGCGCCTGACAGGCACAGGTTATAAATAAAAGTAAAAAAAATTGTCACTGAAAATGTAACGTGTTTAAAAAAAAGTTCCAATTTTTCTTGCATACAGTGATCAATTAAACGATTTCGGTCTGGGTATAGACCTTCATCAGAAACTATGGTGATATACAAAAGAAATATGTGTCAACAAAGTGACAAGTGCAAATGCATCAAAATAAAGTGATGGTGACGAACATAAAAATTTCTTTGCTATGCTAGAAGCTCTTCCAAAAATCAAGCTAGAGGATTGATAAAGATGTGATGTTGTTCATAGCCGTGACTCTGAATATTTCCTCCCTGGCTGTATTAGGCTAGTTCACATTAGCGGTCGGGGGGCTTTGCGGATAGCTGCGTACTTCCTCTGTTAAGCCCCGCCTACTTCTGCATACTTCTGCTTGCGTCCTGCGTACCTATCTTTAACATTGGGTACGCAGGACATGCGGATGCATGCGGATGCGTTGTTTTGACGCGCCCGTCGTCTTTGCAAAACGCAACTTGTTGCGTTCCCGAATGCTAATGTGAACCTAGCCTAAGTGCTCATACTGTATTGAAGACAGGACGTTCTACTATTGTCTATACAATGATGTCAACCAATTTTTATGTTCGTCACCACCACTTTATTTTGATGTATTTGCACTTGTCACTTTTTTGACACTTTTATTTTGTATATCTCCATAGTTTCTCTAATGAAGGTCTATAACCAGACCGAAAATGTTTCATTGATTACTGTATGAAAAAATAATTGGAACCTTTTTTTCAACACGATACATTTTGAGTGCCAAGTTTTTTACTTATATTAATATTGGGATGGATACCTAGGTGTTTACTGGAGCCTCTAGTGGTGCGATCAGGTTTGTGCGGCAGATAGTTGTCAGGTGCCACTCCAGGGCGACATCCGGCAGTAGCAGCTGACCCCGTGGGTCTAAGTCGTTTACTCAGAATCCTAGACAGGAAAGGATTGCCACTTGGGACAGGTTCAGACTGGGCAGACAGGATGGCCACTTGGGACAGGTTCAGATGGTGCCCACAGGACGGCCTCTTGGGACGTGATCTGACTGTGCAGTCACCGAATAGCAGACGGGGTGACCACAAAGACAGGTTAGGCTAGGTTCAGATTTGTGTTCAGGAGGGCTGCGGATGGCAGCCTACTTCCTCCTTTCTTCCTTCGTGAAGCTCCACCTACTTCTGTATCTATCTTTAACATTGGGTACGCAGGGACATGCGTTGTATGCGGATGCGTCCGCATGCAGCGATTTGACATGTGTGGTGACGGCATGGAAACGCAAAATTTTGCATTTTTGTGTGGTCGCCGCACAGTTAAATTGCTGCATGCGGTTGCATCCACATACAACGCATGTCCCTGCATACCCAATGTTAAAGATAGGTACACAGGGAAACGCAGGACGCATACAGAAGTAGGTGGAGTGTAGGCAGAGATTCACGGAAGAAGAAAGGAGGAAGTAGGCTGCCAACCGCAGCCCTCCTGAACGCAAATCTGAACCTAGCCTTAGAGACACTGGTCTCAGGAACCAGTTCAGGTACCGCCAAAGTGGACATGGGAACAATCTAATATATACAGCTCAATGTGAGTGTGTGTGTATGTTTGTATGTATGTATGTACAGTTGTGGCCAAAAGTATTGACACCCCTGCAATTCTGTCAGATAATACTCAGTTTCTTCCTGAAAATGATTGCAAACACAAATTCTTTGGTATTATTATCTTCATTTAATTTGTCTTAAATGAAAAAACACAAAAAGAATTGTCCTAAAGCCAAATTGGATATAATTCCACACCAAACATAAAAAAGAGGGTGGACAAAAGTATTGGCACTGTTCGAAAAATCATGTGATGCTTCTCTAATTTGTGTAATTAACAGCACCCGTAACTTACCTGTGGCACCTAACAGGTGTTGGCAATAACTAAATCACACTTGCAGCCAGTTGACATGGATTAAAGTTGACTCAACCTCTGTCCTGTGTCCTTGTGTGTACCACATTGAGCATGGAGAAAAGAAAGAAGACCAAAGAACTGTCTGAGGACTTGAGAAACCAAATTGTGAGGAAGCATGAGCAATCTCAAGGCTACAAGTCCATCTCCAAAGACCTGAATGTTCCTGTGTCTACCGTGCGCAGTGTCATCAAGAAGTTTAAAGCCCATGGCACTGTGGCTAACCTCCCTAGATGTGGACGGAAAAGAAAAATTGACAAGAGATTTCAACGCAAGATTGTGCGGATGTTGGATAAAGAACCTCGACTAACATCCAAACAAGTTCAAGCTGCCCTGCAGTCCGAGGGTACAACAGTGTCAACCCATACTATCCGTTGGCGTCTGAATGAAAAGGGACTGTAAGGTAGGAGACCCAGGAAGACCCCACTTCTTACCCCGAGACATAAAAAAGCCAGGCTGGAGTTTGCCAAAACTTACCTGAAAAAGCCTAAAACGTTTTGGAAGAATGTTCTCTGGTCAGATGAGACAAAAGTAGAGCTTTTTGGGCAAAGGCATCAACATAGAGTTTACAGGAGAAAAAAAGAGGCATTCAAAGAAAAGAACACGGTCCCTACAGTCAAACATGGCGGAGGTTCCCTGATGTTTTGGGATTGCTTTGCTGCCTCTGGCACTGGACTGCTTGACCGTGTGCATGGCATTATGAAGTCTGAAGACTACCAACAAATTTTGCAGCATAATGTAGGGCCCGGTGTGAGAAAGCTGGGTCTCCCTCAGAGGTCATGGGTCTTCCAGCAGGACAATGACCCAAAACACACTTCAAAAAGCACTAGAAAATGGTTTGAGAGAAAGCACTGGAGACTTCTAAGGTGGCCAGCAATGAGTCCAGACCTGAATCTCATAGAACACCTGTGGAGAGATCTAAAAATGGTAGTTTGGAGAAGGCACCCTTCAAATATCAGGGACCTGGAGCAGTTTGCCAAAGAAGAATGGTCTAAAATTCCAGCATAGCATTGTAAGAAACTCATTGATGGTTACCGGAAGCGGTTGGTCACAGTTATTTTGGCTAAAGGTTGTGCAACCATGTATTAGGCTGAGGGTGCCAATACTTTTGTCTGGCCCATTTTTGGAGTTTTGTGTGAAATGATCAATGTTTTGCTTTTTGCTTCCTTCTCTTTTGTGTTTTTTCATTTAAGACAAATTAAATGAAAATAATAATAATACCAAAGAATTTGTGTTTGCAGTCATTTTCAGGAAGAAACTGAGTATTATCTGACAGAATTGCAGGGGTGTCAATACTTTTGGCCACAACTGTATGTATGTCCGCATCTGCACCGTTGCAGCTACAGTCACAAAATTTTGCACAGTCACACGTCTGGACCCCGAGAGCGTCATAGGCTATATTGTGAGGCAAAATTTTAACCCCGCACGTTCCAATTCACCAAACAATTTTGCCCCTAGGTACATAATGGGGAAAAAGTGTATGTATGTACTGTATGTATGTATCGGATTGGCATCCGCACCGTCGCAGCTACAGCCACAAAATTTTGCACAGTCACGCGTCTGGACACCGAGAGCGTCATAGGCTAGGCTGTGAGGCGAAATTTTAACCCCGCGCGTTCCAATTCACCAAACAATTTTGCCCCTATCTACATAATGGGGAAAAAGTGAAAGGAAAAGTGTTGTAGGCAAATTGACAGCTGCCAGATGTGAACAAGGGGGACTTAAAGAATGAGAGCGATGGTGTTAAAGAGTATATACCGTACAGTTGCTAAGGTGGGGGGCCTTGATATGGGATACTCACCACACACGGGGATATGAACACACACACAAAATGCGCCACACACTACCACGTGCTTCAACACATATACCACCCTCAGCACACATTTCACCACACATACACCAACCTCACCACATAAAAGTCGAAACACAAAAGTCGCCACTCAAAACTCGCCACGCTGTCCCAGAGCTGTTTAAAAGATGAAAAATGAGCTGTGACTGGTTGCTATCAGCAACAGTTTTCTTTGTAGACAGTTGTGGTAACTGAGGCCTATTATTCTTATCATTTCTATGGTGTTATCGTCCTTCTGTAAAGCTGGAAATAACACAATTTATTACAGTGCCAACAAAGACCACACTCTGACACAGACTGCAGGAGGAGCCCAGTATCACACAGGATAGGATTAGACACACGGCTCAGCAGGCAGTATCACACAGGATAGGATTAGATACATAGCTCAGCAGTCAGTATCACACAGGATAGGTTTAGATACACAGCTCAGCAGACAGTATCATACAGGATAGGAATAGATAAATGGCCCAGCAGACAGTATCATACAGGATAGGAATAGATACATGGCTCAGCAGACAGTATCACACAGGATAGGATTAGATACACAGCTCAGCACACAGTATCACACATAATAGTATTAAATACACGGCTCAGCAGACAGTATCACACAGGATAGGATTAGATACACAGCCCAGCAGTCAGTTTCACACAGGATAGGATTAGATACACGGCTGAGCAGTCAGTAACACATGATAGGATTAGGTACACGACTCAGCAGTCAGTGTCACACAGGATAGGGTTAGCTACACGGCTCAGCAGACGGTATCACACAGGATAGGATTAGATACACTGCTCAGCAGTCAGTATTACACAGGATAGGATTAGATACACTGCTCAGCAGTCAGTATCACACAGGATAGGATTAGATACACGGCTGAGCAGTCAGTAACACACGATAGGATTAGATACACAGCTCAGCAGAAAGTATCACACAGGAGAAGATTAGGTACACAGCTCAGCAGACATTATCACACAAGATAGGGTTAGATACACAGCTCAGAAACAGGATGTGCCACTCTGCGTTGGCTGGAGTCTGAATGAATGACGCTGGCTGGAATTCCTCTGAGTGCATGGGCGCATATAAAAGATCTAAGCTTCTCATTGTATTAACAGTCTGACAACACTTTACTCACAGGACACAGAATATATCACACTGATACAGAGGGCCGGCCAATAGACAAGCGTCAGGCCAGACATGCGTTACAAATGCCGCAGGTGGCCGGAGCCTGCGGATGGTTACTGTGGGAATTACAAAGGTGGGGGGAGGGCGGACACTGCTGATACATTAGGGACATGCATCTCACATGGAACCTATTATCTAATATATAAAGCTCAAAGTGTGTATGTATGTATGTATGTGTGTGTATGTTTGTATATCCGGGATAGGCATTCGCACCGTCGCAGCTACAGCCACAAAATTTGGCACAGTCGCACGTCTGGACCCCGAGAGCGTCCTAAGCTATGTTGTGAGGTGAAATTTTAACCCCGCGAGTTCCAATTCACCAAACAATTTTGCCCCTATCTACATACTGGGGGAAAAAGTGTGTATGTGTCAAGCCCCGCCCCTCATTATGATGTCATAATGCCACTATTTGCATACTGGGGAAACAGTGTGTGCGTATCAAGCCCCGCCCCTCATTATGATGTCACAATGGTTACCATGACGACGCTGATGTCATCATAGGTTGCAAGCCCTGCCGCCGCTCATTTTGATGTCATAACGGTTGACTATGAGATGGAGGATGTGTGATGAGTATATGGGCACCGGACTATGGGATGGAGGATATGTATGACGGGTATATGGGAACGGGACTATGGGATGGGGGATGTGTGATAGGTATATGGGCACTGGACTATGGGATGGAGGATATGTTTGACGGGTATATGGGCACGGGACTATTGGATGGCGGATATGTATATGGGAACAGGACTATGGGATGGAGGATGTGTGATGGGTATATGGGAACTGGACTATAGGATGGAGGATATGTATGACGGTATATGGGCACGGGACTATGAGATAGCGGATATGTATGATGGGTATATGGGCACTCGACTATGGGATGGCGAATATGTATGATGGGTATATGGGCATGGGACTATGAGATGGAGAATATGTATGATCGGTATATGGGCATGGGACTATGGGATGGAGATTATGTATGATGGGTATATGGGCATGGGACTATGGGATGGAGGATGTGTGATGGGTATATGGGCACTCGAGTATGAGATGGAGGATATGTGTCACGCTCACACCTTGGCTGAATGGCGCGAGCCGGGGGTTGTGGCCCCACTGTGCCACAGCCCAGACTACCCTGGAAGGGGCATGACTGCGACAGCTACCCTGGTCTTCACTGGAGACTCTAATGGTGAGGTCAGGCTTGTGCGGCAGATAGCTGTCGGGTGCCACTCCAGGGTGGTGTCTGACTGTGGCTGCTGGCGGGCATGGCTTGAGACACAGGACAGGCGGGCACGGCTTGAGACACAGGACAGGCGGGCACGGCTTGAGAAGGAACAGGTAGGGACCTGTTCACACAGCAGGTATGGATGCAGGCAGGCAGGCGTGGAATATGAAGGAACGGGTTTGGACCTGTTCACACAGGAGGTGCAGGTATGGATGCAGGCAAGCGTGGAATATGAAGGAACAGGTTTGGACCTGTTCACACAGGAGGTGCAGGTATGGATGCAGGCAGGCAAGAGTGAAATAAGAAGGAACAGGTTTGGACCTGTTCACACAGGAGGTGCAGGTGAAGGCAGGAGTGGAGAGAGAAGCTGCAGAAAGAGGTTCTGCAGTGGCAGCAGGAGTAGAGCAAAGCTGAACCACAAGGTCTGTGGAGAGAAGCTGCATCAAGAGGTTCCGCAGCAGGAATGGAGCAAAGCAGAACCACAAGGTCTGTGGAGAGAAGCTGCAGCAAGAGGTTTTGCAGCGGCAGCAGGACTGGAGCAAAGCAGAACCACAAGGTTTGTGGAGAGAAGCTGCAGCAAGGGGTTCTGCAGCAGCAGCAGCAGGACTGGAGCAAAGCAGAACCACAAGGTCTGTGGAGAGAAGCTGCAGCAAGGGGTTCTGCAGCAGCAGGAATGGAGCAAAGCTGAACCACAAGGTCGGTGGAGAGAAGCTGCAGCAAAAGGTTCTGCAGCGGCAGCAGGAGCCGTGCAGACAGAGCGGCTAGAGTGCAGATGCACAGACTGGGAGGACACAAGGAAAAACACAGCAAGGAAGGGAGCCACGGACAAGGAGAAAGGGAGACTGATAGACAAAGGTAAGACTGAGTTCAGACAGAGACACAAAGACACAAGGACCAAGACTCAAGGGCCAGGATATTCTGCCTCCTGGCAGGCGGACAGAGAAATGCTAGGCAAGGTACCAAGACACAAGAGTACGCAGTAAGAGCCTTCAGAGAAGGCAAGACAGGGCCTGGCTGGCTCAGCAGCAAGGAGCTAACTGAGTTTAGACATAGCACAGGCAATGTTTCAGTGGGAGTGGTGAAACTAAATAGTCAAGGGCTCCAGGTGATTGGTCAGGGACAGATTACCCAGGTGCACCCTGACTGCATAAGAACCAGAGAGTTCAGGCGCCGCCCCCCTATACACACACAGTCAGGAAACATGGAGAGCAAGCAGGAAAACACGAGGCATAGCCCATGGAGCACAGGGCTGGCAACAGACAGTATTCACAGCATGGCTTGAAGCAGAAAGTAAGTTGGTGTGCGGGGGATGGGAGGCCATGTAGTGATGCCAGCAGGGTTGTTACAGTACCCCCCCCTTTACGGCCCCTCTTCCTCAAGCCTGCCAGAATGACCTGAAGAAGGAGTATGGAACCACACACAGTCCAGGCTGACACAATATCTTTAAGGTAGGGTGGAGTATGTGTGCCATCAGGAATCCCAGATTGCCCGGTTTCTTGGTGCCCAAGGGAGTCAGTTTCCAACACAGAGGGTACAAAGACTTCTTCCTCCAAATTGGCAAAAGGCAGGGACCTGGAAGCTTCAGACTTGACCCGTACATCAGCTGGCCAGCTAGAAACAGAAGACACCTTCACTGAGTCCAACTTCAGCCCGATATGCCAGAAAAATTGGACCTCCTCCTTCCGGTTGGTGAGAAACGGAGATACGTAGGTCACTGTTCCAACCTCTTCACCCACCTGCCAAATGGAAGCTGGAGGCATACATACAGGGAGCCATTTCGGCCTGTTACCCTGAAAAAACTGGACCACATCCTCCTGGTTAGAGGATGAGTGAAGCTCTGTCTTGGGACCTTCACCCCTAGGCCACAGGGGAGCTGATGGCATACACTCTGTATCCATCTTCAGCCCTTTATCCTGGGGAAGACAATCAAGAGGCAGGGGTGCTCTTGGGAGCAGAACACTGGTATAGTCGCTGGGGATGTGTGAGGAGACTGAGACCGCCTCCCCCTCTTCAGAGGCATCCTCAAACCTTGACTTGGCGACTAGCAAACCAGGCGAAGAAGACGAGCTTGCTGACTGAATGCGACGCAAGGGGACCAGACACCTCTTGTCCCTTGGTTGTTTCAAGTGTGGTGCCTTGCTGGGTCTCCAAACATAAATGGGCATCAGGATCTCTGGTTCAGAATGACCCATGGGCATACCAGTCAGTAGATGGAAGATGAACTTCTTCCTGTATAAAGCTCCGACCTGGAGCTGTAGTTGTCCTTGCAGGACTAGACTGTTTTCCAACAGGGCTCGGCCACCTCGAGACAACGCCCACATCGGCTTCGGGAGCTGTATCACAGAGACGAAACACTGACTCTGTATGGCTGGTGGTTTATACACACCAAAGCTCCCAGAAGGCAGAGAAACAGTCATTGGCTTCACAGGACAGAGACCGTCGGGATGTTCTGTCACGAGACCAGTTTGCGGCTGTAAGCTTGCCAGCTGCTTTTTCTTAGACCTCTTGGACCTTACACGGGAGGCCGCCTTAGCAGGCTGAGGAACAGGAGTGTCAGGGACGGTCACAGACGGATGAGAGGATTCACCCATAGGTACCTCTTGTCTGGTCTGTATCTGGAAGCTTGAAGGGGAAGACATCTCAAGAGCAGCTGGACGAGGCATGTCGAAAACCTTACGGAAGGCCACCAGGAAGGCCCCCAGGCTCATGACGACAGGGTCCCCTGCTTCCCAAAGGGGACAGATCCAATTCAAGGCATCACCAGCTAGGTAGGACATGATATATGCCACCTTGACCCGGTCAGAGGGGAAACAAACTGCATTCTGCAGGATGTAGTGTAGGCACTTTTTCAGGAACCCTTGGCACTCTTCGGGGTCCCCATAGAACCTAGGAGGATCTGCTGGGTCGTGCTCTTCGTAGGCCAGGAGCTGCTCATAGATGGCCTTGGAGACTGAGTGGTTCAGAAGTCTCCACAATTGGAACCACACAAGGCGGAACAAACTCTTCCGGTGGCTCACACTGGCAGGGAGAGAGTTCATGACGCTCAGTGAGCGGAAGGACATGGGACTCAGCGGGGACCATGGCCTGTGCAAACTGTCGCGCTCACGCCTTGGCTGAATGGCGCGAGCCGGGGGTTGTGGCCCCACTGTGCCACAGCCCAGACTACCCTGGAAGGGGCGTGACTGCGACAGCTACCCTGGTCTTCACTGGAGACTCTGATGGTGAGGTCAGGCTTGTGCGGCAGATAGCTGTCGGGTGCCACTCCAGGGTGGTGTCTGGCTGTGGCTGCTGATCCCACTTGGAGACAAGTCACTTGGACAGATGTGACTGACAGGCAGACTGAGACACAGGGCAAGAAGGTACGACAGATACAGGGCAAGCAGGCGTGGCTTGGAGACACAGGACAGGGGGGCACGGCTTGAGACACAGGACAGGCGGGCACGGCTTGAGACACAGGACAGGCGGGCACGGCTTGAGACACAGGACAGGCGGGCACGGCTTGAGACACAGGACAGGCGGGCACGGCTTGAGACACAGGACAGGCGGGCACGGCTTGAGACACAGGTCAGGCGGGCACGGCTTGAGACACAGGACAGGCGGGCACGGCTTGAGACACAGGACAGGCGGGCACGGCTTGAGACACAGGACAGGCGGGCACGGCTTGAGACACAGGACAGGCGGGCACGGCTTGAGACACAGGACAGGCGGGCACGGCTTGAGACACAGGACAGGCGGGCACGGCTTGAGACACAGGACAGGCGGGCACGGCTTGAGACACAGGACAGACGGGCACGGCTTGAGACACAGGACAGGCGGGCACAGCTTGAGACACAGGACAGGCGGGCACAGCTTGAGACACAGGACAGGCGGGCACGGCTTGAGACACAGGACAGGCGGGCACGGCTTGAGACACAGGACAGGCGGGCACGGCTTGAGACACAGGACAGGTGGGCACGGCTTGAGAAGGAACAGGTAGGGACCTGTTCACACACCAGGTATGGATGCAGGCAGGCAGGCGTGGAATATGAAGGAACGGGTTTGGACCTGTTCACACAGGAGGTGCAGGTATGGATGCAGGCAGGCGTGGAATATGAAGGAACAGGTTTGGACCTGTTCACACAGGAGGTGCAGGTATGGATGCAGGCAGGCAAGAGTGAAATAAGAAGGAACAGGTTTGGACCTGTTCACACAGGAGGTGCAGGTGAAGGCAGGAGTGGAGAGAGAAGCTGCAGAAAGAGGTTCTGCAGTGGCAGCAGGAGTAGAGCAAAGCTGAACCACAAGGTCTGTGGAGAGAAGCTGCATCAAGAGGTTCCGCAGCAGGAATGGAGCAAAGCAGAACCACAAGGTCTGTGGAGAGAAGCTGCAGCAAGAGGTTCTGCAGCGGCAGCAGGACTGGAGCAAAGCAGAACCACAAGGTTTGTGGAGAGAAGCTGCAGCAAGGGGTTCTGCAGCAGCAGCAGCAGGACTGGAGCAAAGCAGAACCACAAGGTCTGTGGAGAGAAGCTGCAGCAAGGGGTTCTGCAGCAGCAGGAATGGAGCAAAGCTGAACCACAAGGTCTGTGGAGAGAAGCTGCAGCAAAAGGTTCTGCAGCGGCAGCAGGAGCCGTGCAGACAGAGCGGCTAGAGTGCAGATGCACAGACTGGGAGGACACAAGGAAAAACACAGCAAGGAAGGGAGCCACGGACAAGGAGAAAGGGAGACTGATAGACAAAGGTAAGACTGAGTTCAGACAGAGACACAAAGACTCAAGGGCCAGGATATTCTGCCTCCTGGCAGGCGGACAGAGAAATGCTAGGCAAGGTACCAAGACACAAGAGTACGCAGTAAGAGCCTTCAGAGAAGGCAAGACAGGGCCTGGCTGGCTCAGCAGCAAGGAGCTAACTGAGTTTAGACATAGCACAGGCAATGTTTCAGTGGGAGTGGTGAAACTAAATAGTCAAGGGCTCCAGGTGATTGGTCAGGGACAGATTACCCAGGTGCACCCTGACTGCATAAGAACCAGAGAGTTCAGGCGCCGCCCCCCTATACACACAGTCAGGAAACATGGAGAGCAAGCAGGAAAACACGAGGCATAGCCCATGGAGCACAGGGCTGGCAACAGACAGTATTCACAGCATGGCTTGAAGCAGAAAGTAAGTTGGTGTGCGGGGGATGGGAGGCCATGTAGTGATGCCAGCAGGGTTGTTACAATATGTATGATGGGTATATGGGCACGGGCCTATGGGATCGTGGATATGTATGATGGGTATATGGGCACGGGACTATGGGATGGAGGATAATTATAATTTTCTATAACTTACCACAGTTAGTTACTATGCCCGGGCAGCGCCGGGCTCTTCAGCTAGTATATACATATAACTGCACAACATATTCTGGGTGCTGAGTGGTTCTGTAACACGGCTCCCCTTTTCAGCGACGCGATCGGCATACACAGTCTGATCCTCAACGGATCGGTTTGGGGATGACCAAAGTTTATGGGGTTGGTACAAGTTCCGTTTGTCGACTTAGTCCATCGGCGTTACCATTTTGTTTGCCGGGTCTGTAGTGGATGGTGAAGTCCAGAGGTTGTAGGGCTAAACTCCACTGCATCAATCTGGCATTGTCTCCAGAGACCCGATTAAGCCAGACTAGGGGATTATGGTCCGTTAGGAGGGAAAACTTTCATCCATACAAATATGGTTGCAACTTCTTCAGTGCCCATACTACCGCCAGGCACTCCTTCTCGATGGCCGCATAGCTTACTTCACGGGGCAGTAGTTTCCGACTCAGGTAAGCTACCGGGTGTTCTTGGCCGTCCGGCCCAACTTGGCTCAGTACTGCCCCCAATCCAAACATAGAAGCATCTGTATGAACAAGGAAACGTGTAGTTGGATCGGGTGCGGCCAATACAGGGGTATTGGTGAGGGCGTCCTTTAGTTGGCGGAAGACTTCCTCACACTCTGAGGTCCAGGTTACCTGGCGGGGTTGGTTCTTATGGGTCAAATCAGTGAGGGGCTTGGCTACGCGGATGTAATTGGGAACAAATTTCCTGTAATACCCCGCTGTCCCTAGAAACGCCAAGACCTGGGTTTTAGTGCGTGGCATGGGCCATTTGGCTATGGCCTCAATCTTGGCTGGTTCTGGTCGCTGTTTCCCACTTCCCACCCAATGCCCTAAATACTGAACCTCTGCTTTGCCCACGTGACACTTGTTTGGGTTTAGGGTGATTCCGGCCTGGTGGATCCTGTCCAATACTGTTTCTAGGTGATTTAGATGCTCTTCCCATGTCGCACTGTAGATGGCGATGTCGTCCAGGTAGGCACAAGCATAGTCCTGGAGACCATCCAGAAGTCGGTCAGCCAGCCTTTGGAAGGTCGCCGAGGCATTCTTCATCCCGAATGGCATAACTCAAAACTGGAGTAAGCCGAACGGGGTGACAAATGCCGACTTGGGAATAGCGTCAGGACTAAGGGGAATCTGCCAGTAGCCTTTGCATAGATCGATGGTGGTCAAATACTTTGCCCTCGCCAGCCGGTCTAACAACTCATCCACACGCGGCATGGGGTATGCATCCGTCACTGTTTTCTCATTGAGCTTACGATAGTCTACACAAAACCGTGTAGTCCCATCCTTCTTGGGCACTAACACTACGGGGGTTGTCCAGGGACTATATGACTATTCAATGACCCCTAAACGCAACATCTCTTGTATCTCTTGTCGCATCCCCTCTCTTACAGACTCAGGGACGCGGAAGGGGTTTTGTCGCAGGGGGGGTCTGATCCTGGGTCTCAACCTTGTGTTGTGCCAGGCGAGTGTACCTCGGTCTCTCTGAAAACATCCTCTGTCGCAGCCTCAACAACGCCTCCGCCTGCTGTCTCTTCCGGGGGCCTAGGTCTTCACCCAAGTGTACCTGGTCCCATGTTTTAGACTGAGTCCTTTCCCCTAAGACATCCGGCAAGGGAAGTCCGGCTAAATCCTCTGCCTCAGGTGCACAGATGGCCACTACCGCTTCAGGGCGCTCCCGGGAGGGCTTCGGCATATTCACGTGGAACATGCGGATAACCCTGGGGTCGTCACAGTCGGCGACATTATAGGTTGTGTCGGCTATTTTCCTCACTACCTGGTAGGGCCCCTGCCATGCAGCTTGAAACTTATTCTGCTTAGTGGGCTCTAACACCAGGACCTTCTGTCCTATTTCCAAGGTGCGCTCTCTGGCCCTCCGATCGTACCATATGCGCTGGCGCCACTGGGTCACCTGCATGTTCTCACGTACAGCCTGAGTCAGCTCCTGTAGGCGGTCCCGGAATTCCAGCACATAGGGTACAATAGATACCCCTTCTATGAGGCCCTCCCCTTCCCAGTGTTCCAGTCTAGGGGTCCCCTTACCCGTCTCCCGTATACCAGCTCGAACGGGGAGAACCCCGTGGATTCTTGGGGCACCTCCCGATAGGCAAACAGGAGGTGTGGCAAGAATTTCTCCCAGTCCCTGTAGGTCCTGGTAAAAGTCCCAATGAGCTGTTTTAATGTCCCGTTAAAGCGTTCACACAACCCATTGGTTTGCGGGTGGTACGGGGCGCTTCTAATGGACTTTACGCCGCACAGCTTCCACAGTTGGTTGGTCACCTCTGCTGTAAACTGGGTACCCTGGTCCGAGATAATCTCCCGGGGAAATCCAACCCATGAGAAAACCTGGAGCAGGGCGGCCGCCACCGTCTCTGCCTGTATGTTAGGTAACGCAACCGCCTCTGGATACCGTGTGGCATAATCTACCACTGTCAATATATACTTTTTCCCGGACGGACTGGGTTTGGATCGACCGCTACTCGGCTAAATGGTTCCTCCACAATGGGGAGGGGGCGTAATTTGGCCTTGCATTGATCCCCCTCTTGCCAATGTGCTGACAACTGTCACAGGTCTGGCAGTACTGACGAACATCATAGGTTACCCCCGGCCAAAATAAGTTTTGTGTCAGACGATGCCTGGTGCGACTGACGCCGAAGTGCCTGGCCAAGGGTATATCATGAGAGATTCGCAGTAGCTCCTGCCTGTACTTCTTGGGAACTACCAGCTGTTGTTTTATAGTGGGGCTCGTCCCTGTGTGGTGCTGCTCTGTGATCCGGTAGAGGAGTCCCTGCTTCCATACAAACTGTTCCCCTTCTAGTACTCCTCTCCCCTCCTGTGCCTTCCCACAATATCCCTCCAATGAAGGATCCTCAAGTAACTCCCTCTTAAATTCATCTGGGGTGGCCCAAGAAATGTGTCTGGCTATGGGAATACGTGCAGGGCTGGGATGTCTTACCTGGGCCTCCTCTGAGTGTGACTCCACCTCCGCAGCTTGAGCTTGTCTCCGGGTGGTCACAGGATAGGTCTCAGCCAGAGGGGCCACCGAGAATGCAGACAACATGGGCCCCAAGTAATTTCCCAGCAAGACGTCTGCAGGCAAATCCTCCATCAAGCCGACCTCAACAAGGCCATCCCTGACTCCCCAGTTCAGGTGAATCCTGGCAGTGGGTAGTCGATGTATGGCTCCCCCTGCTACACGGACTGCCACTGTCCGGTCCATCTTCTCATGGTCCCGGACGAGATGAGGCTTCACAAGGGTCAAAGTTGCTCCGGAATCTCTTAGTCCCTGTATACGTTTCCCATTAACCCACACGACCTGTCGATGCTGTTGTCGATTATCTGCCTGGGCTGCCTGCACGGGGTCTACTTCATGCAGCACTTCCTCCATCTCTTCCACCCCTTGGTTAGTCGTAGCCCCCAATGCTGGGTCAGCTTCGCCTTGGTAGCAGTGTACAGCAGCCCGGCTGAAGGTAGCTGTTCCCGCCTTTGGCCACTGGGTATGCTGAGTCCGGTTGGGGCATTGTCTTTGCAGGTGGCCCAGCTGACGGCAGGTGTAGCATCGTGCCCCAGGGGGACTGTGGTAGGCCGGGTTTCTAGCTGATCCCCCTACAATCTTCGGTGGTTTGGGGCCCTCCAGGTCCATGGGTGGGCCCCTAGTGACCACCTTTGATCCGGAGAACTGTGGCCTCCTGGCATCATGATGTTCATCGGCCAGACGAGCGGCTTCCTCAAGAGTCGTTGGCCGCCTGTCCCGAAGCCATTCCTGTGTCTCGGGGTTTAGTCCATTAAAGAATCGTTCTAACAGGAAGAGCTGGAGGACGTCCTCCTTAGTGGTTGCTTGGCTCCCTTGTACCCAGTGTAGCAGTGACCGCCGTAATTTACAGGCCCATGCAGCATGGGTATCGGTTACGCGTTTTATAAGTCCGTGGAACTTTGGGCGATAGACCTTTGGTGTCAGCACATACTGGGCCAAGATCACTTCTTTGATCCGCTCATAGTCCATACAGTCCTCATCAGGTACCGTGCGATAGGCGTCCTCTGCCCGGCCTGTCAGCTTGCTGGCCAGAATCTGAACCCGTTCCTCCGGCTTTACTTGATGAAGGGCACACTGCCGCTCAAAGTCCTGCAGAAAGCCATCAATGTCTTCCTCTGCCTCCCCCAACTGTCGGAAGGCATTGTACTGGATCTTTTTGTGGCTTACTGTTGAAGGTACCTGGTCAAAGGCCAGAGCTCCCCCTGCTCGCTGACTCTCCTCTCTCCGCTCTGCCATCTCCATCTTGGCCAGCTCCACTTTGGTCCGCTCTGCCATCTCCATCTTGGCTAGCTCTATCCTGGTCCGCTCGGCCATCTTTTCCTTCAGATCAGTACGCACATCAGCCATTACCTCTCGTATGATCTCTACTGCAGGGTTTGGGCCATAGAACGCCAGTCTGTTCTTTACCTCCCTCTGGAATTCGGTCTCCTCCACGTTCACATTGGGGGGCGCTGCACTGTCGTGTTCCATGATGGCTGCTATCAAATCCGCTTTTGTTTTGTTGCTGGCGATCAACCCTCGGGCTTCCACCATATCTTTTAATGTAGTCTTCTTTAACTTCTGGTAGTTATTTTCCATTCATTCCTTTCCTCCTGTAGAAGGGGTATCAAATCCTGCTGTCTGCCACCAGTGTAACGGGGTCTTCCAAGCTGGGGTACCTCTTTCAGTACCACCCCGTATTTTCGGAGGTCCGTTCCGCGTTGGCTGGAGTCTGAATGAATGACGCTGGCTGGAATTCCTCTGAGTGCATGGGCACATATAAAAGATCACTTCTTCTCCATATATTTCCAGTCTGACAACACTTTACTCACAGGACACAGACTATATCACACAGATAGCCTGCGGATGGTTACTGTGGGAATTACAAAGGTGGGGGGAGGGTGGACACTGCTGATACATTAGGGACATGCATCTCACATGGAACTTATTATATATACATATAACTGCACAACATATTCTGGGTTCTGAGTGGTTCTGTAACACAGACGACTTTCGTTTATAATCCATATCAGATGCTTCTTGAATAAGATTCCAGCAATAGTCAGCCAGCATTGACGTACTCCACTTTCCCTGGTACCTTTTCTCCATCAGCGCAATGACTTGGTGAAATCTTTCACCGCGTTCATTGCTAACGGCACCAAGATTACCTGGAAAAAAGTCCAAGTGAGAATGTAGAAAATGCATTTTTAGTGATATATTGCATTTCATCAAATGATATGCTGTGAGCATGTTGTCCATGAGTTGTCCAAAGTTCGGTGCCCTGCTGTTGTCAAGGAAGTTGAAGGTCACATCTTTAAAGGCTCTCCATGCAACTTGTTCAGCACCTTGCAAAAGACTATCAAAGCTACTGTCATTCATTATATCTTTGATCTGTGGGCTAATAAAAATACCTTCTTTAATCTTTGCATCACTTATTCTTGGAAATTTCTGTCGCAAGTAAGAAAAGACTTCCAATTCTTTGTTGAATTGAATACATATTTGACATTACTGCCCTTTGGAAACAGTACCACTCCACAGCCCATCTGTCTGTAAGGAGGTGGCAAAGACCCTCATTTGCTCCTCCCTCACATGGGACCTAGGTGACCCTTTTTGTATGAAAAGCATGTTGCATCTATGGGTTAATACCTTATTTTAAAAATGCATCCTTATGATGGCCTGTTTTTGACTTGTTTTACTGTACTCCTCTTATGCTGTAGCTTTATTTGTCACGTAACTAGTTCCGGGCCAGCACAGGTTAATTCAGGAGATGTGACTAACAGCCAGAAAAAGTGGGAGGGAGCTCCTGCTTCCAGTCAGTAGCCCGGGCACGTTGGCCCTGGGCAGGTGTATTGAAGCAGCCGGGGCATTGCCAGATCCCAGGAGGGAACAGAATCTGCTGTCCTGGACTAAGGACTTAAGGACTGTAACGCGGCCCTAGGACTTTGGAGGGGTCCCCGCTGAAGGGACTAAAAGCGTCCAGATCCCAGCAAGTAGACTACTGCTTGATTTCAGCTACCGTGGCTGTGGTGGGTACGGCTGTGGACAGTGTCAGGGAGAGAACAGGAAGCCAGTGTTGTATCCCTTTTTCTCATCACTGTTTTATTAAAGTTCATTCCCTGTTGGCCGCAGCTGTGATCCTGGACTTTAATTGCCTTGACTACAGTGGTTTGGGGGAAGAAAAGGTAATCCGTGGGGGAAGCTGTGTCCGTCCTGTGTTTCATGTGCAAGGGGCTGGGGTCTGTTTAGACTGTGTTTTGTGGGTGAACTCGGTCAGGAATACCACCCCAGTCACCCTTGTTACATTTGGTATAGTCGGCAGGATTCGACCTCAGCAACCCTGCAACCCTGAGTCTTGTGATTTTGAGCTTGGGACCTGTGATGAAGAAGTGCCTGAGGCTTGTGATTTTGGATTTGGGACTTGTGTTTTGATGCCCGCCGTGAAAGAATTGCAGATGGCGGATGTTGTGGACTCAAAGATGGCACTGACCGCTGCCGAAAAATGGCACATTGTGTATAAATCTAGGGATTTTTTTTTTTACTTGTTCAACCAATAAATGACAAAAACACCAAAATAAATCAAAATAAATGTCTTCACAAATTGGACATGGCTGTCTTCTGTAATACTAAAATAAGATATGATTAGATATTTTATCAAATTTGCAATATAGATGAAATTGTGTGTATTTCTTATATTTATTAATAGGAGAAAATATTTAGTTATTTACAATATGAACTGCTCACTAATGTGAAAAATATCCAGCTGGCATTGATAATTTAAAAGGAACCTCTCACCAAGATAGATTGGGCCTGGTTTCTTAAAGCTTTCATGCCAGAATTCTGCCATAAAAGCTTTGAAAAGTGGCAAAATTTAGGCACAACTTGGAATTTTGCGACTTTTGGCACCTTAGCACCAGGTGCTTCTAGCTCTGCCAAAGTGGGCAAAGCTGGGGTGCGAGGAACATAGTGACCGAAGCTCATTACATTCATGATTGGTGACATTTTGTTGTAAGGCACATACAAAGGTGCACACCACTCGGCTTACGCTCCTGTTACATGAAGAGGCGTAACCGCCTGAATCAGGAGCGTCTGACTTCAGCACACTTCTGCATCAATACTGGCGTGAACAACGCCAGTCTTGATAAATCAGGCTCATTGTCTTTAGTTAGATTAGAAAATCTGCACACTGTTCTGCCAAAGCTAAATTAGTCAGTACACATGTACCAGCTAAATACTGTGATCAAAGGCATAAATATCATAGAGGAAGGCAATGTGGCTGCTATGGGTTAGCTCCAGTTCAAGTACCAACTCCAACCATGGAGAATGTGATCTTTTTAGGCAAGAATATCCAATAGTTGCAGAGTCTATTAGCTTTACTAGTGCAATTAAAAAAAACATTTGACCATGATTGTTAAATAAATAGATAACTGTTCTTCAGTATGTATCTTGTAAGGATATTTTTGATAAGAGGATAAACAAATGGAAATTGAATTTCCTCCACTCAACCTAAGCAATATTACATTGATGGTATCATGCTGTGGATTAATGGCTGCTCACTGCAAGGAGTAGAAAATGTTTTATATTCCTACAACTCTCAGATCTAGGAAGAAGTTGTTCTGAATCAGTTGAGTTTAGTAGTATGTAGCTGGCATAGAGCTGGTAAATATTGGTATATTATCAACTCTTCGAACATGCATAAAGAAACTTTCAAGCATATGGTAGCATTATTCAGACAAGTTGTTAAGGTACATTACTTAGATACAGTATTTTGACAAATAAGCAAAATGTAACAAGTGTTCTCATTTTACTAAAGCGTATATAGGTTTTTTCATCTGCATTGATTTTAATAATAAGCAGTTTTTTGCAGGATGAGTTGCATTTCTAATAGCTTCATAATATGATGTTTCATATAATGTACTAAAAAGCAGAAAAAAAAGCCGATGAGTTGAATTTGAAAAAATTTGAAGTCTCTTATGTCTTCCACTGATTATGATGTGGTGGGCATTACGGAGACGAGGAATGGAGGCCATGACTGAGTGATGAACGGAGAGGGTTACACTAAAATCAGAAAAGACAGGAAAGAGAAAAAAGGTGTAAGGGTGTGCATTTTTGTTACATCCAACTTAAGACCTGTGCTCAATGACGACATTGGGGGGAGCTGTGACAATGTAGAGTCTGTATAGTTACATGTACATGGGGTGGCAATAATGGAAAGCTGATAACTGGAGTCTGCTTGAAGCCTCTGAATATAGCTGAACAGGTAGAGGATTAAATTCATCAACAAATGGAGAAGAGCAAATAATATTAGAGTACTTGTTATGGGGAATTTTAAATATGCTGACATTATTTATTATGATTAACATATACAGTATAGTGCCATCGCATTCTCGACGCTTTACAGACATTATCATTGCTGTCCCCATTGGGATTCACAATTTAAATTCCCTTTCAATATGTCTTTTGAGTGTGGGGGGAAAACAGTACTTGGGGAAACCCATGCAAGCTTGGAGAGAACATACCGACTCTTTGCAGATGTTGTCCTTGGTGTGATGTGATCTCAGGACTGCAGCACCGCAAGGCAACAGTGCTAACCATTGAGCCACTATGCTGCCCGTTCAATGACATTCAATAGGAGATAGACTCTTCTGTTTGTGCTAAAAGTTGCAAGTTCAGAACAATTAGCTCTCTTAGTTGGTAGATGAACCAACCAGTGGAGATATGTGGTCCTGTCAAACAGATCAGGTACAATTTCAGATCTACAGGTTCAGGAGTATTTGGGATGCAGGGACCATAATACGATGAGTTCTAAATTCAATAAAACATTTCAAAGGGGAAATGTAAGAACCTGGACTTTAGGAAAGCTAAATTAACTAGATTAAACTTGATGGACCTAGGTCTTTTTTTAACCCATGTGACTATATATGAAAATGAAATTAAACAATAAGGATATGAGTTTGATTTTTATTTAATACTAGCTGTAGAGTCCGGCGCTGCCCGGACATAGTAACTAACTACGGTTAGTTATAACAAATTATAATGATTATATCTATATATATATATATAAAGCTGAGTGTATAGCCCCACCCACTCCGCATAGCCACATTCCATATAATATCCCACATCATCCCGTCAGCCAGAGCCACCGGACTACTACCTCTAAAATCCCACATCATCCTGTCAGCCAGAGCCACTGGGCAACTACCACTAATATCCCACATCATCCCGTCAGTCAGAGCCACCGGACTACTACCTCTAATATCCCACATCATCCTGTCAGTCAGAGCCACCGGACAACTACCACTAATATCCCACATCATCCCGTCAGAGCTACCGGACTACTACCTCTAATATCCCACATCATCCCGACAGCCAGAGCCACTGGACTACTACATCTAATATCCCACATCATCCCATCAGCCTGGGGTCAGAGCCAGAGCGCTGAGTGGAACAGTCCTAACTTCCATACCGGGGATCCCTTTAAGAGAGACTGGGGTCAGAATCAGAGCGCTGAGGGATTTACCCTAACTTCCATACCGGGGATCCCTTTAAGAGGGGCCTGGGATCAGAACCAGAGCACTTAGTGGAATTGCCCTAACTTCCAAACCAATGATCCCTTTAAGAGACCCTGGGGTGAGAACCACAGCACTGAGTGGAACGATCCAAACTTCCATACCGGCGATCCCTTTAAGAGAGGCCTGGGGTCAGAACCACAGCGCTGAGGGATTTGCCCTGACTTGCATACCAATGATCCATGGGAGGGGGGATTCATTTCTGTCATGTGCTCTCTGCTCCTGTCTGGGGGGCAGACAATGGCTGGGAGCTTATGTTCCCAGGGATGCTAGATTTCTCCCACCATGTCAGTGTCTGCTGAGGTGTTGTCAAGTGGGAAAACTTGCTCATAGCAACCAATCACAGCTCAGCTTCTTTTTTAACCAGCTCTGGTGAAATGAGAGATGCTTAGTGATTGGTTGCAAGGAAAACTGTTGCTCATAGCAACCAATCACAGCTCAGCTTCTGTTGAACAGCTCTGGTGAAATGAAAGATGCTTCGTGATTGGCTGATGATGCACACACACATACACACATTCAGTTTTATATATAGAGATAGTGTGTTGAAATTGATGTGTTATCTTTATCCTATCAGTCAGGAGACCCATGCATTATTTTTGTCAATCTGTGTGAGGGCTTTTTGCATAAGATGACCTATAGTTTTTCTTGCAACCATTTTAACTTTTGATCACCTTATTTTGTATGTTTTTTGAGTAGACGAAGAGACAGGAAAGAAATTACAATGCTGGCATTTTTTTTTCCTGCGACATTTACCTTGGTGTATATATTATGTAATATGTTAATAGTTTAAATATTAATTATTTTACCAATTTTTTTTATTATTTCAGTTTAACTTTTTCACCCATTCCCAACATCTGCCATACACTTACCAAGCGTGTCGGGTCCCCATGTATGGACCACACACAGGAACTGAACCCACATAATACCCATAAAGAGAGACATTACCCATTACACCACAGTCAGAGGCCGCTCATACACCCAAATGAGATCTCATGCTTTACACTGAGGAGGGACAACATTCCAAAACACGTGTCTGCAAATAGAGATTCTGGCTTGACTTTTATCCTAAGTCATGTGACAAGGCTCATTGAAGGGTCGATATTGACATTAAGGATTGCTACTTCCAATAGGTGGCACTACAGTGCCAGTCCTCTGCGTCTCTGACACGGTAATTTGCGTATTTCATACATTTGTATATGTTTTATCAGCAATGCTCTTGGCCATATAGCCATTATCTTTTATTAAGAGTCATTATTTTTTATGAAAAAGTGACAGTGGTCCATTAAGTAAACCATTTTCATCCTTAAACAGCCAACTGAAAAATTGAGAATTAAAATGGATGCATTAAAAACTCGCTGTGTAAGCATTTTAGACTATCTCATAAGATCCTCTACATTTGGATGTAGACAGGTGGTGTACTGCCTGCAGACAGAGCAGATGTTAATCAATAAAGAAAAAATGTGTTGGCAGAGCACAATTTTTTCTCAGGTATTGTTAAGGTGCGCCCCCTTATGTAATTATGGTGTAATCTCTGCAGTGCCATACTTCACCCTAAGTACAGGCGCAGATGGGAATATCCTTCAATTATTTATTTGTCTTTTTGAAAACCCCTTAAGCCATGTGAAGGCCATCTGTAAGAAATAGCCAGTTAAACATTATTCAAGTAAAATATAAGGATGAAAATTTGCAATACCTACTGCATCTTCAATAAATGTGAAAGTAGAATTGCCTATCCATTAGGCATTTCTGCTTAATTTTGTGACTAAATTTACCTTTTGATATATTTTGTATATTTATAACACAACCCAAAAGGTCAAAAATGGCACAACTCGCTGTAATGATCAACCACAAAAGAACAAAGAACCAGTATACCATGGCAGTAAGATTAATTTTACTTTATTCAATAGATTAATAATAAAAAAGATAATCTGCAAAACACAATTACAAGGTCACTACCGAGTACATCATAGGAGTAAACAATGCCAGAAGCCCGACCTACTAAATATGCAAATCAGTGCTTATTGTAATTCACAAACTTAGCCATAATCTGTATTACTTCATATCGGCCATCAGTACAAAGACTGCTATTGTATTGCCTAGAAATGGCTGCTGTGATTGAAGAGTTCCATTTAAAGCACTTACATGTAAATGTGGTCTGCTAACGCAGTCCTCCACAAGCGCCCCAACGCACGTTTCGTCCCTTCATCAGGAGGCGAACGCTGTGGGGAGGGGGTGTGTGTCTTAAATACGTTTAGAGGTGATTGTAAACCTGGTGCCGCTGTCTATCTGAGGGAGAAACCAGGTCATGCCGGGTATACTTCCGGTAAGTATTGCACATGCGCCGCTGACACACTCCATTCATAGCACATCATGATTTGCGGCCGTGGACCGCAAACACGCCATGGGCCGTCATAGTGATGGCACATGCGCCCTGCCTCCAATGCCCTCTCGTCATGACATCAATGGAGTAGGCAGCATTGCACGCATCATACCGGAAGTACAAATAAGAACGGGAGGCATAATGTTAAATACTAACTAAAGCCCCCTTCACACACAGCGAGATCGCTAGCGAGATTGCTGCTGAGTCACAAGTTTTGTGACGTAACAGCGACCTTACAAGTGATCTCGGTATGTGTGACATGTAGCAGCGACCAGGCCCCCGCTGTGAGATCGCTGGTCGTTTCAGAATAGTCTGGACATTTTTTTGGTCGTTGAGGCCCCGCGGGGTAGCATGCATCGTTCTGTTTGAAACCAAGCCACTGACCTCGCTTAGGACCTGAAATGAGAAACAATAGGCGTGTTTAAGCGGTGCCTTTTCCGCGCCCCTCAGCTCCGATTGGTGGTCACTACTACGTTCTGATTGGCGCCCTTGTCCTTAAAGGGAATCTGTCACCCTTTTTATCCCCTATTAGCTGCCGGCATAGACATCAGGGGCTTATCTACAGCATTCTGTAATGCTGTAGATAAGCCCCAGATGTAACCCGAAAGAGAAGAAAAACACGTTATATTATACTCACCGAGGTGGGCGGTCCGGTCCGATGGGTGTTGCGGTCCGATCCGGCGCCTCCCTTCTTCATGCGATGACGTCCTCTTCTCCCGTCCTGAAATGGCTCCGGCGCAGGCGCATTGCTCTGCCCTGTTGAGGGCAGAGCAGAATTCTGCAGTGCACAGGCACCAGACCTCTCCCGAAACCTGCGCACTGCAGGACTCTGCTCTGCCCTCAACAGGGCAAAGCAGTGCGCCTGCGCTGGAGCCATTACAGGACGGGAGAAGAGGACGTCATCGCATGAAGAAGGGAGGCGCCAGACGGGACGGCGACACCTATCGGACCGGACCGCCCACCTCGGTGAGTATAATATTACGTGTTTTTCTTCTCTTTCAGGTTACATCGGAGGCTTAGCTACAGCATTACAGAATGCTGTAGATAAGCCCCCGATGTCTATGCCAGCAGCTGCAAAGCCAAAAAAAGGGTGACAGATTCCCTTTAAAGAATGTAACACAGTGGCACTTTTCTTTATTGTTCCTGACCCCGTGAAGAAGGCAGCATAGCAGCATTTTTGTTCTTTGGCCTTTATTGCTGGTCACTAGAGTTGAGCGAAACAGGTCGAAAAATTTCAAAAGTCGCCGACTTTTGTCAAAGTCGGGTTTCATGAAACGAAACCCGACCCTAGGATGAGGTCGGCCACGAGGTCGGCGACTTACGCGCCAAAGTCGCGTTTCAAAAGTTTGTTTTGCGCTCTTTTACAGCCAATCAGGATCCACGGACACTGTGGGCAACGTGATGACATAGGCAGGGGTCACCACCATCTTTCAGAAGGGCATGCAAGTGATTGGCTTGCTTTGGTGGGCATCACAGGGGGTATAAAAGGGCGTGCACGCCGACCGCCATCTTACTTCTACCGATCTCAGTATAGGGAGAGGTTGCTGCTGATTCTGTAGGGAGAGCGTTAGGCAGGGAAGAAGACAAAAAAACTGCTTCTGCTGCTAGTGATTTGGCCTGCACAACACACAAGTCACTGTGTGTGCAGTGCAAGGGGAGGCTATATTGTGGTGTATCAGTGGTGTTGGTTGTTGGGCTGCCTTTTAAGGCTTCCTGACAGGCTGGCATTGCTGTTTACCCACTGCTCCACAAACTGCTTTTTTAAAAGCAATCCCAATTTTTTTTTTTGTCCTGCTAAGAAGAAAAAAAAACTGCTTCTGCTGCTAGCAATTTGGCCTGCACAACACACCAGTCACTGTGTGTGCAGTGCAAGGGGAGGCTATATTGTGGTGTATCAGTGGTGTTGGTTGTTGGGCTGCCTTCTAAGGCTTCCTGACATTCCTGCATTGCTGTTTACCCACTGCTCCGCAAACTGCTTTTTTAAAAGCAATCCAATCTCCCTTATCCTGTAGTCACTTTGGTCACAGCTGTGCCATCGAGCCTGTCACATAGCGCTCAGATATTCATTGGGCCTCACACAATCCACAAGTGTCCAGTGTCCAAAAGTGTGTGCAGAGATTCAAAATCTCCCTTATCCTCTCGTCACTTTGGTCACAGCTGTGCTATCGAGCATGTCACATAGCGCTCAGATATTCATTGGGCCTCACACAATCCACAAGTGTCCAGTGTCCAAAAGTGTGTGCAGAGCTTCAAAATCTCCCTTATCCTCTCGTCACTTTGGTCACAGCTGTGCCATCGAGCCTGTCACATAGCGCTCAGATATTCATTGGGCCTCACACAATCCACAAGTGTCCAGTGTCCAAAAGTGTGTGCAGAGATTCAAAATCTCCCTTACCCTCTCGTCACTTTGGTCACAGCTGTGCCATCGAGCCTGTCACATAGCGCTCAGATATTCATTGGGCCTCACACAATCCACAAGTGTCCAGTGTCCAAAAGTGTGCGCAGAGATTCAAAATCTCCCTTATCCTCTCGTCACTTTGGTCACAGCTGTGCCATCGAGCCTGTCACATAGCGCTCAGATATTCATTGGGCCTCACACAATCCACAAATGTCCAGTGTCCAAAAGTGTGCGCAGAGATTCAAAATCTCCCTTATCCTCTCGTCACTTTGGTCACAGCTGTGCCATCGAGCCTGTCACATAGCGCTCAGATATTCATTGGGCCTCACACAATCCACAAGTGTCCAGTGTCCAAAAGTGTGTGCAGAGATTCAAAATCTCCCTTATCCTCTCGTCACTTTGGTCACAGCTGTGCCATCGAGCCTGTCACATAGCGCTCAGATATTCATTGGGCCTCACACAATCCACAAGTGTCCAGTGTCCAAAAGTGTGTGCAGAGATTCAAAATCTCCCTTACCCTCTCGTCACTTTGGTCACAGCTGTGCCATCGAGCCTGTCACATAGCGCTCAGATATTCATTGGGCCTCACACAATCCACAAGTGTCCAGTGTCCAAAAGTGTGCGCAGAGATTCAAAATCTCCCTTATCCTCTCGTCACTTTGGTCACAGCTGTGCCATCGAGCCTGTCACATAGCGCTCAGATATTCATTGGGCCTCACACAATCCACAAATGTCCAGTGTCCAAAAGTGTGCGCAGAGATTCAAAATCTCCCTTATCCTCTCGTCACTTTGGTCACAGCTGTGCCATCGAGCCTGTCACATAGCGCTCAGATATTCATTGGGCCTCACACAATCCACAAGTGTCCAGTGTCCAAAAGTGTGTGCAGAGATTCAAAATCTCCCTTATCCTCTCGTCACTTTGGTCACAGCTGTGCCATCGAGCCTGTCACATAGCGCTCAGATATTCATTGGGCCTCACACAATCCACAAGTGTCCAGTGTCCAAAAGTGTGTGCAGAGATTCAAAATCTCCCTTATCCTCTCGTCACTTTGGTCACAGCTGTGCCATCGAGCCTGTCACATAGCGCTCAGATATTCATTGGGCCTCACACAATCCACAAGTGTCCAGTGTCCAAAAGTGTGTGCAGAGATTCAAAATCTCCCTTATCCTCTCGTCACTTTGGTCACAGCTGTGCCATCGAGCCTGTCACATAGCGCTCAGATATTCATTGGGCCTCACACAATCCACAAGTGTCCAGTGTCCAAAAGTGTGTGCAGAGATTCAAAATCTCCCCTGTCCTATAGACACCTTGTACCTTGTTTTACATTACTATATAGTTTGTTGGATTTTCTACCAAAAATGAGGAAGGCTGGTGGAAGAGGCCGTGGAATTGGGCGGGGGTTGGCAGCTGGTAATGATGGTGTTGGTGGTGGATCTGATGGTAGTGGCAAGAGCAAAATAGGACCGAATGCAGGAGGTGTTGAGCCTGCGTCATCATCTGGCTACATAAGGCCTCGAACGCTTAGTTTTCTAGGAGTTGGCAAACCGCTTTTAAAGCCAGAGCATCAGGAAAAAGTTTTGTCTTACATTGCTGACTCAGCCTCCAGCTCTATCGCCTCCTCTTCTTCAGTTGTAAAAAGTAAAAGCACTGAGTCGTCATTGGAGGCTCATGTTCATGAACCACACCTTTCCTTGTGTCCTTCACCCCAACCAAGATTGAAGGATGACGCAGGCCATACTACTGATTACTCCATGGAGCTGTTTTCACATACCATGCCTGGATTATCAAGTCAAATGGTGAATTACCCAGGCCAAGATGAATCTGACATGGAGTGCACTGATGCACAGCCGCTGATGGATGATTCTGCTGGTACATTCACTCAGAGCACTACATTGTCCTCGCAGTGTACAGAGCCAGATTCTGACCCTGATGAGACTCAGGTGCCCCTTCCCGCACACTATACCACCATACACGGTGACACAGAGTAAGGTGCACATGACATAGAAGAGGAGGTGATGGATGACCCAGTTGTTGACCCAGATTGGCATCCATTGGGGAAGAGGGTGCTGCTTCCAATAGCTCAGATGAGGAGCATCCACAGCAGACATCGACATCGCAACAGCTGTTATCTGGCAGGCCCGTAGCACTCCAAAGACAGGTTCCAAACATCAAAAGAGTTGCTGGACAGCTTGTCCAGAGGGTCAAAAGATCACAGCGTGCTAGGCCGCAAAATGTCTGCCAAAGTAGGAAGAGTGCAGTGTGGCACTTTTTTGAACAAAATCCTCATGATCAGGCCAAGGTTATCTGTAAGAAGTGCGCAAAGACCTTTAGCCGAGGGAAAAATCTGAAAAATTTGAATACCAGTTGCATGCTTAGACATTTAACCAGCATGCACTTGCAAGCGTGGACACAACACCAAACCTCAAGTGCCACATGTGCAACTGATCACAACGAAGGTAGTCAGCAACGCTACATTGTTTCCCCCACTGTAAGCCCACCGGTTAGCACAGCAGCAAATGTTGAGGTGTCGTTGCAAGGCCACAGCAGTCAGGGAATCCCACTGTTATATCAACGAAAGACTGATTCTAGGCCATCAGAAAGAACACCAACTCCATCACCATCATCAACCCTCTCTCAGTCCGCCCTGTCCACCGCTACTTCCACCATATGCAGCTCTCAAGTCCAGCTCACCCTCCCAGACACTATGAGTAGGTCAAGAAAGTACTCAGTCTCTCATCCGCGTACACTGGGTTTGAACGCCCACATTGCCAAACTAATCTCGTTTGAGATGATGCCCTTTCGGTTGGTGGAAAGCGCAGCTTTCCGTGAACTCATGGCCTATGCAGTACCACGCTATGACCTACCCAGTCGCCACTTCTCTCGCAAAGCCATCCCAGCCCTCCACCATCATGTGAAAGACCGCATTGTCCATGCACTCAAGCAGTCAGTGAGCGGAAAGGTGCACCTCACAACTGATGCATGGTCCAGTCGGCATGGCCAGGGCCGTTACGTGTCCATCACTGCGCACTGGGTTAATGTGGTGGATGCAGGGTCCACAGGGGACAGCGGTGGTGGGACAGTGCTGCCTAGCCCACGGTATAGGAAACAGTTGGCTGTAGGCGTTCGACCCTCCTCCTCCAGAAGCGAAAGCTCGTCCACAGAGCGCAGTCGTACGAGCACTCCATCTGCAGCTGCCACTGTTGCACACGATGTGTCCCCCTATCGAGCAGCTAGTGGAAAGCGTCAGCAGGCTGTGTTGCAGATGATGTGTTTGGGCGACAGACACACCGCCGAGGTGCTGGCCGAGTACTTGAAGCGACAAACTGAGTCATGGCTGGGCAGTGTACATCTTGAGGCAGGCAAGGTAGTTAGTGATAACGGCCGTAATTTTGTGGCAGCCATAGCCCTTTCAAAACTCAGCCACATACCTTGCTTGGCTCACACCTTGAACCTGGTGGTGCAGTGCTTCCTCAAAAATTATCCGGAGTTAACAGCCCTGCTCCAGAAGGTGCGAAGACTGTGCGCGCACATCCGCCAGTCGCCTGTACACTCCGTTCGTATGCAGAAGCTGCAGCGATTGCTCCACCTTCCCAACCACCGCCTCATTATCGACATTGCAACAAGGTGGAACTCCACCCTGCACATGGTGGAGCGGCTGTGCGAGCAGAGGCAGGCCATAATGCATTTGTGGGAGGATACACGGCCAGGCACTTTGAGAGCAGACATGGAGTTGACAGGTGTGCAGTGGTCGAAGCTGAAAGACCTCTGTAAAGTCCTTCAGTGTTTTGAGGAATGCACACGGCTGGTAAGCGCAGACGACGCCATCCTAAGCATGAGCATCCCACTTATGCGTCTGCTCATGCAAACTTTGACGCACCTTAAGGAGCAGGCGTCTGCAGCCAATGTTGATGAGGAGGAAGAGGAGGAGGGAATCCTTGATGACATTCAGCCATTGTCTGCTCAGGGACCTCTCCTGGACGAGGTGGAGGAAGAAGAGGAGGAGGATGATGATGGGGATGATTACTTAGGGGAGGAGGATGCATCTCGTGGGGCAAGTGAAAATGTTGGCGTCGCAAGGTCTGGTACAGGGTTTGTGCTTGACTGGAGGGATGTGGATTTGCCAGAAAGTGCTCCTCCACCCAGCACTCGCAGTGCATCATTGACACCGGGAACATTGGCCCACATGTCAGATTATGCCTTGCAGATCCTAAAAAGGGACCCCCGCATTGCCAAAATGATGAACGATGACGACTACTGGTTGGCCAGCATCCTGGATCCACGCTATAAAGGCAAATTACAAAACATCATGCCACAGGAGAACCTTGACCTAATATTGGCTAATAAACAAGCAACTCTGGTAAATAGGTTGCTTGAGGCATTCCCAGCACACAGCAGCGGTGATGGTTCTCACACGAGCCGTACGGGCCGGGGGCAGCTTGGCAGAGGTGTTCGTGGTGCACACAGCAGAAGTGGCGTTGGAGACAGGGGTTTCATGACAATGTTGTGGACTGATTTTTCAAATACCGCTCACACAACTGGTAATACTGCATCGATGGAAAGTGACAGGAGACAGCAGTTGTCAACTATGGTAACAAACTACTTTTCCTCCCATATCGATGTTCTCCCACACAGGTCATTCCCCTTTGACTATTGGGCCGCTAAACTGGACACCTGGCCTGAATTGGCCCAATATGCCTTACAGGAGCTCGCTTGCCCAGCTGCAAGTGTGCTATCGGAAAGAGTCTTCAGTGCAGCTGGATCAATCCTGACAGAAAAAAGGACCCGTCTGTCAACCCAAAATGTGGATGATCTAACCTTCATTAAAATGAACCATGCATGGGTTTCCAAGGATTTTGTCCCACCTTCCCCTGATGACACATAGGGTGACAGAAAAATGGCTTGCTTTGGTCCACCTCTTCCTGTGACTTCACCTATTTCGCCTTTTGCATCAGCTGAATGTCCAACATCAACATATGCCACTTTCTAAAACTCCCTAACTGTGCTGCCTCCCCCCCCATGGCTGGGGTCACCACCTAGCGCACGACACCGTGCGAGTGCCGTTGCCCTGGACAGGTGGGTAGGCCGACTCTTGGGCGCGGGCACTGGCACAGGGTCCCTCATAGTGCAATCAAGTGTCTCTGACGGTGGTGGTGCACACCCGCCGTCAGACACACCGCTGTACTATGAGGGGCCCAGTGCCAGTACCGACGCCCACGAGTGGGCCCCCCTTGCTTGGGCAGGGCCCCAGCATTTGCAATCTTTACCTCTCCCTGCTCCTCCGCTGTGTAATCTGGGCCGTCAAATCCATACTGTGCCTGACACCGTCTGAGCCTGCCTCCTGAGACATATATTTTGAATGTGTACGCTATCCATACATGTTATCCGGGGAAACGGTACCCTTTCAAACCTTTGTGCAATCACGTGCAATCCATACTGGGCCTGACACCGTCTGAGCCTGCCTCCTGAGACATATTTTGAATGTGTACGCTATCCATACATGTTATCTGGGGATACGGTACCCTTTCTAACCTGTGTGCAATCACGTGCAATCCATACTGGGCCTAACACCGTCTGAGCCTGCCTCCTGAGACATATATTTTGAATGTGTACGCTATCCATACATGTTATCTGGGGATACGGTACCCTTTCTAACCTTTTTGCAATCACGTGCAATCCATACTGGGCCTAACACCGTCTGAGCCTGCCTCCTGAGACATATATTTTGAATGTGTACGCTATCCATACATGTTATCTGGGGATACGGTACCCTTTCTAACCTTTGTGCAATCACGTGCAATCCATACTGGGCCTAACACCGTCTGAGCCTGCCTCCTGATGTATAGACATATATTTTGAATGTGTACGCTATCCATACATGTTATCTGGGGATACGGTACCCTTTCTCACCTTTGTGCAATCACGTGTAATCCATACAGGACGTGAGAACGGCTGGCGAGCTGCTAAGCAAGCTACAGCACCTGTGGTTTGCACACGTAAGTTTTTAATTTTTTCAGGAATGACGGTTAGGCCTAATTCCGGAACTGCGGTTGACCTGCACTTACTGGGAAATCATCGTTCGCGGGTAATAATTGAAATCAGTGATCCCCATCACTAACGTTGTTCAGCGGGTTATCTGCACCCGTAAGCGACAAACGCTGGCCTTTTCAGTGTAGCGCACATGCTGCCACGGACATGTAAGGGCATGACACACCAGTTATTGGCCAATCTCATGGGCCAGAGCCTCACGTGTCCTTCTAGTAAGCCGGACTCGGACCGCGGGGCATGACGGAGTCTCGTTCGTTAACGGAATTAAGCTTGCAATGTGTGCATCTGTTCTGTAGCTGGCATGGTTGAGGTTTCCCAGGTGGAGTCGAATTTAACCGTAGGCTCCACTCCTGGTGGTGCCCTTCTGGACATTCCTTTAAGGTTCAGCTTTGCAACCATACTGCCCACGTAAAACAAACACTTTGCCTTCATGAACGCTGTTTGGAGGGTCATGACTCGTGGGAATAACGCCGCCCAATCAGTTAACCTGCTAGAGAGATCCTTCGTTGCTCCCAAGCATGACATCACACTCCCTAGGAAGAAGGTAATGCCACTGTGGCGACCGTACTCCTGGGGGCGACACAAGTGCACTGATGCCCAGCCACTGCTCGATGAATCTGCTGGTACATTGACCCAGACCACTACATTCCCCTCGCACGCTACACGACCTGAATCTGACCCTGATGAAACTCAGGTTACCCTTCCCATATACAGTTCCATCTTACACGGTGACAAAGAGGAAGCTGCAGATGAAAGTGCAGGTTCGGCCCACCCGCCATCAGACACACCACCGTACTATCATGGGCCCTGTGCCAGTGCCGTCGCCAACGAGTGGGCCCCCCCTGCTTGCCCAGGATCACAGCACTTGCAAAGTTGAAATACTGTGCAGTGAGATGGAAGATGGGGACGACGAGGAATCCAGAGAAGTACAGGGATTCCCTAGCGAGGAGACTTAATTGATTGTTTTCAATGTTGGGACAGCAATTTTTGGGGAGCACTATATTCTGGAGAATGATAGATGGGGCCCACCATACACTGGAACATTCCAAAGGTGGACATCAGACACTGGTGCAGCATTTACAGGGCCCATTATACACTAGAGCATTAGAAATGGGGCCCATTATGTTTGGAGCATTATTTGGGCCCATAAGACAGTGGAGCTTCAACCATGGGGACCAACATATACTGTAGCATTATGTGGAGCTCATCATATACTGTTTGAAACATTATATGGGACCAATGATTCTGTATGGAGAAATAGATGGGCCTCGTCATGAGATGTAAAAAGTGAGGTATTTTTCATTGTACTATACCGCTATTTCTCTGCCGTATCGGAGCATGATGAGTTGTGGTATGTGTTAAAGGGGCGCTCTTTCGCCCAGGGCACATGAAAACCTGCAGCCAGCCCTCCCCCCCCACAACTTTAGCCAAATAACCCCCATTTTTCAGTGCGTAACTTGTATTATGAAGTTAATTAAGGTTGACAAGCTTAAGTAAGAAGAAATGATGCTTTTGGCATTCAAATGGGCACTGTAGGTGTGTTTCCTGTCCTCCTCTCACTGCCGACTTTTATTCCCCATTGACTTACATTGGGTTTCGTGTTTCGGGACGACCCCGACTTTTCCCTATAATCGGACGATCTTGCTCGACCCGACTTTTAGAAAAGTCGGGTTTCACGAAACGAAACGCAACCCTAAAAATCCAAAAGTCGCTCAACTCTACTGGTCACACATCGAGTACAGTTCTCTGGCTGCGATTCCACACTGCTAAATCAATTTATCAACAGATCTCCCAATCCTTGTAGGTATCATTTGGGGTCTCTACTGTGTTTTCATTTTCACAACTTTATAGTTCCAATAACAGTACCAATTATGAGCTTTCATAGCTCTTTTTGAAGGGAGGGTGTGGTTTCTTTGTCTGTGCGTATGTTTGCCTGGTCAGCCATTTTAGGTGGTCTTGTGTGCACGCACCCAACCCCCAAGAAAACAACTATTGTATCTTTTTTTTGTCAATTTGCACCTTCTTGCTGGTCACAGATCTACCGTTCTCTGGCTGCGATTCCACACTGAGATTTCTGTTTATCAACGGTTCTCCTGATCACAGTAGGTATCATTAGTGGTCTCTGCTGTGTTTCCATTTACACAACTTTTTAAAACAGTTACCAATTATCAGCTTTCATAGCTCTTTTTGGAGGGAGGGTGTGGTTTCTTTGTCTGTGCGTATGTTTAATACCTGGTCAGCCATTTTAGGTGGTCTTGTGTGCCCACACCCAACCCCGAACAAAACAAGTAATGTATTTTTAATGCAGAGTGTGCTGTCGTGGTTGCCGCATTACTTGTTGAGGAACATCGGTGGCAAGAAGAATCGCGGATGCAGGAGAGGCGTTAAAAAAGAAAGCGTCGCATGTGGACAAGAGATTGGCTGCAGAGGAGGTCTGAATTCTCCCACATGCAGTTGGTGAAAGAGCTTCAGGAAAAAAAATCTGCATGATTTCCGCAATTATCTGCAGATGTCAGCGGAATCATTCGCATTTTTACTGGACAAAATTACCCCACTTTTCGAACGCAATGATACAGTGATGCGTGCTGCCATCCCAGCAGATGAGAGATTGGCAGTCACGCTACGCTACCTGGCCACCAGATGCTCCTTGCAAGATTTGCATTTTTCTTCCGCCATTTCCAGGCCACTGCTGAGCGTTCTCATTCCGGAAACATGCAAGGCAATTTTTAGTTGTCTTCGCAGGTACATGGAGTTTCCCACCACGGAGGCAGAATGGAGCAAGATCGCCAATGATTTTGATCTTTTGTGGCAGTTCCCAAACTGTTGTGGGGCTTTGGATGGAAAACATGTCCGTATTACTCAACCCCCTAACAGCGGATCATATTTTTTCAACTACAAGGGCTATTTTAGAATCATACTGATGGCCCTTGTAAACTCGAACTACGAATTTATTTATGTTGATGTTGGAATGAATGGAAGGGTTTCCGATGGTGGGGTTTTGGAGAATACTTACTCTGGAGGGCGTTTGTATAACTCCGAACTCCACCTGCCTCCCTACGCAAACACTACAGGAAACACGAACTTTGTTTTTATTGGCGATGAGGCCTTCCCGCTTCATCCCAATCTTATAAAACCGTTCCCTCAAGAAACTCTCACACCAGAACGGAGAATTTATAATTACCTGTTATAAAGGGCACGTCGTGTTGTGGAGAATGCCTTTGGGTTAAAGGCAAATCGCTTTCGGGTTCTGCATCAACCTAAAACTCGACTCTATTGACTCGGTAGTTTTAACATGTTGTGTTCTTCAAAATTTCCTTCGCTGCTGGGATTCAAATTCATATTGTCCTCCCAGCTTTGTGGACTCTGTTAACAAGAGCGGAGAAGTTCAGCTTTGCGAATGGCGGGCAAACGAACACCCGATTGCTGGCCTTCGGCCTTTGGGACCCGGAAGAAGCACACAGGATGCGAAGACCTGCAGAGACAATTACTGTGCTTATTTTAATGGACCCGATGCTGTTAATTGGCAGCAACAGAATTTATAGTACAATAAAAGCGATATCCACTTTTCATTAATTTGTTTTTTGTAAATATGTGTATAATCTAATTGTTTTTTGATTGCGACTATGTTTTTCTTCAGTATGTTTACTGGTTTCAAAATCTTTGTGTAATAAACTTGTTTTTTAAAAGTCACAAAAACTTGGTTTTTCTTTGTTTCTTTTTGTAAGGTTGGCATATACTTGGAACTGGAATCCGTAGGACTTTGGGTGTCGTCCCAGGCCAACAGTATAGTTTCCGAATATTTGGGGTAGATGGAAATGTGGGAGTGGGACACGCAGAATGTGCGTATTGGAGAAGGGCGTGGTTTTTTAAGACCAAATTAGTTGAGGATCTGTATCATGAGGCAGTGTTCAACTGTAAATTTGGTACATTGGAAAATTTTGTTCATGGCTGTCTGTGAATCCATATTCCTATACATACACATCTACACACATATACAGACGGACATAAATACACACTCACATAAACATAATCCAACATTTTGACATTCATGCATGCAAAGATATTTTGACATATTGAGGAAGCCTCTATTTCAGGACCCAATTGCATCACAGAAACGATATGCACCTGTTGAGGTAGTTGCTTTGAGAATGCATTAGCGTTCAATATTTGCCGCCGCTCGTCTACTGCAGTGGGTGGAGCAGAAGCGTCGTGGGCATGTCTAAGAACGCTGCTGCGGCCAAGTACTTCAACATAAGCGGTAAAATGGCGGCTAGGCGACGTGCATCACCGTGGGGTGAGGCTGAGGTGCGTTACCTCATAGAGGAGATGGAGGCACATGATTATGAGTGTGCACCAGTGTATGAACACCCAGTTCTGCACAAGCAGGCTGTGTTGCGCAGGATAAAGCGTGACCTGGCAACACAGTTTGGCATCCACCGCAGCACCACGCAGAAACGCAAGAAAATGGTTGATCTGCGTTATAGATCGTGGGGACGCATTGCCAACATACGCTCACAGAGCGCATCTCATCATGGTGAGTGTTGTAATATCTAGACGTCATAAGTTCGCCTACATCATCAGCACCCACAGCACTAGTCTGATATAGGTGACAGATATGTATAATTTCGTTAAATATAAAAAAAATAAAATAAATTAAAAACATTCAAAAATTGCTATGGACACCATCCATGAGCCCCTTCATATACTGGAGCATACTGGATCCAGACCCCCCCAAGTTTAGCCAAAAAAACACCATTTTGAAATGCGCAATTATTATTATACAGTAAATTAAGATTGACAATTTTAAGTATTAAGAATTGATGTTGTTGGCATTGAAATGGGCACTGACATTAATGTCCTACAGTCCCTGCCAACTAAAATAATGAAATAAAGTTTGTATTGTTGTTCGGCATTCTGTTTACTATCGTTTTGAACATAATGGGGTTATTCTTTCCTCCCACACCTGCAGACCCGGAGCAAGAGGACAACGGTAATGAAGACCGGGACTCAACAGCCACCCCACAGCCCGAGGATGCAAGGGGCTTGGGATGGTCCATAAGCCCATCCCCACCCGCTGACGTGGCATCTAGTCAAGATGAAGTGGAAGCACACGGCCGTAAGTGTGACATAACAAACACTTTGCATATTTATTTAATGATTGTACATAATTTAATATTAAAAATATTCGTTTTACTTTCAGAAAACCCCTCTACTGCTGAACTTGTGGCCTCATTGGACAGAGCCATTGAGGCATTACAAGGACACAGAGCCCTGCTGATGCGTTCATTGGCTGCACAAGAAGAAGGCGGCAGCCGCAACTACATTTTTTTTTGTTTTCTTCCTTTAAAACTTTTAGTTTGGTTAACATTTCAGGCCTATGTTTTGGCCCAAAACTAAAAAAAAAGGGTTTACTTGTTATCCGCTGTTGTGTTGTGTGGTATTTTTTTTTTTTTTTTTGGTTTTAGAAATGTTTTGTTATGCTGTGTCGCCAAGGCAGGGTGAAGGACCTGGGATGAGGTCACAGGAGGGGGAGGGAGGAGTGAGGGGGTCACATGATCAAGGGTCTCTGTGCCAATCTTTTCATTTTTTAGATGTGCGGGCAATTTTACTCTCCCGAGTTTCAAACCCCTGATTTACCACATTCATTCCATGTACTATCATCCATAACATGTACACATCAATATACATGCACCAAACCAACCCCATTACCACACCTGGTTGTCATGGCAATAAGCAGATGCTGAATTCAAGTTATAAGAAAAAAAAATGTATTTACAATAAAAATAAATATTAAAAATAAAACAACTATGAATGTGAAATATTGCAAAACAAATAAATACATATAGCATAGCGGTGCTATAATTCCTGGTACTGGAACTCTTCAGTAGAATAACCATGCCTGGGCGGAGAAGACATTTGTGTTAAAAAAGATAGGGAAAAATCGGAATACTGTGGGGGGGGTAATCCACGGTTTTGAGGGGGAACAAACCTATGAACAGGTGTGCTCCGCAGTGGCTACGGCATTTGTGTCCATGTGTGTTCAGATGGATCATACTCGAGCACACTGCGGACAGTAGAAGAGTCATCCAGTTGTCCTTCTTCGGCTTTACTCAACGTTTCAAAGATGACCCTTTCTGCGTGTTTCCTTTGTCGAGCATCCAGCTTTCCCAGTCTATCCGCCGTAAATTGTGCAAAGGTGTCCATGGTGTTCTTGGCCTGAATAGCCATTATTTGATTTGTCAAAAATAGGAGGCCAGGCGATGGCTGCACGGCTGACTTTCTTTTTCTGGAAAGCGGGTGTCGCTGAGGTACAGAAGAGGGCGGTGGGTCTTGACTAGAACCCTCAGAAGGGTCCTCCATACTGTTCTCAGTAAGGTCAGCAGTTGTTGGAGTCCCAAGTTCTTGCTGATGGAGCTGCAGAAAAAGAAAATAACGGTTAACACCTTCATGACCAAGCCTATTTTGACCTTAATGACCAGGCCATTTTTTGCAATTCTGGCCAGTGTCCCTTTATGAGGTAATAACTCTGGAACGCTTCAACGGATCCTAGCAATTCTGAGAATGTTTTTTCGTGACACATTGGGCTTCAAGCTAGTGGTAAATTTAGGTTGATAATTTTTGCGTTTATTTGTGAAAAAATCAGAAATTTGGTGAAAATTTAGAAAATTTTGCAATTTTCAAATTTTGAATTTTTATTTTGTTAAACCAGAGAGTTATGTGACACAAAATAGTTACTAAATAACATTTCCCACATGTCTACTTTACATCAGCACAATTTTGGAAACAAAATATTTTTTTGTTAGGAAGTTATAAGGGTTAAAAGTTGACCAGCGATTTCTCATTTTTACAATAAAATTTACAAAACCATTTTTTTAGGGACCACATCACATTTGAAGTCACTTTGTGGGGTCTATATGGCAGAAAATACCCAAAAGTGACACCATACTAAAAACTGCACCCCTCAAGCTACTCAAAACTACATTCAAGAAGATTATTAACCCTTCAGGTGTTTCACAGGAACTAAAGCAACGTGGAAAGAAAAAATGGACATTTTAATTTTTCCAAAAAAAAATTTCTTTTAGCATCAATTTTTTTCATTTTCACATGGGCAACAGGATAAAATGGATCCTAAAATTTGTTGGGTAATTTCTCTTGAGTACAACGATACCTCATATGTGGTCATAAACCACTGTTTGGGCGCACAGCAGGGCTCAGAAGGGAAGGAGCGCCATTTGACTTTTTGAATGGAAAATATGCTGGAATATTTAGCGGTTGCCATGTCATGTTTGGCGAGCCCCTGTGTGCATAAACATTGGAGCTCCTCCACAAGTGACCCCATTTTGGAAACTAGACCCCCCAAGGAACTTATCTAGATGCATAGTGATCACTTTGAACCCCCCAGGTACTTCACAAATTGATCTGTAAAAAAAAAGTACTTTTTTTCACAAAAATTTTCTTTTAGCCTCAGTTTTTTCATTTTCACACGGGCAACAGGATAAAATGGATCATAAAATTTGTTGAGCAATTTCTCCTGAGTACACCAATACCTCATTTATGGTCATAAACCACTGTTTGAGCGCACGGCAGGGTCCGGGAGGGAAGGAGCGCCATTTGACTTTATGAATGGAAAATTAGCCCCAATCGTTATCGGACACCATGTCGCGTTTGGAGAGCCCCTGTGCACCTAAACATTGGAGCTCCCCCACAAGTGACCCCATTTTGGAAACTAGACCCCCTAAGGAACTTATCTAGATGTGTAGTGAGCACTTTGAACCCCCAAGTGCTTCACAAAAGTTTATAACACAGAGCAGTGAAAATAAAAAATATTTTTTTTTCCTCAAAAATGATTTTTAGCACACTATTTTTAATTTTCAAAAGGCTAACAGGAGAAATTGGACCACAAATCTTGTTGTCCAGGTTGTCCTGAGTACGCTGGTACTCCATATGTGTTTGGGCACATGGCAGGGCTCAGAAGGGAAGGACCGACATTTGACATTTTGAAATGCAAATTACTTCTAATCGTTAGCGGACACCATGTCGTGTTTGGAGAGCCTCTGTGTGCCTAAACATTGGAGCTCCCCCCACAAATTACCCCATTTTGGAAACTAGACCCCCTAAGGAACTTATCTAGATGTGTGGTGAGCACTTTGAACCCCCAAGTGCTTCACAAAAGTTTATAACGCAGAGTCATGAAAATAAAAAATATTTTTTTCCTCAAAAAATTATTTTTTAGTGCGCAAATTTTTATTTTCACAAGGGTACCAGGATAAATTAGACCCCAAAAGTTGTTGTCCAGTTTGTCCTGAGTACGCTGTTACCCCACATGTGGGGGGAACCACTGTTTGGCACACGTCAGGGCTCAGAAGGGAAGTAGTGACATTTTGAAATGCTGACTTTGATGGAATGGTCTGCGGGCATCATGTTACATTTGCAGAGCCCCTGATGTACCTAAGCTGTGGAACCCCCCCACAAGTGGCCCCATTTTGGAGACTAGACCCCCCAAGGAACTTATCTAGATGTGTGGTGAGAACCTTGAACCCCCAAGCGCTTCACAGAAGTTTATAACGCAGAGCCATGAAAATAAAAAATATTTTTTTTTCCTCACAAAAAATGATTTTTAGCCAGCATTTTTTTTTTCACATGGGTAGCAGGATAAATTGGACCTCAAAAGTTGTTGTCCAGTTTGTCCTGAGTACACTGGTACCCCATATGTGGGTGGGGACCACTGTTTGGGTACATGTCGTGGCTCGGAAGGTAGGTAGTGACATTATGAAATGCTGACTTTGATGGAATGGTCTGCTGGCATCATGTTACATTTGCAGAGCCCCTGATGTACCTAAACTGTGGAACCACCCCACAAGTGACCCCATTTTGAAAACTAGACCCCCCAAGGAACTTATCTAGATGTGTGGTGAGCACCTTGAACCCCCAAGCGCTTCACAGAAGTTTATAATGCAGAGCCGTGAAAATAAAAAATATTTTTTTTCCTCAAAAAAAAGATTTTTAGCCAGCAATTTTTTTTTCACAAGGGTAGCAGGATAAATTGGATCCCAAAAGTTTTTTTTGCAGTTTGTCCTGAGTACGCTGGCGCCCCATATATGGGGGGGAACCATTGTTAGGGCACACGTAAGGGCTCGGAATGGAAGTAGTGACGTTTTGAAATGCAGACTTTGATGGAATGGTCTGCGGTCGTTGTTACGTTTGCAGAGCCCCTGATGTGCCTAAACAATAGAAACCCCCCACAAGTGACCCCATTTTGGAAACTAGACCTCCCAAGGAACTTTTCTAGATGCCTGGTGAGCACTTTGGACCCCCAAGTGCTTCACAGAAGTTTATAACGCAGAGACGTGAAAATAAAAAAAAAAAATTTTTCCACAAAAATATTTTTTTAGCCCGCAATTTTTTATTTTCCCAAGGGTACCAGGAGAAATTAGACCCCAAAAGTTGTGCAATTTTTCCTGAGTACGCTGATACCCCATATGTTGGGGTAAACCACTGTTTGGGCACACGTCGGGGCTTGGAAGGGAGGAAGCACCGTTTAACTTTTTGAACGCAAAATTGGCTGGAATCAATGGTTGCACCATATCGCATTTGGAGACCCCTTGATGTGCCTAAACAGTGGAAACCCCTCAATTCTAACTTCAACCCTAACCCCAACACACCCCTAACCACAACCCTAACCCCAACACATCCCTAACCCTAATCCCAACCCTAACCACAGCACACCCCTAACCCTAATCCCAACCATAACCCTAACCACAAGCCTAACCCTAATTCCAACCCTAACCCTAATTCCAACCCTAACCATCTTTCCAACCCTAACCCTCATTCCAACACTAACCCTAACCCTCTTTCCAACCCTAACCCTAACCCTCTTTCCAACCCTAACCCTATTTCCAACCCTAACCCTAACCCTCTTTCCAACCCTAACCCTCTTTCCAACCCTAACCCTAACCCTCTTTCCAACCCTAACCCTCTTTCCAACCCTAACCCTAACCCTCTTTCCAACCCTAACCCTCTTTCCAACCCTAACCCTAATGGAAAAATAAAAATAAAAATAATTTCGTTATTGTATTAGTTGATCCTGCCTATGGGGGTGATAAACGGGGGTTTATTTGCTTTTCATTCTATTTTGATCACTGTGAGAGTTTATCACAGTGATCAAAATGAATGAATGGAAATTGCAGCTGGTGGGCACACTGCGCATGCACCCGCCATTTTCCATAATGGCACTCGGTGAGTACCGGGGGTTGGGGAGGGGCGGAAGCCGGGGGGAGCGGAGGGAAGGCGGGGGGTGGAGATGATGACGGCGGTTGCACATCGCCGCTGTCATTCAGTGGCGGGGGGCAGATCGCCCCTGTTAATGGTGGGGGGGTCGGATCGCTGTCACCAGCCATGTCCGATGCTACAACAGCGTCGGACATGGCTGGATTGTGGTGAATAACAAAGCCCCCTGTATCTGCGGGTCGGGTGACCTTTCAGTGACCTAGGTCACCCGACCCACAGGGGGGCTTTAAAGTCATGACGCCACATAGGCGACACTGGTCAGATTTGTACCAGGTTTCATGACGCCTATGTGGCATCATTGGTCGTGAAGGGGTTAAAGAAAACCCAAAAATTATCTCTGTACATCATGCAGTACACAACATATTTACTTATTGGTGTACTTATCTGAACTGGCAGGGAAAACGTGTGAAAACTGCAGAATCAAACATGTTAAACCATTGTTACTTTTTTCAATTAAATGATACACTAATTTAAATTGCTATATTCTGGAAAGCAAAGAAGGTACTTACATCTGCATCCGGGGAATCTTGATCAAGGTGGATCACAGGGTCTTCATCCAAGGTCTGCCGCACTGATGAGACTGTTGGCCGTGGTATCTCCTGGTCACGGGTGAAGCCAAGTAAGTCATAGTACCATAAGGAAGGCACATAAACCTCGTCAGTGCCGGCACCAGGCTTCCTTGACTTCCCCACTTTGTTTAGCTCCTTTTTATAGACAGTGCGTAGACCTTGGATTTTTTTCCGAACTACACCTTCATCCACCTTCTCATCCGGATTATGCTGCTGGAAGAGGGCAATCATCTTCTGGTATGCCTCCCGTTTTTTTAATGTGATTACTATAATCGGACGACTTTATTTGCCAAAGGCATGGCAGAGACCTATACAGTTCGATGAGTTCACAAATAAACTCTTATGTATTGTAAGACACCTGAAATAAAGAATAGCATACAGTGAACTTAGTTTGAAAACGGTTAAAAATAAAGTAAAATAAGAAACTTTCAAGTGCAGTTCTGTATTTGAGAGAACGTGGGTGTGCGCAAAAAAGTCCACAGAAAATGGCTGCCCGTCCACAGATAGAAAAAAAAACCTCGCCCTCAAGAGCAATGAAAGCCGAGAACTTGTATTTGTTCAATAAAATTTATGAAATGGAAATAAATTTGAGACCAATAATGGTACATTTTGAAAGCAAAACAAATTCAAAACAAAACAAAAATCTTTAAGAAAAAAAAGAAAAAAAAACTTTGGAAGTGCGCAACTGGACACGCCCGCCATCCCTCACTACAATCAATTTAGTTAATTAGAAAATGTTCTTTAAATTACAGCTCATTTAAGACACCAAATACACCTACCGTGCACTATAGTTGTCCAAAAAATAAATGTAGACAAATAAAAGGATATTCAATTGGTCTGGAGATCGCTACTGTGACCTTGCAGGGAAACAGGCGGGAACAAACAACGCTACTGCGATCTGTGATACACGCTGGCAGGAACAAAGAACACTACAACAATCTGTATACGCTGGCAGGAACAGAGAACAGAATCAATGCGACGTTTGCCTTTTCATGGGTTCAGGAACAAAGAAAAAAAGCTCCGCCAAATAGAACGCTGTAGCGACCACCAATCTGAGCTTAGGGGGCGCAGAAAAAGGCAACGCTAATCCACGCCTGTGTGCCTGGAACGTCACAGAGTACCACCCTCATCGGGTACTGCATCGTCATAACAAAAGTAGTGTGACAGGGTTTCAGCGACCACCGTCATCGCTACAAAGGTCGCTATGTGTCGCCATATCGTTGCTGCGTCGTTGGGAAGATTGGTCAGTTTGACATCTCACCAGCGATCACACAGTGATGCATCAACGATCCTTATCTGGTCATATCGTTTGCTGGATCACTGTATCGTGGTTAAGTGTGACGGGGCCCTAAGTGAATAAATGCAAATTAGGCTGGTTTCACATTTGCGTTTTTTAGCGCTGGAAAAAAACGCACACCTGCGCATGCGTTTTTTCCCCTATATTTAACATGGGTGCGCATACCTGCGCACTGGTCAGCGCATGTATGCGATTTTCATGCGCTGCGTTTTTTTGGGGTGTGCGTTGTGATTTTCCAGACGCATCATGTTGCATTTTTTGGCCCTGCAAAAAAGCGCATGCGCACGTTTTGCGCTAAAAATGGCCATTATAGCCTATGGATGCGCATATGTGCGCACTGGCATGCTCATGTATGCGTTTTTTTGCATATGCTTTTTTTTTTTAAACCATGGAATTTAGGGGTTTGGGTTAGAGTTAGGGTTAGTTAAGGGGGTTTAGGGTTAGGGTTATAGTCAGGGTCAGGGTTAGGGTTGGGGTTTGGGTCAGGGTTAGGGTTAAGTATGGTTTTGTTAAGGATTAGGGTCATGGTTAGGGTCAGGATTAGGGTTAAGTATGGTTTTGTTAAGGGTTAGGGTCAGGGTTAGGGTTAGGGTTAGGGTCAGGGTTAGGGTTAGGGTTAGGGTTAGGGTCAGGGTTAGGGTCAGGATTAGGGTTAAGTATGGTTTTGTTAAGGATTAGGGTCAGGGTTAGGGTCAGGATTAGGGTTAAGTATGGTTTTGTTAAGGGTTAGGGTCAGGGTTAGGGTTAGGGTTAGGGTTAGGGTCAGGGTTAGGGTTAGGGTCAGGGTTAGGGTCAGGATTAGGGTTAAGTATGGTTTTGTTAAGGATTAGGGTCAGGGTTAGGGTCAGGATTAGGGTTAAGTATGGTTTTGTTAAGGGTTAGGGTCAGGGTTAGGGTTAGGGTTAGGGTCAGGGTTAGGGTCAGGATTAGGGTTAAGTATGGTTTGGTTAAGGGTTAGGGTCAGGATTAGGGTTAGGGTTAGGGTCAGGGTTAGGGTTAAGTATGGTTTTGTTAAGGGTTAGGGTCAGGGTTAGGGTTAGGGTTAGGGTCAGGGTTAGGGTTAGGGTTAGGGTTAGGGTCAGGGTTAGGGTTAGGGTCAGGGTTAGGGTTAGGGTTAGGGTTAGTTAGGGTTTAGGGTTTGGGTTAGGGTTAAGTATGATTTGGTTAAGGGTTAGGGTCAGGGTTAGGGTTAGGGTTAGGGTCAGGGTTAGGGTTAGGGTTAGGGTCAGGTTTAGGGTTAGTAAAGTCATGGTTTGGGTAGTGTGAGGGGCCACCTAAAAATGTTGGAAAAAAACGCAAACGCGGTAAAAACGCGCTAAAAACGCATACAAACGCGCAAAAACGCTGCGTTTTTTTCCTGCATGCGCACAAAAATGCTTGAAAAAAATGCAGCGTTTGTATGCATTTGTATGCGTTTTTTTAATGCGTTTTTTTGCGGGAAAAACGCGCTGCAAAAAAAAGCAAGTGTGAAACTAGCCTTAGCATATCAGTGCGTGAAAGCCTCTATTGTTTTAAGATAAGGGGCTTAAAGTGTAATCCCTAATATAGAGAAAAGTGCATAGTGCAAATATTATCTGATGATACTGCCATATGTCGGCCAATACAATTACAAAAATAGTGAAAATATATCCAATATTTTACATATAAATTTGGAGAAAAAAATATATATGAATAAAGTGCATAAGTGCATGCGAATATTGAAAAATAAACTAATAATAAGCTGAATACATATCTAATAATACATAGATAAAATATAGACAGAAATGTGATATAAAAAAATTTCTACATTCACCAAATATGTTAATCATAAAGTTTTACATGAATAATAACCTTGACCTTGTAATTGTGTTTTGCATATTATCTTTTTTATTATTAATCTATTGAATAAAGTAAAATTAATCTTACTGGCATGGTATACTGGTTCTTTGCTCTTTTGTGGTTGATCATTTTGTATATTTAACAGTATTCACATAAGCAGCGTTCACTATCACATTGAGAATACAACAAATGATGTCTTGTGTACTGTAACTGTCCATAGGAGGTATGATGCTGAATTGTAGGGTGTTTCTGAATAGCTAAAAAAGCCCAATAAAGATCATTTTTATTGTTAGACCTCTTCTGTCTCCTGTGACTCCCCGCTGTGACTGTCTCTTTCCATCAGGATGCTGAAGGCTAGAGATGATGCGTGTCTCAGACACGATTAGACGACTAGGAAAAACAGAGATTGAGCAGATGTGCAGAGTACAAGGAGGCACACTGGAGGATGATGTGCCTTACTATACATGTCAGGCCAACATAACAAGAAAGGATCATTTCCGATTTCTGTCTAGGAAACCTGGGAGAGAACTGCACTGCCTAAACGAAACAGACACATTTAATTTGGTTTACTGAAAATGTTCCTTTCCCCCAGTACATTTCTTACAGTACTCTCTGATTTCTGAGTAGAGATGAGCGAACTTGTTCGGAAAACATTCACCAATCTCAAATAATTCAGCACGAAAGAAGCACATTCGTATTTGTGTTCGCTTTCACAAGCATTTTTACTCAAAGTCTGCAAAATTCAGTCACAGTTCTGTAAGTCATCGTGTTTCCACTAACGCTTTTGTTATTACTTTGGGCAGGATATTGGTGCTGTATGTGATGGGGGATGTGTTTATGAGGGGAAAGGGGTGTGGAGAGGTTAGAAGACTGTGTTAAGAGATTACAGGAGTGACACACTTTTTCCCCCCCCTTAACTTTATGTGTGATGATTCCGACAACCAATCAGAGCACAGAAACCATCTACAACGTCATGACACAAGGTTATCTGTGATTGACTGCCAAAGTCACATTTCCCTGGCCATATAAAAAGTGAACTTCTTGTTTTGCTTGTGCCATTTTCTCAGCGTCACAGTGCAGAGAGGTTGCTCCTGCGCCAGTGCTGGTGCTGAAAGCGAACTTGTCAGTGAAATACTGTAGATAAGATCCTGTCCTTTGTGAAATCGATTTTCAAGCATCGAAGTAGGTTGTTTAAAAACTGTGTGGCAGTTTCTGGAAGCCCCATTAGCTGCTTCAAATCGTTTGTGCTAAAACTGTGTTTCAGTGGAAAATCAGAACGCCAGATTTCCACTTAAAAATTGTTAGGCCTAATATAGTGGTACAGCCATGCAGCACAATTAGCTACTCCAAATCATTTGTGATAAAGATTTTTTTTAGTCTGGACCACCTCTGCACAGCTGAATTTCAATGGCACTAGATGAGAAGGTGAAATATGGCATGCTGAACCGAGTTAGTCACAGAAAAAAAAAATTCTGTGTGGATGAGGTCTGTATGGCAAAGAAGAGCTCCAAACACTTTAAAATTGAGATCTCCTCTACTGTATGACTTTAGTAACAGAAGAATTTTTGGGGGCCTGTCGATAAGGCCTGGATAACATTGACAAGATGCTCCAAACAATTTAAAAGTGACATGTCCCCTACTGTATGACGTTAGTAACAGAAGAATTTTTGAGGACCTGTCGATAAGGCCTGTATAAGATTGAGTGGATGCTCCAAACACTTTAAAATTGAGATCTCCTCTACTGTATGACTTTAGTAACAGAAGAATTTTTTGGGTCTGTCGATGTTAGGCGTCAAGTTTCCCCCACTGCACAGGGGGAATCTCAAGCCGTGTTCTGTGTGGTCTCCCATTCCACTGCAGCGATTCCTTCTCAGCAGAGACATCGGCCCCGGCATCTTGCCCAGGCTGATGCTAGGTGTCTGGTTGCTTCTTCTGGCTCTGCTATAACACCATGCTTGAGTCAGCAGTAAGCAGACGCTTCTGGGACTAAGTCCTGTCTTTTGCTTACTGAGCATGCCCGTGGGACGACCTCTCATTGGAGGTCGGAAGTCACATGTGCAGGTCCCGTTCCTGCTCGGATTGGTCCACTGGGAAGGTCCCGGAAGCATGGCGGTATAAAATAGTCGCATGGCCACTCGGCCATGCGCTAGTATAGACTCAAATGCTTATGGTGTGTATGATGATGGATTCATGTATCTGGTGACTGACTCATTATAAAACCGCTACCCTTGGTTGTGTCTGTTGTTAGAGTCTTGTGGTTAGGGATAGTGCCTGTCAGTGGCTAGGTTATACGCCACATTGCATCCCAGTCCTCTGCACTTGCTAGCGTCCGATTGTGCCTCTCCGCTCAGGGCACTGTCGTACCGTGCCAGATAGCAGCAGCCGCCAGTGCGGTGCCGTGTGCAACTCTAGCACTTTCCTCCCCACTCTGGGTGGTTAGTGCCGTCTGCCGAAGCAGTACTGTGCACACTTGGCACGATTATATATTCCTTTCCTTCTGCTGGCACCGCAGCCGTGGCGCCGAGCACTGATGGTCTAGAGGAACTCTAGCCCTGTGCCTCTAGGACAGAGTTCCGTGACCTTTAACTAGCGCTCCCCCAGCCGAGCTCCATGAGTTCAACAGCCTCCGGCGTTTGTTTTAGCGGCTCTATGAGGTAACAGGGTTCGCTCCTGAGCACACCGGGTCAGTGGTTAACCCGCAGGTGTCTGTTTTGCATTCCACCATTAATAAGCAGCAGTTTACCATCACTGCACGGTGGACCCGGGCTGCAAACGCACCTTGTCTCTACTTTATATTATTAGGTGCGTTCAGCAAGGACTTACAGTCAATAAGGCCTGTATAAGATGGAGTGGATGCTCAAAATAGTGCCATGTCCCCTACTGTATGATGTTAGTAACAGAAGAATTTTTGGGGACAGGAATGGGAACGTACAATAGGATCAATAACAGTGCGGCTATGGGAAGTACGAGATCCAGGATCCAGCCTACAACTATTACCTATCCACCCAACACCAATTACCAGAGAGTGCTTGATGCTCGTCAGAAGATAGGTGTAACAGCTGTGTGTCTCAAGCAAGGTATAAAAGATGTCCGTGAAAAATTTGATGCTAAAGATGCACATAATCTAGAAGATAGCCTCCAAACAATTTAAAAGTGACAGGTCCCCTGCTGTATGACGTTAGTAACAAGAATTTTTTTGGACCTGTCGATAAGGCCTGTATAAGATTGATTGGATGCTTGAAACAGTTTAAAAGTCACATGTCTCCTACTTTGTGACGTTAGTAACAGAAGAATTTTTTGGGTGGGAAAGAGAATGTACCACAGGATCAATACCAGGGTGGCTATGGTAAGTATAAATATCCAGGATACAGTCTGCAACTATTACTCTTCTACCCAACACCAATTACCAGAGAGCATTTGATGCTTGTCAGGAGATAGGTGTAACAGATGCGTGTCTCAAGATAGGTATAAAATATGCCTGTGAGAAATTGAATGCCAAAGAAGCACATAATCTAGAAGATAGGCTCAAAACAATTTCAAACTCAGATCTCGGCTGCTGCATCACATTTGTAAAAAAAATAAAGTAACTTAATTTTAATGTGCAACAGCTCAGCACACAGAACAATTTCAACGTCATTAAATGAAATAGTTGGATATAGAAGGCTTTATCACATTTATCAACAGAATAAAATAAATATTTTAATGTGCTTGAGGTCTGGAGACAGCTTCATATCAGCGCCACAACATGACAATGTGGGATACGGTGGGCTGTATCACATTCAGCAACAGAAAAAAATTAGAATTTTTTTTAATGCTCTTTAGATCTGCATACAGTTTCATATCGCCACCACAACATGTCAATATGGGATATGGCAGGCTTTTTCACATTTAGCTATTGAAAAAATATTATTTAGAATGCTATACTTGTGCATGGAGCACAATAGAAGCAGTGCACAACACACTTGTAGGACATTTGCCCTGCCGGCTTTATCTGAGAATCTCAGAATAGCTTTCCCCCTGAAAAAAAGGTAAACTTTACAGGCACACTGGACACTATCTAGCTACAATATCTGACTGAAAAGCAACCACCTATCTAACTAGCTAAAATGTGGGATACAGCAGATTTTTTCACATTTACAGTGGGGAAAAAAGTATTTAGTCAGTCAGCAATAGTGCAAGTTCCACCACTTAAAAAGATGAGAGGCGTCTGTAATTTACATCATGGGTAGACCTCAACTATGGGAGACAAACTGAGAAAAAAAAATCCAGAAAATCACATTGTCTGTTTTTTTTTTCATTTTATTTGCATATTATGGTGGAAAATAAGTATTTGGTCAGAAACAAGCAATCAAGATTTCTGGCTCTCACAGACCTGTAACTTCTTCTTTAAGAGTCTCCTCTTTCCTCCACTCATTACCTGTAGTAATGGCACCTGTTTAAACTTGTTATCAGTATAAAAAGACACCTGTGCACACCCTCAAACAGTCTGACTCCAAACTCCACTATGGTGAAGACCAAAGAGCTGTCAAAGGACACCAGAAACAAAATTGTAGCCCTGCACCAGGCTGGGAAGACTGAATCTGCAATAGCCAACCAGCTTGGAGTGAAGAAATCAACTGTGGGAGCAATAATTAGAAAATGGAAGACATACAAGACCACTGATAATCTCCCTCGATCTGGTGCTCCACGCAAAATCCCACCCCGTGGGGTCAGAATGATCACAAGAACGGTGAGCAAAAATCCCAGAACCATGCGGGGGGACCTAGTGAATGAACTGCAGAGATCTGGGACCAATGTAACAAGGCCTACCATAAGTAACACACTACGCCACCATGGACTCAGATCCTGCAGTGCCAGACGTGTCCACTGCTTAAGCCTGTACATGTCCGGGCCCGTCTGAAGTTTGCTAGAGAGCATTTGGATGATCCAGAGGAGTTTTGGGAGAATGTCCTATGGTCTGATGAAACCAAACTGGAACTGTTTGGTAGAAACACAACTTGTCGTGTTTGGAGGAAAAAGAATACTGAGTTGCATCCATCAAACACCATACCTACTGTAAAGCATGGTGGTGGAAACATCATGCTTTGGGGCTGTTTCTCTGCAAATGGGCCAGGACGACTGATCCGGGTACATGAAAGAATGAATGGGGCCATGTATCGTGAGATTTTGAGTGCAAACCTCCTTCCATCAGCAAGGGCATTGAATATGAAACGTGGCTGGGTCTTTCAACATGACAATGATCCAAAGCACACCGCCAGGGCAACGAAGGAGTGGCTTCGTAAGAAGCATTTCAAGGTCCTGGAGTGGCCTAGCCAGTCTCCAGATCTCAACCCTATAGAAAACCTTTGGAGGGAGTTGAAAGTCCGTGTTGCCAAGCGAAAAGCCAAAAACATCACTGCTCTAGAGGAGATCTGCATGGAGGAATGGGCCAACATACCAACAACAGTGTGTGGCAACCTTGTGAAGACTTACAGAAAACGTTTGACCTCTGTCATTGCCAACAAAGGATATATCACAAAGTATTGAGATGAAATTTTGTTTCTGACCAAATACTTATTTTCCACCATAATATGCAAATAAAATGAAAAAAAAACAGACAATGTGATTTTCTGGATTTTTTTTTCTCAGTTTGTCTCCCATAGTTGAGGTCTACCTATGATGTAAATTACAGACGCCTCTCATCTTTTTAAGTGGTGGAACTTGCACTATTGCTGACTGACTAAATACTTTTTTGCCCCACTGTATCTACTGAAAGAAATATCATTTAGAATGCTATACTTGTGCATGGAGCACAACAGAGCAAGTGCACAACACACTTGAAGGACATGTGCCCTGCTGGCTTTGTGGCCCCCAAAAAATGCTGGAAAGTAAATTTAACAGCCACACACAAAAAGTTAAGAAAAAAAATGACTTCTGTGCTGTGCTTAAAAGAACGCCACACCTCTGGGCTCTGAAAACCCCCTCCTCTCATCAAACACATGCCAAACGCTCGTGATACACCACCATTATCTTTGCTATAGTGCAGAAAATATTTTTTGTGGCAACTCAAATATTTTCCCGCACTTTTACCGAATATTACCAATTTTTAATGATTTTATAACATTTTGATAGGGTTTCCGATCACGAATCCGAATGTGCCATATTTGTGCCGAATTTATGTTTGGCGATCGTTTTCTGAACAAATTCTCTCAACACTGGCTGGGAGTAATGAATCCAGGTGGGTGCCGATCCTGGTGGTGAACTCAGCTATGAACAGTTAAGAATCATAGAATCATAGAATCATAGAATCGTAGAGTTGGAAGGGACCTCCTGGGCCATCTGGTCCAACCCCCTGCTCAAAGCAGGATTCGCTAAATCATTATAAAAGGAAAGAAATTCTCATGCACTCCAACGAGGATGGTGAAAAAAATTGTTCCTTTATTCAGACATAAAGTGCAGCTAAAAACAGGGGAGTGGATTAAAAAACCTTACGCGTTTCTGGCGCAATATTGCACCCTTAGTCATAGGCATGGGCGTTGGAGTGCCTGAGAAATCCTTTCATTTTCTAATTTTCGGATGATATGTACTGTAGATGGAGGTATATTCAAAGCCGTTGTACAATGTGGAATATATTTCTGAAATTTTGGGGCTAAAGAAACATTTTCATGAAAAAAATGAAAATTTTCAATATGACAACCTAATGTTATCAAATTTTGGGTAGCTTTTGTAAGTTCAAAATGGTCACTATACCCCTGTATAAAATTCTTGTGGGGTGTAGTTTACAAAATGGGGTCACTAGTGGGGTGTACAGTTGAGCGAAACGGGTCGGTAAAATTCAAAAGTCGGCGACTTTCGCTGAAGTCGGATTTCATGAAATGAAACCCGACCATAGCATGAGGTCGGCCACGAGGTCGGCGACCCGAGCACCAAAGTCGCGTTTCAAATGATGCTTCCAGCGCCCTTTTTCAGCCAATGATGGAGGACGCACACTGTGGGCAACGCGATGACATAGGCATCGGTCACCACCATCTTTGAGAAGGGCATGCAAGTGATTGGTTGGCTTTGTGTGGCATCACAGGGGCTATAAAAGGGCGTGCATAACGACCGCCATCTTAATTTTGCCGATCTTAGCATTAGGGAGAGGTTGCTGCTGCTGATTCATAATAAGGGAGAGCGTTAGGCAGGGAAGAAGAACCAAAAAACTGCTTATGCTGTTAGCGATTTCCACTGTACAACACAACAGTTTATGTGCAGTGACAGGGGAGGCTATATTTTTGTGCATCAGCTCTGCTGGTTATTAGGCTGCCTTATGACATGGAGTGCACTGATGCACAGCCACTGCTAGATTTTTCTGCTGGTACATTCACTCAGAGCATTACATTGTCCTCGCAGTGTACTGAGGCAGAATCAGACTCTGATGAAACTCAGGTGCCCCTTCCTGCATATTACACGGTGACACAGAGGAAGGTGCACATGAAATTGAAGAGGAGATGATGGATGACCCAGTTGTTGACCCAGATTGGCATCCATTGGGGGAAGAGGGTGCCGTTGCCAATAGCTCAGAAGAGGAGGAGGAGGATCCGCAGCAGGCAGCGACATCGCAACAGCTGTTATCTGGCAGGACCGTAGCAGTCCAAAAACAGGTTACAAAAACCAAAAGAGTTGCAGGAGAGCTTGGCCAGATGGTCAAATTAGCACAGCGTGCAAGGCCTCAAAATGTCTTCCATAGTAGGAAGAGTGCAGTGTGGCACTTTTTTGAACAAAATCCTAATGATCAGGCAAAAGTTTTCTGTAAGAAGTGCACAAAGACCTTTAGCCGAGGGAAAAATCTGAGAAATTTGAATGCCAGCTGCATGCTTAGACATTTAACCACCATGCACTTGCAAGCGTGGACGGACTACCAAACCTCACGTGCCACATGTGCACCTGCTTCGAATGAAGGTAGTCAGCAACGCTACATCGCTTCCCCCACTGTAAGCCCACCAGTTAGCACACCAGCAGCAGCAAATGTCGAGGTGTCGTCGCAAGGGCAAATCAGTCATGGAATCACAATGTTATTGCTACAAAAAGACTGAATCTAGGCCATCAGCTACACCACCAACACCATCACCAACCCTCTCTCAGTCCACCATGTCCACCGCTAGCTCCACCATATGCAGCTCTCAAGTCCAGCTCATGCTACTAGAGACTCTGAGTAGGACAAGAAAGTACTCATCCTCTCATCCGCGTACACTGGCTTTGAACGCCCACATTGCCAAACTAATCTTGTTAGAGATGATGCCCTACCCGTTGGTTGAAAGCAAAGCTTTTCGCGAGCTCATGGCCTATACAGTACCACGCTATGACCTACACAGTCGGCACTTCTTTTCACAAAAAGCCATCCCAGCCCTCCACGTGCATGTGAAAGACCGCATTGTCCATGCACTCAAGCAATCAGTGAGTGGAAAGGTGCACCTCACAACAGATGCATGGTCCAGTAGGCATGGCCAGGGCCGTTACGTGTCCATCACTATGCACTGGGTTAATGTGATGGATGCAGGGTCCACAGGGGACAGCGGCAGTGGGACAGTGCTGCCTAGCCCACGGTATAGGAAACAGTTGGCTGTAGGCGTTAGACCCTCCTCCTCCTCCTCCTCCAGAAGCGAAAGCTTGTCCAGAGCGCAGTCGCACGAGCACACCATCCGCAGCTGCCAGTGTTGCACAAGAGGTGTCCCACTATCGAACAGTTAGTGGTAAGCGTCAGCAGGCTGTGTTGAAGATGATGTGTTTGGGCGACAACAGACACATCATGGAGGTACTGGCTGACTACTTGAAGCGACAAACTGAGTCATGTCTGGGCAGTCTACATCTTGAGGCAGGCAAGGTAGTTAGTGATAACGGCCGGAATTTTGTGGCAGCCATAGCCCTTTCAAAACTCAGATACAAACCTTGCCTGGCTCACACCTTGAACCTGGTGGTGCTGTGCTTCCTCAATAATTATCCAGGAGTTAACATCCCTGCTCCATAAGGTGCGAAGACTGTGCTCGCACATCCGCCGGTCGCCCGTACACTCCAGTCATATGCAGAAGCTGCAGCGATTGCTCCACCTTCCCAAGCACCGCCTAATTATCGACATTGCAACAAGGTGGAACTCCACCCTGCACATGGTTCAGAGGCTGTGCAAACAGAGGCAGGCTGTAATTCATTTGTGGGAGGATATACGGTCAGGTGGTTTGCGGGCAGACATGTAGTTGTCTGGTGTGCAGTGGTCGAAGCTGAAAGACCTCTGTAAAGTCCTTCAGTGTTTTGAGGAATGCACATGGCTGGTAAGCCAGATGACGCCATCATAAGCATGAGCATCCCACTTATGCGTCTGCTCATGCAAACTTTGACACACATTAAGGAGCAGGCGTCTGCAGCCGAGGAGGAAGAAGAAGAGGGAAGCCTTGATGACAGTCAGCCATTGTCTGCTCAGGGAAGTCTCATGGACGAGGTGGAGGAAGAAGAGGAAGAGGAGGAGGATGTTGGGGATGATTAATTAGGGGAGGAGGATGCTTCTCAGGGGGCAAGACAAAATGTTGGCGCGGCAAGGTCAGGTACAGGGTTTGTGCGTGACTGGAGGGATGTTGATTTGCCAGAAAGTGCTCCTCCACCCAGCACTCGCAGTGCATCATTGACACCTGGAACATTGGCCCACATGTTTGATTATCCCTTGCAGATCCTAAAAAGGGACTCCCGCATTGCCAAAATGATGAACGATGATGACTACTGGTTGGCCAGCATCCTGGATCCACACTATAAAGGCAAATTCCAAAACGTCATGCCACAGGAAAACCTAGAGCTAATATTGGCTAACAAACAAGCAACTCTGGTAAATCAATTGTTTGAGGCATTCCCAGCACACAGCGACAGTGATATTTCTCCCACGAGCCGTAGGGGGCAACATAGAAGAGGTGTTCGTGGTGCACACAGCCGAAGTGGCGTTGGACACAGGAGTTTCATGACCATGTTGTGGACTGATTTTTCAAGTACCGCTCACACGACTGGTGATACTGCATCGATTGAAAGTGACAGGAGACAGCAGTTGTCAACTATGGTAACAAACTACTCCTCCCATATTGATGTTCTCCCTCACCGGTCATTCCCCTTTGACTATTGGGCCAGTAAACTTGACACCTGGCCTGAATTGGCACAATATGCCTTACAGGAGCTCGCTTGCCCTGCTGCTAGTGTATTATCTGAAAGAGTCTTCAGTGCTGCTGGATCAATCCTGACAGAAAAAAGGACCTATCTGTCGACCCAAAATGTTGATGATCTAACCTTCATTAAAATGAACCATGCATGGGTTTCAAAGGATTTTGTCCCACCCTCCCCTGCTGACACATAGGTTGCCAGAAAAATGGCTCGCTTTTGTCCTCCTCTTCCGCAGACTTCTCCAATTACTCCATTTGCAGCTGCTGAATGTCCAACATCAACATATGCCATTTTTTCCACCTCCCTAACTGTGCTGCCTCCCCCCACAAGGCCGGGGTCACCACCTGGCGCACGCACCCGTGCGAGTGCCGTTGCCCTGGACAGGTGGGTGGGCCCACTCTTGGGCAACGGCACTGGCACAGGGTCCCTCATAGTACAATCAAGTGTCTCTGACTGTGGGGGTGCACACCCACCATCAGACACACCGGTGTACTATGAGGGGCCCTGTGCCAGGACCGCCGGCCACGAGTGGGCTCCCGCTGCTTGCTCAGGGCACCAGCACTTGCAATACTTACCTCTCCCTGCTCCACCACTGTGCAGTCTGGCCTGTTAAATACTTCACTGGGACTGCCAATACAAATTTGGTGAAATGATAGATGATGGTTAAGACGTAGCTGTGCCCTGTCCTGCTGGGCTCTATCTTCAGATGATCAATGGCTTCCATTTGTTATGGACGTCGACTCACAATGAGATGCAGTGGTGATTTATCATCAGCTTTCACAGTTTTCTGACTCACAGACGTATGACATTCCTGCCCCTATTTTTCTATGTGTCCTCTCATGCCAATCCAATAGAATCGCCTACGGCCTGTGGCTTCTGTCTTTTGCACTCCAAAGTTACCTGACAGATCATGATAGGCAGTGAGGACAATGTCTACATCTCTCCCTGTGATCACAATTTGATTGAGATGAGTAACGGTGATGGGTTCCATGGTACTGCGATACAGCAAACCTTTCTTCACAAGAACTGTTTTCGCTGTCTCCACAGACAAAGTAATTGAGGGTCAGCATCGCCTCTGAGAATTCTCCCAGGAGTTTTTACCGTGATTAGTAATTCCAAAATTTCTGCAATCAGTCGACTTTCCGTCTGTAATGGTATCCATCTCGTTTCCTCTTGCGGAGAGTCTGGACTGTCTTACTGAGACTGATATACAGTGGGGCAAAAAAGTATTTAGTCAGTCAGCAATAGTGCAAGTTCCACCACTTAAAAAGATGAGAGGCGTCTGTAATTTACATCATAGGTAGACCTCAACTATGGGAGACAAACTGAGAAAAAAAAATCCAGAAAATCACATTGTCTGTTTTTTTTTCATTTTATTTGCATATTATGGTGGAAAATAAGTATTTGGTCAGAAACAAGCAATCAAGATTTCTGGCTCTCACAGACCTGTAACTTCTTCTTTAAGAGTCTCCTCTTTCCTCCACTCATTACCTGTAGTAATGGCACCTGTTTAAACTTGTTATCAGTATAAAAAGACACCTGTGCACACCCTCAAACAGTCTGACTCCAAACTCCACTATGGTGAAGACCAAAGAGCTGTCAAAGGACACCAGAAACAAAATTGTAGCCCTGCACCAGGCTGGGAAGACTGAATCTGCAATAGCCAACCAGCTTGGAGTGAAGAAATCAACTGTGGGAGCAATAATTAGAAAATGGAAGACATACAAGACCTCTGATAATCTCCCTCGATCTGGTGCTCCACGCAAAATCCCACCCCGTGGGGTCAGAATGATCACAAGAACGGTGAGCAAAAATCCCAGAACCACGCGGGGGGACCTAGTGAATGAACTGCAGAGAGCTGGGACCAATGTAACAAGGCCTACCATAAGTAACACACTACGCCACCATGGACTCAGATCCTGCAGTGCCAGACGTGTCCCACTGCTTAAGCCTGTACATGTCCGGGCCCGTCTGAAGTTTGCTAGAGAGCATTTGGATGATCCAGAGGAGTTTTGGGAGAATGTCCTATGGTCTGATGAAACCAAACTGGAACTGTTTGGTAGAAAGACAACTTGTCGTGTTTGGAGGAAAAAGAATACTGAGTTGCATCCATCAAACACCATACCTACTGTAAAGCATGGTGGTGGAAACATCATGCTTTGGGGCTGTTTCTCTGCAAATGGGCCAGGACGACTGATCCGGGTACATGAAAGAATGAATGGGGCCATGTATCGTGAGATTTTGAGTGCAAACCTCCTTCCATCAGCAAGGGCATTGAATATGAAACGTGGCTGGGTCTTTCAACATGACAATGATCCAAAGCACACCACCAGGGCAACGAAGGAGTGGCTTCGTAAGAAGCATTTCAATGTCCTGGAGGGGCCTAGCCAGTCTCCAGATCTCAACCCTATAGAAAACCTTTGGAGGGAGTTGAAAGTCCGTGTTGCCAAGCGAAAAGCCAAAAACATCACTGCTCTAGAGGAGATCTGCATGGAGGAATGGGTCAACATACCAACAACAGTGTGTGGCAACCTTGTGAAGACTTACAGAAAATGTTTGACCTCTGTCATTGCCAACAAAGGATATATCACAAAGTATTGAGATGAAATTTTGTTTCTGACCAAATACTTATTTTCCACCATAATATGCAAATAAAATGAAAAAAAAACAGACAATGTGATTTTCTGGATTTTTTTTTCTCAGTTTGTCTCCCATAGTTGAGGTCTACCTATGATGTAAATTACAGACGCCTCTCATCTTTTTAAGTGGTGGAACTTGCACTATTGCTGACTGACTAAATACTTTTTTGCCCCACTGTATATATGAAGATTTAAAAATACCCCAACAGTGTATACTGGTGTACGCTTCGAATACATAACCCTTTTTCTACTTTTTAGATTCTTGTCTAATCCATACTGAGGCTGTGAGTGTCTTTGTCGGACTCCGGAAATATACACGCAGATTTTTAATGTTTAAACTATGCTATATATACCTGCTATCCTGTGATACTGTACTCTTTCTCAACTTTCTACAATCACGTCGAATCCATACTGGGCCTGAGACCGTCTGAGTCTGCCTCCTTATATATAGACATAGATTTTTAATGTGTAAACTATGCTATATATATACCTGTTATCCGGTGATACTGTACCCTTTCTCAGTTTTCTACAATCTTGTCCAATCCATACGGAGCCTGAGAACGTCTGAGTCTGCCACCTGATTAGAGATGAGCAGTGTTCGAGTCGACCTGTTCGCCAAGTTAAAATTCCTGCTGTTTTGGGCGGTGTTCGAGCCGTTCATCGAACTCGAACACTTTGCTTAAAATTCGGCTGTTCGAGGTTCCGTTCGAGAACGGTTCGTTCACCAAAAGCGCAACTTCATTTTCACCTCAATAATGGTTTTCAATGTTAATAGACTGTTTCATGGCATAGTAGCGGTGTGTGGTAGCAAGCTGTGTAATGCACCTGTCAAGGAGCTACACTGTGTGTGTTTCTAATAATTTTTTACCGCATCTTGTCCAGAAAATCCTAGAGGGCCTTCTAGCACTGTCTGCTACTCAGCAGAGGAGCCCACCAGTGAACCTAGCTATGCCGCCTGTTTATGAAAGAACCAGTTTTTTACTGCATTTAGCACAGTTAATACTTTGGGCCTAGTAACTGTGTCTGCTACTCATAAGAGGAGCCCACCCGTGAACCAAGCTGTGCCGCCTGTTTATGTAAGAATGATTTTTTAGCTCCATTTAGCCCAGTGAATACTTTGGGACTAGTACCGGTGTCTACTGCTCAGCAGAGGAGCCCACCTGTGAATCTAGCTATGCCGCCTGTTTATGTAAGCACTGTCTGCTACTCAGCAGAGTTGCCCACCCGTGAACCAAGCTATGCCGCCTGTTTATGCGTGCTACTCAGCATAGGAGCCCAGCTGTTAAGCAAGCTACAGCATCTGTGGTTTGGACACTTAATTTTTCCATTCTTTCTGGAATGCCGGTTAGGCCTAATTCCGGAATTCCAGTTGACCTGCTCTTACTGGGAAATCCTTGTTTGCGGGGAAGAATTGGAATCCCAGATCCCCATCACTAACGGTATTCAGTGTGTTATCTGCACCTGTAAGCGACAAACGCTGGTCCTTTCAGTGTAGCGCGCATGCAGCCCCAGACATGTAAGGGCATGACAAACCTGTTATTGCTTGATCTCGCGTGTCAGAGCCTCGCGTGTCCCTCTAGTAAGCTTGACATGTACCGCGGGGGCATGCTGGAGTCTCGTTTGTTAACGGAATTAAGCTGGCAAATTGCTAGCACAACTAAAAACGGACATCCACCACCTCCCACTGAATCAACAAAGCTTGCAATCTGTCCATCTTTTCTGTAGCTGGCAGGGTTGAGGTTTCCCGGGTGGAGTCGAATTAAGCCACAGGCTCCACTCCTGGTGGTGCCCTTCTGGACATTCCGTGCCCTTCTGGACATTCCATTAAGGTTCAGCTTTACAACCATACTGCCCCCGGAAACCAAACACTTTGCCTTCATGGACACTGTTCGGAGGTTCGTAGGAATAACGCCGCCCGATCGGCAGTTGGCATAATTTATGGTGGGAAGTCCGACGGTATATGATCGTCTTTGATTTCAGATTTTTTTTTTTTTTTTTGTATTTTACATTTTTATTCCAGCCTTTCTTGACTTCATAAGGGCATGACATGCCTATATCTGTGTCTCCTCCTCCTCCTTTTACTCCTCCACCTCTTTTCTATATTAAACAAATAACTCAGCAAATAAGGGGATAACATAGCTCATCAAGTAATATAACATATATAGAGATATAATACCCCATATAATGGACAAATAATAGAGGACATATCGCTATACAATGGCAACGTGGGCGACGTGGTTGTGCTGCCATTTGTACTTTCCCTCGGACAGTATCTCCCTCGCGGTTCAGCAGTCCCAAGTGGGTATGTATTGGGCAATATATCTTTTTGTCCCTATAGCTCTGCATGTGTTAGGTTGAGCTGACAGGGGAGTTATTTTAATCATGTCTTTGGAATTATATGATATTATATTTACTACACTATGCTGTCTTTGGGGGGATGTGTATTCCCTCTTTTTGTGATGTATATGGTATAATATTGAGGGAATATATATCTAAAAGATAAATTTGTCATCTCTATACAGAAATTGATACTTCTATGATATACTGTATATGGCAATACAACTGTGTCCCGTTTTGTTTTGGTTTTAATCTTAAACTGTACATAGCACTTTGGTGTATATCACTTGTACTTGCTGTATTTTTTGGTAATTAATAAAATATTTATATATTCATAAATCCTATGGACTTGATGATCACCTTTTTTCTCTTTGGTTGTGATTGCTTTTTTCTATATGTAGTTGCCCTTTTCCATATGTTATTTTTGTATTCTGAGCAATTTTGTCTGCTTTGGGACACCTTTTAAGGTATTTTGTAATTGTTTTCTATGTGTTAGTATGTGTTTGTGTTTGCCTGCCATTGTTTTCAATGGTGTTCGATGGTGTTCGTCGAACGTTTGACGAACATTAGACGAACTTTCCTCCTGTTCGACAAACCAAAACGAACTCGAACACGAGCGGGGTGGCTCAACACTACTCTTGATATACAGACGTACATTTTTAATGTTTAAAATATGCTATATATACCTTTCTGCCAGGAAGTCCTCCTCCACCCACCACTCTAAGTGTATCATTGACACCTGGAACATTGTCCCACATGTGTGATTATTTCTTGCGGATCTTTTTGTTATATTGTGGTGTGATCCATCCTGAGCATGTGACAGTCTGTGGGTTAGTCCTGCAATTTAGATGTACTTTTAAAAATTACCCCAACAATAGTGTCTACAGCTCTACGCTTGTGATACATTACCCATTTCCTGCTTTTTATATTCTGGTCTAATCCCAACTGACCAAGTGAGAGTTATTTTCTGACTGTGGAAATAAATACTGAGATTGACAGCAATGACCCCTACACTGTGTACAGCTGTATTCTTCAGATCCATTACCGTTTTAAGGCTTTTTATATTGCGTTGTAATCCATACTGAGCCTGAGAGCGTCTGTGTCTGCCTCCTGAAATATCTACGCAGATTTAGAATGTTTAAACTATACTATATATACCTGCTATCTGATGATACTGTACACTTTTTCTACTTTTTATAATACCCTGTCCTGGGGTCTTCTTTTGGTGCCCTTCACTTACCTGGTGAGTTCTCAGTTTCTCCTGGTCTCCTTGTGTACGCTGGTTGTGAGTAGTGTTGAGCGATACCGTTCGATACCCAAAAATATCGTATCGGATGGTATCGCCCGATACGAAAAAAATATCGGGTATCGCCGATTCCGATACCGGAAGTCCCATTCAAGTCAATGGGACTTCCGGTATCGGAATTAAAAAAAGCCCTTTATTTCCTTGTTGGCTAATTCTACATATTTGAAAACAAATAAGAATCATGTAGAATGTATTGTGGGAGGTGGAGGAGACATTAAAAGCATAGTGGATTATTCAAATCACATGGCATAGCATTAATTCCAATTTTTTTTTTCAAGACGTTCGGAGTTAAAAAGATATTGACTATGTTAACCTTTTTTATATTTAGTCAGATATGTATGTTTCACAGCTTCCATGCTCTTCACGTTCTTTTGTACTTCCCCCACACTTTCTCCTTCATGATCCGCAGCAGTAGCATTTTTTTCATCAACTTTTTCTTCACCTTATTCATCTTCTTCTTCTTCTTCATCTTCTTCCCATTAATTTTTTTTTCCATTCTTCATATTCTTCTTATTCAGCTATTATCAATTTTAATATGCTATTTCTTCATCTTCTTCCTATTCTTCTTTGTCTTGATTTTCTTATGGTGACAGGCATTCCTGTAGTACTTATCTATAAAAGTTATAAGATTACACCTTACGTTCAGCCTGTCACTAAAGATTTACAACAGGATTTGTCAGCGTTCAGTTTGGCCTGCAGCAGCAGGCATTTTCCAGGGGCACCACGAGGAGGAACGGACTCACCCCCATTTACTGCTTAGTCTTCTTCTGCTTATAATTTTGATTTCTTCTATACTGATTTTTAGTCTTATGCTTAATGTTCTTCTGCTTTTGCTTCTTCTGCTTCTTGTTCTTCTGTCTTTTGTTCTGTATCTTGGTGGTTGTCTTCATGTTCTTTGTCCTCTTGGTCTTATTATTTAGGGTCATATTTCAGGTCTTCTTTGGTGTGGTCTTCAGGGTCGTCGTCGTCATCAGGGTTGTCATCATGGAGATCAATAAGGATTACCAAAGACAATTTCAAAAAGCTTGATCTTGGAAATGTAGCAGAAGGTACAAGAAGGCTGAGAAACTGGCGAGAACCAGCAGACAGTGCTGGCACCCGGATGGGTAGCAGAAGGAACAAGTGCCAATGGCACTACCGAGGACCAACTGACGGTGCTGGACCACGGTTATTAAGCAGAAGGTACCTGTGCTAAAAAGCACTACCAAGGACCAGCTGACGGTGCTGGACCTCGGATACCGAGATGGAGGCACCTAGGCCAAAGGCTGTGGCGAGAACCAGCAGACAGTGCTGGCACCCGGATGGGTAGCAGAAGGAACAAGAGCCAATGGCACTACCGAGGACCAACTGACGGTGCTGGACCACGGTTACTAGGCAGGAGGTACCTGTGCTAGAAAGCACTACCAAGGACCAGCTGACGGTGCTGGACCTCGGATACCGAGATGGAGGCACCTAGGCCAAAGGTTCTGGCAAGAACCAGCAGACAGTGCTGGAACCCGGGTGGGTAGCAGAAGGTACCCATTCAAAGCAAAGTAGCCAGGCCGCAAGCTGGCCGCAATTACCGAAACCCACAGTCCTACAGGGGGTCCATGTCCCATTGGCACTACGGATCCAGCCTTCAGTGCCAGTTCCCGCAGCCCACATAGGAGTCACCTAAACTGCAGGCACCGTAGAGTCAGCTAACCCGGCCGCAAGACGACAGCACAACGGATTGGTGGCACAGTGACCTTGACACTACCCGGAAACAGCTGGCGTGCTGGAACCAGGCTGGGCAACAGGGAGTCCCCGTGCCAAAGACACTGCCGAGAACCAGCTGACGGTGCTGGAACCCAGATGGGTAGCAAAAGCTACAAGAGCCAATGGCACTACCGAGGAACAGATGACGGTGCTGGACCACGGTTACTAGGCAGGAGGTACCTGTGCTAGAAAGCACTACCAAGGACCAGCTGACGGTGCTGGACCTCGGATACCGAGATGGAGGCACCTAGGCCAAAGGCTCTGGCGAGAACCAGCAGACAGTGCTGGAACCCGGGTGGGTAGCAGAAGGTACCCATTCAAAGCAAAGTAGCCAGGCCGCAAGCCGGCCGCAGTTACCGAAACCCACAGTCCTACAGGGGGTCCATGTCCCATTGGCACTACGGATCCAGCCTTCAGTGCCAGTTCCCGCAGCCCACATAGGAGTCACCTAAACTGCAGGCACCGTAGAGTCGGCTAACCCGGCCGCAAGACGACAGGACAACGGATTGGTGGCATAGTGACCTTGACACTACCCGGAAACAGCAGGCGTGCTGGAACCAGGCTGGGCAACAGGGAGTCCCCGTGCCAAAGACACTGCCGAGAACCAGCTGACGGTGCTGGAACCCAGATGGGTAGCAAAAGCTACAAGAGCCAATGGCACTACCGAGGAACAGCTGACGGTGCTGGACCACGGTTACTAGGCAGGAGGTACCTGTGCTAGAAAGCACTACCAAGGACCAGCTGACGGTGCTGGACCTCGGATACCGAGATGGAGGCACCTAGGCCAAAGGCTCTGGCGAGAACCAGCAGACAGTGCTGGAACCCGGGTGGGTAGCAGAAGGTACCCATTCAAAGCAAAGTAGTCAGGCCGCAAGCCGGCCGCAATTACCGAAACCCACAGTCCTACAGGGGGTCCGTGTCCCATTGGCACTACGGATCCAGCCTTCAGTGCCAGTTCCCGCAGCCCACATAGGAGTCACCTAAACTGCAGGCACCGTAGAGTCGGCTAACCCGGCCGCAAGATGACAGGACAACGGATTGGTGGCATAGTGACCTTGAAACAGCAGGCATGCTGGAACCAGGCTGGGCAACAGGGAGTCCCCGTGCCAAAGACACTGCCGAGCACCAACTGGCGTTGTTGGAGCCCAGGGACAATCATGGTGTAGGCCGAGGCCTACTTGGTGGTAGTTTTAGATTGTTTGTAGGCTACAACAGACTGTCAACGTGCTCCAATTAGGCATCTGTCTCCACTCTGTTTCCAGGATTTCACGTGACCACCAACACCGCCAGTTTATGCGTACAGTAGCCGTCTGCCCAATCCACACGTGTTCCTGTGTTACTGGGATTCTGTAATGTCAGCAGATCCCCTGATGTGTGTCTGCCACTGTCTCCTGCTCTGTCCACCTTCCCACCGCTTGCAGTGGGAAGGTGGACAGCGCAGGAGACAGTGGCGGACACACATTGGGGGATCTGCTGACATAACAGAACCCCAGTAACACAGGAACACGTGTGGAATGCGTGGACGGCAACTGTGAGCAGGAACTGGCGGTGTTGGAGGTCAGGGGAAATACTAGAGACAGAGTGGAGACAGAGGCCAAATCAGAGAATGTTTAAATCTGAAGTAGCTAAAATTTGGAGGCAGCAGCAGTTTGCCCGCCACACAGCAGGGGATCAGCTGACGTTACCGAACCCCACTTTCACATGAACGAGTGTGTTTTTCTGTGTGGACAGCACTTCCGAGCACCAACTGGTGTTGTCGGAGCCCAGGGAAAATGAGGTAGTAGGCCGAGGCCTACTTGGAGCCAGGTGTAAATCTGAGGTTGTTTGACTGTGGAGGGAGCAGGACACTTTGCCATACACACAGCAGGGGATCAGCTGACGTTACCGAACCCCACTTTCACATGAACGAGTGTGTTTTTCTGTGTGGACAGCACTTCTGAGAACCAACTGGCGGTGTCGGAGCCCAGGGAAAATCAGGTAGTAGGCCGAGGCCAACTTGGTGGCAGTTTGCGATTGTTTCTAGACTACTACTAACTGTCAACGTACTCCAATTAGGCCTCTGTGTTCTCTCTGTTTTGAGTATTTCCTCTGGCTTCCAACTACGCCAGTTGCTGCTCTGAAATGCCGTCTGCACAACCCACACTTGTTCCTGTGTTACTGGGGTTCTGTAACAGCAGCTTCTCCCTAGAGGTGAGTCAGGCAATGTCTCCTGCTCTGTCCACATTTCCACTACAAGTAGTGGGAATGTAGACAAAGCAGGAGACATTGCCGTGCTCAACTCTGGAGATGAGCAGATGTTACAGGACCCAGGTACCACAGGAACAAGTGTGGATTGTGCAGACGGCACTTGAGAGCAGAAACAGGCGGTGTTGTAGGCCGGAGGAAATACTCAAAACAGAGTGGAGACAGAGGGCAAATCAGAGAACATATTAAATCAGAGGTAGTCAGAAGTTGTAGGCAGCAGGAGAGTTTGCCGTACACACAGCAGGGGATCAGCTGACGTTACCGAACCCCACTTACACATGAGCGAGTGTTTTGTCTGTGCGGACAGCACTTCTGAGCAACAACCGGCGTTGCTGTAGCCCAGGAAATAAAGTTCAGGTCATAGAAACATGAACACAACAGGAGACCTGGATCCTGTTGCCAGCCAATTATTTATTCTGGAAGAGGACTGGCAAATTCAGGTGAGATCCAGGCCTTGTTCATTTTCACAAAAGTAAGCCGGTCAACATTATCGGCGGATAGTCGCGTGCGATGGTCTGTTACCACACCACCTGCAGCACTAAAGACACGTTCCGATAATACACTGGCAGCAGGGCAAGCCAGCACCTCCAATGCATACTGGCTAAGCTCTGGCCATGTATCCAGCTTAGAGACCCAATACTTGAACGGGGAAGAGCCGTCTGGGAGAACACTAACAGGGCACGACAAGTAGTCTGTCACCATCTGACGGAAACGTTGCCTCCTGCTGACTGGAGCCGTCTGTGATGGTGTAGCCGTTTGTGGCGGTCCCACAAAACTTTTCCACATTTGGGCCATACTGGCCTTGCCTTGTCCTGCAGCACTGCCTCTGCTACATCTTTGTGCAGAGCTTCCTCCACTGCCTCTACCCACATGGCTGGTTTGAAAAGCACTACCAGCAACACTTGTGGGGGGAATGGAGAACATGATGGCCTGCACAAGTGTTTCTTGGTACTCCCGCATTTTTCGCTCCCAGTTCAACTGTGGTATGAGGCTTTGTAAGTTGTCCCGGTAGCGAGGATCTAGGAGGGTGTACACCCAATAATCAGCCGTGTGGAGAATGTTGGCGATGTGGCGGTCATTTAACAAGCACTGCAGCATGAAATCAACCATGTGCTGCAGACTGCCAACTGGACCGGAAACGCTGTCCCCAGCTTGAGGCAGCATCTCTGCCTGCTCAGCATCATCCCACCCTCGCTGTACACACTGATTACTAGAGCCTTGTGTACCTCCCTCCTCTGGAGAGATGTGTTCCTCCTCCTCCATTGACTCCTCGTCATCCTCCTCACTAAGTGTCCCCTGCCTGGGCCTTTGTGTGGAAGCACGTTGCGCAGACTTGCCAGAAGCAGATGGCATTTCTGACTGCTCATCCTCGACCTCTTCAAAAACCTCCTCACTTAGTGCTTGTAAGGTTTTTTGAAGCAGACAGATGAGGGGGACAGTCATGCTGATTAGTGCATCATCTGCACTGGCCATCCGCGTGGAGTCATTGAAGGCACGCAAAACTTGGCAGATGTCCCTCATAGTGGCCCACTCAGTGGTGTTGAAGTGTGTCCGGCGCACAGTGCGACTTGTTTGCGCCTGATGCAGCTGGTACTCCATTACTGCTGCCTGCTGCTCTCACAACCGCTCCAACATATGTAACGTTGAATTCCACCTGATGGGGAGGTGACATATGATGCGATGTTCTGGCAGGCGGAATCGGCTTTGCAGAGATGCAATGCGCGATCTTGCCATGCTGGAACGCCGCAAGTGAGGACACTCTAGGCGAACCTTGTGCAGCAGTGCATCAAGATCCGGATAGTCCCTCAGAAAGCTCTGCACGACCAAATTGAGCACGTGTGCCAGACATGGTATGTGAGTGAGGTTGCCTAGGCCCAGAGCTGCCACTAGATTTCGGCCATTGTCACTCACTACCAAACCTGGCTGGAGATTCGCTGGCACAAACCACACATCGCTCTCCTGCTTGATGGCATTCCAGAGCTCCTGTGCTGTGTGGCTCCGATTCCCCAAAGAAATTAATTTAAGGATGGCCTGTTGACGTTTGGCCACACCTGTGCTCATATCTGGCCTAACAGGCTCACGCAGTGCTGATTCCGAGGAACTAGAGTAGGAGGAGGACTCAATATGTACAGACTGCATTCCTGCAATCCTTGGAGTTGGCAGAATACGTACAGAGCCACTCTCCAGATCTGTACCCGGCTCCACAACATTGACCCAATGGGCAGTGAGGGAAAGGTATCGTCCCTGTCCATGGCTACTGGTCCACGCATCGGTGGTCAGGTGGACCTTGCTACTGACGGCATTTAGTAGCGCATTTTTAATTTTTCCCTCCACATGCTTTTGCAGGGCAGGGACAGCTTGCCTGCTGAAATAAAAGCGGCTGGGCACATTGTATTGTGGAACTGCCAATGACATAAAGTTCCGGAAGGTGTCAGTCTACACCAGCCTGAATGACAGCATCTCAAGGGCCAGTAGTTTGGCAATGCCGGCATTCAGAGCCAGTGCTCGGGGATGGTTTGCCGAGTATGGCCGCTTTTTCTCCCATGCCTGTGCTACCGATTGCTGGTGAGTGGCCTGGGAGTGTGCTGATGACTGCGAACGTGGTTCAGTGGGTGGAATTTCACTGGGTCTCTGGACAACAGTGGCAGTGGTTCTTCCATGGCGTTCCAGTGAGGAAGCCGAACCAGCTGTGTGTGAGCTGGAGGAAGAGGCCCCAACACGAGCTGAAGAGGTGGTAGGTGCTGCTGAAGGTTGGCCTACATCTTCAGTGTGTCTGTGTAACTCCACCTCGTGCTTGGTACGCACATGTTTCCACATATTTGTGGTATTGAGGTTGGTCACATTTTTCCCTCGTTTCACTTTCTGATGACACAGCTTGCATTTGACAAAGCAAATGTCATCTGCAACTGTGTCAAAAAAAGACCACGCACTGCAAGTCCTGGGAGCGCCCGTTTTGTGTTTTGGAAGAGAATTGCTCCTCACGGGTGCCAAAGTGGAGGCTACAGGCAACCAAGTCTGCCCCCGCCCTCTCCCTCCTCTTTTGGCCGTTCGGGGAATCTCTTGCTCAGAGCTGCTCCAATCACCTTCCTGTGGCTGATGCCATGATGGGTCAAGGACCTCATCATCTCCACTCCCCTCTTCAAGCACCGGCTGGTCCTGGGTTGTCTCGCCAGCACCGTACGCACCAGAAACTGGCAACTGAGTCTCATCATCATCTGATGCATACTGAGGTGTGCTGACCATAGGCACTGGCCCACCCGCCTCTTCAGATTCAGAGGGACAAAGCAGTTGCGCATCACTGCATACTCCCTCTTCTTCACGCTCTAGAATGCTGCTTGGCTGGCCACCTCTTTCCAAGCCAACAGATTCTGAGAACAGAAGTAAAGATTGAGATGGCTCCTGTCCAGGGCTCTCAGACTGCCTGGGCAATTTGGCAGGTGGTGAAGAGACAGATGGTTGCTCTTCAGTGCTCTGGCCTTGGGAGGATGCGGAAGTCATTGAAGTGGATGCGTTAGCTGCCATCCATCCGACAACGGCTTCAATTTGTTCGTCACGCAGCAGTGGGGTACGGCGAGGTCCTACAAAGCTGCGCATGAAGGACTGTTGCCTGGTAAAAGTGGGGGATGCCGGGTCACTGGTGGCCGCAGCAGATACCGAATCCCCACGTCCTCTCCCTGCTGAATCCCCCCGTCCTCTCCCTGCTGAAACTCCACGGCCACGACCACGTGCCTTACTCCCTGCCTTCTTCATCTTGGTAGACTGATAAAGATAGGCAGAAAAGTAAAAAAGGGGTGGCTTAGTGTTCTTATTCCTGAACACCTGCTAACCAGTATAAGAAACACTAATTTGGCTAAGAGTGTGTGTACTACACTTTAGTATGATCTAATGTGACCTAGACAACTGTAAAGTGGAGTGTTTGGTGAACTTTATTTCCTTTTTTTTGGGTGGGGGGAAAGGAAAGGATGTGACCAAAGTTTGAAAGCTATAGTATCACAAACTTTTTGGAGCGATTACAATGCAGGAAGCTAACCTACAATGCAATTGATGAGGCTCCAAAAAATAGGGTGATACTAGCCTGGCTGGCCCTGAAGGGCACAAGCCAGCAAAAAGGCTCCTCTATCTAATCCTACATAGTGTTTGCAACCAACCAATGACAATGGATGCGGTTGGAAGCACACTAATATAGGAGCAAAAATCTGGCTAAATTAGCTGCAAAAAAAGGACTATGTATGAGGCAGTGACGCACGCTGAGCGGACTACAGCTAGCGGTGGCTGTAGAACACACTGCAACGTGAGCTGCACTCACACACAGAGAGACCTATCAGACAGCCAAAAACAGTGCAGAGAAACGGGCTATAGCACTGAAAGGCTGCTGAAAGGCTCCGCTGTCCAGTCCTTTAGTGTTTGCAACCAACGTATATGGATACGTATGGAAGCACGCTATACAGGAGAAAAAAAAGCAGCAATAAAAGAAAAATGTGTATGAGGCAGAGACACACGCTGGCCGGCCTACAAGCAGACGTGCCTGCAGGACACACTACACAGCGTGGGTCTGCACTCACACAGCCCTTGCAGACAGCTGTGAAAACAGCGCTGCTAGGGAAAAGCAAGCTACAGTGGTGGATTATGTAGCCTGGGTAGAGCAATAGATATTTTAGATGATCGCTATTTCTAACTGTCCCTCACAGTCTTCAACAGCAGCCTGTCCCTAACTGAATTCACAGCAGAGTGACCAGAAATGGCGGCTGCAGCGCTTTTTATAGTGCATCATGACATCATTTCAGCAGCCAATCACAGCCATGCCAGTAGTTAACATGCCTACATGCCTAACAGGATATGCCCACACTTCTGAGGATCCCCATTGGCTGAATCAAATCGAGCGGGCTCCTAGCATTATGGGAACTTCCGATTCCGGTATTCGATATGAAAAAAGTATCGGAACTAAGTATCGGAATTCCGATACAGCTAATATCGGCCGATACCCGATACTTGCGGTATCGGAATGCTCAACACTAGTTGTGAGCTTTCATTGGCATGGACAGCCCATTAGAACTTCATTTTATGACATGCACTTGCTAGTAATGTTATTAACATATTGTTCCGATCCACAAACGAGTCCGCTTTTTCTGAGCTCTCCCCTGTTTCTAATATCTTTAATTGGTGCATTTATTTGCCTGTATCCATTCACCAATGTGACATTCAGGTGTATTTTGGGCACTATTGTTCCCCCTGTGATGCACCTCGGATTTTTCCTGTTGCAATTTTATGTCCTAAATCGTATGCAATGATATTTTTGTATGTTCTGAATATTTGTCTAATAAAATGATATATATTTTTACATTTATATTTGTACCTAGTAGCTCTATTTTCCTCCTGCACATATGTCTTATTTGAGCGGGTTTTGTGCTTCCCTGCTGAGGGAATATTGGCATTTTGCCAATTGGTGTTTTTTCTGCCACCAAGGTTTTTTATGCTTACGCTTCTGATACAGTACCATATATCTGATGTTATTTTGGGTACATTTTCTGCAACATTTTCAAGTATGGTGCAAGAGGCTGCGGACGTGGGCTTGGGGGGCCAGCTGGTGCTGATGGTGGTGGTGCATCTTCTGGTAGTGGCAAAAGCACAATAGCAGCTAAGGCAGGAGGTGTTGAGCCTGCGTCATGGTCTGGCTCCGGAACGCCTGGAAGGCTACCTTTTCTGGGAGGTTAACCGCTTTTAAAGCCGGAGCATCAGGAACTGGTTTTGGCTTACATTGCCAAAACATACTCCAGCAAATATGCCCTCCTCTTCTGAAGTTTCAAAAAAATGCAAGCACTGAGTCGTCAAGTGCTGGCTCCTGGTCAGGAAGAACCCCTTTCCTTGTGTCCTTCACCCCCACCAAAAGTGAATGATGCAGCAGGCCACACTTCACATTAGTCCATGTAGCTCTTTCTATCATACCATGCCTGGGTTATCAAGTCAAATCGTGAATTCCCCAGTCCAAGATGAATCTGACATGGAGTGTCGGTGGCCAGCCAGGGCAGTGGGGTTAATCGGTACCGGGCCAGTGTCTCAGAGGGATGTGTCACGTTGGTGGTGATTACCCATTCCGTGGCCCTGGGTGTCCATGCAAAGGGGTGAATAACGTTTATAGGTGAATGATACGTGACGCCACCTGTGGTTTCTGATCAGATTGACCCGCAATGCAGTGTCACTTCTCTGAGACAGATGTTGTGGTGCAGCTAAGATGTAGAAGTCCTGCACAGGTAGGGCCGTAGTCACAGAGCAGATGAAAGAGTTGGTAAATGGTGTGCAGTGCAGGATGTAGCAGAGCCGTGCGCCAGGCGCAGGAGAAAGATGACAGACACAGTCGTGCAGTTCCTTTTCCTGTATTTGGTAAGTGCCGTCCAGGACCCAGAGTACAGATGGAGAAGGAGTTGGTCAGCCTGGAAGCAAATTTGGAATGCTATGTCTGCAGATAGGTAGTGTGGCCTTCGTTCTAGCGCTTATCTGAGGTCCTCGCAGTACTGAGTTCACTGAAGTTCCCCCTGTTGACTCTCTTTTGGAACTTTCTCGTATGGCAGGCAGCCATAGCCTTTTCCTTCTGGCTCACACACGTCGCTGCTGGGGCCTCCTAACCTTAGTTGGGAACAGAGCATTTACAGCTGCTACTTCCTCCGGTTTCTGCTGCAGGACCGTCAGTGTCCCTACAAACTCGGAGACCGGAATCCCGACCATGCGCTGCAGCTAGGAGTGAGCCTTAACTCTGCTCAACCTCCTGCTCCCCTTCTCATGTCCACACACTTCCCCTTCTCTTCACAGACTGCCCTAACTTACTCCCGACCACAGAGAGCAGTTCCTCAGCAGTCAGTTTCAGAGGTCTCCCTGCTGGCCTGGAGTGGGAACTGTGTTGTGTGTTGGTTTAACTGCTAGAGAGATCCTTCGTTGCTCCCAAGCATGACATCACACTCCCAAGGAGGAAGGTAATGCCAATGTGGTGACCGTACTCCTGGTGGCGCCACAAGTGCACTGATGCCCAGCCACTGCTAGATGATTCTGCTGGTACATTGACCCAGACCACTACATTCCCCTCGCACTCTACACAGCCAGAATCTGACCCTGATGAAACTCATGTTCCCCTTCCCGCATACTATACCACCTTACACAGTGACAAAGAAGAAGGTGCAGATGAAAGTGCAGGTTCCTTGAGCAGGTGGGGGGGCATACTCATGGGCGATGGCACTGGTACAGGGCCCCTCATAGTACGCAAAAGTGTCTCTGCCGGTGGGAATGCCCTCCACGCGCCGTCAGACACACTGACGTACTATGAGGGGCCCTGTGCCAGTGCCGTCGCGAACGAGTGGGCCCCCCTGCTTGCTCAGGATCACAGCACTTGCAAAGTTGAAATACTTACCTCTCCCTGCTCCACCACCGTGAAGTCTTCTGCGTTTCCTGACAGTGACATTCTGGTCAGAGAACGCGATGACATCATGTCTGTACGCCCTCTGTCTAAACAGTCCAAGTGCAGTGAGATGGAAGATGGGGACGACGAGGAGTCCAGACTAGTACAGGGATTCCCTAGCGAGGAGACTTATTTCATTGTTTTCAATGTTGGGACAGCAATTTTTGGGGAGCACTATACTCTGGAGAATGTATGGCCCACCATACACTGGAGCATTCCAAATGTGGGCATCAGGCACTGGAGCAGCATTTACAGGGCCCAGTCCAAGATGAATCTGACATGGAGTGTCGGTGGCCAGCCAGGGCAGTGGGGTTAATCGGTACCGGGCCAGTGTCTCAGAGGGATGTGTCACGTTGGTGGTGATTACCCATTCCGTGGCCCTGGGTGTCCATGCAAAGGGGTGAATAACGTTTATAGGTGAATGATACGTGACGCCACCTGTGGTTTCTGATCAGATTGACCCGCAATGCAGTGTCACTTCTCTGAGACAGATGTTGTGGTGCAGCTAAGATGTAGAAGTCCTGCACAGGTAGGGCCGTAGTCACAGAGCAGATGAAAGAGTTGGTAAATGGTGTGCAGTGCAGGATGTAGCAGAGCCGTGCGCCAGGCGCAGGAGAAAGATGACAGACACAGTCGTGCAGTTCCTTTTCCTGTATTTGGTAAGTGCCGTCCAGGACCCAGAGTACAGATGGAGAAGGAGTTGGTCAGCCTGGAAGCAAATTTGGAATGCTATGTCTGCAGATAGGTAGTGTGGCCTTCGTTCTAGCGCTTATCTGAGGTCCTCGCAGTACTGAGTTCACTGAAGTTCCCCCTGTTGACTCTCTTTTGGAACTTTCTCGTATGGCAGGCAGCCATAGCCTTTTCCTTCTGGCTCACACACGTCGCTGCTGGGGCCTCCTAACCTTAGTTGGGAACAGAGCATTTACAGCTGCTACTTCCTCCGGTTTCTGCTGCAGGACCGTCAGTGTCCCTACAAACTCGGAGACCGGAATCCCGACCATGCGCTGCAGCTAGGAGTGAGCCTTAACTCTGCTCAACCTCCTGCTCCCCTTCTCATGTCCACACACTTCCCCTTCTCTTCACAGACTGCCCTAACTTACTCCCGACCACAGAGAGCAGTTCCTCAGCAGTCAGTTTCAGAGGTCTCCCTGCTGGCCTGGAGTGGGAACTGTGTTGTGTGTTGGTTTAACTGCTAGAGAGATCCTTCGTTGCTCCCAAGCATGACATCACACTCCCAAGGAGGAAGGTAATGCCAATGTGGTGACCGTACTCCTGGTGGCGCCACAAGTGCACTGATGCCCAGCCACTGCTAGATGATTCTGCTGGTACATTGACCCAGACCACTACATTCCCCTCGCACTCTACACAGCCAGAATCTGACCCTGATGAAACTCATGTTCCCCTTCCCGCATACTATACCACCTTACACAGTGACAAAGAAGAAGGTGCAGATGAAAGTGCAGGTTCCTTGAGCAGGTGGGGGGGCATACTCATGGGCGATGGCACTGGTACAGGGCCCCTCATAGTACGCAAAAGTGTCTCTGCCGGTGGGAATGCCCTCCACGCGCCGTCAGACACACTGACGTACTATGAGGGGCCCTGTGCCAGTGCCGTCGCGAACGAGTGGGCCCCCCTGCTTGCTCAGGATCACAGCACTTGCAAAGTTGAAATACTTACCTCTCCCTGCTCCACCACCGTGAAGTCTTCTGCGTTTCCTGACAGTGACATTCTGGTCAGAGAACGCGATGACATCATGTCTGTACGCCCTCTGTCTAAACAGTCCAAGTGCAGTGAGATGGAAGATGGGGACGACGAGGAGTCCAGACTAGTACAGGGATTCCCTAGCGAGGAGACTTATTTCATTGTTTTCAATGTTGGGACAGCAATTTTTGGGGAGCACTATACTCTGGAGAATGTATGGCCCACCATACACTGGAGCATTCCAAATGTGGGCATCAGGCACTGGAGCAGCATTTACAGGGCCCATTATACACTGGAGCATTAGAAATGGGGCCCATTATATATGGAGCATTATTTGGGCCCATAAGACAGTGGAACTTCATCCATGGGGACCAACATATACTGTAGCATTATGTGGAGCTCATCATATACTGTATGGAACATTATATGGGACTAATGATTCTGTATGGAGAAATATATGGGCCTCATTACTCTGTATAGAGCACTTTGCGGTGGCTATAATACTGTATGGAGTAATATACTGTCCGTTTTTGGAGCTATTGGAGAATTTAAAATGGATATCAGTCATGAGATGTAAGAAGTGAAGTATTTTTCATTGTACTATACCGCTATTTCTCTACCGTATCAGAGGATCATGAATTGTGGCATGTGTTAAAGGTGCCCAGTGACACTCTTTGGCCCAGGGCCCACGAAAATCTGGAGCCAGCCCTACCCCCTCCACTACTTTAGCCAAATAACCCCCAGTTTTCAATGCCCAACTATTATTATAAAGTAAATTAAGGTTGACAAGCTTAAGTAATAAGAATTGATGTTTTTGGCATTAAAATGGGCACTGTAGGTGTGTTTCCTGTCCTCCACTCACTGCTGACCTTGGTTCCCCATTGACTTGCATTGGGTTTCGTGTTTCAGTTGGCCTTCGACTTTTCACGATAATCGGCCGATTGCGTTCGACCCGACTTTTGAGAAAGTCGGGTTTCATGAAACCCGACTAGACCCAAAAAAAGGCAAAGTCGCTCATTTCTAGTGGGGTGTTTTTGCCGTTTAGACGCGTCAGGGGCTCTGCAAATGCGACATGGCACCCTAAATCTATTTCAGACAATTTTTAATAGGGTAATAGGAGAAAATGGACCCTATAATTTAATTGTTATGAAATTTTTACTGAACACGGTAATAACCGGTAATCAGTGGTTGTACACTACAGTTTGAGCACACGGCAGTGATCAAATGGGAAGGAGCACTACTTGGCTTTTAAAACTCAGATTCTGTTTGAGTAGATTGTGGGCCCCATTAGCAGAGACCCTGACATGCCAGAACAGCAGAAACCCCCACAAATGACCCCATATTGTAAATTTCATTGCTTAAGGATTTCATCTAGCAGTGTAGTGAGTATTTTGAACCTACAGATGCCTCACAGAATTTTAATACATTGGGACATGGAAATACAACATTTTAGTGGTAAAAAAGTAATTTTGTTTCAAATTTGTCAGTTACACAAGTGATAATAGGTGACCGAACAGCTGATTATCGGCAGGTTAACGCTCCAGGTATCCAGGTTACTGATCCAGCTATTCAGTAAGCGCTATAGCTAATGAGATAAGCAGTTATCTGAAGCTATTTGATCAACACTAACCCTGGCCTTTCTATCTTGGTGTTGCAGTTTCAAATGTTGAGGAGTGTGTGTGTGTATACATATATACTGAATAGAAGAATATTTAGAATTGAGAGTCCTCAGTGGTTGATACCTTTTAATGGCTAACTGGAAAGATGGTAACAAATTGCAAGCTTTTGAGACTACGCCGGTCTCTTTATCAGGCTAGACTATTACAAAATCTGAAGAATAACATATTTATACACAAGACAGCACATAAATAACTCAATAGATAAGACAAGTGATGTGAAGCGGAATAGTCAATGTGGGAGAGGGATAAGAATAAATATTGGAGCAGTTCATAGATAAGCAGTGTGAAGGTTTTAATGCCCTCTGATTGCCAGTCTGGTTCTGTGTTGTGATGACCCCAGAAGGTCTGAGGGGCAAATTCCTTAATTGATGTAAAAAGACATAAATCCATGTGACACATTAATACCTGCACTGAATGTGTCAAAAGTTTTCATAAATTTGTACTCAGAGATTCTTCTCTCTCTCTGAGACTTGAAGTTACTGTACCTTTTAATACAAGTAATTTAATGTCCATCATGCTATGACTAGGGATACAAAAATGTTTTGCCACAGGTAGATCCATTCTTTTTTCTTTTATTGTGTGGCGATGAGAATTCATCTTTGTTCTCAGTTTTTGCCCGACCTCCCCCACATACAGACCCCCAGTAGGACATTTAGTACAAATAATTAAGTACACCACATTAGATGTGATTTGTACTAAATGTCCTACTGGGGGTCTGTATGTGGGGGAGACCGGGCAAAAATTGAGAACAAGGATGAATTCTCATCGCCACACAATAACAGAAAAAAGAATGGATCTACCTGTGGCAAAACATTTTTAATGGATCCTGCATTGAGCAGGAGGTTGGACACGATGACCTTGGAGGTCCCTTCCTCCTGAAATATTCTGTGATTCTATGATTAATAAGTGGAATTATAAGGTATAATATTCAAACAGGGTAGTATGTTATGTTGCCTTTTCTAATTACACATGGGTGCCTGTTGTAAGATCCTGAGGCTGTTAAAACTGAACTGTTTTATAGTCAGATAGATTAAAAACAAATACACAAACATTTAAAAATGTTGTTAATAAAAGCCAACCCACCTGAATTAAATGGAACCTGCTACTAATTAGATTTATGCTATCTAAACCAAAGTAGCATGAAACAGAGCCCAAGAAGACAATTGCAACCAGGTAGGGTTTACTCCAAAATGCTATGTCATTATGAGAAAACATAGATTGAAATACTGTCCAGGAATTAGTACATTGTGAATGCCGGCCTGCTTCTCTCTGCACTGCTCCAACTGATTACCAGTCTCTCCCTATGTACACAGATTGAAAAGACTTCACAATCACCTGGACTATGGCAGGAAGGAGACTTCTAAGGACTAATCAGGTCTCTTTTTCGGGTCTTCTGATGTTAAACACATTGGCATTTCAGATTAAAATGTACCTGGATGCAATCTCATGACTGATTTCCATTAAATACCATGTCCTTTTTTTTGGTGGTTTAAAATAATATCGAAGATATGTTCTGTTAGACGTGAAATAAAGAAATAATACCTTTGAAGTTTAACCCCTTCACGACCCATGACGCCTACGTAGGCGTCATGAAAAGCAGTGCCCAAACGACCTATGACGACTATGTAGGCGTCATGCTATAAATAGCCCCCCTGCGGGTCGGGTGACCGGGGTCACTGAAAGGTCACCCGACCCGCACACAAAGGACCCTTCAGAGTTAACAACTGGGGGTGTGGCTTAGCCCCCACGTGCCTACGATCGCTCTGATTGGCTGTTAAAAGTGAAACTGCCAATCAGAGCGATTGTAATATTTCACCAATGAAAATTGGTGAAATATTACAATCCAGCCATGGCCGATGCTGAAATAGCATCGGACATGGCTGGACACCGAGACCCGACCCCCCCCCACACCGACTGACGGCACCGATCGGCTGCCGCCACCGTCTGACGGCACCGATCGGCAGCCGCCGTCATGATCTGCCCCTCCGCCTTCCCTCCACCCCCCCAGCCCTCCGATCGCCCCTCCGATCGCCCCTCCGATCACCCACTCTCACCCTCCTTTGTGCCTCCGACCTCCCGCTATCCGTCCCGGTGTCCTGCCGTCCAGCGTCATGGGCGCCGCCATCTTGCAAGATGGCGGGCGCATGCGCAGTGCGCCGAATCGAATCTGCAACGCTGCAGATTCATTCATTTATTTTGATCACTATGATAAACTTTCATAGTGATCAAAATAAATAAAAAGTAAATCACCGCCCCCCTTATCACTCCCATAGGTAGGGACAAATAATAAAATATATATATTTTTTTTTTCCATTAGGGTTAGGTCCAGGGCTAGGGTTAGGGTTAGGGCCAGGGTTAGGGCTAGGGTTAGGGTTGGACTAAGGGTTAGGGTTGGACTAAGGGTTAGGGTTGGACTAAGGGTTAGGGTTGGACTTAGGGTTAGGGTTGAACTTAGGGTTAGGGTTGAACTTAGGGTTAGGGTTGAACTTAGGGTTAGGGTTGGAATTGGGGTTAGGGTTGGGTTGGGGTTGGGATTACGGTTAGGCTTGTGGTTAGGGTTAGAGTTGGGATTTCGTTAGGGGTGTGTTGGGATTAGGGTTGTGGTTAGGGTTATGATTAGGGTTAGGGGTGTGTTGGGGTTAGGGTTGGAGATAGAATTGAGGGGTTTCCACTGTTTAGGCACATCAGGGGCTCTCCAAACGCGACATGGAGCCACCATTTATTCCAGCCAATTTTGCGTTCAAAAAGTCAAACGGTGCTCCCTCCATTTCGAGCCCCGACGTGTGCCCAAACAGTGGTGTACCCCCACTTATGGGGTATCAGGGTACTCAGGAAAAATTGCACAACAACTTTGGGGGTCTAATTTCTCCTGTTACCCTTGGGAAAATAAAAAAATGGGGGCTAAAATAATTATTTTTGTGGAAAAAAAAGATTTTTTATTTTCACGGTTCTGCGTTATAAACTTCTGTGAAGCACTTGGGGGTTCAACGTGCTCACCACACATCTAGATAAGTTCCTTGGGGGGTCTAGTTTCCAAAATGGGGTCACTTGTGGGGGGTTTCCACTGTTTAGGTACATCAGGGGCTCTGCAAACGTAACATGACGCCCACAGACCATTCCATCAAGTCGGCATTTCAAAACGTCACTACTTCCATTCCGAGCCCCAACGTGTCCCCGAACAGTGGTCCCCCCCCATATATGGGGTATCAACGTACTCAGGACAAACTGGACAACAACTTTTGGGGTCCAATTTATCCTGTTACCCTTGTAAAAATAAAAAATAGTGGGCTAAAAATCACTTTTTGAGGAAAAAAAAATATTTTTTTATTTTCACAGCTCTGCGTTATAAACTTCTGTGAAGCACTTGGGGGTTCAACGTGCTCACCACACATCTAGATAAGTTCCTTGGGGGGTCTAGTTTCCAAAATGGGTTCACTTGTGGGGGGTTTCCACTGTTTAGGTACATCAGGGGCTCTGCAAACGTAACATGACGCCCACAGACCATTCCATCAAGTCGGCATTTCAAAGCATCACTACTTCCCTTCTGAGCCCCAACGTGTGCCCAAACAGTGGTCCCCCCCATATATGGGGTACCAACATACTCAGGACAAACTGGACAACAACTTTTGGGGTCCAATTTATCCTGTTACCCTTGTGAAAATAAAAAATAGTGGGCTAAAAATCACTTTTTGAGGAAAAAAAAATATTTTTTTATTTTCACAGCTCTGCATTATAAACTTCTGTGAAGCACTTGGGGGTTCAAAGTGCTGACCTCACATCTAGATTAGTTCCTTTGGTGATATAGTTTCCAAAATGGGGTCACTTGTGGGGGGTTTCCACTGTTTAGGTACATCATGGGCTCTGCAAATGTAGCATGACGCCCACAGACCATTCCATCAAGTCTTCATTTCAAAGCGTCACTACTTCCCTTCCGAGCCCCAACGTGTGCCCAAACAGTGGTCCCCCCACTTATGGGGTACCAGCGTACTCAGGACACACTGGACAACAACTTTTGGGGTCCAATTTATCCTGTTACCCTTGTGAAAATAAAAAATAGTGGACTAAAAATAATTTTTTGAGGAAAAAAAAATATTTTTTTATTTTCACGGCTCTGCGTTATAAACTTCTGTGAAGCACTTGGGGGTTCAAAGTGCTCACCACACATCTATATTAGTTTCTTGGGTGATCTAGTTTCCAAAATGGGGTCATTTGTGGGGGGTTTCCACTGTTTAGGTACATCAGGGGCTCTGCAAACATAACATGACGCCCACAGACCATTCCATCAAGTCGGCATTTCAAAACGTCACTACTTCCCTTCTGAGCCCCAACGTGTGCCCAAACAGTGGTCCCCCCCACATATGTGGTACCAGCGTACTCAGGACAAGCTGGACAACAACTTTTGGGGTCCAATTTATCCTGTTACCTTTGTGAAAATAAAAAATAGCAGGCTAAAAATTTATTTTTTGAGGGAAAAAAATATTTTTATTTTAACGGCTCTGCGTTATAAACTTCTGCGTAGCACCTGGGGGTTCAAAGTGCTCACTATGCATCTAGATAAGTTCCTTAGGGGGTCTAGTTTCCAAAATGGGGTCATTTCTGGGGGAGCTCCAAAGTTTACGCACACAGGGGCTCTGCAAACACAACATGGTGTCCGCTAACGATTGGAGCTAATTTTCCATTCAAAAAGTCAAATGACGCTCCTTCCCTTCTGAGCCATGCCGTGCGCTCAAACAGTGGTTTTCCCCCACATATGGGGTACCAGTGTACTCAGGACAAACTGGACAACAACTTTTGGGGTCCAATTTATCCTGTTACCCTTGGGAAAATAAAAAATAGCTGGCTAAAAAATCATTTTTGAGGAAAAAAAATTATTTTTTTATTTTCACTGCTCTGCGTTATAAACTTCTGTGAAGCACTTGGGGGTTCAACGTGCTCACCACACATCTAGATAAGTTCCTTGGGGGGTCTAGTTTCCAAAATGGGGTCACTTGTGGGGGGTTTCCACTGTTTAGGTACATCAGGGGCTCTGCAAACGTAACATGACGCCCACAGACCATTCCATCAAGTCGGCATTTCAAAGCATCACTACTTCCCATCCGAGCCCCAACGTGTGCCCAAACAGTGGTCCCCCCCATATATGGGGTACCAACGTACTCAGGACAAACTGGACAACAACTTTTGGGGTCCAATTTATCCTGTTACCCTTGTGAAAATAAAAAATAGTGGGCTAAAAATCACTTTTTGAGGAAAAAAAAATATTTTTTTATTTTCACAGCTCTGCATTATAAACTTCTGTGAAGCACTTGGGGGTTCAAAGTGCTGACCTCACATCTAGATTAGTTCCTTAGGTGATATAGTTTCCAAAATGGGGTCACTTGTGGGGGGTTTCCACTGTTTAGGTACATCATGGGCTCTGCAAATGTAGCATGACGCCCACAGACCATTCCATCAAGTCTTCATTTCAAAGCGTCACTACTTCCCTTCCGAGCCCCAACGTGTGCCCAAACAGTGGTCCCCCCCACTTATGGGGTACCAGCGTACTCAGGACACACTGGACAACAACTTTTGGGGTCCAATTTATCCTGTTACCCTTGTGAAAATAAAAAATAGTGGACTAAAAATAATTTTTTGAGGAAAAAAAAATATTTTTTTATTTTCACGGCTCTGCGTTATAAACTTCTGTGAAGCACTTGGGGGTTCAAAGTGCTCACCACACATCTATATTAGTTTCTTGGGTGATCTAGTTTCCAAAATGGGGTCATTTGTGGGGGGTTTCCACTGTTTAGGTACATCAGGGGCTCTGCAAACATAACATGACGCCCACAGACCATTCCATCAAGTCGGCATTTCAAAACGTCACTACTTCCCTTCTGAGCCCCAACGTGTGCCCAAACAGTGGTCCCCCCCACATATGTGGTACCAGCGTACTCAGGACAAGCTGGACAACAACTTTTGGGGTCCAATTTATCCTGTTACCTTTGTGAAAATAAAAAATAGCAGGCTAAAAATTTATTTTTTGAGGGAAAAAAAATATTTTTATTTTAACGGCTCTGCGTTATAAACTTCTGCGTAGCACCTGGGGGTTCAAAGTGCTCACTATGCATCTAGATAAGTTCCTTAGGGGGTCTAGTTTCCAAAATGGGGTCATTTCTGGGGGAGCTCCAAAGTTTACGCACACAGGGGCTCTGCAAACACAACATGGTGTCCGCTAACGATTGGAGCTAATTTTCCATTCAAAAAGTCAAATGGCGCTCCTTCCCTTCTGAGCCATGCCGTGCGCTCAAACAGTGGTTTTCCCCCACATATGGGGTACCAGTGTACTCAGGACAAACTGGACAACAACTTTTGGGGTCCAATTTATCCTGTTACCCTTGGGAAAATAAAAAATAGCTGGCTAAAAAATCATTTTTGAGGAAAAAAAATTATTTTTTTATTTTCACTGCTCTGCGTTATAAACTTCTGTGAAGCACTTGGGGGTTCAACGTGCTCACCACACATCTAGATAAGTTCCTTCGGGGGGTCTAGTTTCCAGAATGGGGTCACTTGTGGGGGAGCTCCAATGTTTAGGCACACAGGGGCTCTCCAAATGCGACATGGTGTCCGCTAACGATTGGAGCGAATTTTCCAATCAAAAAGTCACAAGGCGCTCCTTCCCTTCCAGGCCTTGCGGTGCGCCCAAACAGTGGTTTATGACCACATATGAGATATTGATGTACTGAGGAGAAATTGCCCAACAAATTTTAGGATCCATTTTATCCTGTTGCCCATGTGAAAATGAAAAAACTGAGGCCAAATAAAATTTTTGTGAAAAAAAAAGTACTTTTTTTTTTTACAGATCAATTTGTGAAGCACCTGGGGGTTCAAAGTGCATACTATGCATCTAGATAAGTTCCTTGGAGGGTCTAGTTTCCAAAATGGGCTCACTTGTGGGGGAGCTCCAATGTTTAGGCACACAGGTACTCTTAAAACAAGACATGGCAACCGCTAAACATTCAAGCATATTTTACATTCAAAAAGTAAAATGGCGCTCCTTGCGTTCTGAGCCCTGCCGTGTGCCCAAACAGTGGTTTATGACCACATATGAGGTATCAGTGTACTCAGGAGAAATTGCCCAACAAATTTTAGGATACATTTTATCCTGTTACCCATGTGAAAATGAAAAAACTGATGCTAAAATAAAATTTTGGTTGGAAAAATTAAAATGTCCATTTTTTCATTCCATGTTGCTTTAGTTCCTGTGAAGCACCTGAAGGGTTAATAATCTTCTTGAATGTAGTTTTGAGTAGCTTGAGGGGTGCAGTTTTTAGAATGGTGACACTTTTGGGTATTTTCTGCCATTTAGACCCCTCAAAGTGACTTCAAATGTGAGGTGGTCCCTAAAAAAAATGGTTTTGTAAATTTTGTTGTAAAAATGAGAAATTGCTGGTCAACTTTTAACCCTTATAACTTCCTAACGAAAAAAATGTTGTTTCCAAAATTGTGCTGATGTAAAGTAGACATGTGGGAAATGTTATTTATTAACTATTTTGTGTCACATTACTCTCTGGTTTAACAGAATAAAAATTCAAAATTTGAAAATTGCAAAATTTTCAAAATTTTCGCCAAATTTCCATTTTTTTCACAAATAAACGCAAAAATTATCGACCTAAATTTACCACTATCATGAAGCCCAATATGTCACGAAAAAACAATCTCGGAATCGCTAGGATACGTTGAAGCGTTCCTGAGTTATTACCTCATAAAGGGACACTGGTCAGAATTGCAAAAAATGGCCAGGTCATTAAGGTCAAAATAGGCTGGGTCATGAAGGGGTTAATGTATACAGTATTTAAACATTTTGTAATCCCAGTTTAATGCGTTCATCTTCAACTGTTCATTCATCTTCAACTGTTCATTCAAATAAGACTAAGTATTGTCCTTTATCTAAAACTGTAAATTAAAAAGAGTAACTAGACCTATGAAAGACAGATTCATTGTGATCTTCACTATACTTTTTCGTAGAATTCACTTTACTATCTGGCTAATTACAAAAACCTTAGAATTCCCATCTTCTCTATAAAACAGATGAGGACTGTACATCATTAGGACTCGCCAGATTGCTCCACTGCAGAAAGGATTGGATTTTCTTCTTTACTGTAAAATAGCAACATGGAAACATATAGTAATTTATAAGTGATTCTAAAATATTTACTTTACATAATTTCATGAAATTTAATTTATCTTCTTCATTTTTTAGTACACCTGTTCACTTCTGCAAAAACTGACTTACCAAGGAACACTGGTCTCAGCAAAACAATGTATTTAACTCATAAGGACCAGCAATTTTCATTTTTTCTCTTTTGTTTTATTCCTCCCCTACCTCTAAGATAATATTTTTTTTATTTTGCTGCCAATATAGCCATATGAGGTCTTTTTTGGCCAAGCTGCAATTTTGACAGAGACGTCATCTGCTGAGAATGGGTCTGGCTCAGCCTCTGAGCTTGCTCTATATACCAGCTCTCAAATTGTGCCATGGATGTAAGGTGAATGTTGGGAAGAGGCTAAAAGTTTCCAATATACTTTTTATATATATATATATATTCTTCATGGTTTTTAAGACTATTCATGGTTTTTAAGACATGCAATGGAAATTTTTATTGTTTATTTGCAGACAATAAAAATTTGTCAGGTCATGGAATTATCACATAGCTATATGGCTTATTACACGTCACAGTTCTGATAGGAGTCACAATTTGTGCACCTGATGGGTATCTCCTGGTGAAAAAATAGAGGTTCCTACTAAATGTTTTCCAGATATTATCAAAACTGAAGAATTAACAAGGAAAGTGTATTGGAAAAATTGTATACTCTATTTGCATCAATTTATTTAATTCAAATTCACATAATTACTTAATGTATTTTTGCTATACTTTCATTATAATTTTGTTACCTTTGCAGCAGGGAAGCAGGTGCTGGAACTTCTAGTGAAGTGAATGAGAGAGATGCACATACCTGGTGGTCACCTTTCGATTTCTAGCTATGCAAAATGGGTTCCGGTTCTTGAGATAAGTGTGAGACCTCCATCTAGGAGATAGAGCATCCATAGGACATTTACGGTTTAGCTTGTGTGATGCTATAAATGTTAAAGATGGGCATGAGAATCATCCTACATCCTATTACATTTATTATTTATTTTCTGGAAAAGCTGTTTTATGTGAGACATGAGATTACAGTGGATTAGGAACAATAAGGATGCAGCCATCTATCTCGAGTTTAAGAGCTAATACTAATTTAATACGGACCCTGTGGATGTTGTTAAATTGGATAGTGACCCGATCTATCACTCCCTGGGCAAAATACAAGACTGACTTGTTTGCCAACACCACCTCTAAATTGAAATTCCCTGGTTCGATTCCATTTTATTTGTAAGGTTATTAGATACATTTGTTTATCAATATAGTCAAATCCGTGATCATATTAATATTAAATGTATTTCATTAAGTTACTAAATCACTCAATAATGTTCACGCTATTTGGCTGTAATTGATAATGAGATGCTAATCCCATCTCATGTTTCATTTATATAGCAGAAATTAGCATTTGGTAATTATAATTACATGTAATTGTTTTTCTCCGCTATGTTATTTGTTATTTTGAATTAAATTAAATTTAATTGGTAACAATAAAGGTGGGATGTATGACTAGAAGGCAGAAAAAGTTTAAAATTTAACCCAGTTAGCAAAGATGACAACTACAAAGAGGATTGAGAATAACGCACTGCCTCCCACATGTTTAACTGTAAGCATTCATTCCATCTAATGTACAGTACATACTACTGACAGGCTTCGTTATGAAATATTATCACTGGCTTACAGTATTTAGTGGAAAAAAGTAATGTGAATACAATAAATACTCACTATGGATACATTTCTGCTACTAATTAAGCCAACGGAAATATACTTTATTTACTCTATGCATGGCACGGTGGTTCAGTGGTTAATACTATTGTCCTGCAGCAACGTGGACATGGGTTCAAAATTCACCAAGGGGGATGTCTGTAGGGAATTCCGGTGAGTTTTTTCCCACAATCAAGAAAACATTCTAATAGGTTAACTAACTTATTACATATTAAAAGAAATAGTTCTAGCAAATGTGTGCATAGTAGCAATATTTAAACAATAGGTTATACATAAAATAGTGACAAAATGTCAATATTTTCTATATTCTATATAGGGCAGCACGGTGGCTCAGTGATTAGCACCGTTGCTTTGCAGCACTGGGGTCCTGGGTTCAAATCCCACCAAGGACAACATCTGCAAGGCGTTCTCACAGTATTTTCATGGACACACTGGCAGGGTATTTAAACTGTGAGCCCCAATTTAGACAGCAATGATAATGTGTTAAAATGCTATGGAATTGATGCATTGATGTCTGACAGGATATCAGGAACCTACAGATGACTACCCATTCCTGCTAATACATGTGGGGACAAATGACACAGCAAGAAACGACCTGGAAACCATCTGCAGTGACTTTGAAAACTTAGGCAAGAAAGTGAAAGAACTGGGAGCGCAGGTGGTCTTCTCTTCCATCCTCCCAGTGGATGGCCATGGAACAAGGAGGTGGAATAAGATTCTTCAGGTGAATATCTGGCTACGTCGATGGTGCCGTCAGCAAGGATTTGGATTTTTGGATCATGGAGTGAATTACCTCTACGATGGACTACTTGCTAGAGATGGGGGTACACCTTACGAAGACTGGAAAACATGTATTTGGAAGTCGCCTTGCTATACTTATAAGGAGAGCTTTAAACTAGAACAATGCGGGAAGGGAAGCAAAAGGCCAGAAAAAGCCAAACACCTGACAAATGCTATTGAGAACTCTGCTATTAGAAATGGGAGGAAAGAACAAAGATACAAAATCTAAATAATAAAAATATTGGAGAAAGAGAAACCAATCACAAACTAAAATGTTTCTATACTAATGCACAAAGCATGGGCAACAAACAAGGAGAACTTGGTGGGACAATACACATGATTGGAATACAAGACTAGAAGGATACAACTTATTTGCAAGAAACAGACTTGATAAATGAGGAGGTGGTGTCGCATTGTATGTTAGAAACACGTATATATGCACAGAGATTGAAGCTTCAGAGACCGGGAGTTCTGTGGAAACTGTTTGGGTAAGAATACAAGGACAGAACAATGGAAAGGACACCATTGTAGGCATTTAATACAGGCCAAATTAATCCAATTTGTACACAAACTTCGAAAATTATCAATGGCACTTCAAACAATTCATATATCACAAACCAGAGTAAATGAACTCCAGATAGAAGCGTTCCATTAAAATGAGATTTATTTCAATATATTTTTTTAAAAAAGACATACACAATAAAATGAAACAAGATGTCTCCAAAAATGAGACATCACCGCAAATCAGTTAACCACCATCAGTATAAATTTTTGGCAAACAAAAGTACATAAGAATTGAATTCACAGGAAAAAAATATTCTCTCTCCTTCTATATATATACACATATACACTTGGCTATAAAATCATATGCCTAAGCGTGCTTATTTATAACCATCAATTTCAAGGTATACAATATATTGTTATGCCGAACAATTATGGTAGACTGATATAATTTGTATTTGAAAAAATATATATATATACATAAATTATACATATCAAGTGATACAAAGTGCATATTAGATGTTTCCTAAAAGAAATGAATTTATACCTGGTAATATGTAGTGGTGGCGTCTCACTACCCCAACACGCGTTTCGCGGTTTGCTTCTTCCGGGGGCGTGGTTTTGTGAGGGGAAGGAGGGTATTTAAATATACCGGTGTCCAATAACAATGTCGGATTGATAAATACCTGCCGATGGCATAGTGACGCATGAACGCTAATGCCACGCCCCATAGTAACCATCGATTCCCTAGAAACCGCTCAGTGAACCACAGCTATCAAATAAATGTGGTCACATAATGAACGCCTCAGTGAATCGGCCTGGGTCTGGGTAATCAGCGCATGCGTACTGCCATACAGCATATTAAAGTTGAAGGTAAGGAAAAAAGGAAATCACCAGCCTCAGTGAATCAACCTGGATCCAAACAATCAGCGCACACATACCGCTGTTCAATATATACAAATTACAAAGAAACCAAACTGCATGCGGGCAAAGACGGACTATTTGTATTAAATCCAAACTCTACACAGGCACAATCATATAATGGAAGCCTCAATAAATCAGGCTAGGTCTAAGCATATGACACATATAAAGGAGTTAGCTTTGGCCGTTCAATATATAAAGATTACAAAAAGCCCAACATGCTTGCGGTAAAAAACGGACTGTTTATATTAAGTCCAAACTTATTATAATGAAAACCTCAATAGATCAGGCTGGGTCTAGGCATATAACACATATAAAGGAGTTACAAGGAGCGATTCACCCATAGTGCCAAAATATATGGACCCTTTATATTATAGGATAGTAGATCAAAAAAATAATTAAACCGCAATATATAAAAAAGAATTATATTAATATAGTGCAAAATAAATTATAAAGTGCAAGGTGATTAATGTAAATATAATATTAATACCATATTAACAGGTGTAAAAGAATAAATATAAAAATAAATAAATAGATAAAAAGTGCTTTAATAATAATATAAAAGTGCAAAGTTACAAATAATAAAGTGCATAGTGATATAAATACAAGTATAAATACTATTTTTATTTTATTATTATGTTAAACAAAGGACCCCTAGTGTAGAAAAAAACATCAAACCAATAAGAAAGAGCGGTTTCTAGGGAATCGATGGTTACTATGGGGCGTGGCATTAGCGTTCATACGTCACTATGCCGTCGGCAGGTATTCATCAATCCGACATTGTTATTGGACACCGGTATATTTATATACCTCCTTCTCCTCTCAAAACCACACCCCCAGAAGAAGCAAACCGCGAAACGCACGTCGGGGTAGTGAGTCGCCACCACTACATATTACCAAGTATAAATTCATTTCTTTTAGGAAACGTCTAATATGCACTTTGTATCACTTGATATGTATAATTTATCTTATTGAGAATAAGCATATGACTATATAGCTGGGCTCCGTTTTATATAAGGATTGATTTCCTGGTATGTATATATATATATATATATATATTTTTTTTTTCAAATACAAATTATATCAGTCTACCATAATTGTTTGGCATAACAATATATTGTATACCTTGAAATTGATGGTTATAAATAAGCACGCTTCGGCATATGATTTTATAGCCAAGTGTATATGTATATATATAGATATATAGAAAGAGAGAGAATATTTTTTTCCTGTGAATTCAATTCTTATGTACTTTTGTTTGCCAAAAATTTATACTGATGGTGGTTAACTGATTTGCGGTGACGTCTCATTTTTGGAGACATCTTGTTTCATTTTATTGTGTATGTCTTTTTTTAAAAAATATATTGGAATAAATCTCATTTTAATGGAACGCTTCTATCTGGAGTTCATTTACTATGGTTTGTGATATATTTACTACAGGCCGCCTGTGCAAGCTGAAGATATGGATGAACTCTTTATGCATCAAATGGCCAAGTTCTCCAAAAAATATGACATAGTTGTCATGGGAGATTTCAACTATCCTGACATTTGTTGGGAAACTCTCTCAGGCAAAACTAACAGGTCAAGGAAATTCTTATCCACTCTTGCTGACTACTTTATCTTCCAAAAGGTAGGGGAGAAAACAAGGGGAACTGCTACCTTGGATCTAATCCTTATAAACAGGGAGGAAATGGTTGAGGAGGTAAAAGTGGCTGGGAAACAAAAACATGAGGGGCATTCCAGCTGATAAAATTTCTTGCTTTATTGAAAAAATTAAAATAGTACAGCAGCTTACTCCTCAAGAGTAGATGGATGTGCTATGAGGCACTGAGATACCAGCTACGCGTTTCGACCCTACATGGGTCTTTATCACAGCTGCAAATTACTAACATAATGCAAACCTTATACTTAGTGCTGACCAATGAGAACTGCAATGTAGATCACATGAGCAAGCCAAAGGTCCTATGAGCATTACTACAATGCCTATGTTCCATAGAGACCAATGACGCGATCACCTTTTATCACATGTTCTAATAGAAAGGTCCTGTGTACGAAACTCCACATTTTCTAGGTTTGCAAAATAATACCACATAAAAACAAATTGATAAACACATATACAAATATTTAAAATATACAGTAGCAATAACCATCAAAAATGATACATGATCTCTGTTCTCTTGTTTAACCCATTTGGATATCTAGACCCCAGACAGAATATCCAAAAAGCCTCTCTTGTAAGAAGACGTCTTTTTCCATCCCCACCACGCTTTGAATTTTTAACCCATTCAATTCCTGCAACTGACATCGCCTCCAAATCCCCATTATGATGCATTAGAAAATATTTGGACTCCATAGAAATATTACGTGTATTACTACTATTATTCTCTACATCCCTAATATGCTCCAGGATGCGAGTTTTTAGTTTCCTTGTTGTACAGCCTACATAGGATAAATTGCATATTTTACAGTGTATCCTATAGACCACATTTTCTGTATTGCAATTAATAAATTGTTTGATGTAATACCTCTGAATATTACCTGAGTCATTGAATGTTTTTGTTTTTTGCGCTATCTGCACATTTTGCATTTATTAGAACCGCATTTATAAAGACCAATGGTTTTTAACCTATTTTCCGAAGATGCTACAGATGTAAAGAAACTAGGGGATACCATATCACCAATAGTGGGAGCTCATCTAGCAACAACATTAGTACCAGCATCTAATATTTTTCCCAATGTTTCATCCTCATAGAGGATTGGTAGGCATTTAAGAAAAATGCTCTTTATTTTGTCAAATTGCAGACTATATTCAAAACTGACAAATATTTTTTTATTCACGTCTTTCCTTTTTTTAAGATTCACATTAGTTTTTGGTTCCAATAAATCTTTTCTATCCCTATTATCTGCCCTGATTTTAGCTCTTTCTAACATCCAATTTGCATAGCCTCATTTTTTCAATTTTTTGCGCAGCGCATCAAATTCTTTGTTTTTCACCTGTTCCTCCATGCAGTTTCTTTTTAACCTTATATGTTCACTGACGGGAAGAGATTTAATTACATGCCTAGGATGTCCACTTTGGGCATGCAATATGGTGTTCCCTGAAATGGGTTTACAGTAAGTATTAGACATAATTTCAAGTCCTACATTTCCCCATAGTTCTAGATCTAGAAATGATATTTGGGTTTTATTGTATTTGTGAGTAAATCTGATATTATAGGTAATACAGTTAATGTAATCCATAAATGCTGGTATGGCAGATACATCACCCTCCCAAATAATGAGGGTATCAACGATGTATCTACCATACCAGTGGATACACTGGCTATGGAAGCTCTGGAGTATTTTTTACGGAGTTATAATGAATATTCAGAAGATCTGATCAATTTTTTGTTGCAGGTTGTGTTTTTTCTTCTTAAACATAATTTTTTTGCATTTGATGGTACTATTTATTTACAGAGGTCTGGAGTCCAAATGGGAGTTAAATACTCCCCATCCTTGGCTAATCTGACAATGGCATTTTGGGAAAAACAATTCATTTATTCAGTGAATAACCTCTATGTGCAGTGTATCCACTGGTATGGTAGATACATCGATGATACCCTCATTATTTGGGAGAGTGATGTATCTACCATACCAGCATTTATGGATTACATTAACTCAAATACCTATAATATCAGATTTACTCACAAATACAATAAAACCCAAATATAATTTCTAGATCTAGAACTATGGGGAAATGTAGGACAGGAAATTATGTCTAATACTTACTGTAAACCCATTTCAGGGAACACCATATTGCATGCCCGAAGTGGACATCCTAGGCATGTAATTAAATCTATTCCCGTCGGTGAACATATAAGGTTAAAAAGAAACTGCATGGAGGAACAGGTGAAAAACAAAGAATTTGATGCGCTGCACAAAAAATTGAAAAAACGAGGCTATGCAAATTGGATGTTAGAAAGAGCTAAAATCAGAGCAGATAATAGGGATAGAAAAGATTTATTGGAACCAAAAACTATTGTGAATCTTAAAAAAAGGAAAGACGTGAATAAAAAAATATTTGTCAGTCTTGAATATAGTCTGCAATTTGACAAAATAAAGAGCATTTTTCTTAAATGCTTACCAATCCTCTATGAGGATGAAACATTGGGAAAAATATTAGATGCTGGTACTAATGTTGTTGCTAGACGAGCTCCCACTATTGGTGATATGGTATCCCCTAGTTTCTTTACATCTGTAGCATCTTCGGAAAATTGGCTAAAAACCATTGGTTTTTATAAATGCGGTTCTAATAAATGCAAAATGTGCAGATATGCACAAAAAACAAAAACATTCAATGACTCAGGTAATATTCAGAGGTATTACATCAAACAATTTATTAATTGCAATACAGAAAATGTGGTCTATAGGATACACTGTAAAATATGCAATTTATCCTATGTAGGCTGTACAACAAGGAAGCTAAAAACTCGCATCCTGGAGCATATTAGGGATGTAGAGAATAATAGTAGTAATACACATAATATTTCTGAGGTGTCCAAACATTTTCTAATGCAGGATAATGGGAATTTGGAGGTGATGTCAGTTGCAGGAATTGAATGGGTTAAAAATTCAAAGCGTGGTGGGGATGGAAAAAGATGTCTTCTTACAAGAGAGGCTTTTTGGATATTCTGTCTGGGGTCTAGATATCCAAATGGGTTAAACAAGAGAACAGAGATCATGTATCATTATTGATGGTTATTGCTATATTTTAAATATTTGTATATATGTTTATCAATTTGTTTTTATGTGGTATTATTTTGCAAACCTAGAGAATGTAGAGTTTCGTACACAGGACCTTTCTATTAGAACATGTGATAAAAGGTGATCGCGTCATTGGTCTCTATGGAACATAGGCATTGTAGTAATGCTCATAGGACCTTTGGCTTGCTCATGTGATCTACATTGCAGTTCTCATTGGTCAGCACTAAGTATAAGGTTTGCATTATGTTAGTAATTTGCAGCTGTGATAAAAACCCATGTAGGGTAAAAACGCGTAGCTGGTATCTCAGTGCCTCATAGCACATCCATCTACTCTTGAGGAGTAAAGGTACTATCACACTTAGCGATGCACCAGCGATCCCGACCAGCGATATGACGCGGTCAGGATCGCTGGTGCATCGCTAAGTGGTCGCTAGGGAGCTGCCACACAGGCAGATCTCACCAGCGACAACGCAGGGGTCTGGGGTCGCTACTTACCTGTCAGACGAGGCGATCCTGACGTCCTCCCGCCCGCATCCACGCGTCGCTCGTCTCCACAGCAGGAAGCCCAGCAGGAAGCTGATGACGAGAAACGGTCCAGGACGTTCTCGCACGATCAGCGATAACCAGCGGGGGAGCAGTCGGCGGTAAGTATCAGACAAAGCGATATCGCTAGCAATATCGCTATAACATCACAAAAAACAGTGACGCTATAGCGATATTGCTAGCGATATCGCTTAGTGTGACAGGCCCTTAAGCCGCTGTACTATTTTAATTTTTTCAATAAAGCAAGAAATTTTATCAGCTGGAATGCCCCTCATGTTTTTGTCTACTATCAACTATCGTTGGGTCCAGACGAGGTTCCGTGCTGTGGCTGTGGTTGGTGAGCTGGCTATGGCTTCTTTAGACCATTTTTTTCTATTTGTGAAAAGTGGCTGGGACCCTAGGAGGTAGCGACCATGCTATTTTAGAATTTTGGATAACTAGAGGAGGAAGACCTGTGAAGACTCAGACATCAAGGTTAGAATTCAGAAAGGCAGATTTTAAGGGATTCAGAAAGAGAATTGGAGGGATCTAATGGCTGGATATCCTTAAAGACAAAAATGCCCAGGAAGGATGGGAAATCTTGAAAAATAGAATTCTCAAAGCACAAATGTTAACAATTCCGAAAAGAGGGAAGAATAGGAAGCATTTAAGGAAACCAGGATGGATGAACTCAAAACTTAAGCACATGCTAAAATGGAAGAAACAAATGTTTATAAAATGGAAAAAGGGAGGCATATCTAAAGAAGAATATAATGCTGTCTGCAGAACCTGCAGGACACAAATCAGATTATCTAAAGCTGACAATGAATTGAGGCTTGCAAGAGACATCACAAGCAATAAAAAAGGATTTTGGGGATATGTCAAAAGTAAAAGAAAAGTCAAAGATGCTATAGGATTTTTACAGGATGAAAATGATGAAATGGTAAGACAGGATGTTGAGAAGGCCGAACCTTTAAATTCCTATTTTGCATCTGTTTTCTCTCAGAAAGGAAATGTAACATCAACTGTTCTTCACTGTCCTATTAAGGGAATAGAAGAATCCAGGATATCTACAAACAGAAAGATAGTGAGGAAACACTTAGCTAACCTAAATGAATTCAAGTCTCCAGGTCCAGATGAATTACACCCCAGAGTACTGAAGGAGATAGCAGAAGAAATTTTTGAACCCCTCTCCATAATCTTTGAATATTCTTGCAGAACAGGAGAAATCCCAGAAGACTGGAGAAGAGCAAATGTTGTTCCTATCTTCAAAAAGGGGAAGAAGGTGGAAACAGGCAACTATAGGCCGGTGAGTCTGACTTCTATACTAGGAAAGATCTTTGAAAAAATTATTAAACAACATGTATGTCAGTACCTGGGTAAGAATGAAATGATTAAACAGAGTCAGCATGGGTTTGTAACTAATAAGTCATGTCAGACTAACTTAATTTCTTTCTATGACGGAATCACTGATTGGGTGGATCAGGGAAATGCTGTAGATATAGTATATCTAGACTTGAGCAAAGCATTTGACAAAGTATCTCACACAATCCTTATTGAAAAAATGACTAGGTATGGAATGGACAAGGCAACTGTTAGGTGGATTCATAACTGGCTTAGTGATCGGACCCAAAGAGTGGTCGTAAATGGCTGCACATCCAGTTGGAAGAATGTCTCAAGTGGGGTACCACAGGGCTCTGTCCTGGGCCCTGTATTGTTCAACATCTTTATCAACGATTTGGATGAAAGGATTGAGGGTAAACTGATTACATTTGCTGATGACACAAAGCTAGGAGGGATAGCTAATGCTAGAGAAGAGAAAGAGAGGATTCAAAAAGATATAAATAAACTGGAGCAGTGGGCAGCAACTAACAGAATGGTTTTTAACAGGGAAAAATGCAAAGTACTACATCTGGGCAATAAAAATAAAAAAGCATATACAGAATGGCAGGAATAGGGCTAAGCAACAGCACATGTGAAAGAGACTTGGGTATACTAATAGATCACAGACTGAATATGAGTCAACAGTGTAATGCAGCAGCAAAAAAGGCAAATGCAATTCTGGGATGTATTAACAGAAGCATACAGTCTGGATCATGTGAAGTCATTACTGCCCTTTACTCCTCTTTGGTCAGACCTCATCTGGAATACTGTGTCCCATTTTGGGCGCCACATTTTAAAAAAGACATCAACAAACTGGAGCAAGTTCAGAAAAGAGCGACCAGAATGGTGACCGGTCTGCAAACCCTGTCTTATGAGGAAAGGTTGCAGGAATTGGGGATGTTTAGCTTGAAAAAGAGAAGACTGAGAGGAGACTTAATAGCTGTATACAAATATCTCAAGGGCTGTCACATTGTAGAAGGATCATCTTTTTTCTCATTTGCACAAGGAAAGACTAGAAGCAATGGCATGAATCTGAATGGGAGGAGACACAGATTAGATATTAGAAAAAACTTTTTGACAGTTAGAGTGATCAATGAGTGGAACAGGCTGCCACGAGAAGTAGTCAGTTCTACTTCAATCGAAAACTTCAAACAGAGGCTGGACAGACATCTGTCTGGGATGATTTAGTGAATCCTGCTTTGAGCAGGGGGTTGGACCAGATGGCGCAGGAGGTCCCTTCCAACTCTACTAATCTTTGATTCTATGATTCTATAATAAATAAGTCCATATGTTCAGAATATTGTGTTAAGCCGTCAGCCGTCAGCTTTGCATCATATTTAATAGTCTGCAGTGTAAAGTGTATCCTCTCACTGAATGGCAGAAAACTGAAGAAAACCTCCAATAAAGACTGATCTACTGACTCATTGACCCTTTGCAGTACAGTACACTTTTCAAAACAAAAATTAATGTGAAATAGTTAGGCTTGCTGGAAGACAACAGCACCATGGACTGCCAAAAATACACCATCCTATTATGTACTGTTGGTAATTTTTGACTATGATCAGCATTTAAAGTCATGAATTTGTCAATTGGTTTGAATTTATAGCAACATTTTTGGCAATGCAGTTACATGTTGTCATACTGCTTTTGTTTAAGTGCTCAGGAATTTCTACTCACTAAAAGAATAATAAATCTTTTTTTAGCCAAATGGGTGTGGTCCTTAGCTCTTCTCTGTTGGAATCTTCTTGTGGACCACACCCAGTTTGCTAAATGACTATATTTACATAAAGTGAAGAGGGGCCATGTCTCAAGAACAGGAGGGTGCAGGAGCAAAAAATATATACAATGCCTGATTCAGGACAAAAGCAGCATTCACTACATCAGCTAAAACATACATATTTATGGCACATGACAGGTCCCGGGCTGATTCCAGCTGTGGAATTTGCATTTGGAAGATGTTGCTGTGAACCCACAACATGTGATCAAAGAAGCTCAAAATGAAAGAGAAACAAACCATCACTAGGTGGCTGAAAGAAGAAATCCATCAAACAGAAAGCAGAAATGTTATGAGCAACCAAATCAACAGTTTTGTACATTCTGCAAAAACAAGAGCGCAATATGAGTTTGGGAACTCACAAAAGTCTGGATTTTCACGGCAGACAACAATAGAGGATGATCACAGAATCCTTTCCATGGTGAAGAAAAACCCATTGACAACATCCACCCAAATGAAGAACACTCTCCAGGAAGAAGATGTTTAAGTATCCAAGTCTGTGATCAAGTAAAGACTTTATGAGAGCAAATACAGAGGGTTCACCACAAGGTGTCAACGATTAATCAGCCTTAAAAATAGAAAGGCCAGATTAGACCTTACCAAAAAAACATTTTAAAAAAGCCAGTCCAGTTCTGGAAAAACATTCTTTGGATTGATGACACTAAGGTCAACCTGTACCAGAATGATAGGAAGAAGAAAGTATGGAGAAAGCTTCGAATAGTTCATGATCCAAAGCACACAACATCCTATGTAAAACATAGTGGAGGCAGTGTAATGGAAGGGGCATGCATGGCTTCCAACAGCACTAGATCACTAGTGTTTATTGATGATGTGACTGAAGTCCAAACCAGACAGATGAATTCTGTACTGTACTGGGCTATACTTTCTGCTCAGATTCAACCAAACGCAGCAAGGTTGATTGGACGGTGCTTCACAGTATAGATGGACAATGACCCAAAACATATTGTGAAAGCAACCCAGGAGTTTTTAAAGCAAATAAGTATAATATTCTGTAATAGCCAAATCAGTCTCCAGATCTCAACCCCATTTAGTATGCATTTCACATGCTTAAGAAAAAACTTAAGGCAGAAAGACCCACAGAAAAGCTATAACTAAAGTCAGAACAGTAAAGGCTTGGCAAAGCATAACAAAGGGGGAAACCCATTGTGTGGTGATGTCCATGGCTTCCAGACTTCAGACAGTCATTGCCTGCAAATGATTCTCTACAAAGTATTAAAAATTAACATTTTATTTATGGTAAAGTTAATTTCTCCAATCACTTTTAAGCACCTGAAATGAAGAGACATTGTGGAAAAATGGCAGCAATTCCAAACGTTTCACAGGCTATTTTTGTTCAACCCCTTTAATTAAACCTAAAAGTCTTCACTTCAATTGCATCTCAGTTGTTTCATTTTAAATAAAAAATAGTGGCAAACCCAAATCATGAAGATTCGGTCACTGTCCAGAAATTTCTGTCTCTAACTGCATATATTACTATCTAATTCCATAGAACAAGTTCATTAGTCAACTAGTCACGTTGGAAGATGGTCACTCGCACAAATTATTTTTGGCAATGTACAGGGTTAAATTGGTTCACTAAAGTAATGCATCCTCTTTAGAAGGCATAGTATCTATCACAATAACAAAACAACAGAAGACTATGGAGCCTCTAGCAGCAGCCTCTATTCTGTAAGAATAAAGAAACATTCATGTTGAAATGCAACATGCCTGATCCTTCTATCTTCAATATCTGCTCCCATACTCAAACTGGGCAGCAAGCAACATTGGCTACTTCTGCCATCTACCGGTATTCTCTTTGTGTGACCAACTTTATATTTCATAAATTGTACAGAAAATATTCTATTTTAACAAAAATTAAAGAATTAAATTCTTAAAGTGAATCTGTCAGTAGGCTCAATCCTCCGAAGCCATTTATCTAAGCATGTAAGGCATAGAAAGTGATACCATGATATATGTGATCCAATGCCTTATTCTGTTTTGAGAATCTACCTTTAGAGAAAATTTAAAATGAAAGGGAGCGATACCAGAGTGAGACCTGTAATGACTGACAGTCTGCTCTCCTGATTTACATATCTCACATACAGTGGCATGTAACTGTCCACTTAGTCCATCAGGCTTGTTCACCAGCTCACTCCCCTGTTTCCTGCACACAGCAACATTCACTTTATTGAGATTATGATATCATTATCATGAATTTCTAGGAGGATATATTTGTATATCCCACTGCTGCCACCAATATGTCATCAATTACAAGGGGGATATATTTGTATATCCCACCGCTGCCACCAATAAGTAGCAAACTGGGGGTGTTTGTTTGCCCCCAGTTCCTCAGGGATTTATTATATCCTACTTTCCAGTTCCAGTTTGGAACTTGCAGCTCTCTGTCACCCCCCCTTACCCTCAGGTCTGTCAGGGAATTACACCTAGGATGAGTGGTTGCCAGAAGGGCCGCCTAGCCGTGTACTGGCTTTTAGACACTCTGCAGGGAGGGCAGTATGAATATCCCCAGGCCTAGGTGGGGTAATACACATAAATAACCTCCGTCTGTCACTGTCAGAGTCTCCCCAAAAGCCCAGAACACTTTGCTGCCACCAGCTCCTAGTTCTTATATGAATATCAGATCTGAAGCCAACCCAACAGTAGCGTAAATTTAGCCCAGAGGTCGTGGCAATACGTTTAGAGCAAGGAAAGCGAAGCTAGTAAATATTTATAGTTTTACTCCAAAAAGAATAGGCAGAGTTTACAAAAATTATAAAAAATACAGTATGTTCCAAACTAGACAGATACATTATACACAGGCAATTACAAAATAACAATGGATTAAAGATGAAGGAACTTGCATATCTCAGACAATGGTACGCCATGTGGAGTAGGGGGAAGGGACTTTCCCAGAGTGGCAGGTGAAAATGCACAGGTCACCACAGCTGGTCCCTAGGCAGAAAGGCAACTTCTTATTGGGCTTCCTACCCTTATACCCGTGGTCCCATGACCTCACTGAGAGGACAGAGCTATCGAATGTACTCCCCTTTTCAAAAGATACTAAAAACTCTTAAGTGTCATAACTCTGGCCACGAGGCTCGTAGGGTGGGGGCAGGGCTATCATCTTTCTTATTATGATATTATCTTTCTATTGTTACCAAACACGAACTATCTGCCAGCTAGGGGAAATCAGGAACCCTCTTCTCAGCTCCTGACAGGCGACAAAGCTTCAAAACCCACCTGTGGGTATCTCTAAACCTGCAGTTTCCAGAAATATGAGCTTTCTGTTTCTATGAATATTCTGTGTTAATATATTTGATCTTAAATGAAAACAGTACTAGACAAAGGGCCATGTGCTTCCAGAACTGCTTTCAACCAGTTTTCTCAAACTGCTGTGAGAAGACGTGCAGCTGGCACACTAGGGTCTCACGTTACACATCACACCACGCTGTATGCAGGGGAAAGGGAGGGGGCTGCAGCTTGTGCAGGGGGAAGCTGCAAGGGGATCATTGCTGGCACATGTGATTCACATACCAAGGAAATATAGCTGAGCTGTGTATGTGAGCATATTCCTGACAATCACCCAATATGAATTAAAAGGAATTCAACAAGAAATGAAAAAGGGGGAGAAGCCAGCGCTGCTTATGGTCAGAACGCAATACACAAAGTGCATATGCACATATAGCTTTTAATACATTTAGGAGGCCGTAATGACATAGCGAATATAAAAAACGTAGAGTAGGACTGGCCCATATGAGAATGCCTTGATGTGGTGGGGTGGCTCAATAATTTAATCAATTGCTTGCTAAATGTCTAATTTTGAAATACAGTTAGAAATCAATATGTGCATATGCACTTTATGTATTGCGTTCTTCTGACGATAGGCAGCATTGGCTTCTCTCTCTGTTTCATTTGATATTGGTTGTGGTTGACCACCACTGTTGCCGTGCACGCTGGGCTATGCACGCCATTCTCTCTGCATTCATTGTGATTGATCTAGGCTGCTGTACACACATGCAGCAGCCCTGCCCTGCCCCAGGCTCTGTTTGATTGTGCACCTGTGTCTGGGCATGTTTCACCCTTCATCTGTGGTGGCTGGTCAGGCAGTGTGGAGATTGGACCTGAAATGTCTATGTCTGGACCTGGTCAATCTTTATCTGCGCTTGTCTTTTCTGGCACCATGGGAGTGATTCAGAAATGCTTCAGGTACAGTTTGCATTTAATGTGGTCTTGCTTTTAAGACATGTAGGAGACCGTAATTACACAGCGACTATAAAAAACGTAGAGTAGGACTGCCCCATATGAGAATGCCTTGACGTGGCGGGGTGGCTCAAAAAATTGATCAATTGTTTGCTAAATGTCTCATGTTGAAATACAGTTAGAAATCAATATGTGCATATGCACTTTATGTATTGCGTTCTGAACATAGGCAGCGCTGTCTTCTCTCTCTTTTTTATTTGAATTCAACAAGAAAGACCTTGCGAGTGCTCCATTTCTTTTCTTCTTGTCTGTGCAAAGTGGGATGTAAATGTTTGGGCACCCCTGGTCAAAATGACTGTTATTGTGAACAGTTAAGTAAGTTAAAGATGAAATGATTTCCTGCATGAATTATAGGCCAATTTCTCTTCTCAATTCAGGGCTGAAGATTTTTACTCGCCTTCTAGCCAATAGACTCAATATTTGGTCACCACAACTGATTCATAAAGACCAGGTGGGATTTGTTCCTTTCCATCAGGGTGGGGATAACACTAGGACGGAGGCGGATTCAGTTGATGTGGTTAATAGTAATAATTCACAGGTTCTTCTCTTGAGTCTGGATACGGAAAAGGTGTTTGATCGCCTTAACTAATCCTTTATGTTTGAGACAATTACGACTTTGGATATTTCGGGTCCATTTTTGGTAGCACTAAGGGCACTTTATAAATCACCCTCAGCTTCTATAAGACTCCCTTATTGTGGCACCCCTGAGGGTTCAGTTGCCACAGAGGTATTACACCTCCTCCTGAGGTGTGGTGCCCCACCATCCAGGTAAGTTGGAGACTCCTGACCACGCTCCAACACTTGCATCCCACACAACACAGTAGTTCAGCAAAGCCACATTGCGGCTCCCTGCTTGGAGTGTAGCAGAGCACCTTTGGTGGCTCCCTGCTTGGAACACGGAATGTGCTGGGAGGCGGGTGGAGTTAGAATGCATAAAAGAGCAGGAAGGTTTAGAATTTCAGTAGTCAGTAGTCACTAGTCAGTCACTCAGAGAGGAGTGAGGAGAGAAGATCCCTGGGACAGGGATGGAGGAAGGAGGTGCTGCAGCAGATCTCAGTGACCTGGGTCTGCTGGCATGGGAAAGGAAAAAAGGAGAAAGACATTGAACAGAAACCTGATCTTCCATAAGAAAGAAAGACTAGTACGGAACGTAGGAGTAAAAGGGAACAGAGGACGTGAGTTAGGAGAGAACCCTGCCTAGAAATTCTAAGCGCAAGGCCGGGGCCCGATCCCCAAGGTTGTATGGATACTAAAGGTCCTACAGCAGGCACCGGTGGAGTAGTGGGCTGTAAATGCACTACTCCCATCTCAGACTTGGGGGCACACCAGCAACATTGATAGTGAGCCAGGGACTCAGGAGTGAGGAGTCCCCAAAGCAGGCTACAGCTGTCTGCCGTACAAGTATAGTTCTTGGGAACATCTTAAAGGAGTAACTCCAGTGTAACTCAGTACTAGGAGTACTTCACACCAAAGGCGCTATAAGAGGAGACATTCAGAAAGGCACATGTTAGCGGAGTGTTGGAAGGGAGCATTCCATCTGACCTGGAGGTTGACTGAGCCCCTGACCCGGAGGACACAGTACAGAGGCAGGCACCTGTGTGTACTACAGACTCTGTGAGTAAAGCTTTGGAACTACAAGCCCTGGTGTCCTCCATTTATTCTTGCGCCAACATACCCTGTACCACTACATCTGGGTACAAGCTTCTACACCGCCTGTGCCTCTCCTCTACCCCTACATCTACACTGCCCTGGGACTACAGCTCCACCTGTGGGGAGCTTCACCATCTTGGCTGCAACACACCACCAGCCCCAGAGGATCTGCATGCAGCATCGGCCTAACATCTCACTTGCTGAACACCACAGGTGACGTCACGAACTATTCCATTAACTACATTCCACCATTCAAACCCCTTTTTACTTGGGCGCCCAGGGCCACGGACCGGGTCACCGCTGCTGTGACACATCCCGCTGACACCGGCCTGGTACCGAGTACCCCACAGCCCTGGGAGGGTGACCCATTATCACATTTCATCTTTTTTTTAAATCTCGAATGGTACAAAGCAGGAGTGTCCCTTGGCACCTCTATTACTCGCTATGTGTATTGAACCTTTGGCAGCAGTTATCCATCAAAATGCTGATATTTCAGGGGTAGATGTAAAAGATAATATTTCTCTATTTGCAGACATTGCCTTATTAACACTAACTAAACTTCATTGAAGGACACCCTCCAGGAGTATGGAATCTTCTCAGGTTATAAAATTATCGCTTCACAAACAGAAGTGCTTCCACCAGATGTATTGGACTATCGCAAAGCAAATTATAAGATGCAATGAAATATCTGGGTGGTAACTTAACCTCTTCCTATAATCACCGCAGACCTGGCAGTTAATCTGGGATAGGGCAGCAAAAACATAAATTGGAACATTATATAAGGAAAATCAATATAAAATTTTAATGTTCTGGTATCACACACTAGATCTTCTACATAAGCTTAACCCACTGTTGCCCGATGTTTGCTGGGCTGTGGGACCTGGTCAGGTACGTTAGCTCACATCTTCTTGTTATGTCCTGGAAATATGGAATTCTGGCTCTTAGTTAAATCCCTGATCCACAAAGTTCTGTAATCTAAGATAGCTCTGGATCCTTTGATCTAAATTCTCAGTGTTCATCCAAGGGGTATGGGAAGCTCCTCTAAACTGCTCCTTCATATGTTAACATGGGCTAGATGCCAGATTGCCCTCTACTGGAAGAAGAAGAATCCCCCCCCTTTCAGGACTTGCTCTACATAATTTCTGATATTAGAAGTATGGAATATATGACGGCTGTTCTGAATTCACGGATTAAATTTGTGTCCATTTGGGCACCCTGGGATTATTTTTGGTTTCAACACAATGTATAATTCTTTTACACCTCCTGCTATTTCCTCATTCTACCTTTGTGTTTGTGACATTTTTCTAGTATCAGTCCTTGGTTATGTTATAGATTGAATATGGCTGGGTGATAATACTAGATTCTAAGTTCAATGCTTATGTTATGGATTTGCTAAGATTTTCCAGTAGTTGCCTGTTGGATCTCCGCTAAAAGTTTAATTGCATTTGATGCTGCCATACAAACTACATGTGAACGTTGTTTCTATGTACATGTTCCTCTTTCACACTTCAGTTTTTTACAATCAGTCACAATCTGCCAGGTTTTGAAAAAAACGGATCCTCAATTTTCTTTTGAGGATCCGTTTTTTTTCCCCATTGACTTCCATTAATGGCGGATTGTGACGGATTGCTGTCCGTTGCATCCGTTTTTTTTGAGGATCCGTCAAAAGTCGCTGTCCGTCACCATCCTCAAAGATTTCAAAACGGAGCTTGCAACGTTTTTTTCTCTGGCGGATCCTCCAGACACTCATTTAACCCGAAATTCTTTCTGGGTGCCGGACAAAAAAAAAAACTCTCTCTCTCTCTCTCTCTCTCTCCTTTTCCAGGCTGCGATTCCTTTAAAATTCTTCATTTGTCGGATCCGTCAGAAAAACGGACAGGTGGCATCCGTTGTCATCAGTACTAAAACGGATCCGCCATCTGTCCTTTTGGCGGATTTTGACTGATGCAAAAAACTGAAGTGTGAAAGAGGCCTTATATGTAATTTTTTAAAAATCTGAATAAAAACAGTTTTAAAAAAAAGATGAAAGGATCTCTAAAAGTGCTAAAGTTAAAGATGTCACATTTCCTTTCTATTTTAGGCTAGTTTCACACTAGCATATTTTACATGCAGCGCACGGCGCCGCTAAGCCCCGCCCCCTGCCCGCCCCATCCGGTCATCTCCTCCTACTATTGCACACGGCCGCATGCGATCTGCACACCCTATCTTTAGCATAGGGTGCGCTGGCCGTGCGCTAGTAGGATTTTTGCGTGCGCTGGGCACTTTTGAAGGTGCGCCGAGCGCGCCAAAATGCAACATGGTGCGTTCGGCGCACACCGGCGCACCTTCAAAAGTGCGCAGCGCACACAAAAATCCTATTAGCGCATGGCCAGTGGACCCTATGCTAAAGATAGGGTGCACAGATCGCATGCGGCCGTGTGCGATAGTAGGAGAAGATGACCGGACGGGGCGGGCAGGGGCGGGGCTTAGCGGCGCCGTGCGGTTCATGTAAGATATGCTAGTGTGAAACTAGCTTAAGGCCTAAAAATTGTCATTTTTTTAATTTTAAAAATTACTAAAAAAAAGGAAAATGAGCCAATGGAAAAATTTTGGGCACCTTTGGAGATTTTTGTGCACAAATAACTTTGACTTAGGTTTCAGACCTTAATTAGCCTGTTAGGGTTATGTCTTGTTCACCATCATGTTTAGGAAAGGCCAGGTGATGCAAATTTTCTAGCTTTATAAAAACCCAGCCTACTCTAACCTTTTGCCAAAAAACAACAGCCATGGGTTCTTTTAAGCAGTTGCAAAGCACTTTGAAAATAAAAATGGTGAAGGCCCACAAATCAGGAGAAGGTTATAAAAAGTAAGGAAAGCGTTTTCAAGTCACCCTTTCCTCAGTCTTAAATGAAATTAAGAAATAGCAGTTAACAGGAACCATGGAGGTCAAGATAAGGTCTGGAAGACCAAGTAAAATTTAACTAAGAGCAGCTCGTTGAAAGGCAAATGAGAACCCCTGCTTAACTTCAAAAGATCTTAAGAAATATTTAGCAGACTTTGGAGTTATGATACATTGTTCTACTGTTCAGAAATACCTGCACAAGTATGGCCTCCATGGAAGAATCATCAGAAGGAAACCTCTCCTGCATCCTCAGCATAAAATTCAGCGTCAGAAGTATGCAAAAGAATAGCTAAACAATGCAATTTTGAAACAAGTCCTGTGGACTGATAAAATTAAAATAGAACTCTTTAGCCACAATGATCAAAGGTATGTGTGGAGAAAAAAGGGCACAATTTCAGGAAAAGAATATCTTGCCAACCATTAAACATGGAGGTGGATCAATCATGTTTTGGAGTTGTGTTGCAGCCAATGGCACAGGAAACGTTTCTGAGGTTGAGGGAAGAATGGATTCAATGAAATTTCAACAATTCTTGATGCAAACATAACACCATCTGTAAAAAAGCTGAAGTTGAAAAGAGGATGGCTTCTAAAAATGGATAATGATCCTAAACATATGTCAAAATCCACAATAGTACGTCAAAAGGCACAAGCTGAAGGTTTTACAATGGCCCTCACAGTCTCCTGATCACAGCATCATTGAAAATTTGTGTCTAGACCCCAAAATAGCAATGCATACAAGACAACACAGGAATCTCACAGAACTGGAAGAATTTTACAAGGAAGAATGGATGAAAATCCATCAAAAAAATAATTGAAAAACTCTTGGCAGGCCACAAAAACATTTGCAAACTGTGATGCTTGTTAAAGGGGGTGCTGCTAGATACTAACCATGCAAGGGTGCTTAAACATTTGCACCGCCCCATTTTCCTTTTTGTAACTTTTAAGATGTAAAAGATTAAAATATATATATTTTTTGCCTAAATACAAAGGAAATGTGTCATCTTTAACTGTAGCCCTTTTAGAGATAATTTTATCTTTAATTTGCTTAACTATTCACAATAACAGTCATTTTGACCAGGGCTACCAAAACTTTTACATGCCACAGTAAGCTATGTCCCTTTCATTTAAAATAAGATTTGGAGTCAGATTCTCTTGCAAATCTGTGCTTGACGCATATTTCTTAACAGTTCATTTACACATAAGAAAAACACGGATATCTCAGGAATGAGATATTGGATGGCAGATATAAAGGTATCATTCTATTCTGCTTCCTATGGCCTACATGCCCATATAGATGATTAGGAGGGTTGATCTTACATTGACAAGTTTAAATATATGTAATATATTACACACTTAGTTTGTCTAAATATTTAACTAAGACTCTTACTAATAGTATTTTTACAACAATAACAGTAACCATAATAATAATAATTATATATTATAATAATAAAGGTCCCTGTTCACATGTGTGTTTTTTTTTTCCTTGGCTGTAATTGAGAATTGTATTATAATAATTCTGAAAGTGAATTTGAATTTATCAAACTATTGCCAGGAAGAGCAAAGCACAGAATGGTAGGTCTAGTTAAAAGTGAGAGTTTTAGTAAGAAATATTGGAATATGTAAACTACTTGGCTCTTTGACTTCATTCTGTGCAGTTCATCTCTTCGGGCTGGAAAATACTGAAGCATTCATTGCCTTTCATGCCTTTACACTGGAAGCCAGCTGTCAAAACTGCTTTGGGATTACAACAAAACGGGAAAAGATTGGATTATTTTAATGAGGATAATACAAACAGCATTTAAAAAGAGAGACGTTTCCGATTCTTGGATCAATAACCAGTAACTGAGTTTGAAATATATTCAATGCTTTCAGACCCTTCACAATGTAAAGTACACAGCATCTGTTGAGCCCAGATCCCTGCAAGCAATTTTTGCATAACTAATCCTTGCCTAGATTCAATGTGCCAAAGGAATACCCCAACTAAAAGGTTTAGAGAGTGCATCCAATCCCGTGAAATCATCTCTCTATGGATAAAAGCATAAAAAGCCTTATAACAGTGCCTTGTTGGTAGGACAAGTCAACCTTTCTTAGAAAAGTATCATTGCTTCTTCTGATTTTAAGGCTCACACAGATCCAAATTTTGCACTTGCATTTGGTCTGTGAGGCATACAGACCTTGAATCTCTGTGCCTCATAGATCAAATAACACACCTGAATTTACAAGGATGCACAGTTAAGAACTTATTATGTGTGGATCCAACTGAAGTGCAGTTTACAAGTGACTAAGGATGAGCAGACCTGTGGAAATTCGGGTTCGGCAGGTTTGGCCAAACTTCAGTCCAAAATTCGGTTAGACTACTAGAGCTTTACCCCGGACCTGAATCCCATTTACACTGATGAGCAAAAGGGTAACAGTGTTTTCAACTTTTAAATTACATGCTCCATACTTCAATATCCACTTCTGCTTTGAACTTGAGGCTGCTATAATTTTATAGACAATCATCTTGTCATCTTGGATATTTCATACTTTAATTTGACTTGCAAATATTTAGCATATGATTACTTATGCAGATTCTTGTCATGTCACTGCATTGTTATTGGTTTGCTCCTAATGATCAAAATTTTAATTTGCATAATTTTGTTAGTATTTTGTAAATCCACCTTTGGCTTTCAACACTGCATGAATCCTTCTGGGCATACTCTCGATCAGATTCAAACATGTGTCAACCGAAATTTGATCTCAGGTCTCTTCTACACGTTCCCAAAGTTGGTGCATAGTGGTCGACTCACTTGGGTATGTATACAGTTTTTTCTTCAATTCTAGCCACTAGTGTTTGATTGGGTTGAGGTCTGGGGACAGAATGGACCATTCCAGCACCTCTTCTTCACTGTCATTAAACCATTTCTTTGCCAATCTTGACATATGCTACGTGTTGTCCTGTTGGAACACTATGTTGTCCTTTTCATACAGTACACATAGTACTTGAGAGTACGAAGTAACTCATCTTGTAGGATACTCACATGTAGCTCAACATTGAGAGCAACATCAATCCTGGTAAAGTATCCAATGGCTTTAGCTGTGAAACAACCCCATATCATCCGGCTTCCTCCACCAAACTTGACATTTCCTTCAATTTCTCAATCCATTAGCCTCTTTTACCCTTGTTTCTTTCAGACCCATTTATACCTATTATAGCCTAGTCTATGGAATTTCATGTCATCACTTCAAATCAATCGTTTCAAATCCCACTAAATGTTAAATGTCCACTTTTTGTACTTGTTTGCAAACTCAAACACACGCTTCTTATGACAATATTGAAGTTGAGGTTTCTTCACCTTTTTTGGGGTCAATGTTCCAGACTTGTGTAATGTGCATTGACAACTGTGATCTCACTATTATGAAGCATATGAGCCAGCTCCACTGCCATGTTTGCCATTGTACTCCACGAGAGCCGGCCGCTGTGGACTCAGGTAACTTTAGTAAGGCTACCTCAGTTTAGAGCCACCGGTTCTCATGTGGGCAGCACAAAAGCAGAATTGATGAGCAGTGAAGGAGGGAAATTGTTGGGGAGTTTTTTCAAATAAAGATTTTTTTCTGTGTGTCTGCTTTTCCTTTGCTGGTCATTAAAAATAGAGGGAACCCAAGTCATTTTTTAAGGGTCCCCTATTTTTAATAACCAGCAAAGTCAGAGAAGACAGCTGAGGGCTGATACTAATAGGCTGGGAAAGTCCATGGATATTGGCTCAAACCGTATCCACCGTCAGCCATCTAAATTCAGTAGCGCATTCAATAACAGGGCGCTTACCCTGATGTAACGATAACAATGCAGAGTCAGCTGTAATGTGATAAGGATCATCAAACATCATAAACATTGCAGCTAGAAAATCATCTAACTTATTTAAACGAGGGTCACGAGACTCGATTAGTTGATTTGCCCAAGCGAGTGTTCGTGAGGTAAGTAAAATGATTACACATAAGACCTTGGATCGATCAGTACAAAAGTGAGTAGCATGCACATCAAAATACAAAATACATTGATTAATAAACCCACAAAACTTTTCTCGGTCTCCATTAAATTTAAACGGCAGTAACTTGGGTGGGCTAGTCAGCAGTAACTGCCCAGGACGTGAAGGCACCCGGGCTGTTATTTGATTATTTAAGTCCTGAAACGCTTGCCCGAAACGGACCTCCCAGTTAGCAACCTTGTTTTGCAGAGCCTCCATGTCCTCTTGTAAAGAGTTAACCATGGTTAACAACTGGTCCAACTTTGTCTCATTCATCATTATCCAAGCAGATTTCTTACTGGCCTGAGTATTCTGTAACAATTATGAAGATAAAATGGAATCTGATTGCATAGGATAAGAACAAATCTGAGACTGAATATGTGACAAAATAAACTGTATTAAGAAGCAAGGTGTACAACATAAACTAATAGAGATTATCCTGAGTTTACAGCGAAGTGCAAACAGCACAAAATAAAAATGTCCAGCAACTACGTTAAACGAAGCTGAGTGCAACCTGCACTTATGCGTAAAGAAATTGTCCAGCAACAATGTTATATGAAGCAGAGTGCGACTGACACTTACACTAAATGAAAATGTCCAGCAACTTTCATGGCAGTCCAGAAATATGCAGGTAATGTTCAGCAATGAGGTAAATTTCCAGTGTACTACTTTAGGGCTGAAAAAGTCCCACTAAGTCCAGCACAGCAGCCCTCACAGACGAAGTTCAAGAATTAGTACACTGATAATAATAATGTCAAAGGTTCTTATGGACACAGCAGTTCCAGACATGTATAACTCCTCACTTAGACGTCTGAACAAAAGGTAACCACAGCCAGGATCAGGATGCTGCACAGATGATGGAAGACGGCTGGAAGTGATGAGGCAGAGCACCGAGTAACGAGCAGCAGTAGGAACTACAGAAGCAAGCCAAGAGGAAGCTCAGGAGCCAGCTGCACACAAAATACTCAGGCAAGGAGTGTTTCCCAACTCGGACTTAAATAACAGGACAGTGAAAAATGAGGATGAATGAACTCATGGAGATCAACATCCAACACTGCGGAGACACCATCACATGTTTCTCAACGCAGTGATTCTAGGACAATGCCCCCACCCTTATGGGAAATATGTAAATATATTCAAAACACAAGCCGCGGAGACACCATCACATGTTTCTCAACGCAAGCAATGACTAGCCAGGTCTTTCCCCGGGATGGAGCAACCACGGGAAGGGCAGTCTCCAATGAAGGAAACCACCTATGCCAAAACATGGTATCCATCCACAGACAGCTGTTTCGGGGTATTACCCCTCATCAGTGTGGAGTAGGAAACTGGCCAGTAGGAGCAATGCCTAGTAGAAGACTGTGAAAAATGAGGATGAATGAACTCATAGAGATCAACATCCAACACTGCGGAGACACCATCACATGTTTCTCAACGCAGCTATTTTAGGGCAATGCCCCCACCCTTATGGGAAATATGTAAATATATGCAAAACACAAGCCACGGAGACACCATCACATGTTTCTCAACGCAAGCAATGACTAGCCAGGTCTTTGCTCCTACTGGCCAGGGGCTTTTGGCATGCTTCCAAATTTGGTAAACACTACAGCAAGATATTCTTCAAGTTTCTGTGGAACTTCATCCTTAGGCCACATGCACACATTGAGTATTTGATGAGTTTTTTACCTCAGTATTTGTAAGCCAAAACCAGGAGTGGGTGAAAAATTCAGAAGTGGTGCAAATGTTTCTATTGCTTTTCCTCTGACCGTTCCACTCCTGGTTTTGGCTTACAAATACTGGGGTAAAAAACTCAACAAATCCTCTTTGTGTGCACATGGAATTACTGTGAAGCAGGTAGGCGACTGTATATCTGGGGTAGTCATCAATAAATTTGAGAAAATATCTCTTCTTGCTAGGAGTTTGAACACTCATTGGACTGCATTCCTCTGTATGGATCAGATCCAGTGGCTGTGCAGATCTAGGAAAGATATATATTTTTGTACCGTGTTAGCCAGTAGATAGAAGAATATTTAGAATTGAGAGTCCTCTGTGGTTGATACCTTTTAATGGCTAATAGCTAACTGAAAAGATGGTAACACATTGCAAGCTTTTCGAGACTACTCAGGTCTCTTCATCAGGCTAGACTAATACAACATCTGAAGAATCACATATTTATACACAAAATAGCACATAAATAACGGCAATAGATAAGACAAGTGATGTGAAGCAGAATTGTCATTATGGGATAGGGATAAACATAAATATTGGAACAGTTCATAGATAAGCAGTGTGAAGGTTTTATTGCCCTCTTATTCGGGTCTAGTTCTGTGTTGTGTGATGACCCCAGAAGATTTGAAGAGCAAATTCCTTAAATGATGTAAAAAGACATAAATCTATGAGACACATTCATTCCTGCAATGAGAGTGCCAAAAGTTGTCATAAATTTGTACTCAGAGACTCTTCTGTAATTTAATGTCCATCATGCTATGACCAGGGATACAAAAATGTTTTGCCACAGGTAGATCCATTCTTTTTTCTCTTATTGTGTGAAGATGAGAATTCATCCTTGTTCTCAGTGTTTGCCCTGTCTCCCCCACATACAGATCCCCGGTTGGACATTTAGTACAAATAATTAGGTACACCACATGAGATGTGATGCAGCTGAAAGTACCTGGGATCTTGTAGTCCTGATGTGAGCTGGGGATCTTTATCTTGTCCGTGGTCATTATAAATGGACAGGTTTTACATTTTTTCTGGTTGCAAGGAAAGGTTCCTGCAGCTGTTGGGGAGGACAGGGAGCTTCTGACAATGATGCTTCTTAGATTTGGGGACTTCCCAAAGCACAGCAGTGGGGGGTTTGGAAATATGGATTGTAATCGGGCATCTTTTTGTAGTAAAGGTTGTAATTTCCGTGAAGCTCCCCTTAGCACTTCCAGATTTGGATTGTAGGTGACTACTAGAGGCACCCTGTTATTTTCTTTTTTAGTTTTGTAATGTAGCAGGTGATTCCTTGACATTCTGGTGGCTCTTGTAATATGGTTTTCAATTGTTCTTGGATGGTAGCCCTGATTCAAAAAGGTCTTTCTGAGGTGACCAAGGTGTTCATCTCTATCCATGGGGTTGGAACTTATACGATTTTATCTGATGGCTTGGCTGTAGACAATAGAGTTTTTTATGTGTTTTGGATGGAAACTGTCCCATTTAAGGTATGTTGGACGGTCGATTGGCTTCTGATACAGGGATGTCTCTATTTCATTGTTCTTTAGCTTAATGATGGTGTCTAAAAAGTTAATTTCAGTGCTGGAGTAGTTGAGTGTTAAGTTGATGGTGGCATGAAATTGATTAAACTGTTCGTGGAACGTCTTTAGCTGTTGCTCAGACCCCGTCCAGCTGATTAAAATATCATCAATATAGCAGTAGTAGGCCAGAGGCCTGATAGGACATGAGGACAAAAAGTTGCTTTCAAGCTTGGCCATGAAAAGATTTGCATACTGTGGAACCATTTTACTTCCCATAGCTGTGCCAGACTCCTGTAGATAGAGCTTCTTGTAATTCTGCTTCATATCACTTGTCTTATCTATTGCCGTTATTTCTGTGCTGTTTTGTGTATATGTGGGGAGGAGAACTCCCATAGAGTGGAGGATCCCCATAGAGTCACTGGGCCGGAACCAAGGGGACCGCCATCAGGGTTCCTGAAGGAATGACACCGGGGGGGCAACGAAGAGAAACACACGACTGAAGGTGACAGGGCAGCAAGGGGTGGGGCGAGGATAAAAGGAGCTGGGAGCGCGCTCAGTTGTCAGTTGGCAGAGAGGCGAACAGGAGACAAGTAGCCGTGTGATATAGAGAGGGACGGTGAAATGGGCTTTGGAGAGTTGGAAAATGGTCAGGGGTCTGTGAGGGGTAAGCGACGTACTCACCGAGCAGTGACGTGTGCTTTACCCCTACCAGGGGCCGTTCTCCACCCACGGTCAGTTGCAGCTGTGCCCGCTGTTCCTCGCTCTGTTGTGGTTGGTCCGCTACCCCTAGCCACCGCTGTCACTACACACCAACCCGCTGTGGCGGCCTGGACACTGCCTCCCTGTCTTCGCTCCCGGCTGCGGCCCTCTAATCACTGCCCTCAGTGGACGCCGCCTCGCCATAGGCAGCAGTAGAGGCCTACGTCCCATCTACAGAGGCACCATTAGTAGAGGCCGACCAACCGTCACTTTAAATACTGCGACATAACTGCGCTTTGAGACGGGAGCTAGCTAAGACATTCTGAAAGCCATACCCTGCTGTGTCTTCAGGGGGTCATCTACACCCAGGATTACCCCAGCTCCAGGATTTCTTCAGGGCCTGTTGCGCCCCAATGGCACAGATCCTTCAGGGCAAGTTGCGCCCCAATGGCACAGATCCTTCAGGGCCTGTTGCGCCCCAATGGCACAGATCCTTCAGGGCCTGTTGTGCCCCCACGGCACAGATCCTTCAGGGCCTGTTGTTCCCCAACAGCACAGATCCTTCTGGGCCTGTTGTGCCCCCAGCATCAGGGTTACTCCAGGGCCTAGTGTGCCCCAACGGCAAAGATCCTTCAGGACCTGTCGAGCCCAGCTTCCCCTGGATATCAGGGCGCCAAAACAACTGCACCAGCGACCTCAGAGCAGCCACGCCCACGCCTGTGACCCTGAAGGACGCCCGGAAGGATAAGTTGACTTTAGGAAATAAGGACCATAGTTGGCTGTGCGTGGCCCATTACACCCTGTCTAGCCAGATTAGACACATTCTTGTTAAGAAAAGTGTTGCTATTGTTGAGTCCCTGCGTGGACAAATTGGTGTTACCCCTTTTGTTTGCTCAGCTTAGCCCCAGTGACTCCAATTCATAAACGTTGATTTAAAAAACCATACTCAGTAGAGTTGAGCGACTTTTGGTTTTTTAGGGTCGCATTTCGTTTCGTGAAACCCGACTTTTCCAAAAGTCGGGTCGAGCAAGATCGTCCGATTATAGGGAAAAGTCGGGGTCGTCCCGAAACACGAAACCCAATGTAAGTCAATGGGGAATAAAAGTCGGCAGTGAGAGGAGGACAGGAAACACACCTACAGTGCCCATTTGAATGCCAAAAGCATCAATTCTTCTTTCTTAAGCTTGTCAACCTTAATTAACTTCATATTACAAGTTACGCACTAAAAAATGGGGGTTATTTGGCTACAAACTGTGGGGGGGAGGGCTGGCTCCAGGTTTTCATGTGCCCTGGGCGAAAGAGCGCCCCTTTAACACATACCACAACTCATCATGCTCCGATACGGCAGAGAAATAGCGGTATAGTACAATGAAAAATACCTCACTTTTTACATCTCATGACGAGGCCCATCTATTTCTCCATACAGAATCATTGGTCCCATATAATGTTTGAAACAGTATATGATGAGCTCCACATAATGCTACAGTATATGTTGGTCCCCATGGATGAAGCTAAACTGTCTTATGGGCCCAAATAATGCTCCAAACATAATGGGCCCCATTTCTAATGCTCTAGTGTATAATGGGCCCTGTAAATGCTGCTCCAGTGTCTGATGTCCACCTTTGGAATGTTCCAGTGTATGGTGGGCCCCATCTATCATTCTCCAGAGTATAGTGCTCCCCAAAAATTGCTGTCCCAACATTGAAAACAATCAAATAAGTCTCCTCGCTAGGGAATCCCTGTACTTGTCTGGACAGGTGCTGTAGCTTGCTTAACAGCTCGCCAGCCGTTCTCACGCCCAGTATGGATTACACGTGATCGCACAAAGGTGAGAAAGGGTACCGTATCCCCAGATAACATGTATGGATAGCGTACACATTCAAAATATATGTCTCAGGAGGCAGGCTCAGACGGTGTTAGGCCCAGTATGGATTGCACGTGATTGCACAAAGGTTAGAAAGGGTACCGTATCCCCGGATAACATGTATGGATAGCGTACACATTCAAAATATATGTCTATACAGCATGAGGCAGGCTCAGACGGTGTTAGGCCCAGTATGGATTGCACGTGATTGCACAAAGGTTAGAAAGGGTACCGTATCCCCGGATAACATGTATGGATAGCGTACACATTCAAAATATATGTCTATACAGCATGAGGCAGGCTCAGACGGTGTTAGGCCCAGTATGGATTGCACGTGATTGCACAAAGGTTAGAAAGGGTACCATATCCCTGGATAACATGTATGGATAGCGTACACATTCAAAATATATGTCTATACAGCATGAGGCAGGCTCAGACGGTGTTAGGCCCAGTATGGATTGCACGTGATTGCACAAAGGTTAGAAAGGGTACCGTATCCCTGGATAACATGTATGGATAGCGTACACATTCAAAATATATGTCTCAGGAGGCAGGCTCAGACGGTGTTAGGCCCAGTATGGATTGCACATGATTGCACAAAGGTTAGAAAGGGTACCGTATCCCCGGATAACATGTATGGATAGCGTACACATTCAAAATATATGTCTATACAGCATGAGGCAGGCTCAGACGGTGTTAGGCCCAGTATGGATTGCACGTGATTGCACAAAGGTTAGAAAGGGTACCGTATCCCCGGATAACATGTATGGATAGCGTACACATTCAAAATATATGTCTATACAGCATGAGGCAGGCTCAGACGGTGTTAGGCCCAGTATGGATTGCACGTGATTGCACAAAGGTTAGAAAGGGTACCATATCCCTGGATAACATGTATGGATAGCGTACACATTCAAAATATATGTCTATACAGCATGAGGCAGGCTCAGACGGTGTTAGGCCCAGTATGGATTGCACGTGATTGCACAAAGGTTAGAAAGGGTACCGTATCCCTGGATAACATGTATGGATAGCGTACACATTCAAAATATATGTCTCAGTAGGCAGGCTCAGACGGTGTTAGGCCCAGTATGGATTGCACATGATTGCACAAAGGTTAGAAAGGGTACCGTATCCCCGGATAACATGTATGGATAGCGTACACATTCAAAATATATGTCTATACAGCATGAGGCAGGCTCAGACGGTGTTAGGCCCAGTATGGATTGCACGTGATTGCACAAAGGTTAGAAAGGGTACCGTATCCCTGGATAACATGTATGGATAGCGTACACATTCAAAATATATGTCTATACAGCATGAGGCAGGCTCAGACGGTGTTAGGCCCAGTATGGATTGCACGTGATTGCACAAAGGTTAGAAAGGGTACCGTATCCCTGGATAACATGTATGGATAGCGTACACATTCAAAATATATGTCTCAGGAGGCAGGCTCAGACGGTGTTAGGCCCAGTATGGATTGCACGTGATTGCACAAAGGTTAGAAAGGGTACCGTATCCCCGGGTAACATGTATGGATAGCGTACACATTCAAAATATATGTCTATACAGCATGAGGCAGGCTCAGACGGTGTTAGGCCCAGTATGGATTGCACGTGATTGCACAAAGGTTAGAAAGGGTACCGTATCCCCGGATAACATGTATGGATAGCGTACACATTCAAAATATATGTCTATACAGCATGAGGCAGGCTCAGACGGTGTTAGGCCCAGTATGGATTGCACGTGATTGCACAAAGGTTAGAAAGGGTACCGTATCCCTGGATAACATGTATGGATAGCGTACACATTCAAAATATATGTCTATACAGCATGAGGCAGGCTCAGACGGTGTTAGGCCCAGTATGGATTGCACGTGATTGCACAAAGGTTAGAAAGGGTACCGTATCCCTGGATAACATGTATGGATAGCGTACACATTCAAAATATATGTCTCAGGAGGCAGGCTCAGACGGTGTCAGGCACAGTATGGATTTGACGGCCCAGATTACACAGCGGAGGAGCAGGGAGAGGTAAAGATTGCAAATGCTGGGGCCCTGCCCAAGCAAGGGGGGCCCACTCGTGGGCGTCGGTACTGGCACTGGGCCCCTCATAGTACAGCGGTGTGTCTGACGGCGGGTGTGCACCACCACCGTCAGAGACACTTGATTGCACTATGAGGGACCCTGTGCCAGTGCCCGCGCCCAAGAGTCGGCCTACCCACCTGTCCAGGGCAACGGCACTCACACGGTGTCATGCGGTAGGTGGTGACCCCGGCCATGGGGGGGGAGGCAGCACAGTTAGGGAGTTTTTGAAAGTGGCATATGTTGATGTTGGACATTCAGCTGATGCAAAAGGCGAAATAGGTGAAGTACCAGGAAGAGGTGGACCAAAGCAAGCCATTTTTCTGTCACCCTATGTGTCATCAGGGGAAGGTGGGACAAAATCCTTGGAAACCCATGCGTGGTTCATTTTAATGAAGGTTAGATCATCCACATTTTGGGTTGACAGACGGGTCCTTTTTTCTGTCAGGATTGATCCAGCTGCACTGAAGACTCTTTCCGATAGAACACTTGCAGCAGGGCAAGCGAGCTCCTGTAAGGCATATTGTGCCAATTCAGGCCAGGTGTCCAGTTTAGCGGCCCAATAGTCAAAGGGGAATGACCTGTGTGGGAGAACATCGATATGGGAGGAAAAGTAGTTTGTTACCATAGTTGACAACTGCTGTCTCCTGTCACTTTCCATCGATGCAGTATTACCAGTTGTGTGAGCGGTATTTGAAAAATCAGTCCACAACATTGTCATGAAACCCCTGTCTCCAACGCCACTTCTGCTGTGTGCACCATGAACACCTCTGCCAAGCTGCCCCCGGCCCGTACGGCTCGTGTGAGAACCATCACCGCTGCTGTGTGCTGGGAATGCCTCAAGCAACCGATTTACCAGAGTTGCTTGTTTATTAGCCAATATTAGGTCAAGGTTCTCCTGTGGCATGATGTTTTGTAATTTGCCTTTATAGCGTGGATCCAGGATGCTGGCCAACCAGTAGTCGTCATCGTTCATCATTTTGGCAATGCGGGGGTCCCTTTTTAGGATCCGCAAGGCATAATCTGACATGTGGGCCAATGTTCCCGGTGTCAATGATGCACTGCGAGTGCTGGGTGGAGGAGCACTTTCTGGCAAATCCACATCCCTCCAGTCACGCACAAACCCTGTACCAGACCTTGCCACGCCAACATTTTCACTTGCCCCACGAGATGCATCCTCCTCCCCTAAGTAATCATCCCCATCATCCTCCTCCTCCTCTTCTTCCTCCACCTCGTCTAGGAGAGGTCCCTGAGCAGACAATGGCTGAATGTCATCAAGGATTCCCTCCTCCTCTTCCTCCTCATCAACATTGGCTGCAGACGCCTGCTCCTTAAGGTGCGTCAAAGTTTGCATGAGCAGACGCATAAGTGGGATGCTCATGCTTAGGATGGCGTCGTCTGCGCTTACCAGCCGTGTGCATTCCTCAAAACACTGAAGGACTTTACAAAGGTCTTTCAGCTTCGACCACTGCACACCTGTCAACTCCATGTCTGCTCTCAAAGTGCCTGGCCGTGTATCCTCCCACAAATGCATTATGGCCTGCCTCTGCTCGCACAGCCGCTCCACCATGTGCAGGGTGGAGTTCCACCTTGTTGCAATGTCGATAATGAGGCGGTGGTTGGGAAGGTGGAGCAATCGCTGCAGCTTCTGCATACGAACGGAGTGTACAGGCGACCGGCGGATGTGCGCGCACAGTCTTCGCACCTTCTGGAGCAGGGCTGTTAACTCCGGATAATTTTTGAGGAAGCACTGCACCACCAGGTTCAAGGTGTGAGCCAAGCAAGGTATGTGGCTGAGTTTTGAAAGGGCTATGGCTGCCACAAAATTACGGCCGTTATCACTAACTACCTTGCCTGCCTCAAGATGTACACTGCCCAGCCATGACTCAGTTTGTCGCTTCAAGTACTCGGCCAGCACCTCGGCGGTGTGTCTGTCGTCCAAACACATCATCTGCAACACAGCCTGCTGACGCTTTCCACTAGCTGCTCGATAGGGGGACACATCGTGTGCAACAGTGGCAGCTGCAGATGGAGTGCTCGTACGACTGCGCTCTGTGGACGAGCTTTCGCTTCTGGAGGAGGTGGAGGAGGAGGAGGGTCGAACGCCTACAGCCAACTGTTTCCTATACCGTGGGCTAGGCAGCACTGTCCCACCACCGCTGTCCCCTGTGGACCCTGCATCCACCACATTAACCCAGTGCGCAGTGATGGACACGTAACGGCCCTGGCCATGCCGACTGGACCATGCATCAGTTGTGAGGTGCACCTTTCCGCTCACTGACTGCTTGAGTGCATGGACAATGCGGTCTTTCACATGATGGTGGAGGGCTGGGATGGCTTTGCGAGAGAAGAAGTGGCGACTGGGTAGGTCATAGCGTGGTACTGCATAGGCCATGAGTTCGCAGAAAGCTGTGCTTTCCACCAACCGAAAGGGCATCATCTCAAACGAGATTAGTTTGGCAATGTGGGCGTTCAAACCCAGTGTACGCGGATGAGAGACTGAGTACTTTCTTGACCTACTCATAGTGTCTGGGAGGGTGAGCTGGACTTGAGAGCTGCATATGGTGGAAGTAGCGGTGGACAGGGCGGACTGAGAGAGGGTTGATGATGGTGATGGAGTTGGTGTTCTTTCTGATGGCCTAGAATCAGTCTTTCGTTGATATAACAGTGGGATTCCCTGACTGCTGTGGCCTTGCAACGACACCTCAACATTTGCTGCTGTGCTAACCGGTGGGCTTAGGCTGGTTTCACATTTGCGTTTTTTTGCGCTGGAAAAAACCGCATACGTGCGCATGCGTTTTTTCCCCTATATTTAACATGGGTGCGCATACCTGCGCGCTGGTAAGCGCACGTATGCGATATTCATGCGCTGCGTTTTTTTGGGGTGTGCGTTTGTATTTTCCAGACGCAGCATGTTGCATTTTTTGGCCCTGCAAAAAAGCGCATGCGCACGTATGCGCACATTTTACGCTAAAATTGGCCATTATAGCCTATGGATGCGCATACGTGCGCACTGGCATGCTCATGTATGCGTTTTTTTGCACATGCGTTTTTTTTTTTACCATTAGTTTAGACAATGGAATTTAGGGGTTTGGGTAAAGTTAGGGTTAGCTAAGGGGGTTTAGGGTTAGGGTTAGGGTCAGGGTTAGGGTTAGGGTTAGGGTCAGGGTTAGGGTTAAGTATGGTTTGGTTAAGGGTTAGGGTCAGGGTTAGGGTTAGGGTTAGGGTTAGGGTCAGGGTTAGGGTTAAGTATGGTTTGGTTAAGGGTTAGGGTCAGGGTTAGGGTTAGGGTTAGGGTCAGGGTTAGGGTCAGGGTTAGGGTTAGGGTCAGGGTTAGGGTTAAGTATGGTTTGGTTAAGGGTTAGGGTCAGGGTTAGGGTTAGGGTTAGGGTCAGAGTTAGGGTCAGGGTTAGGGTTAGGGTCAGGGTTAGGGTTATGTATGGTTTCGTTAAGGGTTAGGGTCAGGGTTAGGGTTAGGGTTAGGGTTAGGGTCAGGGTTAGGGTTAGGGTTAGGTTTAGGGTCAGGGTTAGGGTCAGGGTTAGGGTTAGGGTCAGGGTTAGGGTTAAATTTGGTTTGGTTAAGGGTTAGGGTCAGGGTTAGGGTTAGGGTTAGGGTTAGGGTCAGGGTTAGGGTTAGGGTTAAGGTTAGGGTCAGGGTTAGGGTCAGGGTTAGGGTTAGGGTCAGGGTTAGGGTTAAGTATGGTTTGGTTAAGGGTTAAGGTCAGGGTTAGGGTTAGGGTTAGGGTTAGGGTCAGGGTTAGGGTCAGGGTTAGGGTTAAGTATGGTTTGGTTAAGGGTTAGGGTCAGGGTTAGGGTCAGGGTTAGGGTTAAGTATGGTTTGGTTAAGGGTTAGGGTCAGGGTTAGGGTCAGGGTTAGGGTTAGGGTTAGGGTCAGGGTTAAGGTCAGGGTTAGGGTTAGTTAGGGTTTAGGGTTTGGGTTAGGGTTAAGTATGGTTTGGTTAAGGGTTAGGGTCAGGGTTAGGGTTAGGGTTAGGGTCAGGGTTAGGGTTAAGGGTTAGGGTCAGGGTTAGGGTTAGTAAAGTCATGGTTTGGGTTAGTGTGAGGGGCCACCTAATGTTGGAAAAAAACGCAAACGCGGTAAAAACGCACTAAAAACGCACTAAAAACGCATAAAAACGCTGCGTTTTTTTCATGCATGCTCATAAAAATGCTTGAAAAAAACGCAGCAGTTGTATGCTTTTGTATGCGTTTTTTTGCGGGAAAAACGCGCTGCAAAAAATAGCAAGTGTGAAACTAGCCTTACAGTGGGGGAAACAATGTAGCGTTGCTGACTACCTTCGTTGTGATCAGTTGCACATGTGGCACTTGAGGTTTGGTGTTGTGTCCACGCTTGCAAGTGCATGCTGGTTAAATGTCTAAGCATGCAACTGGTATTCAAATTTTTCAGATTTTTCCCTCGGCTAAAGGTCTTTGCGCACTTCTTACAGATAACCTTGGCCTGATCATGAGGATTTTGTTCAAAAAAGTGCCACACTGCACTCTTCCTACTTTGGCAGACATTTTGCGGCCTAGCACGCTGTGATCTTTTGACCCTCTGGACAAGCTGTCCAGCAACTCTTTTGATGTTTGGAACCTGTCTTTGGAGTGCTCCGGGCCTGCCAGATAACAGCTGTTGCGATGTCGATGTCTGCTGTGGATGCTCCTCATCTGAGCTATTGGAAGCAGCACCCTCTTCCCCCAATGGATGCCAATCTGGGTCAACAACTGGGTCATCCATCACCTCCTCTTCTATGTCATGTGCACCTTCCTCTGTGTCACCGTGTATGGTGGTATAGTGTGCGGGAAGGGGCACCTGAGTCTCATCAGGGTCAGAATCTGGCTCTGTACACTGCGAGGACAATGTAGTGCTCTGAGTGAATGTACCAGCAGAATCATCCATCAGCGGCTGTGCATCAGTGCACTCCATGTCAGATTCATCTTGGCCTGGGTAATTCACCATTTCACTTGATAATCCAGGCATGGTATGTGAAAACAGCTCCATGGAGTAATCAGTAGTATGGCCTGCGTCATCCTTCAATCTTGGTTGGGGTGAAGGACACAAGGAAAGGTGTGGTTCATGAACATGAGCCTCCAATGACGACTCAGTGCTTTTACTTTTTACAACTTCAGAAGAGGAGGCGATAGAGCTGGAGGCTGAGTCAGCAATGTAAGACAAAACTTTTTCCTGATGCTCTGGCTTTAAAAGCGGTTTGCCAACTCCTAGAAAACTAAGCGTTCGAGGCCTTATGTAGCCAGACGATGACGCAGGCTCAACACCTCCTGCATTCGGTCCTATTTTGCTCTTGCCACTACCATCAGATCCACCACCAACACCATCATTACCAGCTGCCAACCCCCGCCCAATTCCACGGCCTCTTCCACCAGCCTTCCTCATTTTTGGTAGAAATGTAGACAAAATCCAACAAACTATATAGTATGTAAAACAAGGTGTTTATAGGACAGGGGAGATTTTGAATTTCTGCACACACTTTTGGACACTGGACACTTTTGGATTGTGTGAGGCCCACTGATATCTGAGCGCTATGTGACAGGCTCGATGGCACAGCTGTGACCTAAGTGACTAGAGAATAAGTGAGATTTTGAATCTCTGCACACACTTTTGGACACTGGACACTTTTGGATTGTGTGAGGCCCACTGATATCTGAGCGCTATGTGACAGGCTCGATGGCACAGCTGTGACCTAAGTGACTAGAGAATAAGTGAGATTTTGAATCTCTGCACACACTTTTGGACACTGGACACTTTTGGATTGTGTGAGGCCCAATGAATATCTGAGCGCTATGTGACAAGCTCGATGGCACAGCTGTGACCTAAGTGACTAGAGGATAAGTGAGAGTTTGTATCTCTGCACACACTTTTGGACACTGGACACTTTTGGATTGTGTGAGGCCCAATGAATATCTGAGCGCTATGTGACAAGCTCGATGGCACAGCTGTGACCTAAGTGACTAGAGGATAAGTGAGAGTTTGAATCTCTGCACACACTTTTGGACACTGGACACTTTTGGATTATGTGAGGCCCAATGAATATCTGAGCGCTATGTGACAAGCTCGATGGCACAGCTGTGACCTAAGTGACTAGAGGATAAGTGAGAGTTTGAATCTCTGCACACACTTTTGGACACTGGACACTTTTGGATTGTGTGAGGCCCAATGAATATCTGAGCGCTATGTGACAAGCTCGATGGCACAGCTGTGACCTAAGTGACTAGAGGATAAGTGAGAGTTTGAATCTCTGCACACACTTTTGGACACTGGACACTTTTGGATTGTGTGAGGCCCAATGAATATCTGAGCGCTATGTGACAAGCTCGATGGCACAGCTGTGACCTAAGTGACTAGAGGATAAGTGAGAGTTTGAATCTCTGCACACACTTTTGGACACTGGACACTTTTGGATTGTGTGAGGCCCAATGAATATCTGAGCGCTATGTGACAAGCTCGATGGCACAGCTGTGACCTAAGTGACTAGAGAATAAGTGAGATTTTGAATCTCTGCACACACTTTTGGACACTGGACACTTTTGGATTGTGTGAGGCCCAATGAATATCTGAGCGCTATGTGACAGGCTCGATGGCACAGCTGTGACCTAAGTGACTAGAGAATAAGTGAGATTTTGAATCTCTGCACACACTTTTGGACACTGGACACTTTTGGATTGTGTGAGGCCCAATGAATATCTGAGCGCTATGTGACAAGCTCGATGGCACAGCTGTGACCTAAGTGACTAGAGGATAAGTGAGAGTTTGAATCTCTGCACACACTTTTGGACACTGGACACTTTTGGATTGTGTGAGGCCCAATGAATATCTGAGCGCTATGTGACAAGCTCGATGGCACAGCTGTGACCTAAGTGACTAGAGGATAAGGGAGATTGGATTGCTTTTAAAAAAGCAGTTTGCGGAGCAGTGTGTAAACAGCAATGCCAGCCTGTCAGGAAGCCTTAAAAGGCAGCCCAACAACCAACACCACTGATACACCACTATATAGCCTCCCCTTGCACTGCACACACAGTGACTGGTGTGTTGTGCAGGCCAAATTGCTATCAGCAGCAGAAGCAGTTTTTTTTTCTTCTCAGCAGGACAAAAAAAAAAAATTGGGATTGCTTTTAAAAAAGCAGTTTGAGGCCCAATGAATATCTGAGCGCTATGTGACAGGCTCGATGGCACAGCTGTGACCAAAGTGACTAGAGGATAAGGGAGATTGGATTGCTTTTAAAAAAGCAGCTTGTGGAGCAGTGGGTAAACAGCAATGCCAGCCTGTCAGGAAGCCTTAGAAGGCAGCCCAACAACCAACACCACTGATACACCACTATATAGCCTCCCCTTGCACTGCACACACAGTGACTGGTGTGTTGTGCAGGCCAAATCGCTAGCAGCAGAAGCAGTTTTTTTGGTCTTCTTCCCTGCCTAACGCTCTCCCTACAGAATCAGCAGCAACCTCTCCCTATACTGAGATCGGCAGAAGTAAGATGGCGGTCGGCGTGCACGCCCTTTTATACCCCCTGTGACGCCCACCAAAGCAAGCCAATCACTTGCATGCCCTTCTGAAAGATGGTGGTGACCCGTGCCTATGTCATCACGTTGCCCACAGTGTCCGTGGATCCTGATTGGCTGAAAAAGAGCGCAAAACAAACTTTTGAAACGTGACTTTGGCGCGTAAGTCGCCGACCTCGTGGCCGACCTCATCCTAGGGTCGGGTTTCGTTTCATGAAACCCGACTTTGCCAAAAGTCGGCGACTTTTGAATTTTTTAGACCCGTTTCGCTCAACTCTAATACTCAGTCTTGTGTCTCGTCACACTGCATCCTGAGAACCTGCTGAACCCTACATATAAATATGTGATTCTTCAGATGTTGTATTAGTCTAGCCTGATGAAGAGACCTGAGTAGTCTCGAAAGCTTGCAATGTGTTACCAACTTTTCAGTTAGCCATTAAAAGGTATCAACCACTGAGGACTCTCAATTCTAAATATTCTTCTGTGCAGATCTAGTGGTGCTTATTTTAGGAAAGGATTTTCTGGACATTTTCCCTTTAAGACAGCTAGTATGCTTCATTATATGACTACTCTGGTTGATTTCAATACCATTTGCAAGTTGAGCTAGCTTCCTTACTGCTTCTGGGTCTCTGTGCCCAAAATGTCTGTGCCATACATGGATACAGTTCTTATGTAGATTTTGTCTAGCACTGTACACTCTTTCTTTGTATTTTAGCTGATAAAGTTCATCTTGGATTTTTCCTTCTGCAAGAGTGTGACCCTTCTCTGAGATGATGCAGCTGTTATTTTTTAAAGTGACTACATTCCCCTTTTGTGTGAGCTTTTTTACTGACAGAAGATTGCTTTCAAGGCTGGGAACATAGAGAACATCCTTTACTGGGATCTTTCTGCTTTGTGCTGAGGACACTGGACAGTGGCGGTATCCATATCCTACCCCTTCTTAAGTCATATAGGGACTATTGTGGATCACTGCCCAGTGATTGTGGATCCGAGGTGGTGGAGAAGAATGTCGGTCCATCCACTTTTGAGGCGATGGGTTACTAAAGGCCATTTCCATCGTCTGTACGCTTCACTACACAGCCATCCAGACAAATTCTACCAATATTGTCGAATGAGCTAGGCCACATTTGATATTCTTTTGGAGACTGTGCACCCTGGGATCACCTACAAGGACACAGTGATGCGCAAGTCTATTTCGGCAGAAGAGCGGCTTCTACTTATTTTACGGTATGTCCCAAACCTCTATGCTGCATATGTATTTTATGTTTTTATTTGGCAAAAACAATTTTCCCTTGCTTTTGTGTGTATTGTTTTGTCCCTTTTTTTAATTTATGCTTTTCACATTCCCTGCTCTTTGTAATTCTGCTATGTTCCCTAGGCATTCTATACTGGCGTAATTTGTTGACACAGGGCTTAGTTTGTACTTTCCCTAAATGTTATGTTTTGCTACACTCAGTATGAGGAGACATGGATATGTCATAACCTATTATTTTTTCTTCTAGGTTTCTATCCACTGGCCTGTCCTATGCGGCCCTACATCTGGAGTTCTTAATAGGAAAATCCACCATTTCAGGCAAAGTGCGGTCTACGTGCTCAGAAATTTGGTCCCGACTGCATCAAAGGGTAATGCCTGTGCTCAGACAACAAGATTGGCTGTGTATTGCCTGTGGGTTTGAGGAGACATGCCAGTTTCCTAACTGTATAGGAGCCCTAGATGGAAAGCACATCCGTGTACGTAAGCCACCCAACTCTGCTCCCAAAATTATAATTACAAAAAATATTTTTCTGTAGTGCTGTTGGCCCTGTTCGACAGAGCATATATGTTTATAATTGTAGATATTGGAGACTATAGAAGAACTGGAGACTCCAGAGTCTACAATTCTTCCATAATGGGTCAGCGTATGTGCAATAATCAGTTGGGTCTCCCACCCCCACGTCAACTACCAGGGTCTAATCTTGAAGCGGTGCCTTATGTCATGGTTGCTGATGAGGCTTTCCAATTAGCCAGGAACCTCATGACGCATTATCCATGAAGAACCCTGGACCACCGGCGCAGAATATTTAATTTCCGTCTATCCCGTGCACAACGCCTGGTAGAGTGTGCCTTTGGCATTCAATTTCCCACTGCTAAATGGCATGTTCTGCAGTCTGCTATTCAACTAAGTGAAAGAAATGTAAATTTTAAGCATGTGTGGTACTTCACAACTTTATCAGAATTCATGACTGTAGTGCAAATGATGTTTATGATGTGGCAGATGGAAATAATGTCATGGCCACTACACATGGACATAATCCACGTCGTTCGCCCTCGGGACTTAAATTGCGGGATGTTTTTACTAATTATTTTGTTACCCTGGAAGGATATACTCTGTGGCAGGAGAATGCAGTGTCTATGTTATAATTTTTTATGTATTATGTGTGTAAAATAAAATGTTGTTAATTTTTCACATTTCTGATGTGTTTGACTAAATATGTTCAAAAAATTAACACCAAAACATCAGCTATCTAGTGTAAACAAACACACACATTGAATGAACTCAGTTTCCTTAGGCCGGTTTCACATTTGCGGTTGTGTCTGCAGTGTTTCATTCGCATACGTCCGCATGCATCACACATACCTAACTTTAAGGGTATGTGCACATGGTGCAGATTCTGCTGTGGATCCGCAGCGTTTCTGCAGCTGCGGGTCCGCAGCAGATTTAGGTGCGTTGTACAGTACCATTGTTTTCAATGGTAAACTGGAAAACGCTGTGCACATGTTGTGGATTTTTCAGCGCGGTTTTGCTGCGGTTTACAATCCGCAGCATGTCAATTCATTTGTGCAGAAACGCTGCGGTTTCACACCTCATCCATTATGAGGTGTAAAACCGTAGGGCAAAACCGCAGGCAAAATCCGCAGAGGCAAAAAACTCTTTGTGCACATAACCTAACATGGTGTACGCAGGTTTGCATGCGTTCACCAGCGTTTGCTTACGCATGCGTCATTTCATGGTGTGCGGCGGGGCGCGGCTAGAGCAACATGTTGCATTTTTTGCGGCCATACGCATGCGGACGCTTGCGGAAGGAGTGCGTCAAAACCGCATTACAGTCTATAGGAACGCATAGGTACGCAAGGACATGCGTTCACTTGCGTTTGCATACACATGTGTTTTTCTGAGTAAACATGTCCAGGAACTGGTTTATGCCACCCCCACACAAAGATGTATAAAAGGAGGGTGTGGGCACTGGAAGTCCAGTACTATCCAGCCTCTGGAAGTGATTGGAAGCAATTTGAATCTCTGGGAAGACTCTGAAATACAAAATGTGAGTATACAAGCTGGTTTCTCTCTGTCTGTTTTTCTCCCTGCAGTCTGTACATTTTTGTAATCATTTTTGTCTCTTTCTTGCAGCATTTATCACCATCACCATGGCATCAAGTGCTGAACACACCTCACACAGTGGACAGGAGACTGAAGTGAGTACATTTGCTACTGATTGGTAAGTATTCACTGTCACATTTACACATGTGGCAAAATCATTTTTTTTTCTTTACAGAACCAATCCAGTGCAGTTGAGCAGGACCAGAAGACTCAGGCCCAAGTTCCGGCGGCAAGACGGCGTGTAAGAATTCTTGACTGCTGTTGGTTAATCTTGACTTTTTTTTTTCTTGACTTTTTTCTTGACTGTTTTTGGCTCTTGTTGACTCTTTTTGGTTAAAAAGTGTTTTATCTTTCCAACATTAATGTCTTTCTTTCATTTCATTCCACATTAGGAGGAGGAAGAAATAGATAATGACCTCCTCATCACCTTGGTGCAGGAGCGAGTTGCTCTGTGGGACACCCAGGATCAGCAGCACTCGGATGCAGTGGTGATTCGGCGGCTGTGGAATGAGGTGGCCTGATGGCTGATGGATCACTGGGACAACGTCACAAGTCCAAAAGGAATTTCGTAAGTATTGCCATGCAGCCACTCTCCACCTACCCAATCATGGAGGGGGTGACTGCTCAGTATACAATTGCACAATAGATCCCCACATAGGGCATTGTTCACACAAAGGTACCGCACAGTGTCTGGTTCACAGCCTATTAGTCATGCCCCTACTTTTCGATTAGGCGGGCTGGCTAGCACACTCTCAATGCACAGCCTTGTGAACATCCCTCATGCGAGACCAGACCTGTCTGGTGAGTCTCAGCCAGTCATGGGTCTTCCAGCAGGACAATGACCCAAAACACACTTCAAAAAGCACTAGAAAATGGTTTGAGAGAAAGCACTGGAGACTTCTAAGGTGGCCAGCAATGACTCCAGACCTGAATCCAATAGAACACCTGTGGAGAGATCTAAAAATGGCAGTTTGGAGAAGACACCCTTCTAATATCAGGGACCTGGAGCAGTTTGCCAAAGAATAATGGTCTAAAATTCTAGCAGAGCATTGTAAGAAACTCACTGATGGTTACCGGAAGCGGTTGGTCGCAGTTATTTTGGCTAAAGGTTGTGCAACTAAGTATTAGGCTGAGGGTGCCAATACTTTTGTCTGGCCCATTTTTGGAGTTGTGTGTGAAATGATCAATGTTTTGCTTTTTGCTTCATTCTCTTTTGTGTTTTTTCATTTAAGACAATTTAAATGAAGATAATAATACCAAAGAATTTGTGTTTGCGATCATTTTCAGGAAGAAACTGAGTATTATCTGACAGAATTGCAGGGGTGTCAATACTTTTGGCCACAACTGTATCTATAGATAGACAGATATAACTATAAATGGAATAAAATCAGGCAGCACTCCAGTTCAAGGAAAAATTGTGGATTTTAATCCAGCACCAAGTGGTGCAACGTTTTGACCTCACAGCACGGTCTTTGCGTAGGACAACCGCATTACTCAGGGAGTATTGCACCCAAAATCTGCTCAAGTTTGTGCTGCTATCTGTCTTTTCTATTCAGATATAACTATAGATAGATAGATAGATAGATAGATAGATAGATAGATATATATAGATCTATCGATAGAAAGATAGATAGTTAGTTAGATCTATCTTTATATATTATCTATTTATCTATAGATCTAAGAATACTAGAAGTACAGCACAGTTGAAAATAGAGTGCAAAGCCTCACAGGTACATACCAGTCCTTGTAAATAAATCAAAAAAGTTTGAGGTAGCACACCATAATAAAGTTGAAAAAAAGTATACATACATATAGTATTCATATAGCATACATAAATGTAGCGATGTTTTGGTCCTAGGTGTGGACATTTCTCAAGCAGCATCTATCTATTTATCTGTAGATCTATCTATCTATTATTAATACTATTTATTGATATAGCACCAATAATTCCATGGTGCTGTACATGAGAAGGGGTTACATACAAATTACAGCTATCACTTACAGTAAACAAACTAACAATCACAGACTGATTCAGAGGGGAGAGGACCCTGCCCTTGCGGGCTTACAATCTACATGATGGTGGGAATGGAGAGAGTAGGTCGGGGGGGTTGCAGCAGCTCCGGCATTGGTTGAGGTGGTAGCTCCAGTAATGGTGAGGAGGCAGTGGGGTCATTGCAAGCTGTAAACTTTCCTGAATAGGTGGGTTTTCAGGTTCCATCTGAAGGATCCGAATGTGCTTGATAGTCAGACATGCTGAGGCAAAGAATTCCAGAGGATAGGGGCTAATAGGGAGAAGTCTTGGAGGCATCTATCTATCTATCTATCTATCTATCTATCTATCTATCTATTCTTTTTCTTTTTGTTAAAAAAAAATCTTTATTTAGCTTACAAAAACGCATACAAATCCGCATGAAAAAAATTCATGAAAATCAGCATAAAAAACGCATAAAAACGCGAGGATTTTTAACTGCGTTTTCTGCCAAGAGATGCAGAATCTGCGCAGAAAATTCCACAGTCAAATCCGCAACGTGTGCACAAACCCTTAAACTAAACAACCTTATGATAAAGATGGTGGCCACAGAGTTGTAAAATACTGATGAGACAACTACTCACAATCTACCAACCTATGGAGGGGGTGATTGCTTAGTGTTAAAACTGCACAAAAAAAGGCTTGTATATGGTGCGGGTCACACACAAGTATTGCACAGTGTCTGTCTTATAGACTATTAATGACGCCCAAACTATTCGATAAGGTGGGCTGCCCATCACTATCTAAGGCTAGGTTCACACTTGCGTTTGCGTGTGGTCGCCACACACGTCAAATCGCCACATGCGGACACTTCCGCATACAACGCATGTCCCTGCATACTCAATGTTAAAGATAGGTACACAGGGAAACGCAGGCCACATACAGAAGTAGGCAGAGCGTAGGCGGAGCTTCAGCTAGGCAGAAGGGAGGAAGTAAGCAGCCATTCGCAGCCTTCCTGATCGCAAATGTGAACCTAGCCAAAGTACACCCCGTGAGGACAAACACCCTAGTTTACAAGGCCAACACTGATGGGCCTAGTTTCACCCTGAATAAAAATAACGTGCAAAAAATACATATAGAAAAAAGCACACAGTGTGACAAACGTGCATGAATACTCTGTTGTAAGATATATGTAACAAATATATGTAACAATATGCAGCAAGTGCTGGTAAAAGATGATAAAAACAGGGTATTTAGTTGATATTTTTTTTGCAAAAAATGTATACGAAGCCACTCCACCACGTCATGGTATACACTTCTTAGAGCAGTCCTATCTAATGTATTTAAACCTGATCATGTGAACAGTACCTACATGAGCAGGATTCAGAAAGGCGCTGCCCGGTATGGGCACACTAGGCAAAATGGCTCTTCATGTGCAAGTCCCACAAAAGAGAGGCGGGGATCTTCCAAAGCTTGCATGAGCAAGAAATTAATAAATTAATTTTTTCTGTGTCTCAGTCTTTGGGTGGTGTGAACATTGACCTGTTCATTCTTGTGCATGTCCCATGTGTTTTAATTCATTAATTTCTTGCTCATGCAAGCTTTGCCCTGCTATGTGTAGCAGAAATGATCATCTCCACAGGCCAGCATCCATAGGAGATCTGCAGTGACAGGCATGGGGGTCTCCTGCAGATCCCCAGCCCTCATGCCAACCCATTGACGCTCTACAATCAAGTAACAGGGGTAGAGTTTATGACGCGCTTCCGGTAAGCGCGAGTTAAATGCTGCTGTCTGAGATTGACTGCGGCATTTAGCATGTTAACAGCAGCGTGTGGATCACGATTCCACCAACGACTGTTAGGGACACAAGTGATCAAATCATGCAGGCTCAGGCCTGGAGCCAGCATCAAAGAGGGGGAGGCAACCTATGACATACCTATACGTCATAGGTCTTAAAGGGGTTTGCTGCATTTACACTGAAATATTCTCATGAACAAGCGTTCTTAAAGGGTATTTGTCAGCAGGTATTTGCTATGTAATCCGAGGACAGCCTGAGGTAGGTGATGAGACATAGATTTCAGCGATGTGTCACTTATTAGGCTGTTTGCTGTTGTTTAGATACATTGAATATTTTATTACCAGGAGATTATCACTGCCCAGACTAGGTCACACTTTCCACGCCCCCTCCTCTGATAAGCAGCTCACTATCAATAGACAATGCACAGAGAAAGCTGGGAGTGGGCAGGGGCAACTTTATGTGCTCTGCTACATGCTACATCTAAAAACTCTGATTGTATCACTACTGTTGCACGCAGTAAACTAAGTGAAACATCATTGGAATCAAGGTCTCGTTTCCTACATTATGCTGCTCTCATATGAGATAGTATAATCCTGGTGACCGATTCCCATTAAGAACCTTCAGTGTAAGCAGGCTGCTGGGTACCTCATGACAGCAAAATGCTCATTCAACGGTTGAAATCAGGGTTGGACTGGCCCACAAGAGAACCGGAGAATCCTCCGGTGGGCCTTGCGTTCTCCTTCAGAAGAGTTCATAGTGCAAACCTTGCAGTTGCTATGGGGCTCTTCATTGGGGGACAAAGGTAGGCCCTCAGAATCAATTCCTCCAGTGGGCCCAATGTTCTTTAGTCTGACACTTGTTGAAATAACCTTTTGTGCAGCACAAAAGATCATTGTTCTTAGTGCTGCATCATCCTGTGTAAACAGGAATCGCATTGCCAAGAACCATGGAAGCCTATCCACACTAAGCCATCTATTACATAACTCTCAATGGTCTCAAATACAAGTAGTTTACAGTGGTCTGACTATGTAAACTGGCCATTAAATGAACACCCATCAGTAAATGTTTGGCGATCGTTTAGTTCCACCAGCAGGTCCATATGAAAGGACCCTTAGTCTGCAGTGCATATTCTGGGAAAACTCCTCAAAAATATCTGCCGTAACAGAATTACTAAGAAAAACAGAATGAAACAATTTGTTTCAATGTTCATCACTTGGCATATAAATATCCCTGGTATTTCATCTTATGCCCTTTGCTCTTCTTTACCTTGACCCTTTCAGTATGCCTGTGATTAATGCTTTGACCAGTGGAGTTTTGCATTATAACAGCTTGCAGGCTTAGAGATATAGTTACTAAATGAGCTCAATGACTCATAGTGACATTCCCAATCATGCAGTTGAATCTAAAGTTGTAATATGCTTTTTCAGGCTTTATGATGTCATACGTGATAGATGCTGTAATGCTAAAAGCTTGGCAGACATCTCACCCCTCGTCCCTATTGAACATTTCAGAAAACAATGTGCCTAACCATTTGCGTAAACTATAGTCAGCAACAGGGGCGTACACATCATTCGTGCAACCTGCGCAGTCACACAGGGGATCAAGAGGTAAGGGGGCCCATTTCTACCTCCAAAGCAAGTGCAATTTTGCTTTTTTAGGAGCTTTTGGGCTGCAAAGGGCCCATATATTGTTCTTGCACAGGGGCCCTTTTCTGTCTGTGTCCGCCAGTAATTAGCAATATCCTCTATCTGGTAAAGTGTATTGTATATGTATTGCATATTTAGGATATACTAAAAAACAGGAATATCATATATATAATATTATTTTATAAGATTCATATCACTGAGCGGAAGATAATTGTAAAATCGTCAGCTTGTGCCTTTTGAGCTTTTTTACAGATGTGTACCTAAATATATCCCTTTTGTGAGACCATGAATCAAACTACATAGAAAACCTACAAAAACGCTTCACACAAGGCCACATAGTAAAAATAGACAAAATCTTTATTAATGACACATGAATAGATAAAAACAAGGCAGATACCACAAGTACAAGAGAAGAAAGGCGGGTAACCAACAGGACTACCTCAAAAGCCAGTATGTGCCACAGGCATAAGCAATAAACAAACATAACCCCTCCAACAAACAGTTGGTATTAACACTGTTATGCACATCATGCAAAGCATTAAATAGAAAAGATATTAGTATATGACTCCATCTACTGTATGTAGCAGGGACACAAAATAAGGGAATAATAAATAAAGACCTCAGTAGGAAATATATTATAACATTGTGTCCATGATAACACAAAGCAGATGGAAAACAGTCAATCACAATACATGAAAAACACCTATAGTGAGGGGTATACATAGTAAGATAAAGTTATAAAGATATAGTTACCAAGAGGCATACCTCCCACCATCACCAGCAGGAATTCCAGAAAGAGAAGTGCAGTGTGCCCGATAGCTGGCAGAGAGCGAGGTGCCGTGTACTTCGCGACCGTGAGTACAGCGCGAATGCCCCATACAGAAGATCGGGTGCAGGACATACGTTTGCTGCCCATCTTACCAGTATATACCTGCCTGCTTGCATTGGAACCTGATAGTGCTGCGGCCTTGTTTGTTCCGGCCGCATATACTTATCGACTAGGGGCTCAGCAGAAGGTGCCGGAGACCGACCGCTGCCGCCAGAAGACTGACAGCTATTACCAACAGAACTTTATTGGACAAGCACCGCTCCAGCTGTTGTTGGCGCCACGATCCCCCAAGTAGTATCTGCAGTCTGAGGAACTTCTGATGTGATAAGTGTACGAAAGAACTGCTGTTTCCTGTTTCATTAACTCTGCATATCCTTTTTCAATTGAACAGTTAATTCCCCTGTATAATCCATCATCTCTCTGCAAGGAGTTAACCCCCTATTCAAATAAATCAGAAAGAATTGTTAACCCTTGCTCTGCCTCCTGCCTGTCACTGCAACTTGACCCTGCTCACTTTTGCATCAAGAATTTGTTGAAATTTCATTGAAACCATTCTTCCCTCTACTCGTGAAATGTTCCCTGTGCTATTGGCTGCAATACAACCCCAAAGGATTATTGATCGAGCCCATGCTTAATGGTTGGTGAGATATTCTTTTCCTGAAATTCTGTGCCTTTTTTCTCCACACATACATACCTTTGATCATTGTGGCCAAAGAGTTCTAGTTTACTCTCATCGGTCCATAGGACTTGTTTCCAAAATGTATCAGGCTTCTTTAGATTTTCTTTTGCACTCTTCTGATAGAATTTTATGGTGTGGACACAGGAGATGTTTTCTTCTGATGACTCTTCCATGAAGGCCATATTTGTGCACCAAATCAGCTTCCGTTTTGGAGCTCTGGCCTTTTATACCGGGGAACTGCATCATCAAGGTCATCTGACTGGGTTCTCCATCCACACTCATCCCTCCTGAAACACTCCCTCCTCTGGACAGTTCTGCAGGGTCCCTTTTGGACAGTAGATGGCAGTCTTTTTGCACAAATGCCACACAATATTGGGAATTTTCACCCTTTATCTTGCACCCTCTTACAAAAGCAGTTGATGTCTTCATATACATTTCTTTAGCTTCTTAAAAGAAATCACAGATGCCTTCATTTTTTTACAGACAGCAAAAAAGTGCCTTATTTTTATGGAATATCCTGGAATTTCTGGATGGTTCACAACCCTGGCAAGTATGATGACACACGTGTCTGGTATGTGGCTGTGATGTCATGATTTCAATAAGGTGAACTCCTATTACCCCTTAACAACTAATGAAGGATAAACCAAGTCCTTAGCAGGTGTTGATATAGAAAAGTTAATGGTTTGCTTTTATATCCCTTTAAATGCCTTTAATTCTCCATTTGCCTTTTGCCTTTCATTCATTCTTATGACGATGCAGTTTTGGCTGTCTCCTCTTCAAGGAGAAAATGCTTCTTATAATATATGTTCTCAAAAGTCAGCCACAGTGTGTTCTGGGTACATTGTAAACATGGTATGACCCTGAAGGTGATGGTGGGTGATGGTGGGGGCCACATGAGCTCCATCGAATTACATATTGTTGTAAATGGTATAAAAGATTGCCTTGTATTTCATTACGTCAGATAAAGTGATTTGACCATGGCTTGTGTGTTGAGTCTCTTTGTCTCCAAGTGCTTGTCATCAGAAAGGCGAAAAACCTCATAATTCGGACTCACTGGTGATCTGGCATAGCTGATGCTTAGTCAGAACAAAAAGCAGCTATGACAGTGTCATTTCCTGAATCATGACATGCTATGTCAGTCATGGATTAAAATTGTAACTGTGTGAAGACACACAGTGAGAGATCCGTGCTGACAGCAGTCACTGACAGCTTTGCAGCACTGCTGGAGATGTTGGGTCTAGTGATGAGCGAACGTGCTCAGATAAGGTATTATCTGAGCATGATCGGGTGCTAACTGAGGGGCTTTGAATAGTATCTTATCTGAGCACGTTCGCTTCTAAGCAGGTAAGAGGATGCAGTAACGCAGGGATGCAGAGCAAGAGTTAACAAGAGTGCGGTTTAATTTACAGCAACAAACTCCTTGCAGGGAGATAACAGGGGAATAACAGGGAGATAACAGGAAGGGGACAAGTAGGTGAAACAGTGTCAATGTGATACAATGCAACAGTCTTGCTATCAAATTCAACTTATTGTGACTCCGCTGTCCTTTAGTCGCATGCCGATGGATGATGGAATGCCGGTGGAAGCTGACACTGTATCTTCAGGCTTCCCTGCCCAACACCTGGTTTCACTTCTGGCGCAGCGGGCGGTCACCAGTTCTGCCCATTGAGCCCCTAATCCATCAATCTGCAGAGCCGAGGTGTGGAGCTCTGCATAAGTCTCTACTCAGCATGTGCTCTGCTGCGCATCTGCAGATAGCTGGATACACACCCCATGATGCTGATCCGGTTGCTCGGTCCTCAGTGCACCCACACCGTGCTGCTTCCCTCGACGCCCGACCCTCTGCATACCCACTGGTACTTGGGAGCCCTCACTGAACCACCCCTCCCACGTCTCTGCTCCACGCTTCACTTTGCTTCGCAGAGCGCAGTCGGCCCCTGCCTTCTCCTTCCTCTGGCGGGAACTCTCTGGCTTTTTCCACACTACACTCTCTCATCCCCCTGCTTACCATGCCCCTTCTCTCCAGATCAAGGGTCCCCTCCAGCTCCCATTTCCTTCCCTGCGGCAACACTGGACGCAGCCTCGGCAGTTCCAGATTCGGCATTGCACTGGTACTCACAGCCCGGTCTTCCTCCTTACATGCTCATCACTAGTGGGGAACCATTTCAGCGGTCCCCACTCTCTGATGGCTGCGATTAGTCAGTCAGTCAAATATCTGCACTTCCATGTACGATCACCGCTGGAAGCAGCTGACAGCCGAGCTCCTGTGGTAACAGCCAGAGCCAGTGCCTGCAACACCCCTGAGTTGATAAGCCCTCCAGATGCTTTGATTGATAGCAATTGTGTAATTTAGAAGCTTGTGAGGGGAGTGGGCTCCCTCTTACCCCCATCGTCACCTCTGTGAAGAAATCACGGGGAGCTGATGGTTGCCATGGCACTTGGATGTCAAACAATGACCAGGTATAGTGGCCTGTTAGACACAGCCATAGGCATGGTCTACCAGGCTGTCAGACCATGTAATCTGACAGGTCTCATGCATTATGTAATGGGCTGGGTGGTGGAACCACTATGCCAAAGCCCAAGTAAGACTTGGAGGGGTGTGACTAGGAACCTCACCCAATCTAACCACGGACACGCAGCAGCTAATGACACCACAGTCCGTGGAGAGACAAGGGAGGTGATCCAGGTTCTATTCCAGGACTGACCTTGGGTGGATGGCGGCTGACCCTTGAAGTAGATAGCTGGAATGGCCCGGGGGAATGTCCAACAGATGCAGACAGGCAGAGAAGATGACTGGAACCGCAGGTGCAGACAGGACAGTCCAATGGAGAGATGAGCACTGACAGATGCATCTGGCTTGGCTGCTGTAGAGGTGAGCACTGACAGGTGCAGCTGGCTTGGCTGCCATACAGGTTAGCACTGGCGGGTGGAGCTGGATCTGCTGCCGTTGAGATGAGCACTGGTGGGTACAGCTGGCTCTGCTGCCATTGAGGTGACCACTTGCGGGTGCAGCTGGCTCTACTGCCATTGATATGAGCACTGGCGGGTGCAGCTGGCACTACTGCCGTTGAGGTGAGCAATGGCGGGTGCAGATGGCACTGCTGCCATTGAGGTGAGCACTGGCAGGTGCAGCTGGCTCTGCTGCCGTTGAGGTGAGCACTGGTGGGTGCAGCTGGCTCTGCTGCCGTTGAGGTGAGCACTGGCAGGTGCAGCTAGCTCTGCTGCCATTGAGGTGAGCACTGGCAGGTGTAGCTAGCTCTGCTGCCATGGAGGTGAGCACTAGCAGATGCAGCAGACTCGGATACAAGCATAGGGACCTGAGAACTGACCAGCGTATTAGGAACAAACTCACAACATTGCACAGGCACCTCCATGTTGGAGGAGGTGGTTTAAATGGAAAGATATCCAGCAATTGGCTGGGGAGACTTTTGCGGAAGGTGTGCGGCCCTTTTAAGAAAGGATGTTCATACTTTTAATACAGAGCCTGGACACCTGCTAGGAGTGCGTGCATCCCGGACAGCAGCAGACCTGGAAGGGGCAGGGTGGGAGCCTTGGCAGTGAGTACGCTGATGTCTCTGCAGGGAGAGAGGGACTGCAGGCAGATATGTGGGCGCTAAACATTGCATTGCTGGTGCATTGCAAGGCATGAGACCAGTGATCAGAGTAATAAAAAAAAAGTTTAAAAAAAACAGTTACGAAGTTTAAAAAAAATAAGAAAAAACAAAACAAAATAAAGAAGTAAAACTAAAAATATTACACCAATACACATATATGTGTAAGCAAAAATAAACACAAAAGTACAAATATTTGGTATGGCAACCTCTTTAATGGCCAAATCCATTAAACTATCAAACTACAGTAGTTGCCATATTTTTCCTACTATAAGGCTAGTTTCACACATGCTTTTTTTTGCAGCGCGTTTTTCCCGCAAAAAAACGCATTGAAAAAACGCATACATAAGCATACAACTGCTGCGTTTTTTTCAAGCATTTTTATGAGCATGCATGAAAAAAACGCAGCGTTTTTATGCGTTTTTACCGCGTTTTTACCGCGTTTGCGTTTTTTTCAAACATTTTTAGGTGGCCCCTCACACTACCCAAACCATGACTTTACTAACCCTAACCCTGACCCTAACCCTAACCCTAACCCTGACCCTAACCCTAACCCTAACCCTGACCCTAACCCTTAACCAAATCATACTTAACCCTAACCCAAACCCTAAACCCTAACTAACCCTAACCCTAACCCTGACCCTAACCCTAACCCTAACCCTGACCCTAACCCTAACCCTAACCCTAACCCTGACCCTAACCCTAACCCTAACCCTGACCCTAACCCTTAACAAAACCATACTTAACCCTAACCCTGACCCTAACCCTAACCCTAACCCTAACCCTGACCCTAACCCTTAACCAAACCATACTTAACCCTAATCCTGACCCTAACCCTGACCCTAACCCTAACCCTAACCCTAACCCTGACCCTAACCCTTAACAAAACCATACTTAACCCTAACCCTGACCCTAACCCTAACCCTAACCCTGACCCTAACCCTTAACAAAACCATACTTAACCCTAACCCTGACCCTAACCCTAACCCTAACCCTGACCCTAACCCTTAACAAAACCATACTTAACCCTAATCCTGACCCTAACCCTGACCCTAACCCTTAACCAAACCATACTTAACCCTAACCCTGACCCAAACCCCAACCCTAACCCTGACCCTGACCATAACCATAACCCTAAACCCCCTTAACTAACCCTAACTCTAACCCAAACCCCTAAATTCCATGGTTAAAAAAAAAAAACGCATATGCAAAAAAACGCATACATGAGCATGCCAGTGCGCACATATGCGCATCCATAGGCTATAATGGCCATTTTTAGCGCAAAACATGCGCATATGTGCGCATGCGCTTTTTTGCAGGGCCAAAAAATGCAACATGCTGCGTCTGGAAAATACCAACGCACACCCCAAAAAAACGCAGCGCATGAAAATCGCATACATGCGCTTACCAGCGCGCAGGTATGCGCACCCATGTTAAATATAGGGGAAAAAACGCATGCGCAGGCATGCGTTTTTTTCCAGCGCTAAAAAACGCAAATGTGAAACCAGCCTAAGACATACTTTTCCCCCAAAAAATTGGGAGGAAATTGGGGGGTGCGTCTTAAAGTCTGTATGCAGGCTTACCAGGGGTTGCAGCAGTGGTGTAGCAGCGTCCCTTCCTCAAGGAATTGGAGGCGGTAGAAGTGTGGCGATGCTGAAGCTTGGTGTCAGAAGTGAGCAGAGTGGAGTCCATCACTGCTTTCCCTGTAGCCATCTTCCTGAAGCAGTAGGCCACCTGAGGTGGCACGTGCGCGGATTGAGATCTCGGCTGGGTCTCTCGCGCTCCATTTCCCTGAGGCTGTGGGCTTCAGGAAAATGGCCGCCGGAGGATGCGCATGCTCAGGTTGAGATCTAAGTGGCCCTCTGCTTCAGGAAAATGGCCACCGGTAGCCACGAGTGCACAGATTAAAATCTCAGCAGTCCTCAGTTTCAGGAAAATGGCTGCAGAGAATCTAATGCACTCGGCTCTGCTTACCTTGTACATCGGCCACAGCATCGCCACATTTTTTGCCGCTGGCTCCCTGAGGAAGGGACCTTTCTCCATGCAATGCACTCTGCTCTGCCTTACTGCCAACAACGGACCCGCAGCATCGCACCACTGGGATACCCTGGGACTGCAGCATTGCCCCACTTCTGCCGCCGGCCTCCTGAGGAAGGGACCATGCCTCCTGTGACCCTGCTCTACTGCCGCCAGCCCTCAGGTAAGATATCTTAAATTCAGAAGTTAACCCCTATCTTATAAAAATCTTTTTTTTTTGCTATTTTCAACCCCAAAATTTTGGGTGCGTCTTATGGTCGGGTGCGTCTTATAGTCCGAAAACATGGTAACCCCTACAATGAACGTCATTTAAAAAATGTGGCAAAGAACTATGCTTTTTCATCATATCGCCAGAAAAAAGTGGAATAAAATGTGATTAAAAAAGAGAAATGTAAATAAAAATGGTGCAGCTGAAAAAGTCATCTTGTCCCGCAAAAAGCAAGCCAATAAACAGCTCGGTCAGTGGAAAAATAAAAAAGCTGTATTTCTCAGAATACAGTGATACAAAAACAATATTTTTTCTATGAAATTGTGTTAGAATATATTTGTGAAACAACTCCATTCCTGTCTATGAGTGTTCAGTTGCTAGATTTGTATGCCGTTTATAAAGTTAAAATTAAAAAAACTCCCAGAGGCTCACACGGGGAGAGCATGTGATTGTATTTCCTGCTTTTCCTGTGTCTGTGTATGAGAGAAGTAGCCTGCTGTAGATGATGCACAGATAGAGACGCATAAATAATTTATTCCTTAACTATTATGCTTATCATACTGTACATTGTTCCTGTTTGATCCTGAATAAAGAAGTTCTGTTGTCTCATGCTTGGAGAGTATCGTGAATAATCTGCTGCCAACAAGCTACTGGCCCAGAGTGACACAGAACCCCAGAATAGCACAGCAACAGAAGCCCAGAGCAAAAGCAGCACAGAGCAACAGAAAAGATATCCACTCGCAGCAATCCTGTCAAGTTCTCAGCGCCAAGCCTCAGTAACCAGAACTACCAGTCCTGGAAATTCAAGGTGAAGATGCTGCTCATAAGAAAAGGTATGTGGAAATATACTCTGGAACAAGTGCCTCATCCATTACAAGATGATTGGCTAGAGAAGGATCAGAAAGCACAAAGCACAATCTCCCTCAGTGTAGATGATAATCAAATTGTGCATATATGCAAGCGTGCAGCTGCAAAGGAGATGTGGGATGAGTTACAAAAAGTGCATGAAAGCTCAAATCTCAGCAATAAGCTTTATCTCATGAGAAACCTGTATCAGTCTAAGCTAAGTGATGGACAGAATATGCAGGACTATATAAGAAACACCCTAGAGATTGTGGAGCGTCTCAGGGGTATTGGAGAAGAAACTAAAGATTTTCATGTTGCTGCACTTCTATTAAGTGGTCTTCCAGAAAGTTATGACACACTTGTGACTGCACTAGATGCATGGCCAGATGATGAGCTGACACTAGAGTATGTTAAAGGTAAACTTGTGGATGAATTCAAGAGAAAAACGCAGCATGTAAGCAGCAGTGATGAATCCACAGCAGAAACAGCATTGAAGACACAGAATTTCCCTAAATATAAAGGCAATCTAATAGAAACTCGTGAATGTTTTGTCTGTAAAAGCCTGGCCACCTTAAAGCAGACTGCAGAATTTGGAAAGCAAGAATGAGTCATCTTAAAAAGCAGAACAGTCAAAAAAGGGGTAAAACAGCTGTAAAGGAAGATTCTGCATGTGTTGAAGCTGCATTTAATGCCAGTACAGGCCCATCTGCAAAGCATATATAATGTATAGATTCTGGTGCAAGCAGCCATATGGCAAATAACAAGGATTTCTTCACTGACCTTAATGAAAGCAAGTTAGAAAAGGCCATCTTTGCTAATGGTCACTATATGACTTCAGAAGGAGTAGGAGACTGCTACCTCCACTGTCCAGTTTCCTCAGCACAAAGCAGAAAGATCCCAGTAAAGGATGTGTTCTATGTTCCCAGCCTTGAAAACAAACTTCTGTCAGTAAAGAAGCTCACGCAAAAAGGGAATGTAGTTACTTTTAAGAATAACAGCTGCATCATCTCAAAGAAAGGTCACACTCTTGCAGAAGGAAAAATCCAAGATGAACTTTATCAGCTAAAGTGCAAAGAAAGAGTGTACAGTACTAGACAAGATCTACTTAAGAACTGTATCCATGTATGGCACAACGTCTTGGGCACAGAGACCCAGAAGCAGTAAGGAAGCTAGCTAAATGTGCAAATGGTATTGATATCAACCAGTGTAGTCAAATGATGATGTGCAGTAGCTATCTTAAAGGGAAAATGTCCAGAAAATCCTTTCCTAAAATAAGCACCACTAGATCTGCACAGCCACTGGATCTGATACCTACAAATGTATGTGGTCCAATGAGTGTTCAAACTCCTAACAAGAAGAGATATTTTCTCACATTTATTGAAGACTATTCCAGATATACAGTCGCTGCTTCACAGTAAGAATGAAGTTCCACAGAAACTTGAAGAATATCTTGCTGCAGTGTTTAACAAATTTGGAAGAATGCCAAAAGCCCTGCATGCAGATAATGGAACTGAATATATAAGTGGTAAGGTGCAAACCATTTTGAAAAAGGATGGAATCATGTTGCAGACTACCTTCCATACAACCCAGAACAAAATGGCATTGCAGAGAGAAAGAACCGTACTCTCTGTGAAAGTGGAAGAAGTATGTTGTTTGATGCAAATCTACCTACAACATATTGGAGAGAAGCCATCATGACAGCTTGTTATCTTCAAAACAGAGTGCCACAAATAAAACTCCATGTGATCTAAGGAACTGCGAGAAGCCTAACCTGAAGCACCTCAGGATATTTGGAAACAAAACGTTTATGTATGTTCCCAAAGAAAAACATTCCAAGTGGGAATCACACGCAAAGCAAGGAGTCCTGGTGGGCTATAGTGAAACTCAGAAGGGATTCAGAATCCTGCACCCAGAGACCAACACAGTAACAATCAGCAGAGATGTAGTAATTGATGAAAACTCTGTATCGCTCAAATTCCATGAAGTTACCCCAATTATTCAACCGAAGTTATTTTTTTTTTTTTAATTCTGTGGAAGCTTGGTTGAAAAGCAATGCCTGACTTTCATTTGTTCATTTTCATAGATTTTTGATTTATTACTACTTTTGTTAGATTAAAGTTATTTCTGTGACCATTGTGGGTTTCTCTGTCATTAAACGAGGGGTACCAACAATTTTGACCACATGTGTATAACATATAGCAGAGGCAATGGCAACCTTAGCAATTTGCTAGGGAGAGCTATGATTGTTTGTTAGATCACTATATGAAACACAAATCGAATGGGGGAATATGGCTTTTTGCAAGTACAAATGTCCTCATGTTTAATCAAGATCGACTTTCCTTAAAGCACTACCCCATCATTTTTTTATTGTACCGCTGGACTTGTGCTTTAAATTTAATTCCCCTGCCCGCTTATAGTCATCTGCCTCCTTCATTATTTTCCAGTCACTCCCTTCAGTCTCTGGCGAAAAGTGACCTGTGGGCAACTCCAGTGTTTCATGGAGTTGCGTGGATGTCTCCTTTCAATACAAATCTATGAAAGCCTTATTCTAACCTTGTTCTCATAATCTTGTATTGAGAGCTTGTGATGTAGCTTTTGACTTTCTGCCAGTCAGAAGCTGTGCTCACAAGATAGTGCCGCTGGATCAAAACGGTGCAAAAAAACGGTTAAAACGCCGGAGGGTGAGTATATGAATGGGGCAAAGGACTTACATTTAAAGCACCATTCCAGCGCTGAACCCCCCATCCTCGCTGGAGTGGTGCTTTAAAAAAGAAAAAGCATTTGTTGCTTTCAGACCATTTTTGGGATGTGTGAACATGGTCGATGATATTCTGATATCACTCGAGTATCTGGGTGCCTGGATATGCTTGGCACTCAGCGAACATTGGTCAGTGCTCATTTTCAAACCCAAATCCCCACTCCTACATTTTTGGCTCCTTTTACATAGCCAATAAACATGCCATGATTGCCTGCGCATCACTGTAATGCTGTAGCCTCCTTGATAGTGGCATTACTGTGATTGGCTGGGTTATAATAGGACAGGTGCCACCAGGCTCCGCACACTGACATCATTTCACAGGTCTGTGACAGTTGTTATTGGAGGGAGAGAGTGCTTGTTCAGGCGTATGTGTGTGCACAGTTTAACAAATCAGAGTCCTGTAGTGTTGATACTGCTGCTTAAGCTGAACCATCATACTAACAGGTCTTGTAAGACCTAATTTTGTGTTTTGCTATTTGTATCAGATACAATCTGTATTTAGCCTAGGGAGGGAGAGAGAGTGGCAAGAGCTGGTAGAATGGCTGAATACAGTCTCTAGGCAGGGAACATGGCTTTGCAGTCCGTTGCTAAATATATAGTTTTACGCTCACACTTGGACTGTTTAGTGTGAGCATAAATCGTGGTCCCACTGAGCTGTGGACCAAGCAGAACCTGGGGGGCATGATTAAGGGCCTCCACAAGACTGACCCCAGATGCATAGGAATTGATGGTACCGCGATCCGAGGAGAACCTGGGGAGGCGTGACCAGGTGCTACACCAGGACTGAGCGCGGTCACATGACCGCAGAACCCACAATGAGATATCAAGGTGCTAGCTGTCATGACTGCTATTTAGGGAGGCAGGTGTCAGTTCAGACTGGAGGGAAAGTAACAGTTTCAGAAACAACTGGGTCGCTGGCAGGTACAACTGGAGTACAGGAACAGGTAGGACCTGGTTCAGACTGAACGAGCAAGGAACTGCAGATGCAGACAAGCAGGAAACCGCAGATGTGGACAGGCAAGGAACTGCAGATGCGGTTAGTCAGGGAACCACAGATGCGGACAGGCATGGAACAGATGCTGCAGGATTTAGAGATAGGTATAAGCTCAGACACTGCAGGTTTTAGGGATAGGAGTAAGTTCATACACTGCAGGTTTTAGGGATAGGTACAGGTTCAGACACCGCAGGTTTTAGAGATAGGAACAGATATAGACACAGCAGGTTTACGGAAAGATCTAGACTAAAGGCCCTTTTACATTTAGCGATGCACCAGCGATCCGACCAGCGATCCCACCCGGTCAGGATCGCTGGTGCATCGCTAAATGATCGCTAGTGAGCTTTCATACAGAAAGACCTCACAGCGATGCAGCAGCGACGCAGCGCACGATACTTACCATTCACACACAGCGATCCTGCGTCCTCCCGCCCGCGTCCAGCGTCGCTCGTCGTCACAGCAGGAAGTCTCAGCAGGAAGCGCCCGACGAGAAATGGAGCCGGGCATTCTCGCGCGATCAGCGATGGACAGTGGGGGAGCCGGTCGTTGGTAAGTATCACACATAGCGATATCGCTAGCAATATCGCTATAACGTCACAAAACCAGTGACGTTTTAGCGATATTGCTAGCGATATCGCTTAGTGTAAAACCCCCTTAAGATACAACAAGATCCAGGGTTTGGTGCTAACTCAGACAAGGACAGACACAGGTACAGGTTCAGGGTTCAGGCCTGGGTATTCAGCCCCCAGGGTGGCAGAAACTGAGAGACCTTGGGATGAGCCCAATTGTTGATTCCAATATTTTGCCTGGATAGCCACCTTTTGGCTACTGAATGGATGGATTTTCATTTTGTACTTTTCCAACTTTCTTGGCACTCACATGAGGCAGTTTAGCAATATTCTTGGCCGAGACTACTATCGATGAGTTAAATGATGCTGTTACTCCGTTCTTGGAAAATCATGTTCAAGGCCGCTCCTCGATTCAAACCAATGACCTTTCACATGAGAATCAACCTAACAATACACTGTGCTATTAGGGAATTTGAGAACAGATTGGATATTGTAGTATTCAGTAAAAAAAATATTTTTCTGTCACCAGGAGCAAAACAGTATCAATGAAGTGACATGACAAGAATCTGCATAACTAATCATATGCTAAATAGTTGCAAGTCAACTTTATGTATGAGATAGTAAGGATGATTGTCTATAAAATGAGGGTAATAGATATGGAGCTTGAAAGTCAAAAGTTCAAAGCATTGCTACCTTTTTGCGCTTCACTGTAAGACTCCAAAAAAGAGTTTAAAAATAAATTTGTCTGGATTTAATTAGTCATCCAAACAGTATTAGATGCCTTCTGTTAAATTTTAGTGATATATAAGGCTTCAAAAAAGCATTTAAAAATTTGTCTGGATTCAATTAGTCATCTATATAGTATTTGATGTTTTTTGTGACATTTTAGTGGTCTATAAGACTCAAAAAAGTGAATAAAAATTTGTCTGGATTCAATTAGTCATCCATATAGTATTTGGTACCTTCTTTGACCTTACGATGGTATGTAAGACTCAAGAAAAGCAAAAAAAGAAATTCTGGATTCAATTAGTCATTCATATAGTATTAGAAGCTTTCTGTTAAATTTCGGTGGTATTTAGGACTCCAAAAAAGCGTTTAAAAATGTGTCTGGATTCAATTAGTCACCCATACAGTATTAGGTGATTTCTGTAAAATTTCAGTTAGATATGACTCCAAGAAAGAGTTTAAAAATTTGTCTGGATTCAATTATTCATCCATACAGTATTAGGTGCTTCCTGTGAAATTTTGGTGGTATATTACATGCCATAAAAATGTTGAAAGATTTGTCTGAATTCAGCTAGACATCCATATAATATTTGGCACTTTCTGTGACATTTCGGTAGTATGTAAGAAACCAAAAAAGATTTGAAAAATGTGGATTCAATTAGTCATCTATACAGTATTTGATTATTTCTGTGAAATTTCAGTGGTATATAAGACTCCAATAAAGCATTGAAAAATTTGTTTGGATTCAGTTAGTCATCCATGAGGTATTAGGTGATTTCTATAAAAAATTTGGTTAGATATAAGGCTCCAAGATAGTGTTTAAAATATTTTATGCATTCAATTAGTCATTTATACAGTATTATGTGCAACATTTTGGCATTATATTACCCTTCCATAGAGTATTACATGCTTTCTTCTATATTTCTGTGGTATATAAAACTCAAAAAAACATTGAAAAGTTTGTCTGGATTCAATAAGTCATCCATACAGTAATAGGTGCTTTCTGTTAAATTTCAGTGGCATATAAGACTCAAAAAAAGTGTTTACAAATTTTTCTGGATTCATTAAGTAATTCATACATTATTAGAAGCTTTCTGTTAAATTTCAATGGTATTTAAGACTCTAAAAAGCGTTTAAAAATTTGTTGGATTCAATTAGTCATCCATGCAGTATTGGGTGCTTTCTGTGACATTTTGATATTATATTACCCTTCCATAGAGTATTATGTGCTTTCTGCTACATTTATGTGGTATATAAATCTAAAAAAAGCATTGAAAATGTTTTTGGTATTCAATTATTCATTCATAGATTGTTAAGTGCTCTGGGGTACATTTCTGTGGTATATAGCACTCCAACAAAGTGTTCAAAAATTTCTCTGAATTGAATTAGTAATCCATACAGGGTAACGTGCTTAGTGAGTTACAAGGCGACAAATTAGGCAGAATCACACAAGACTCGCCAGGGGGCAACCATAGGAATATCGGAGCCAGAACAAACTTGCACTACAGTGGAGGTGGCAGTACAACCAAGGTCCAAACCCAGTCTACAGCCTTCATGGCTGGGGTTCTTGTGAACTACAGATGAGAGAGCCTGGATTCAGCAATTAGAGAGTGGTCTGCAAGGCCTAGGCTGGTTGGAAGAGAAAAGGAGGTGAGCCAGTACAAGGGCTGGAGAATTGCTAGCAGGTCCGATAGCCGCAAAGTACGGACAGATGGGGGCATTGTTGCATACGACAGGCAGCGCAGAATGGGGTCCATATTAGAGCACATCTCATTCAACCAGAGGGCAGTAGAGATGGAACACTTGCCTCAAAGGCTGCAAGAGCTGATGACTGTGACCAAGGTGACATTACTCAAAATGGAGGGTCAACATTGCTAGTATGTAGTTGGTGTGATCCAAGAAGGAAGGGAGCAGGGTGAACCCTTCTTGGGAAATGAATGGGCTTGGGGGAGGCTCCTCAAGGCAGGATTAGACAGGGCTACCACCCCTGCAGATCGTACTGTTCTTGGGCTTCCCCACCTCCTATGCTCAAGCAGGCAATGGTGCAGGTTAAAGCGGGGGCTGTCACCCATTTTTACATGTTGAAGGCTCCTGCACCACCTGAAGCCAAGGCACCTGGGAATCGTGCTCCAGGAAGCAGGTGGAGGCAGTCCCCTTAAACTCCTGATAAAGAAGAAGACAAAGCGGACACCTAAAGAGAATTACTGTTTTATCCTCCTTATAATTTTTTTGTGGCTTTGCACTTTATGCAAAGAGTTTATGCGTGTAGGAGTACATCAGCTACACTTTCAAAATGTTTACATTTATATTTCTGGATTCAATTAGTCATCCAAATAGTTTAACTTGCTTTGTGTAAAATTATAATGGGTTAAAAATTTTAAAAAACGCTTGTCCTTGTGCAGTTCACAGAATATTTTTGTTCCAAAAATTGACTATTGTCATATATGCTATAGAATCTACTTTGTGTGCAATTTCATTGGTTTGAAATAAAACCAAAAATTGTCCTGCTGCAGGTGTAGAAATGTGGTTGTTTCAAAATTTACTATTGTCACATATACACTAAAATTTGGTTTGTGTTAAATTTCATTAGTTTGAAATAAAAAACTAAATTGGCCTGCTTCATGTGTAGAAATGTGGTTCATCAAAAATTTTATCATATATATAGTCTAAAATTTGGTTTGTGTGAAATTTTGCTGGTTTTAAACAAAAAATTGTCTTGCTATAGGTGTACAAAATTGGTACCTTGGTACTCATTCCCCAGCTGTCACTATTTCTCCAGTTGTGGTGTCTCCACCTTGTACCAGAACATGTCCAGAAACAGCACCTGTGCCATTACCAACGTGGTTAATGGAAATGTCCACTTAATGACCGACATGTGGATAAGCACATAAGATGCTAAATTTCCCTGACGGCACACTGGGTGAACACTGTGGAGGGCAAAGCCAAGTCCCACCCTGGCACGGCACATTAGCTACCGATGCCAATGATTGCTGGCCTTACTTCTATCAGGATTTCCTCCACCTCCTAAACCTGTTCCTGCACCCCTTCCTGCTTCTCCTTATCCTCCATCTTCAAATTGCTATCTCAGAAATCGTTGTCCACATCAGCCGGAAGTTAGATGCTCTGCAGCACAGCCTCAGCGAAGCGTCAACAAAGTCTGCTGAAGCTAATTTGTCTAGGAGACAAGTCACACACTACGGCAGAGTTATTGAAAGGACTAACAAACAAGACAGGTCTGTGGCTTTTGCCGATGAACCTACAACTAGACATTGTTGTGTGTGACAATGGGTGCAATCTGGTGGCGGCTATGAAGCTTGGCAAGCTCACACTCGTACAGTACATGCTTGGCCCATGTGCTCAATTTGGTAGTTCAGTGGTTTCTGAAAACCTACAAAGAGTTGCCAGAGCTTCTGGTTAAGGCACACCTCATCAGTGCCCATTTCCACAAGTCAGCTACAGAATTCAACACTGCACATGCTGGCTAGGCTTTATGAGCAGCAGAGGCCAGTTGTGGAATACCAGCTCTAACTAGACTGTCAGTATTTTGCTCAGACTCTACACATAACAACTGAAGAGTGGGCATGGATGGCTGACATTTGTGCCGTTCTCCAAGACTTTGAGGACTCCACAAAGATGTTAAGCGGCAATGACGAAATCCTCAGCGCAAAGATCCTGCTTCTGTACCTACTTAAACAGTCACTGCTGGCAACTAAACACTAAACTTTGCATGAGGACCAGGTGGAGAAGGAGAAACACATGGGAGATACTACACAGGGAGATAGTACGCAGCCATGTCTCATGCCAAGCGCAGATTGGGTAAAAATAAGGAAGAAGTGGAGGCTGAGGAAGAGGTTGAGGAACAGGAGCTGGCTGATAGCGCAAAAGAGGCTCGTACCCACACAAACTTGGTCCCGCCTCTCCTACATGGGTGGACTGAGAAGGGGAATGAGGAAAGAGAGAGGGAGGAGGATATTGAGACTAGTTATCACGGTGGAGACTGAAGTTTTGGCTATAGGGACCTTGGCACATATGGCAGACTTTATGTACCACTGCTAGTGTTGAGCGATACCATCCGATGGATTGGATCGGCCGATACCCAAAAAGTATCGGGTATCGCCGATTCCGATCCCTGAAGTCCCATTCAAGTCAATGGGACTGAAATATCGGAATTAAAAAAAACCCTTTCTTTCCTTGTAGGTTAATTCTACATGAAGAAAAACTACTAAGAATAATGTAGAATGTATTGGGGGGAGGTGGAGGAGACATTAAAGGCATAGAGGTTTAGCCCAATCAAATGGAATAGCAGGAATAAATTTTTTTTTTAAGACGTTCAGAGTTACAAAGATATTGACTATGTTAACCTCTTTTATATTTTAACAAAAATTCTTAATAAATATAATTCTGGATTAATTATTCAACGGCTCATATACAAAAAAATCAATCCTTAAAAGATACTTTATTGACCAATCATTAAAAAGTTTTCAAAACCTCAAAAAACAGGCAAACAAAAATAGGCTTATTGCTGATTTTCAAAATCCAGCCACAAACACTAGAGAGTCGTTCCAATGTCAGGTAGAGGGTCACAAACCTATTTGTCCCTATAGGGCCCTATATCTCTCTCCTACCTGACAGCGGAGGTTGGCACCCTCTTGATACGCAAATGGCGCCCCCCCTCCTCGGCGGCTCTCCCTAATCACCCTGTTGACTCCTATCTAAATAACATCAGCTTGGAGTACAACAGATGGCCGGGGACAAAAATATAATAGATAATAACCCCATGCCACAAACCACCCATACAAAAATGTAAGGAATAGTAACTGGAAAAAACTCTAATTTTTGGCAGATTTGTAAACATTTGCTTTGGGAGGAAAAGGGGTCTAAATAACCCTATTTAGGTGTCTCCCTGCCTGACAGCGGAGCTTTTACACCCTACGTTACTCTGGTGCCCCCGCTCCACGTGGGCTGACCCTTACTGACCCCTACACTTCTCACCCAGAAAGAGGAAAGAGGGTGTCAGAACATATGGCCAAGGGAGACAGGGGTAATAACTTAGAATTATCCCTGAAAAAATCCCCCCCAAAGACAAAAAATGTTTTAATAATAATGAAAAAATGTATCTGCAAACCGATGTATACAGTTTTTGCACTGTCCCAAAAAAAAAAAAAAAAAAAAGTCAGCAAATTAACAAATATGCAAGAACTTAGCTCATGGCCACTGAAAAATCACCTCAATATATATAGTAGGCGGGGTGATAGTACTTTAATAAAGGCAGTTTCAAATAAAGGGGGTAAGGTATCAATCAAAACAGATATACAACCATCTGAGTATTCTTAAACAGCATTAATAAACATTTCTCAAATCACCAACCGCTGCTATTACCTCTAATCCCCCATATTTTCATATTGCTTCATGCCCAAAAACAATAAGCCATTGATCACCCGGCTCAAATTGCACTATCCCCAAGTATTAAATCAACAAAATTGACAAATATGTAAGAACTTAGCTCATGGCCAATGAAAAATCGCCTCGACGCGTTTCCCTCCCGTAAAAGGAGTTCATCAGGAGGCCCATGATGTATTATGAATGCTCCCTCCGAGCATCAGATGTCATGCCTGGTTGCAGGTTTTTTTGTTTTTTTTTGGGACAGTGCAATTTTGAGCCTGAGCGATCAATGGCTCATTGTTTTGGGCATGATGCAATATGAAAAATGTGTTGTTGGGGATTAGAGGCAATAGCAGCGTTCTGTGATGTGAGAAATGTACATTAATGCTGCTTAAGAACATTTAAATTATTGTGTATCTGTTCTGATTGATATCTTACCCCCTTTACTTGCAACTGCCTTTGCTAATGCACTATACACTGTATACATCGGTTTGCAGATACATTTTTTTCATTATTATTAAAACATGTTTTGTCTTTGAGGGGGATTTTTTCAGGGATAATTCTAAGTTATTACCCCTGTCTCCCTTGGCCATATGTTCTGACACCCTCTTTCCTGGGTGAGAAGTGTAGGGGTCAGTAAGGGTCAGCCCACGTGGAGCGGGGGCACCAGAGTAACGTAGAGTGTAAAAGCTCCGCTGTCAGGCAGGGAGACACCTAAATAGGGTTATTTAGACCCCTTTTCCTCCCAAAGCAAATGTTTACAAATCTGCCAAAAATTAGAGTTTTTTCCAGTTACTATTCCTTACATTTTTGTCTGGGTGGTTTGTGGCATGGGGTTATTATCTATTATATTTTTGTCCCCGGCCATCTGTTGTACTCCATGCTGATGTTATTTAGATAGGAGTCAACAGGGTGATTAGGGAGAGCCGCCGAGGAGCAGGGGCGCCATTTGCGTATCAAGAGGGTGCCAACCTCCGCTGTCAGGTAGGAGAGAGATATAGGGCCCTATAGGGACAAATAGGTTTGTGACCCTCTACCTGACATTGGAACGACTCTCTAGTGTTTGTGGCTGGATTTTGAAAATCAGCAATAAGCCTATTTTTGTTTGCCTGTTTTTTGAAGTTTTGAAAACTTTTTAATGATTGGTCAATAAAAGTATCTTTTAAGGATTGATCTCTTTTATATTTTGTCAGATATGTATGTTTCACTACTTTCATGCTCTTCACCTTCTTTTTTACTTCTTCCATACTTTCTCTCCTTCATCATCCTCAGCAGCAGCATCTTTTTCATCAACTTCTTCTTCACCTTATTCATCTTCTTCTTCACCTTCTTCCTACTATTCTTTTTTCTTACATTCTTCATATTCTTCTTATTTAACTATTATTTTTCTTCATATTCTACTTCTTCATCCTCTTCCTATTCTTCTTCTTCATCATATTCTTATTTGTGACAGTCATTCCTGTAGTTGTTATCTATAGAAGTTTGAAGATTACACCTTCCATTCTGCGTGTCACAAAAGATTTACAACAGGATTTGTCTGCGTTCAGTTTGGCCAGCAGCAGCAGCAGGCATTTTCCAGGGGCACCACGAGGAGGAACGGACTCACTCCCATATACTGCTTAGTCTTCTTCTGTTTATAATTTAGATATCATTTGCTCTGATTTTCAGTCTTATGCTTAATGTTCTTCTGCTTTTGGTTTTTCTGCTTCTTGTTCTTCTGTCTCTTGTTGTTCTGCATCGTGGTGGTTGTCTTCATGTTCTTTGTCCTCTTGGTCATCTTCTTCAGGGTCATCTTTTTGGTCTTCTTCGGTGTGGTCTTCAGGGTCGTCGTCAGGGAGATCCAGAGTGAGAACCAAAAACCATTTCCACAAGCTCGAACTTGGAAAAGTAGCAGAAGGTACAAGAAGGCTGAGGAACTGCTGAGAACCAGCTGACGGTACTGGAATCCGGATTGTTAGCAGAAGGAACAAGAGCAAATGGAACTAGCGAGCTGAACCCAGGCTGGGCAGGAGGGAGTACCCGTGCCAAAGACACTGCCGAGAACCAGCTGACGATGCTGGAACCCGGATGGGTAACAGAAGCTGCAAGAGCAAATGGAACTAGCGAGGACCAGCTGATGGTGCTGGAACCTGGAGGGGCAGCAGAAGGAACAAGAGCCAATGGCACAACCGTGGACCAGCTGACGGTGTTGGAACACAGTTACTAAGCAGGAGGTACCTGTGCTACAAAGCGCTACCAAGGACCAGCAGACGTTGCTGGAACTCGGATACCGAGAAGGAGGCACCTAGGCCAAAGGCACTGCCGAGAACCAGCTGACGGTGCTGGAACCCGGATGGGTAGCAGAAGCTACAAGAGTCAATGGAACTACCGAGAACCAGCTGACGGTGCTGGAACCCGGTAGCAGAAGGTACCCATGATAAACAAAGTTGCAAGGCCGCAAGCCGGCCGCAGTTGCCGAAACCCACAGTCCTACAGGGGGTGCTTGTCCTATTGGCACTACGGAACCAGCCTTTATTACCAGAACCAGCAGGCCACATAGGAATCACCTAAACTGCAGGCACCATAAGCTCGGCTAACCCGACCGCAACATGTTAGGCGTCGGATTCCTGACACTGCACAGCAGGAATCCAGAGCCAGACATCCAGCGGTCTCCCATTCTCCTCCGACTGCTCCGGGTGTTGCTCAGCAATCACGGCAAGCCAGGCGTACTGCTCAGACTCGCTCTGACAGCCTGGATGTTGCTGCCACCTCTGGTGCAGCAATGGTAGTGCAACCTGCTCTGCATGGAACCGCTCCAGAGGCTAAGTCTTCATGCCATGCTACTGGGCATGCCCGCAAGGTGACCTCTCACTGGAGAGCAGGGGTCACATGTTCAGGTCCTGAGTCGGATCTGATTGGTCCTTTCCAGGGTACTGGAAGGTCCCGGAAGCGCATGGCTATAAAAAGCCTGCATGGCGGCTCGGCCATGCGCTAGTGTAGCATATTATGCTGTGTATGTATGGTGATGGATGCATGGGCTGGTGACTGACTTATTATGAAACCCCTTCCCTTGGATACTACGAATGGTGACTGTGTGTTGGGTTAGTCAGCTCCAGATTGTGGCAAGCTACACGCCACTGTGCTTTCCACGCCTACACTAGCGTCCGTCGGTGCCTGGTTTTCGGCGCCGACACTTGCAGCTATAGTTGCCGCAGCGCTGCATTAACAGCAGCTATTGGTGTTCGTGGCTGTGACGCCACACGCCGGCTCCTGTGACGTTAACAGGGCCAGCATCTTTACATTTATTTCTGCCAAGCGACTCTGTGTCTGAACAGAGCCGCTCCTAGCGTTCGGGTGATGGTAACCCGTGCGCACTACTTCACCTTCTGGTGCATCTGCCATTACCCAGCAGCGGTCTTACCATCTACTGCACGGTGGACCCCGGGCGACGAACGCACCTCCTATTATTTTATATCTGGTGCGTTCTGCCGACCATAACACACGACATGACAACGTATTGGTGGCAAAGTGATGTTGACACTACCCGGAAACAGCAGGCGTGCTGAACCCAGGCTGGGCAGGAGGGAGTACCCGTGCCAAAGACACTGCCGAGAACCAGCTGATGATGCTGGAACCCGGATGGGTAACAGAAGCTGCAAGAGCAAATGGAACTAGCGAGGACCAGCTGATGGTGCTGGAACCCGGAGGGGCAGCAGAAGGAACAAGAGCCAATGGCACAACCATGGACCAGCTGACAGTGCTGGAACACGGTTACTAAGCAGGAGGTACCTGTGCTACAAAGCACTACCAAGGACCAGCAGACGTTGCTGGAACTCGGATACCGAGAAGGATGCACCCAAGCTAAAAGGCACTGCCGAGAACCAGCTGACGGTGCTGGGACCCGGATGGGTAGCAGAAGCTACAAGAGTCAATGGAACTACCGAGAACCAGCTGACGGTGCTGGAACCCAGAGGGGCAGCAGAAGGAGCAAGAGCCAATGGCACAACCGTGGACCAGCTGACGATGCTGGAACACGGTTACTAAGCAGGAGGTACCTGTGCTACAAAGCACTACCAAGGACCAGCAGACGTTGCTGGAACTCGGATACCGAGAAGGAGGCACCTAGGCCAAAGGCACTGCCGAGAACCAGCTGACAATGCTGGAACCCGGATGGGTAGCAGAAGCTACAAGAGTCAATGGAACTACCGAGAACCAGCTGATGGTGCTGGAACCCGGAGGGGCAGCAGAAGGAACAAGAGCCAATGGCACAACCGTGGACCAGCTGACGATGCTGGAACATGGTTACTAAGCAGGAGGTACCTGTGCTACAAAGCACTACCAAGGACCAGCAGACATTGCTGGAACTCGGATACCGAGAAGGAGGCACCTAGGCCAAAGGCACTGCCGAGAACCAGCTGACAATGCTGGAACCTGGATGGGTAGCAGAAGCTGCAAGAGCAAATGGAACTAGCAAGGACCAGCTGACGGTGCTGGAACCAGGAGGGGCAGCAGAAGGAACAAGAGCCAATGGTACAACCGTGGATCAGCTGACGGTGCTGGAACACGGTTACTAAGCAGGAGGTACCTGTGCTACAAAGCACTACCAAGGACCAGCAGACGTTGCTGGAACTCGGATACCGAGAAGGAGGCACCTAGGCCAAAGGCACTGCCGAGAACCAGCTGACAATGCTGGAACCCGGATGGGTAGCAGAAGCTACAAGAGTCAATGGAACTACCGAGAACCAGCTGATGGTGCTGGAACCCGGAGGGGCAGCAGAAGGAACAAGAGCCAATGGCACAACTGTGGAACAGCTGACGGTGCTGGAACACGGTTACTAAGCAGGAGATACCTGTGCTACAAAGCACTACCAAGGACCAGCAGACATTGCTGGAACTCAAATACCGAGAAGGCGGCACCTAGGCCAAAGGCACTGCCGAGAACCAGTTGACGGTGCTGGAACCCGGATGGGTAGCAGAATGTTATGAATGAGTCACCGGAGGAGGAAAAAACAAAAATGCAAGCTAAGTCCAGAAAACCGGAGAGGTTGGTAGCTAGCGGATTGCAGACCCCTGATCCTATTCACAACAACTAACAGTAGCCGTGGAGCGTTCCTACGGTGGTCCTATACGCCTCTTCACAGCCGGAGAACTAAATAAGCATAAAGAAAGAAAGGGGAAATCTAAACTGCCCCAGAGCAGACTCCAAAGCAATAGACAGCCCCCAACATGTATTGTCGGTGAAAACAGATGAAAACACAAACACAGACAGAAAGACAGGCAGAGCAAGCGATGGGGCCCAACTAACTAGATAGCAAAGGACAGAAAAGATGCTGGCTGCAATCAGCAAAAACCCTACCAAAAATGTCCCAACCGTCTGATAGGAAAAACGGCCCTGAAGTCACTAGACTTCAAAATCCCTATATCAGCACTCCGATATATTCTGAAGACGGAGCAAAAGAGATTTAACCGATCAGGGACAAAAAATGGAAATTCAGCAGAGCCCCAGTCAGGGCTGGCAGAACACAAAACTAAGCAAATTAGACAAAATCTCATGGAACAATAACAGAGCAAAACTTAGCTTTAGAAGACAGGAACTGAACTGGAGGCCAGAGCTCAGAGCAGAGAAATCACCAGCAACCCTACAGGGCGTCGGCTGCCTTATATCCACTCAGAGATTCCGGATGTCCAATCGCAATCCACCTGTTCAGGTGACAGGTTTCTCCCATCCAAATCAGTTTCACCACCTCCTTTCACCAGCAGAGGGAGTTCATCGGACATCAAAGGTGAACGAGAAAATGAGCTCACAACACTGGAGCATGTGTTTCTCTGTGTGCAGACGGCCCTTCCGAGCAACAACTGGCTGTGTTGAATCCCAGGATCAGTCATGGAGCAGGCTGAGGCCTAATTGCAGCAAGTTTTATAGGTGATTTAGTTTGAATGTGGAGGCAGCAGGAGATGTTGCCGTCCACACAGCAGGGGAGCAGCTGGCATTACTGAACCCAACTAACACAGGAGCATGTGTTTCTCTCTGTGCAGATGGCACTTCTGAGCGACAACTGGCTGTGTTGAAGCCCAGGATCAGTCATGGAGCAGGCTGAGGCCTAAATGCAGCAAGTTTTATATAGGTTGTAGACTACTACTGATTGTAACCGTGCTCCACTTTGGCCTCTGCCTCCACTGTCTCTAGTATTTCCCTTGGCCTCCAACCCCGCCAGTTGCTGCTCAGAAGTGGCGTCTGCACAATCCACACTTGTTCCTGTGTTACTGGGGCTCAGTCACGTCAGTTGATCCCCTGATGTGTGTCCGGCAATGTCTCCTGCTCTGTCCACATTCCCATTACTAGTAGTGGGAATGTGGACAGAGCAGGAGACATTGCCGGACACACATCAGGGGATCAACTGACCTGACAGAGCCCCAGTAACACAGGAACAAGTGTGGATTGTGCAGACGCCACTTCTGAGCAGCAACTGGCGGGGTTGGAGGCCAGAGGAAATACTAGAGACAGTGGAGCCAGAGGCCTAAGTGGAGCACGGTTAAAAATCAGTAGTAGATTGAATGTGGAGGCAGCAGGAGACTTTGCCGTCCACACAGCAGGGGAGCAGCTGGCATTACTGAACCCCACTAACACAGGAGCTAGTGTTTTTCTCTGTGCGGATGGCACTTCTGAGCGACAACTGGCTGCGTTGAAGCCCAGGATCAATCATGCGGCAGGCTGAGGCCTACTTGGAGGAAGTAGAAAATCGAATGTAATGTGAATGTGGAGGCAGCAGGAGACTTTGCCGTCCACACAGCAGGGGAGCAGCTGGCGTTACTGAACCCAACTAACACAGGAGCTAGTGTTTTTCTCTGTGTGGACGGCACTTCTGAGCGACAACAGGCTGTGTTGAAGCCCAGGATCAATCATGCGGCAGGCTGAGGCCTACTTGGAGCAAGTAGAAAATCGGATGTAATGTGAATGTGGAGGCAGCAGGAGACTTTGCCGTCCACACAGCAGGGGAGCAGCTGGCGTTACTGAACCCAACTAACACAGGAGCTAGTGTTTTTCTCTGTGTGGACGGCACTTCTGAGCGACAACAGGCTGCGTTGAAGCCCAGGATCAATCATGCGGCAGGCTGAGGCCTACTTGGAGCAAGTAGAAAATCGGATGTTATGTGAATGTGGAGGCAGCAGGAGACTTTGCCGTCCAAACAGCAGGGGAGCAGATGGCGTTACTGAACCCCATTAACACAGGAGCTAGTGTTTTTCTCTGCGCCGGCAGCACTTCTGAGCGACAACTGGCTGCGTTGAAGCCCAGGATCAATCATGCGGCAGGCTGAGGCCTACTTGGAGCAAGTAGAAAATCGGATGTAATGTGAATGTGGAGGCAGCAGGAGACTTTGCCGTCCACACAGCAGGGGAGCAGCTGGCATTACTGAACCCCACTAACACAGGAGCTAGTGTTTTTCTCTGTGCGGACAGCACTTCCGAGCAGCAACTGGCGATGTTGGAGCCCAGGGTCAATCAGGGTGTAGGCTGAGGCCTAATTTCATCAAGTTTAATATCTGTTGAAGAATACTACTGATTTTAAACGTGCTCCAACTAGGCCTCTGGCTCCACTCTGTCTCTAGTATTTCCCCTGGCCTCCAACCCCACCAGTTACTGCTCAGAAGTGGCGTCTGCACAATCAACACTTGTTCCTGTGTTACTGGGGTTCCGTAACGTCAGCTGAACCCCTGATGTGTGTCTGGCAATGTCTCCTGCTCTGTTCACATTCCCACAACTAGTTGTTTTTCGCTGTGCAGACGGCACTTCTGAGCAACAACTGGCTGTGTTGAAGCCCAGGGATTACAGTTCAGGTGGTAGAAACATGAACACAACAGGAGACCTGGATACTGTTGCCAACCAATTATTTATTCTGGAAGAGGACTGGCAAATTCTGGCGAGATCCAGGCCTTGTTCATTTTCAGAAAAGTAAGCCGGCCAACATTATCAGAGGATAGTCGCGTGCGACGGTCTGTTAGTACACCACCTGCGGCACTGAAGACGCGTTCCCATAATACACTGGCAGCAGGGCAAGCCAGCACCTCCAATGCATACTGGCTAAGCTCTGGCCATGTATCCAGCTTAGAGACCCAAAACTTGAAGGGGGAAGAGCTGCCTGGGAGTACACTGACAGGGCAAGACATGTAGTCTGTCACCATCTGACGGAAACGTTGCCTCCTGCTGACTTGAGCCGTCTGTGATGGTGTAGACATTTGTGGCGGGCACACAAAACTTTGCCACATTTGGGCCATACTGGTCTTGCCTTTTGCTGAGGCGCTGCCTCTGCTCCTTCTTTGTGCAGAGCTTCCTCCACTGCCTCGACGCACAGAGCTGCTTTGTAAAGCACTAGCAGCACTGCTCTCGGTTGGAATGGAGAACATGATGGACTGCACCAGTATGTCTTGGTACTCCCGCATTTTACGCTCCCGGGTTCAACAGTGTTATGAGGCTTTGTAAGTTGTCCCGGTAGCGAGGATCTAGGAGGGTGTACACCAAATAATCAGCCGTGTGGAGAATGTGGGCGATGCGGTGGTCGTTTCTCAGGCACTGCAGCATGAAATCAACCATGTGCTCCCAACAGCCCAAGAAACTCTGTCCCCTGCTTGAGGCGTCATCTCTGCCTGCTCTGGATCACCCCACCCTCACTGTACATACTGACTAGAGCATTGTGTACCTCCCTCCTCTGGAGAGATGTCTTCCTCCTCCATTGACTCCTCCTCATCCTCCTCACAAAGTGTCCCCTGCCTAGGCCTTTGTGAGGAACCACGTAGCGCAGACTGTCCAGAAGCAGATGGCATCTGTGACTCCTCATCCTCCACCTCTTCCAAAACCTCATCCCTTAGTGCTTGCAGTGTTTTTTGAAGCAGGCAGATAAGGGGGACAGTCATGCTGACTAGTGCATCATCTGCACTCGCCATCCACGTGGAATCATCGAAGGCACGCAAAACGAGGCAAATGTCCTCCATAGAGGCCGACTCAGTGGTGCTGAAGTGTGACCGGCGCACAGTGCGACTTGTTTGCGCCTGATGCAGCTGGTACGCCATGACTGCTGCCTGCTGCTCACACAACCGCTCCAACATATGTAACGTTGAATTCCATCTGGTGGGTAGGTCACATATGATGCGATGTTCCGGAAGGCGTAATCGGCGCTGCAGAGCTGCAATGCGCGATCTTGCCGTGCTGGAACGCCGCAAGTGAGCGCACTCTATGCGGACCTTGTGCAGCAGTGCATCAAGATCCGGATAGTCCCTCAGAAAGCTCTGCACTACCAAGTTGAGCACATGTGCCAGACATGGGATGTGAGTGAGGTTGCCTAGGCCCAGAGCTGCCACCAGATTTCGGCCATTGTCACACACTACCAAGCCTGACTGGAGATTCGCTATCACAAACCACACGTCGCTCTCCTGCTTGATGGCATTCCAGAGCTCCTGCGTTGTCTGGCTTCGATTCCTCAAAGAAATTAATTTCAGTACAGCCTGTTGACGTTTGGCCATGGCTTTGCTCATATCGGTCGTAACAGGCTCCTGCAGCGCTGATTCTGAGGAACTGGAGTATGAGGAGGAGTCAATGTGTACAGACTGGATTCCTGCAATCCTTTGAGTTGGCAGAACACGTACAGCGCCACTCTCAAGATCTGTGCCCAGCTCCACAACATTGACCCAATGGGCAGTAAGGGAAAGTTATCATCCCTGTCCATGGTTACTCGTCCACACATCGGTGGTCAGGTGGACCTTGCTACTGACGGCGTTTAGTAGCGCATGTTTAATTTTTCCCTCCACATGCTTTTACAGGGCAGGGACGGCCTGCTGAAATAAAAGCGGCTGGGCACGGTGCATTGTGGGACTGCCAAAGCCATGAAGTTGCGGAAGGTGTCAGTCTCCACCAGCCTGAATGAGAGCATTTCAAGGGTCAATAATTTGGCAATACCAGCATTCAGAGCCTGTGCTCGGGGATGGTTTGCCGAGTATGGCCACCTTTCCTCCCATGCCTGTGCTACCGATGGCTGTAGAGTGGCCTGGGAGTGTGAGGATGAACGGGAACGTGGTGCTGTGGGTGGAATGTCACTGGGTCTCTGGACAACAGTGTCAGAGGTTCTTCCATGGCAATCCTGTGAGGAAGCCGAACCAGCTGTGTGTGAGCTAGAGGAAGAAGCTACAACACAAGCTGAAGAGGTGGTAGGTGGTGCTGTAGGTTGGCCTACGTCTTCAGTGTGTCTTTGTAACTCCACCACGTGCTTCGTCCGCACATGTTTCCACATATTTGTGGTATTGAGGTTGCTGACATTTTTCCCTCTTTTGACTTTCTGATGACACAGCTTGCATTTGACAAAGCAAATGTCATCTGCAACTGTGCCAAAAAAGGACCATGCACTGCAAGTCTTGGGAGCGCCCGTTTTGGCTTTTGGAAGAGGACTGCTCGTAACGTGTGCTGAAGTGGAGGCTACAGGCAACCAAGTCTGCCCCCTCCCTCTCCCTCCTGTTTTGGCTGTTCGGGGAATCTCTTCCTCAGAGCTGCTCCCACCACCTTCCTGTTTCTCACGCCATGAGGGGTCAAGGACCTCATCATCTACACTCCCCTCTTCAAACACCTGCTTCTCCTGGGTTGTCTCACCAGCACAGTACGCACCAGAAAGTGGCACCTGAGTCTCATCATCTGATGCTTACTGAGGTGTGCTGACTATAGGCACTGGCCCACCCGCCTCTTCAGATTCAGAGGGAGAAAGCAGTTGCGCATCACTGCATACTCCCTCTTCTTCACATTCTTGAATGCTGCTTGGCTGGCCCCCTCTTTCCAACCCAACGGATTCAGAGAACAGAAGTAGAGACTGTGATGGCTCCTGTCCAGGGCTTTCTGACTGCCTGGGCAATTTGGCAGGTGGTGAAGAGACAGATGGTTGCTCTTCAGTGCTCTGGCCCTGAGAGGACGTGGAAGTCATTGAAGTCGATGTGCTAGCTGCCATCCATCCGACAATGGCTTCAATTTGTTCCTCCCACAGCAGTGGGATACGGCGAGGTCCTACAAAGCTGCGCATAAAGGACTGTTGCCTGCTAAAACTGGGGGATGCTGACTTACTGGTGCCCGCAGCAGGCACAGAATCCCCACGTCCTCTCTCTGATGAAACTCCACGCCCACGCCCACGTGCCTTACTCCCTGCCTTCTTCATCTTGTTAGACTGATAAAGACAGGCAGAAAAGTACAAAAGGGGGCCTTAGTGTGCTTATTCCTGAACAGCTGCTAACAGGTATAAGAAACACTAATTTTATAAAGTGTGTGGACTACACTTTAATATGAGCTAATGTGGCTTACACAACCATCAAATGGAGTGTTTGGTGAACTTTAGTTTTGTGAAGCGATAGTATCACAAACTTTTTGGAGCTATTACAATGCAGGAAGGTAACCTACAATGCAAAAGATGAGGCTCCAAAAAATAGGGTAATACTAATCGGGCTGCGGCTGAAGGGCACAAGCCAGAAAAAAGGCTCCTCTATCTACTCCTATATAGTGTTTGCAACCAACCAATGTAGATGGATACGGATGGATGCACACTAATAGAAGAATGAAAAATGAGCTGCAATAAAACAAAAATATGTATGAGGCAGTGACGCACGCTGAGCGGCCTACAACCAGACGTAGCTGTAGGAAAAGCTACAGCGTGAGCTGCACTCACACACAGAGACCTCTCAGAAAGCCGTGAACAGTGCAGATAAGTGGGCACTAGCATAGAAAGGCTGCAGAAAGGCTCCGCTGTCTACTCCTATAGTGTTTGCCACCAACGTATATGGAAACGGATCTGAGGCGTAGCTAGGGTTTTAATTTAGGGGGGGGCGAAACTTCTGAGTGGGCCCCTAACTAGGTAACTTTGATTACAACTCGGTGACGCACCCTAATAGTGGATGTAGAAGATGACTGCGCTGTTACTGAAAATAATCCCATTATAAAGACCAACATGGATATTACATGGTCAGTGGTAAATACTAGTCCTACAAAACATACAAGTGATTACTGCACAGTTACAGATAGTGCTTTACCGCTGACATTCTTTCTGATGGAATCGTTCACTTTTCACGTCTTTTCCATCTGGCCCAGACCGACATGACAACTTCTCCAGCCACGACTCTGCTACAGAGAGTACAACAAAGACATGTTTCACTTCTCATATTCCAGCCCCATCACCATCTATCCCCAACTTGCACAAACTCCTCATCCTGCTGCTACCCCAATACTGAGCCGCTGCTGCCGTATGTGTCCCTATTACTGCACCTGATACCCCAATGCTGAGCCGCTGCTGACTTGTGTCCTTATTTACTGCACCTGATACCCCAATACTGAGCCGCTGCTGCTGTATGTGTCCCTATTACTGCACCTGATACTCCAATGCTGAGCCGCTGCTGTCATATGTGTCCCTATTACTGCACCTGATACCCCAATGCTGAGCCACTGCTGCCGTATGTGTCCCTATTACTGCACCTGATACCCCAATGCTGAGCCGCTGCTGCTGTATGGGTCCCTATTACTGCACCTGATACCCCAATGCTGAGCCGCTGCTGCTGTATGTGTCCCTATTACTGCACCTGATACCCCAATACTGAGCAGCTGCTGCTGTACGTGTCCCTATTACTGCACCTGATACCCCAATGCTGAGCCGCAGCTGCCGTATGTGTCCCTATTACTGCACCTGATACCCCAATGCTGAGCCGCTGCTGCCGTATGTGTCCCTATTACTGCACCTGATACCCCAATAGTGAGCCGCTGCTGCTGTATGTGTCCCTATTAGTGCACCTGATACCCCAATGCTGAGCTGCTGCTGCCATATGTGTCCCTAATACTGCACCTGATACCCCAATGATGAGCCGCTGCTGCTGTATGTGTCCCTATTACTGCACCTGATACCCCAATGCTGAGGCGCTGCTGACATGTGTCCCTATTACTGCATCTGATACCCCAATACTGAGCCGCTGCTGCTGTATGTGTCCCTATTACTGCACCTGATACCCCAATGCTGAGCCGCTGCTGTCATATGTGTCCCTATTACTGCACCTGATACCCCAATGCTGAGCCGCTGCTGCCGTATGTGTCCCTATTACTGCACCTGATACCCCAATGCTGAACCGCTGCTGCTGTATGTGTCCCTATTACTGCACCTGATACCCCAAAACTGAGCCGCTGCTGCTGTATGTGTCCCTATTATTGCACCTGATACCCCAATGCTGAGCCGCTGCTGTCATATGTGTCCCTAATACTGCACCTGATACCCCAATGATGAGCCGCTGCTGCTGTATGTGTCCCTATTACTGCACCTGATACCCCAATGCTGAGGCGCTGCTGACATGTGTCCCTATTACTGCATCTGATACCCAATACTGAGCCGCTGCTGCTGTATGTGTCCCTATTACTGCAACTGATTCCCCAATGCTGAGCCGCTGCTGCCATATGTGTCCCTATTACTGCACCTGATACCCCAATGCTGGGCCGCTGCTGCCGTATGTGTCCCTATTACTGCACCTGATACCCCAATGCTGAGCCGCTGCTAACATGTGTCCCTATTACTGCACCTGATACCCCAATACTGAGACGCTGCTGCCGTATGTGTCCCTATTACTGCACCTGATACCCCAATGCTGAGCCGCTGCTGACATGTGTCCCTATTACTGCACCTGATACCCCAATACTGAGCCGCTGCAGCTGTATGTGTCCCTATTACTGCACCTACTGTGTGGTTCTGTGTGACCTCTAAATTCTAAAGCATCCCTCTATAATATAGTAATGCCGGGTGCAATTGCCCTAAAAAACAGTGCCCACATATTGTCTCCTAGAATGTAATCTTGCCCTCTGTGTGCCCCGTTTGACAGTCACTGTAACCTGAGTTCCCCTATAACAATATCTGCCCACTTTACATTTATTAATGTCCTGAGTCCCCCTTGTACAGCTCCCCTATACACAGGAATATGCCCCCTCACTGTATACATACTGACCCCTTAGTATCCCCCAATGATGGCTCCAACACTGTATGATGGCCCCCTCAATAATCTCCACATTGCATGATGGCCCCCTAGATAGCCTCCTTATAGTATAATACACCAGATAGTCCTCAATATAGTATAATGCAGCCCCCATAGGCAGACTCTACAGTATAATGCAGCCCCCCTCATGGGCAGACTCAATGGTATATTGCAGCCCCCCATAAGCAGACTGTAATGTAAGGCAGCACCCCCCCAACCCCCCTATAGGCAGCCTGTAAAATAAGGTAGCACTCCCCCCATAGGCAGACTGTAGTATAAGGCAGCACCCCCCATTCGCTCCATACACCTTGTACACATACGGCTCCGCTCCGTACACCCCGTACACACACGTTTCCGCTCCGTACACCTTGTACACAAACAGCTCCGCTCCGAACACCTTGTACACAAATGGCTCCGCTCCGTACCCCTTGTACACAAATGGCTCCGCTCCTCCGTACACCTCATACATGCATATCTCCACTTCGTACACCTTCTACACACACGGCTCCACTCTGTACACCTCATACACACAGCTCTGCTACATCCACCTAGCTGTAAACTCCTCCCAACCCCACACATAAACTTCACCTTATCCAGCACCAATGCATGACAACCAGCACAGCAGAGTCCTGCAACCAGCCACTGAAGTCCCTGATCATGTGACCCCCTTACTCCGCCCCTTATGTGACCTCATCACAGTGCGCACAGATTAACTCAGGATGACATTGCTGGCTGTGAGCCCACTGCTGGCACCGGGGCTCCCCACTGCCTTCTCAGGGGCCCATAGCGGCTGGGCGGCAGAGTAGGGAGATGGATTGACCCTGCTCTGCCACAGAATGTAACTGTATGGGCGCGCTGTGCACGCCGATACAGTTACATTAGTGTAGCTCCGGTGGGCCCCCTCAGAGAGCAGGGCCCAGGGTGACCGCCCCCTCTAACCCCTCGGTAGCTACGCTACTGATACGGATGGATGCACACTAATAGGAGAATGAAAAATGAGCTGCAATAAAAGAAAAATATATGTGAGGCAGTGACGCACGGTGAGCGGCCTACAACTAGACGTATCTGCAGGACACACTACAGCGTGAGCTGCACTCACACACAGAGACCTCTTAGACAGCCGTGAACAGTGCAGGAAACTGGGCTCTAGCACTGAAAGGCTGCAGAGAGGCTCCGCTGTCTACTCCTATAGTGTTTGCAACCAACCAATGTAGATGGATACGGATGGATGCACACTAATAGGAGAATGAAAAATGAGCAGAAAAAAAGAAAAATATGTATGAGGCAGTGACACACGCTGAGCTGCCTACAACCAGACGTAGCTGCAGGACACACTACACAGCATGAGCTGCACTCACACAGACCTTGTAGACAGCTATGAACACTGCTGCAAGGCAAAAGAAAGCTACAGTGGTTTATTATGTAGCCTGGGTAAAGCACAATATGATTTTTAAAATCGCTATCTCTAACTGTTCCTCAGAGTCTTGAACTGCAGCCTGTCCCTAACTGAATTCACAGCAGAGTGAACCCAAAATGGCGGCAGCGGCTTTAATAGTGCATCATGACATCATTTCAGCAGCCAATCACAGCCATGCCATTACTTAACATGCCTACATGCCTAACAGGATGTGCCCACACTTCTAAGGATTGTCATTGGCTGAATCAAATCAAACTGGCTCATAGCATTATGGGAACTTCCGATTCCGGTATTCGATATGCTAAAAGTATCGGAACTCAGTATCGGAATTCCGATACCGTGAATATCGGCCAATACCCGATATTTGCGGTATCGGAATGCTCAACACTAACCACTGTATTTCCTGTAACCCTCACGTTACATTCATTTTGGCCAAAAAAGAGTGCTAGTTGTTCAACCTGCTACAAGGAAAACTTTGCATCTTTGCATCTATTCTTTCTGATCTAGAGAGGTCTTCTAAAATGGCGATATACCCAAAGGCCATTGTGGATAATATGCTGAAAAATTAAATTCTCATTAGACAATGCTAGCGACAAGGGGCAAGCTTCCTTTCCCAACCAAGGTGGAGAGCCAAGGGAGACACACACCAGGTACAGCAGAGGCAGAGGTCCACTGTCAAAAGCCTGGGGCAATTTCATGATACTCTCCCAGCATCCATGGCCTGATGACAGGGTATTTTTGACAAGGAGGGAAACGTTTTTAAAGATAATCAAGTGATACCTATTCACAAAACCACCATACTCCCTGTCAAAGCTGGACACCTCGTATGAGCTGCCCTCTATGCCTTGGAGTTGTCATGCTGTCCTGCTGCTAGCGTCTTATATGAAATTGCTTTTAGTGCCACCAGGGGGTCATAGGGAGTCATAAGTAAAGCATTAGTGCGCATGCGCCGGTGAACTATGTCCGGGAAGTATTTTGCTGTGTTCCGGGACATAGTTCACTGGCGCATGCGCACTAATGCTTTTCGCCTTTGCCCGCAGTTGGGCAAAGCATACTACACGTGCGCGAGTCAAGATTGCAATGCGCACACGCGTAATATGAAGGACTATGGAAATTACCTGAAATATTGCGGACAGCGGCCAAGGAGGGATGGAGGAAAGGAGCCAAAACACTGCCCAAAATGAGGTGACAAATTCCCTTTAAAATTTGCTCTGGACAAATGGCTTTGTACATTGAGGTCTTTTACTGGGAATGACTAAATAAAGTGTCTCAGTCTAAGCCATTATAATTTTCAAATCAGCAGAAAGAAATTGATATAACCCACCAGGCATTACCATAATACAATATTACAACTATGTATTTTTTCAAGATATAATAAATCTCAAACCTGATGTAAAATAATTTCAGAGCAAAGCAAAAAGTGATTTAGCCTTGTAACCAACTGATCTATTCAAAGACAATTTACACTTCAATACTCCAATGTCTAGACCCTAATTCAAGCAAGACTAAAGTATGCTTCATTAAACATCCCATTTATTTCAGTAAGAAGCAAACATCTAATAATGAATCTGAAAACATGCTTAGCAATACTGATGCCTTGCATGAATATCATCGCTCTATTTCCACTACTAATATTTTCTGTACAATTGTTATTTAGTGATAATAGTTTGGAGAAGTATATGCTCCGATAAGCTCTCACACTTCCTGGCGGTGTTTATTTGCAGCTGTCACTCAACTGCACAACCATAATTATAGCAATGGTGATCAATGAAAAATATATGATGTCATATTTATGGTACCTTTTATTTATCATGTAAGGCACATGCTCACATATTTACACACCCTGAATAAAGTCCTTTATTTAAAATAATGACACATACTCCTTTAACCCATTAGTTTGTAATTTTCAAACTTTTAGAGCGTGGTGTCACATAAAATAGTTAAAAAATAACATTTCCCACATGTCAACTTTGCATCAGCACAATTTTGGATACATAATTTTTTTGTTAGGATGTTATAAGGGTTAAAAGTTGACCAGCAATTTCTCATTTTTCCAACAAGGTTTACCAAAGCATTTTTTTTAGGGACCACCTCACATTTGAGGTGAGTTAAAACACTAAAAAGTGACACCATTCTAAAAACTGCACCCCTCAAGCTGCGCAAAACCACATTCAAGAAGTTTATTAACCCTTCAGGTGCTTCATGAGAACTAATGCAATGTGGAAGGAAAAAATTAACATTTTACTTTTTTCACAAAAAAATTACTTTGGAATCAGATTTTTTTATTTTCATAATGGTATCAGGAGAAAATGGACCACAAAATTTGTTGTGGAATTTCTCCTGAGCGCGCCAATATCTGGTATGTGAAGGAAAAGTACTTTTTGGGTGCATGGCAGGGCTCAGAAGGGACGGAGCACCGTTTGACTTTTTGAACGCAAAATTTGGAGACCCCCAGTTGTAACTAAACAGTGGAACCCCTCAATTCTAACTCCAACCCTTACCCCAACACACCCCTAACCCTAATCCCAACCCTAACCATAACCCTAATACACCCACATAACCCTAATACACCCATAACCCTATTCCCAACCCTAACCGTAATACCAACCATAACCTTAACCATAACCACAACCCTAACCCCAACACCACTCTAACCTCAACACCACCCTAACCTCAACACCACAACCCTAACCCCAACACAACCCTAACCACAATACAACCCTAACCCTAGCTCCAGCCCTAAACTTAGCCCCAACCCTAACCCTAGCCCCAACCCTAACCCTAGCCCAACCCTACTCCTAGACCAGCCCCAACCCTAACCCTAGCCCCAACCCTAATCAAGCCCCAACTCTAACTCTAGCCCAACCCTAGCTCCAACCCTAGCCAAACCCTAACCCTAGCCAACCCTAATCCTAGCTCTAACCCCATCCGTAACCCTAGCTCCAGCCCTAACCCTAAGCCTAGCTCTAGCCCCAACCCTAACCCTAGCCCAACCCTAACCCTAATGGAAAAATGGAAATAAATACATTTTTATTATTTATACCTAACTAAGGGGGTGATAAAGGGGGGGCTTGATTAACTATTTTTTTTATTTTCATCACTGTGATAGGGTCTATCACAGTGATCAAAATGAACCAATAGGAAAAATTTCCTAATGTTGCTTGGTGCCGGCTGGCAGATCTTGGCAGGTGCATTGCGCATACGCCTGGCATTTTCTTCCCGAAAGAAGACACCTACAGCCGGGGGACATCAACGGGCGATGCAGGAGGAGCCAGGAACACCGGAGGTCCCGGGGGACCCCATTTCTTTCTCCTCTGATGTGCTAGATCATATCAGAGGAGAGAGAAATTAAATGAGAAATCTGACTTTTTTTGCAGTCACCGTTATCCTGTGAATAACGGTGATCGCAACACTGGGGTCAGTAAAAACCAACCTGACTCATGTTTTCTGGGATCTCAGCTACCCCCGGTAGCTGAGACCCCGGAGAATTTCCAACGCTGGGGGGAGCGATGCACTTATTTCTCAGCGCCGTTAAAATGCGGTGCTGAGGAATGAGTACCCTTAACTGCCGCCATTAAAAGACGTATTGGCGGTCATTAAGCGGTTGATGAATCTATATTTACCAAAACTTCAATGCTCAATCCACTGAAGACAATGTCTCCTGTAACAGAATTAAAATAATAAACATTGATATTCAACACTTGTCCACCGAGAAGACAATAATCCATTTGTCCAGGGACATGTCTAGCTCTGCTACATCTAGATGGCAGGCTGCATTGCTGCATGATGCAACTACACAGCCTGCCATCCAACAGTGACATTGGGCTGTATGTGCATGCTCAGCTAAGTGCCTCGCGGTGAATTCCTTTCACTTCACTGACATCACCATGAGTGTGAGAAAGTTCTTTCACTCGCTTTGCTGTCAGAAAGGTCCGAGGAGTTTACAGCCAATGAACTCAGTTCAATTCACTGACGTCAGCGTGAGCGCAGTGGGAAAATTTCTAATGGCGCTTTCTCTGACGTCAGTGAGTTGAACTGATTCTACGCCTCTTTTTTCCAAAAGGAATTTGTTAAAATCGCATTGCAATCTGATCGCATTCGTATGAAAATGGATGCTAGGTGTTAAAAATCCGATTGTACTTGCATGAAAATCGCAGGACACTTGCAAGACACTCGTCCCACTTTTCTGGACTGAAATCGGACTTTTTTTTACAGTGATGGGTATAATAATAATAATAATCTTTATTTATATAGCGCCAACATATTCCGCAGCGCTTTACAGTTTAACAGTTTCAAAACACAAGCCATAAGTATCAACGTTAACAATACAATAATTAAAGCAAAATAAGACTAAATAAGATGACCCTGCTCGTGAGAGCTTACAATCTACAATGAGGTGAGGGAGATACAAAGTACAGGCGTGTATTTACAATTGTATTTGAACAATGAAGGTCCAGCCATCTTGAGGGAATGAAGGATGGATATAGTGAATGGGCTACACACGCACACTTACACATAGAATGACTTTGATTAGTGAACGTGATAAGCCACTCTGAACAAATGTGTTTTGAGGGAGCGCCTAAAACTATGCAAATTGTGGTTAGTCCTAATTTCTTGGGGTAGAGCATTCCAGAGGATAGGAGCAGCACGGGAGAAGTCTTGGAGTCGGGAGTGGGAGGTACGGATTAGTGCAGAGGTTAGTCAAAAGTCGTTTGCAGAGTGCAGCGATCGGCTAGGCTGATAGACAGAAATGAGGGTGGAGATGTAGGGGGGTGCCGCACCGTGGAGAGCTTTGTGGGTGAGAACAAGTACTTTGAATTGGATCCTATAATGAATGGGCAGCCAGTGTAATGACTGACGAAGAGAGGACATGTCTGAGTACCGATTAGCCAGATGGACAACCCTGGCTGCTGCATTAAGTATGGACTGGAGAGGGGATAGTCGAGTGACGGGGAGGCCAATTGATGGAGCATTGCAGCTATCCAAGTGGGAGTGGATCAATGCTACAGTGAGGGTTTTTGTTGTTTCCATGGTGAGAAAAGGGCGGATTCTAGAGATGGTCTTTAGGTGTAAGCAGCAAGAGATTGTATATGGGATGTGAAGGAGAGATTGGTGTCAAACATAACACCTAGACAGCGCGCCTGCTGCTGGGGTATTATTATGGTACCACCCACGGAGAGGGAAATGTCCGATTTAGGGAGGTTAGTAGATGGCGGGAGCAGAAGAAGTTCAGTTTTGGAGAGGTTGAGTTTCAGATAGAGAGTGGACATGATATTGGAGACTGCAGGCAGACAGTCACTTGCGTTCTGTAGTACAGAGGGGATAAGGTCGGGGAATGACGTGTATAGTTGTGTGTCATCAGCATAAAGATGGTACTGAAAGCCAAATCTGCTGATGGTCTGTCCAATTGGGGCTGTGTAGAGAGAGAAGAGAAGGGGGCCAAGGACTGAGCCCTGAGGTACCCCGACAGCAAGAGGAAGAGGAGATGAAGTGGAGCCAGAGAACAAAACACTGAAGGAGCAGTCAGAGAGCTAGGAAGAGAACCAGGAGAAAGCAGTGTCCTTAATGCCTAGTGACTGGAGCCTAGAGAGTAAGAGATGGTGGTCAACAGTATCGAAAGCTGCAGATAGGTCAAGAAGAATGAGCAGAGAGTGGTCACCATTTTGTTTTGCTGTCAGAAGGTCATTGGTCACTTTGCTGAGTGCAGTTTCAGTCGAATGTAGGGGGCGGAAGCCGGACTGTGAAGGGTCTAGAAGGGAGTGAGTGGAGAGGTAACGGGTAAGGCGGGAGTAAACTAGGTGCTCCAAAAGTTAAGAGATGAAGGGGAGATTGGAGACTGGTCTGTAGTTGTTTGTGCAGGATGGGTCGAGAGCAGGTTTCTTTAGTAATGGAGTAATGATGGCGTGTTTGAAGGATGATGGGAAAATGCCCGAGGAGAGGGAGAGATTAAAGATTGTAGTTAGGTGGGTTGTGACGACTGGAGAGAGAGGCTGGAGGAGATGTGAGGGAATGGGGTCGGTAATGCAGGGAGTCGGATGACAAGAAGAGAGGAGTCTGGAGACTTCTTCTTCTGTGATGGGATCAAATGTGGAACGTGAGCCAGGGGAGCTGCAGGAAGGGATGGGAGTCACAGCACTTGGTGGTTGGGAGCAGATTTCCTGACGGATATTATCTATTTTTTCTGTAAAGTGGGAGACCAGGTCATCAGCACAAATGTCTGTGATAGGGGCTTGTGCTTTTGGCATGCGGAGGGAGTGAAAAGTGTCAAAAAGTTTCTTGGGGTTGTTGGCTAGTGAGGAGATCAGGGTGGTGAAGTAGGTCTGTTTGGCGAGGTGAAGGGCAGCGTTATAGGTTCTTAACATAAATTTGAAGTGGATGAAGTCTTCTGGTCTGTGGGTTTTTCTCCATAGGTGTTCAGCACTCCTAGAGCATCGCTGGAGAAGTTGAGTTTGCGATGTGAGCCAGGGCTGTTTAACTCTGTGCTTGGAGGTTCTGAGGGTGAGGGGAGCTACTTGGTCAAGGGTGTTTCTAAGAGTGTCATTGTAGTGATGAACAGCCAGATTAGGACAGGAAAAAGAGGAGATTGGGGAAAGTGATGAGTGTAGGGAGTCTGAAAGTGTCTGAGGGTTAATGGCTTGTAGATTTCTGACTGTGTGGTAGGTAGGAGTGAGCTGGGGTGGGCGAGGATTTGTGAGTGTGAAGGAGAGAATGTTGTGGTCAGAGAGTGGAAGCGGTGAGTTATTTAGGTGGGAGTCGAGCAGAGCCGGACAAAGACCAGATCAAGGGTTTTACCGTCCTTGTGTGTCTCAGAGGTTGAAAGCTGCGAGAGGCCTAGAGAGGTGGTTAGTGATAGAAGCTGGGATGCAGATGTGGAAATAGGGCTGTAAATGGGGATGTTGAAGTCTCCCAGGATAAGGGTTGGAAGTTCTGAGTACATGAAGTGCGGCAGCCAGGCTAAAAAGTGGTCAAGGAAGTGGGTGGGTGAGCCTGGGGGCCGGTATATGACCGCTACTCTGAGGGAAAGGGGACGAAAGAGCCTGATGGTGTGGACCTCAAAAGAAGGAGTGATGGAACTGGGGGGATGACCTGGAAAGTGCATTGTGGGGACAGGAGTATTGCGACTCCACCACCATGTCTGTTTGTGGGTGGGAGAATTGTAAGCCACCATAGGAAATGGCAGCAGGAGAGGCAGTGTCAGAATCCTGAATCCAGGTTTCAGTGAGGGCCAACAGATTAAGAGAGTTGTTCAGAAAGTAGTTGTGTAGGAAAGGAAACTTGTTACAAGCAGACCGTGGATTCCAGAGAGCACAATTAAAAGATGGAGATGAGGCGTGCAAGTAATATTAATAAGATTATTATGGTTTCGATATGAGGTAAGGTAGGGGTTGGGGGATGGTGGGCCAGGGTTGGGGAGATGTCCCCTGAAATCAGTAGGAGTAGGAAGATAAAGAGCAAATAGTGGTTGGAATTGTAAGTAGTAGCCTTAAGACATACACAGTCAGTCCGCGTTCTGTCCAAGAAAAATTGGGTAGCACACAAGCATTCACACGGATGCATGAATTAACCCTAAAAAGATCTCTTGTTTTATAGTAATCTATGCAACTATACTATCTGACCTGTATTTGCACTGCTGGTGAACAGTACAGAGGGTTTTTTTTAAATAATTTTAACTCTTAAACAACCTGGACATTTTTCATTTTAGCATTTACATTCTTTCCTCACTTTGTCCCAAGAGACATAACTTTTTTATTATTCCATAAGAGAGCTGTTTTTTATATTTTTTCTGAGATGAGATCAAGTTTTGAATATCAACATTCATTTTACCATAATGTGGCCTGAAAAACTGGGGAGAAAAAAAATGAATGAAATGGTGATGTTTTGTTTTTCTGACATTGCATTTTGAGTTTTGTTTTCACTGTGTACATTTTGCAGTAAAATGACCTGGCTATATGATTCTCCAGGTCAGTATAGTTACGACAATACCATAAGTTTTCTTTTTCTATACACCAGTGGATGAAAAAATTCAGAACCTTGAAAAGCAATATGTGTTGCAACTTTCTGTGAGCTGCAACTTTTATATTTTTCCATCCATGGAACTGTATGTTGACTTGCTTTTTAATGTGATATGCTATCATTTTAATTGATACCATGTTGAGGTACATATAACATTGTGATTGTTTCTTGGGTTTTTTTTGGCAGAAGTGCAGTGACCAAAACATGGCAATTCTGGCAATTACCGTATATACTCGTGTATAATCCGACCCCCCCTAATTTTGCCACAAAAACTGGGAAAACTTATTGACTCGCATATAAGCCTAGGGTGGAAAATGCAGTAGCCACTGGTAAATTTCAAAAATAAAAATAGATGCCAATAAAAGTAAAATTAATTGAGACATCAGTAGGTTAAATGTTTTTGAATATTCATATTGAATCAGGAGCCCCATATAATGCTTCATACAGTTCATGATGGCCCCATAAGATGCTCCATACAAAATATACCCAATATAATGCTGCACAAAGGTTAATAATGGCCCCATAAGATGCTCCATAGAATAATATGCCCCATATGCCACTCCATAAAGGTTATGGCCCTATAAGATGCTCCATAGAATATGCCCTGTGGTGTAGTGACCACTGTGTCTGCTAGGGGGCGCTGTGTGGATGTCTTAGGAGAGAGGATGAATGGCAGAAGCCTGAAGGACCGCTATGTATCTCAAGGTGGGTGGCCTTGAGATGGAGACTTATGTGTGTGCTGATCAGCAGTGATACTGCTGAGGTGCTGTTTCAATGTGTCAGGGAGAAGTCTCCAGGTAGCTGGGGAGATGGGCGGACCCAGTTACCTACAAATCCTCCCAGGGGTGTGTCTGAAAACGTCTGTAGTAAAAGACTATGTGAGTGTGTGAAAGAGCTCATAAACAAAAACTAATTCTAAATTACAAATACTTTATTGAAATGTATTAAAACCATAGACATACAAAAACACCACGCAAACTTGTTTGCTGATCAGAATTGTGACCCTAGTCACACACAAGAATTGGACAGGGGAATCACCGGCCTACTTTACCCCTACAAAGGCCCTTTTCTTCCCCCTGCCTAACAGTGGAGGTTGGCACCCTCTTGCAGCGCAAATGGCTCCCCTACTCCACTATATAACTATAAAGGCATCTGTGAGGCTGAAGAGCCTGAGTACTGGACATTGCTAACAGAGTGAAGCTCTGTCATGGACACTATGCCATTTACATGAACTTTCTGTTGCTGCTGTGGGTTTATGATGCCTGAATAAACCGAATGGATTGATATTGTGTTACAGAAAACCCATGCCAGACGTGATTATTTGGCTGCCAAGTGAGTGTCTGCAACCTTGAATCACAGCGCTACCTTACAGCCCCAATAAGATGCTCCATAGAATAGGCCCCATATGCTGCCTCATAAGATGCTCCATAGAATATGCCCCCAAAACATGCTCCATAGAATATGCCCCCATAAGATGCTCATTAGATTATGCCCCCATACGATGCTCCATAGATTATGCCTCCATAAGATGCTCCATAGATTATGCCCCCATAAGATGCTCCATACATTATGCCCCATAAAATGCTCCATAGATTATGCCTCCATAAGATGCTCCACAGATTATACCCCAATAAAATGCTCCATAGATTATGAATATGCCCCATAAGATGCTCCATAGATTATGCCCCCATAAGATGCTCCATAGATTATGCCACCATATGATGCTCCATAGATTATGCCTCCATAAAATGCTCCATAGAATATGCCCCATAAGATGCTCCATAGAATATGTCTCATAAGATGCTCCATAGAATATGCCCCATAAAATGCTCCATAGATTATGCCCCATAAGCTGCTCCATAGATTATGCTCCCATAAAATGCTCCATAGATTATGTCCCCATAAGATGCTCCATAGATTATGTCCCCATAAGATGCTCCATAGATTATGCCCCCATAAAATGCTCCATAGATTATGCCCCCATAAGATGCTCCATAGATTATGCCCCCATAAGATGCTCCATAGATTATGTCCCCATAAGATGCTCCATAGATTATGCCCCCATATACTGCTGCTGCTAATAAAAATAAATGACATACTCACCTCTCTGTCGCTGGGGGCCAGGTGCCGGTGTCGCCGCTGGCTCAGGACCCGGCACCTGAGATATTCACCTGTCCCCGTTCCCATGCTACTCGCCACTGTCTGAAGCATCCTCTGTTAGTGACATTCATGCAGCAGAGTCATCACGCCCTCTTCTGCCTGAACATCACTAGTACTACTCATACCATTTTATCACCAGGGATTAATAAGTGTCACCGTCCTAATTGTGCTTGCTGTCATACCATTTCACACTGCACGTCTGTGTTTGTCCACCCCATTACACTTGAAAAATTTCCCCTCAAATTCCACCTCACTTGTCATTCCTCTCATGTTATATATGTCATTTCCTGTCCGTGTCCCAGATTGTATGTAGGTCGCACTACACAAGCACTACATTGTGGCATGAATTCACACCGTCACAATATCAAAATAGGCTTCCAAAAACATGGACTTTCACAACACTTTGACACCACTCATTCCAGAGATTTCAGTAAAGCCACCAAGATCACATACCAGACCACATCCCCAATAGGTTTCAATCACTATGCAGAAAGGAAGTTTTTTGGATCTACAAACTCAAATCTATTGAGCCCAATGGTCTTAATATCATCAATGATGTTTTTTATTGATTTTATTTTGACCCTGTGTTTTAATATCTTATCCTTTCAATTCCTTTATATCATCATCTTCGCTTTTTAAAGAAAAAATTTTTATGCATGGTTTTTTTTTTCACCCATGAATTTTTTTTTTATATTTTTTTAATTTTTTTTATTTTTTTTTTATTTTTATTATGTCTTAACACTCAATTTTTAACCATTTTTATATCACCTATTCCAGAGAGTTTCTTCTTGTTGTTCTTCTCTTTTCTCCACCTAGAAAAAAGATATTTCAGACTAGCTATTTACACATGATTTTAACCATTTTCTCCTTACTTTCCAGTTTCACATGTAGCATAGTGGACTAATACCGTGAATTATATCCTCTGAGGCAAGTTCTAATCCACCCCAGGACTCGAGAGCCATTTTTTAATCTTTTACCTCGTGATCCCCCCCCGTGTCTTTTTATTTTTTAATCATGTTTTTTATACCAACACTCTTTTTATGGCATTTTAAACATCGTTTTTAATATGGTTGTAATAAAGTTTTATTGTTTTGTATGATTCATGTATATGTATCCATGCTGACGTGTCACCTCACTATTCTTGGCGCCTCCCCCTTTTTTTTTTTTGGTGTATATATACCCCTGCAATGAACTTCTGTAACATGCCCTGATGAAGTGAGCTGGGACTGGCTCAGGAAACGCGTTGGCAATAAAGATACCTTGAATTCTACCACAGCAGCGCAGTCTCTTATTGTACTACCAGCCTTCTCTTTGTACCAAGTCCTTGGACCTCGTGCAGACTGCTGCAGCTGTTTTATGCGATTATAGGTGTTGTGACTCTAACAACCCTATCAGGTGAGCCTAACACTTGCTGTGCACTCATCTACTTTCCATACAGACCTACGCATTGGAAGCGCCCTGTCTCCCCCTTTTCTTTGCCTGAACATCACTGACAGAGGACCCGGCAGTGAACAGAGTCCCGATTCCCATTCAGTTCCCTTCGGTGGGCTTTGGGAAAATGGCTTTCTGAGGTAGTGCATGCACAGACAGAGATCTCGGGAAACGAGATCTCATCTCCCAAGATCTCAATCTTAGTAATTCTTCCGAAGCCTACTGCAGTGGACTGAATGGGAAAGAGGACTCTGTTCACCAGCGCTGACATCTTATTAGCACCCAGGCACTGCCACACTCCTGCCGCCAGCCTCCTGAAACACCAACCTGGCCTCCTGTGACCTCGCTCCATCGCCACAGACCCCGCTGTAAGCTACCTTTAGATTATACGACACCCCCTCATTTTCCTTCCAAATTTGGAGGGGAAAAGTGTGCCTTATAATCTGAAAAATACAGAAATATTTTGATAGAACGTTTAGATACAGATAGATCTTTCAAGCTGGAATCTAATTGATCATTTTCAAAATGTCGCAAACTTTTTTTGCAACTGCATTGTAGTAACCCAGTGGAAAGCAAAAATAGTTCTGATTTATCATTTGCATTTTTTATAGGTAATTTATCCTGTTTGTCTTCTGGCATTAATTGGTGATTTTGGCACCAAATTCATCAAAATGGCACCCACAGTTTGAGTTTGGATCAAAGTAAAAAAAAAAATGCTTTTTTTCCTGTTTTGAATAGAGATTAGTGAACTTGTTCGGAAAATGCTTGCCAGTCTCAAATTCAAGAAAACAGCAAAAAAGCAGAGGTTTACCCGTCCAGGCCTCCAGACAAATGCACTATCAGGATGCAGCAAACCCATATAATTAAGATGGCAACACAGGTGCAAGAATACAGATGAAACAACCACTCACAGCTAGTGTTGAGCATTCCCATACCACAAGTATCGGGTATCGGCCGATACTTGCTGTATCGGAATTCCGATACAGACTTCCGATATTTTTTCAATATCGGAAGTCGGCATCGGAATCGGAAGTTCAAAGTTGATTGACAGCCTGACGTCATCATGATGCGCGGTGTGTGCGCATCATGATGCGCCGTCATTTCGGGCCTTCCGGGGGTCTCTGCCGGCCTGCCGGGGGGCTGTGTGGACTGCCCGGGGTCTGTACCGGCCTGCCGGGGGGCTGTGCCGGCCTGCCGGTGGTCTGTGCACCCTGTGGGGGTCTGTACCGGCCTGCCGGGGGGCTGTGCCGGCCTGCCGGGGGGCTGTGCTGATGTCCGGGGGTCTGTGCAAGCATCGTCCGATGGGACTATAAGTCCCATCTGGCGATGCCTGCTACCATGACAGTGATTGACACATTAGCCAATGATGGGACAGTAGTAGTCCCATCATCCGGCTAATGTGTTAAATGTTAAAAAAAAAAAAAAAATACTACATACATACTACATACATACTACATGCTACATACATACTACATATATACTACATGCATGCTACATACATACTGCATGCTACATACATACTACATACATACCACATATATACTACATACATACTACATGCATGCTACATACATACTACATACATACTACATGCATGCTACATACATACTACATACATACCACATATATACTACATACATACTACATGCATGCTACATACATACTACATACATACTACATGCATGCTACATACATAACATATATACTACATGCATGCTAATACTACATGCTACATACATACTACATACATGCTACATACATACTACATACATACTACATATATACTACATGCTACATACATACTACATACATACTACATGCTACATACATACTACATATATACTACATACATACTACATACATACTACATGCATGCTACATACATACTACATGCATGCTACATACATACTACATGCATGCTACATACATACTACATACATACTACATATATACTACATGCATGCTACATACATACTGCATGCTACATACATACTACATACATACCACATATATACTACATACATACTACATGCATACTACATACATACTACATGCATGCTACATACATAACACATATACTACATGCATGCTACATACATACTACATGCTACATACATACCACATACATACTACATACATACTACATACATACTACATGCATGCTACATACATACTACATGCTACATACATACTACATATATACTACATGCATGCTACATACATACTACATGCTACATACATACTACATACATACTACATGCATGCTACATACATACTACATACATACTACATACATACTACATGCATGCTACATACATATTACATGCTACATACATACTACATATATACTACATGCATGCTACATACATACTACATACTACATATATACTACATGCATGCTACATACATACTGCATGCTACATGCATGCTACATACATACTACATACATACTACATGCTACATACATACCACATATATACTACATACATACTACATACAATACATTCATACAATACATACATAGACATACAGTACATATAACATAGAGTAACATACTTACCAATACTTGTCACATTGTTCCCCGAAGCCATTGTCTTTTAAAGGAATAAATATTAACATAACAAACCACAAAAATACTCACCCACGATCCGAAGCAGTCCACGAGTGTGTCCCACGACGATCTTGGGTAGAGAGCTGCAGCATCAGCTGATGCCGCCGTTCTCTACGGGCTGCAGGAATCCAATGACGGAAGGTAGGTATCCTTCCGCACTGTATTCCTCCGCCACTTAAAAAAAAAAAAAGTCCCTAGTCTCACTTTATGCCATTGCTGTGTGGGAATTTCCCACGCAGCAATGGCATAAAGTGAGACTAGGGACTTTTTTTTTTTAAGTGGCGGAGGAATACAGTGCGGAAGGATACCTACCTTCCGTCATTGGATTCCTGCAGCCCGTAGAGAACGGCGGCATCAGCTGATGCTGCAGTTCTCTACCCAAGATCGTCGTGGGACACACTCGTGGACTGCTTCGGATCGTGGGTGAGTATTTTTGTGGTTTGTTATGTTAATATTTATTCCTTTAAAAGACAATGGCTTCGGGGAACAATGTGACAAGTATTGGTAAGTATGTTACTCTATGTTATATGTACTGTATGTCTATGTATGTATTGTATGAATGTATTGTATGTAGTATGTATGTAGTATATATGTGGTATGTATGTAGCATGTAGTATGTATGTAGTATGTATGTAGCATGCATGTAGCATGCAGTATGTATGTAGCATGCATGTAGTATATATGTAGTATGTATGTGGTATGTATGTAGCATGTAGTATGTATGTAGCATGCATGTAGCATGCATGTAGTATGTATGTAGCATGCATGTAGTATGTATGTAGCATGTAGTATATATGTAGCATGTAGTATGTATGTAGCATGCATGTAGTATATATGTAGTATGTATGTAGCATGTAGTATGTATGTAGCATGCATGTAGTATGTATGTAGTATGTATGTAGCATGCATGTAGTATGTATGTAGCATGTAGTATATATGTAGCATGTAGTATGTATGTAGCATGCATGTAGTATATATGTAGTATGTATGTAGCATGCAGTATGTATGTAGCATGCATGTAGTATATATGTAGCATATATGTAGTATGTATGTAGCATGTAGTATATATGTAGTATGCATGTTGCATGCATGTAGTATATATGTAGTATGCATGTTGCATGCATGTAGTATATATGTAGTATGTATGTAGCATGTAGTATGTATGTAGCATGCATGTAGTATGTATGTAGTATGTATGTAGCATGTAATTTTTTTTTTTTTTTTACATTCAACACATTAGCCGGATGATGGGACTACTACTGTCCCATCATTGGCTAATGTGTCAATCACTGTCATGGTAGCAGGCATTGCCCGATGGGACTTGTAGTCCCATCGGACGATGCCTGCACAGACCCCCGAAGCCTGCACAGCCCCCCGGCAGGCCGGCACAGCCCCCCGGCAGGCCGGCACAGCCCACCGGAGCCTGCACAGACCACCGGCAGGCCGGCACAGCCCCCCGGCAGGCCGGCACAGCCCACCGGAGCCTGCACAGCCCCCCGGCAGGCCGGCACAGCCCACCGGAGCCTGCACAGCCCCCCCGGCAGGCCGGCACAGCCCCCCGGCAGGCCGGCACAGACCACCGGAGCCTGCACAGACCCCCTGGCAGGCCGGCACAGCCCCCCGAAAGGCCCGTACAGACCCCAGAGAGGCTGTACAAGGGAAAAACAGGGTTTTTCTTATTCCGATACCGGAAGTCCCATAGACTTGAATGGGACTTCCGGTATCGGAATCGGCGATACCGATACTTTTTTTTAAGATCGGCCGATCCATTCCGATCCGATACTTTGAAGTATCGGACGGTATCGCTCAACTCTACTCACAGCCTACCAATACATGAAGGGGGCATTTGCCTGGTATATTAATGCACAATAAAAAACTTGTATGCGGCACTGTTCACACTATGGCAATGCACAGCATCCTGGTTAACAGCCTAGTAGTGACACCCTTCTTTTAGATCAGGTTGGCTGCCCAGCGCTATCAAAATGCATGCCATGTGAACACATGCACTTTTTATTCTGGGTGCAGTTGGCCCCATTTGGTCTTGTAAACTGCGGTGTTTGTTCACATGGCATGCATTTTGATAGCTTGAAAAAGGTCTCTTGACCGAAACGTCGCCACAGGAGGCAGAATAAATGTAAGACTTATTTCTTCACCACGGTCTGGGGCGCTGTCTTGTTTTTTATTGTCATGTTGTTTTTTAATTACCTTAATGTGTGTAGATTCCACAGCCAATCAGGGCACAGAAACCATCCCCAACACACCCAGACACAAGGGCTTCTTTCATTGGCTGCCAAAGTCACATGTCCCTCTCAATATAAAAGTGGACCTGTTGTTTGGCCATTTTGTCAGTGTAAGAGCACAGAGAGGCTGCTCCTGCTGTTGTAAGTTATCATATCGTTGGATTGGACCCTGTGTGAAATCGACCTTCCAGTATCTAACTAGTTTGTGCTAACAGTGTTGGGTGGGCAGGAGTCTGCATTTCCTAATCAAAATTGTTTCGTCTAATACTTGTTCCAGTCAGGAAGTCACATTTCCTAAACAAAATCATGTGGACTAATATTGTTGTGCAGGTCCCAGGCCAGGCCCTATATCCTTATCAAAATCATTTGGGCTAATATTTTTGTGCAGGCAAGAGACCTCATTTACTAATCAAAAATGGTTGGGCTAATATTGTTGTGCATGCACCAGTCTACATTTCTTAATCAAAATTGTTTGGGATAATATTGGGGTGTAGCCAGGAGTCCATATTTCCTAATCAAAATTGTTTGGGATAATACTGTGATGCAGTCAGGAGGTCAAATTTCCTAATCAAAATCGTTTGGCTAATATTGGGGTGCAGGTACCAAACCCCATTTTCTAAACAAAATTGTTTGGGCTAATATTGTTGTGCAGGCACCAGTCCACATTTCTTAATCAAAATCATTTGGGCTAATATTGGGGCACAGGCAGGAGTCCACATTTCCTAATCAAAATCGTTTAGGCCAATACTGTGCTGCAGTCAGGAAGTCACATTCCTAATCAAAATTGTTTGGGCTAATATTGTTGTGCAGGCACCAGTCCACATTTCCTAATCTAAATCATTTGGGCTAATACTGTGTTGCAGTCAGGAGGTCACATTTCCTAATCAAAATTGTTTGAGCTCGTATTGCCTGTCCTCCTCTTCCTTCACCTTAACATCACACACAGTACAATCCTCAGAGGTAGCACCCCAATTACCTTTGCTTCCCCCCACGTCACAACTCTCCAACCAGCCAACTGACTGTAGTGAACTGCAAATGGGTGAGTATGTAGAGCTGTTCACACATTCTATTCTTTGAGTATCAGAGATCTTCTCCAAAGATTCACAGAATCCAGAGGAGGAAAGCACCTGCATGGATGCCCCAAATTTTTCCTGTTGGATACAGGGCTGGACGAAGTAGCATCTGAGCAGAATCCAGGCCCTCATCACCAGACATTAACCTCCAGAGGCGGAGGTGATCCCGATAAAACTCAGATATTGGAAGCACAGGCAAATTGTACTGTACTGTCACGGCAGGAAGAGGAGGCGAGTGACTCAGGATGAGGAGTAGGAAAAGAGAGGATGACAATGAGGTTGTGGAGCCCACTAGGTGTGAGCCCTGAAGCATGCAGCTTTGGACTACTACATGCATGAACTGGCACATGCGCAATCAATATGTGTTAGTCTGGGAATCTCACTGTGCAAAAATGCAGACTAGCTAGTCTCACCAACCTCTGCCCGACCCATCACTGCATCTGCTGCTGCTTCCTCCTCCGTCACCATTGCAAGTGTTCTCACATAGATCTCTGGGCACAGAACCTCCACTTGTTTACCCTCTACAGGGTGATTGAGAGCCTGTCAGCTGTTACGGAAGTGGAGATGCCTGCTATTTTTGTTGCACTGAGCACAACACATCTTTCTCAACCCACCTTATCATCTCTATTTGCATAGAACTCACAGTCCAGCAGTTTGTGGTGTTCACCCTGCTTCACTCTCTCTCACTCTATCAGCACAGCAGTTACCCCTCGGTCCCACAGTTGTGGTCACGTAAAAGATTGTTTACTCCTACTCATGCCAAAGCTAAAAGCTTTAACTTCACCATTACCAATTTGTTAGCCATGGAAATTATGCCTTTCCATCTGGTGGATACGGATGAATTCCAAAAGCTGATGGCCATCACAGTTCCCCAGTACCAGCTGTCCAGTCACCCTTACTTCTCTAAGAAAGCTGTGCCTGCACTACATCAGCATGTCGCAGACAACATCACCCGTTGTATAGAAAAATCTATGTCTGCCAGGGTGCATTTCACCACTAACACTTAGATAACCAATCATGGCTAGGGGTGATACATCTTGCTGACTGTGCACTGGGTGGCTTTCGTGGCTGTGGAGTCAGGCAGGCAAGGGGCTGCTCCACAAGTCTTGGAATTCCCAAGGCTTGCAGGACAAACCTGTGTATTTAACACTTTCTCCACTGCTTCTGCCTTCTCTAGGGCCCCCAACCTTTTCCTAATGAGTCACGCATTCCAACAATGCCTAGAGAAATCCCCCACCTCTGTACTGCACAGCCAGGGCTCACTGCCTTGGAAATTACATTCACACAGCTCAAGAGTTGTGGACAGATATTCAGGCTGAGTTTAAGCAATGGCTGTCTCCACTAAACCTGGAACCAGGGAAGACAGTGAGTGATAACGGTGTGAATCTAGTAGTGGCCCCACACCATGGCAATCTCACACATGTGCCTTGAATGGCTAACATCCCCAACCTGGTGGTACAGCAAGCCTTCTGCCACTATTCCAACCTGGATGCTCTGCTGCAGAAAGCACGGCCGATGTGTGCTTATTTCAGCCGTTTGCACACCACAGTTCATCGACTTTCATCACTGCAGAGTTCTTTCAGACTATTGGTAAACCGTTTGATATGCGATGTGCCAACACGGTAGAATTCTACTCTCCACATGTTGCAGCCACTGTGGCAACTGTGATGAGCCCTGGTGCAATATGTCTTTTTGAATAGCCTTGGTCTTGTTCATTGGCTGTGAACTCGCAGGATCTGTTTGACTGCACTGTGAGGAGGAGAACGTTCTCACGCTCGCGGTGCCCTCAGATAGGTAATAGGAGTTCACAGAGAGATACTGAGCACATGGTGCTCAGTGTCTGCTGGATGACAGGCTGTATGGTCGCATCATGCAACCATGCAGCATGCCATCCAGATGTAGCAGAGCTAGACCCCTTCCCCTCTTTCAATCCTTTTTCTTTTTGGTGTTTATTATGCTCTTACTGAGCTGGACATCATTTTTGGGACTGACTCATTGGAAGTTCACCTACCTGGAACACTGTTGAGGACAGATGTATACCTAACTATCCATGGAGAAGATTGGACCCCATTGCAGTATTACTGTATTTCTGCTGCCCCATTGTATTGTCATTCATGTTTTGGCAATGAGTCCACTTTATAACACTAATCCCATATACCGCTACATAGGATAACGAAGAGATCCCAAATGTAATAAAAAATAATTTTTACTGCAAATAATTAAAATCATAAAAAAGCAAAATGCCGTATATAGGAGACGTCAAAGCACAAGAATTACAAAAATATAACAATAAAGCACTAATATCATAATCACTCCATAACACTTGTGAACAGAATTGAGATCCAATGTACTTGATATAAATATATGTAACAGTAGTGCAAAAAATGATAAATGCTGACAATAACACTTGCTCAAAAGAGCTAACACTATCTCATAGCACTATATATTCAAAACACTATGTGTCTACATAAATCACAGTGAAATAACCCTATAAATATACCACAAGTCAGGAAAAGTGCTATATAAATATGACCTAGGGAACAGTCAATAAATTCTAAATAGAAAAGAAAATAAATAAACAAATCAACAGGAGTTACATGTAAAATAACATGGACCCGCTATATCACAAGGGGAAATCCAGGCTATCAATGAAAAATAACACAGAGTCACATGTAATTAGACCCTCTTTATCCCAAAGGAAAATCCCCCAGCCCTAAAGTCATACAAATCCAAAGTATATTACCAATATGTATGAGTGCCCGTGGCGTCTCCTCACCCCGACGTGCGTTTCGCCGCCAGCTTCTTCCAGGGGGCGTGTCATAAGGTGAGTAGCGGCAGGTTTAAATATGAGCGTTGTATTGTCTAGAGCCAGTCAGCTGTAGCGGCGCATGAAGCCCTAACCCCGCCCCCTGTGACGTACTTCCTCACAGCGCTCTATGACACGGAAGCAGTACACTGCGCGTCAGTGTCAGAGCGTCATGTGAAGTAACGGGGGCAGTGGATGCAGGCGCATGTGCTCCAACTAAACCATGATCTTAGTAGACAATACTTGATGCATAAATCTAACCCCTGAATAATCAACGTTTCTAATATCTCATTATCATATACATCCAATATGGTAAGATGACACATCATATTATATAGAAAATAATATATATTTGTGTACTAAATATATTTAAAGTGACAGTGCATCATTATATGTGTCAAAGACCTATTTAAAGTGACAGTGCATGGATAATAAAATCCCCACCAATAAATTTCATATATAGTGCAAAATTATGAATTTATTAAAGTGACAGTGCTGATGTAACAATATACATATTATTAATTATACTGTGCAAAATAGATCTAATATATAGTGCAAAATTCTTGAAATTAATTAAGATACTAATATTACAGTGACAATTATTAATGAATATTGTACGATAAAATAAATATTGTGCCAATTAATGAATTATGCCAAAATAAAGTGATCAGTGATGAAACCATATTTACCATATTTTAATAAAATTTATAACATATGGGTAAATAATCCCAAATATTCCATTACAATATTAAAAAAAAAATATATATATAATAATAATAATAAGTCCAAGGCTGTAGACATCAAGTCCAAAAGCTGTAAACATCAATGACTGGAGAGACCGCTCATATACTAAAAAAAATAAACACAATTAATAAATGTATATATAACCACATAAAAAACCTAAAAAAAACCCCTCACCCATAAAAAGGATGCCAGTTACAGAAATGCAGAAAAGTCCTTTTCATTTAGTCCATAGGGATTTAAAGTACCCCAGACAATAAATGCAGCGACATTCCAACTGAGAAAGAGATTTGAAAATGTCACCACCCCTAGTACCTAAATCAACCTGGTCAATAGCCCTAACCCGCAACCCTCGAGGGTTGCAATTGTGATACCTTTTGAAGTGCCTAGGTAACATCTTTAATAGGCCAAAATCTTCAATGGTTGCAGCTTTCTCTATGTCCAAAACATGTTCCCTAACACGAATTTTAAGTTCCCTGGTCGTTAAGCCAATATATACTTTTTTGCAGGGACACTCCGCATGGTATATCACTCCCTTAGATGAACATGTAAGGTGTTTCCTAATGTCATATTGGCGGGAACCATCCGAATTCCCAAACTTTTTACATTTAACCAGGTTGAGACATGCCTTACACAGGCTACACGGGAAAAAAACAAGTGATAAAGGTCCCAGGTTCAATTTTCTCCTTTTCTCATAATAGCTGTGCACCAATAAATCTTTGCAATTAGCCGAACTTCTGGCTACACATTGAGGAACTGAAGGTAAAGCCTTACTTAAAACCGGATCCGTGAACAAAACTTTCCAGTGTGAGTGAATTATATCTTTCAAATTACGCCACTGACCGTTAAATGTGGAAATAAATCTTACATTTTTATTGGCCGATTTCTCTGTTTTCCTGTTGTTATCATATAACAATTCATTACGTGAAATTCCCACAGCCCTTTTATAGCCTCTTCTTATCATCCTGCGACTGTATCCTCGATCTTCAAATCTCCTTGTTAAATCCAAACATTGTTTATCAAAAGTGGAGGTTTCAGAACAGATTTTCTTAGCCCATAAAAACTGACCTATAGGGATTCCCCGGATGGTTCTAATGGGGTGGGCGGAGTCAGCCAGGAGATATGAATTGGTAGCTGTGGGTTTTCTGAAAATATCTGTATGAATCCTTCCATCACTCGAAGCCTCTATCCAAATGTCAAGAAATTCCAAACACCTGCCAGATTTAAACATAAGCTTCACATTAATGTCATTGTCATTCAAATCCCTCATCAAATTTTCTAATTCAAAATTCGTACCCTCCCAAACAAACAGCACGTCATCTATATACCTCATTCAATTGTTCACCTTTACAATGTTGTCAATTTTGTCCCCCAGAAATATTTCCCTCTCCCACGCCCCTAAAAATAAATTGGCGTAGGAGGGGGCACACGATGCCCCCATAGCTGTACCTTGACATTGGAGGAAGGTCTTGTTGTCAAATGTGGACACATTATGATTCAGTATAAATTCCAAAAGGATCAAAATGAGTTCCACCATGGAACTTTCGACGTTGCTAGCTTTAAGAAACCAGGCAACAGCAGCCAACCCATCTTTATGTCTGATCGAGGTGTATAACGCCTCTACATCCGCTGTCACTAAAATCTGGTTGTCTTCTAATTGCATTTGGTCCATTCTTTGCAAGGCCTGGTTGGTATCCCTAATGAAAGAAGGAAGGGTAGAGACAATTGGCTTAAGAAAATAATCCACTACATCCGAAATTATTTCACATAGGCCCCCATTCCCAGCCACAATGGGCCTGCCAGGTGGATCTATGGCATTCTTGTGTACCTTGGGAATGAGGTAAAAAGTAGCAAGTTTCGGTTGAAAATCACGAATCCTGTTCAGAAAGACTTTCGATATTAAACCCTCAGTAAATGCCTTCTCCAAGATAGAAATCAAATTCTGCTGGAAAGAAGGAATAGGATTATGGAATAATCTTTTATAACATTTATCATCATTTACCAGCTTATAGGCCTGTTGTTCGTACAATTCCTTGGGCCATATCACCAAATTCCCCCCTTTGTCCGCTGGCTTAAATAGGACATCATCCCAACTTTTTAACTCTTGTAAGGCATCTCTTTCCTCCTTGGATAGATTATCCTGTTGTGAGTTCATTTTCCCCTTCATTACTAAGGCCCGAGGAACTCCCTCTTCTGGTAAAGAAAGGTAGTGAGCCTGATTATCAAACACCTGAGGCTGATGATGATGACTGGCTGAGTGGAGTTACGGACTGGATATGGGGCTGCAGACGCCCTTCTGCCCTGAGGGTGATTTCTCTGTGGGATCCTTGGAGACCAGTCTGAATTCCTGCTCCTCTAAAGCTAAGTTTGCTGCTCGGCCTTTTGCTTTTGTGCTTTGACTTTGTTTTGCTTTGTTTTTCTGGATTTCTGCCATTCCCTGCTGGGGTGTGCTGAATTCATTTAGCTCTGTCTTCTGAAAATACCTGAGTGCTGATTTAGTTTTTGAAGCCTAGCTGCTTCAGGGCCTTTTTCATATCAGCTTGTTGGCTTTTGTCTTTGATAGGGTTTTGGCAGATCGCAGACAGCAGCCTTCCTGTCCTTTCCTATCTAGGTAGTTTTGGGCCCCGTCTTTGCTCAGTCTTTCTGTCTGTGTTAGTGTTTTCATCTTGCTTCACCGTCATTATATGTTGGGGGCTGCCTATTGCTTTGGGGTCTGCTCTGGGGCAGTTTAGATTTCCCCTTTCTTTCTTTAGGCCTATGTAGTTCTCCGGCTGTGATTGAGGGGTCTAGGGCTTCGTAGGAGCCCCCACGGCTACTGCTAGTTGTGTTGATAGGCTCAGGGGTCTGCAATCTGATGGTTGCCAACTTCTCTGGTTTTCTGGACTTAGCTTGTATTTCTGCTTTTGCCTCCTACGGTGACTCATTCATAACATTATCCTTATTTTTCTGAGTCTGTGCCAGAATCTCAATGTCTTTAGTTACCAACCGGGTAAATACTTCAACAGCCAGACATAAGCTAAGGGGAGGAAAATGTTTGGATTTACCATAAAGACTAGAGGGAATGGTGCTCACCTCCTTAAATCCACTTTCTCCAGCCAAGGACTCCAAAGTTTCAATCGCTTCTTTTTCCAAAGCTGTGACTGAAGTATCAAAAATCGGATCTTCCATCTTAAAATGCAATTTTTTAAGCACAATTTTTCTGGCAAACAAATTAAGATCCTTTATCGCAGTAAAGGAATCTAGGTGAGAGGAAGGAGAAAAATTAAGACCTTTTTCCAGTAATCTAATTTGGGGTGATGTTAAAATATGTGTGGACAGATTAATCACCTTTAACTGATCTCTTGATTTCCTTGATTTATTAGGTCTCTGAAACATGTCATGATATTTGCATTTCCCTCCACTTCTCAAACGAAAATCTCTCCCATATCCTGATTCATTAGTAGAAACTCCACTTTCACTGCCCGAGACACTAGAAGTGTCTGACCTCTCCTTAGACGTTTGCAGTACCTGTGTATCCATCTTTTTAGGTAACTGCCACCGATACACTTTATGTGACTCATAGTCCTTAGAATCCCTTGAGAATTTTTTAAGTTTTCCTTGGCTGACGTCCTCCTCCCATCTATCTACTTCCTTGCTCAAATCTTTCAACCAAACCTCAAGCGATTCCTTGGACATATTGGTCTGTAACAACTTGTAAATAGACTCCAAATCACTGTCAATACTTTTTAATGTTATAGAGTTGTGCTCAATGATGATCTTGATAAAATCCAGGGAGCATGTGGAAGCTGTATCCATCCATCTACTAATCAGCTCCTCATTTTGTAGATCAAAAGTTGGATAAAGCTGTATCCCAAGTCCTCTTGGTATAATTTTTTGACCTACATATTTTTCTAGGGCCGCCCGATTCCACCAAATTTTGGTCTTCCTATGGAGGGCATTTTTATACTTGAACATAAGTTCTTTACTAATGATACTGGCATCCTGTGTAACATGACCGGCATTCTGCTTAAAAATATCTTCCGCTTTTGAACGCCAGGTTAACTCCCTGGCTTTGAAATCCATTTCTAGGACAATCTGTTCATAAAAAACAGTAAATAGCCAATCAACAAAAGTCCTGTATAATAAGGGCACTTCACCTCAGAATATAACACTAATCCCATATACCGCTACATAGGATAACGAAGAGATCCCAAATGTAATAAAAAATAATTTTTATTGCAAATAATTAAAAACATCATAAAAAAGCAAAATGCCGTATATAGGAGACGTCAAAGCACAAGAATTACAAAAATATAACAATAAAGCACTAATATCATAATCACTCCATAACACTTGTGAACAGAATTGAGATACAATGTACTTGATATAAATATATGAAACAGTAGTGCAAAAAATGATAAATGCTGACAATAACACTTGCTCAAAAGAGCTAACACTATCTCATAGCACTATATATTCAAAACACTATGTGTCTACATAAATCACAGTGGAATAACTCTATAAATATGCCACAAGTCAGGAAAAGTGCTATATAAATATGACCTAGGGAACAGTCAATAAATTCTGAATAGAAAAGAAAATAAATAAACAAATAAACAGGAGTTACATGTAAAATAACATGGACCCGCTATATCACAAGGGGAAATCCAGGCTATCAATGAAAAATAACACAGACTCACATGTAATTAGACCCTCTTTACCTCAAAGGAAAATCCCCCAGCCCTAAAGTCATACAAATCCAAAGTATATTACCAATATGTATGAGTGCCCGTGGCGTCTCCTCACCCCGACTCGCGTTTCGCCGCCAGCTTCTTCCAGGGGGCGTGTCATAAGGTGAGTAGCGGCAGGTTTAAATATGAGCGTTGTATTGTCTAGAGCCAGTCAGCTGTAGCGGCGCATGAAGCCCTAACCCCGCCCCCTGTGACGTACTTCCTCACAGCGCTCTATGACGCGCAAGCAGTACCCTGCGCGTCAGTGTCAGAGCGTCATGTGAAGTAACAGGGGCAGTGGATGCAGGCGCATGCGCTCCAACTAAACCATGATCTTAGTAGACAATACTTTATGCATAAATCTGACCCCTGAATAATCAACGTTTCTAATATCTCATTATCATATACATCCAATATGGTAAGATGACACATCATATTATATAGAAAATAACATATATTTGTGTCCTAAATATATTTAAAGTGACAGCGCATCATTATATGTGTCAAAGACCTATTTAAAGTGACAGTGCATGGATAATAAAATCCCCACCAATAAATTTCATATATAGTGCAAAATTATGAATTTATTAAAGTGACAGTGCTGATGTAACAATATACATATTATTAATTATACTGTGCAAAATAGATCTAATATATAGTGCAAAATTCTTGAAATTAATTAAGATACTAATATTACAGTGACAATTATTAATGAATATTGTACGATAAAATAAATATTGTGCCAATTAATGAATTATGCCAAAATAAAGTGATCAGTGATGAAACCATATTTACCATATTTTAATAAAATTTATAACATATGGGTAAATAATCCCAAATATTCCATTACAATATTAAAAAAATATAATAATAATAATAATAATAATAATAATAATAATAATAATAATAAAAAACAATAATAAACAGGGGGAAACAAAATCTTGCTAGTAGTATTCAACTTCAGGCCATGATCTTGTACCCGAAAGCATCAAGTCCAAGGCTGTAGACATCAAGTCCAAAAGCTGTAAACATAGCGGTATATGGGATTAGTGTTATATTCTGAGGTGAAGTGCCCTTATTATACAGGACTTTTGTTTATTGGTTATTTACTGTTTTTTATGAACAGATTGTCCTAGAAATGGATTTCAAAGCCAGGGAGTTAACCTGGCGTTCAAAAGCGGAAGATATTTTCAAGCAGAATGCCGGTCATGTTACACAGGATGCCAGTATCATTAGTAAAGAACTTATGTTCAAGTATAAAAATGCCCTCCATAGGAAGACCAAAATTTGGTGGAATCGGGCGGCCCTAGAAAAATATGTAGGTCAAAAAATTATACCAAGAGGACTTAGGATACAGCTTTATCCAACTTTTGATCTACAAAATGAGGAGCTGATTAATAGATGGATGGATACAGCTTCCACATGCTCCCTGGATTTTATCAAGATCATCATTGAGCACAACTCTATAACATTAAAAAGTATTGACAGTGATTTGGAGTCTATTGACAAGTTGTTACAGACCAATATGTCCAAGGAATCGCTTGAGGTTTGGTTGAAAGATTTGAGCAAGGAAGTAGATAGATGGGAGGAGGACGTCAGCCAAGGAAAACTTAAAAAATTCTCAAGGGATTCTAAGGACTATGAGTCATATAAAGTGTATCGGTGGCAGTTACCTAAAAAGATGGATACACAGGTACTGCAAACGTCTAAGGAGAGGTCAGACACTTCTAGTGTCTCGGCAGTGAAAGTGGAGTTTCTACTAATGAATCAGGATATGGGAGAGATTTTCGTTTGAGAAGTGGAGGGAAACGCAAATATCATGACATGTTTCAGAGACCTAATAAATCAAGGAAATCAAGAGATCAGTTAAAGGTGATTAATCTGTCCACACATATTTTATCATCACCCCAAATTACCCCAAATTAGATTACTGGAAAAAGGTCTTAATTTTTCTCCTTCCCCTCGCCTAGATTCCTTTACTGCGATAAAGGATCTTAATTTGTTTGCCAGAAAAATTGTGCTTAAAAAATTGCATTTTAAGATGGAAGATCCGATTTTTGATACTTCAGTCACAGCTTTGGAAAAAGAAGCGATTGAAACTTTGGAGTCCTTGGCTGGAGAAAGTGGATTTAAGGAGGTGAGCACCATTCCCTCTAGTCTTTATGGTAAATCCAAACATTTTCCTCCCCTTAGCTTATGTCCGGCTGTTGAAGTATTTACCCGGTTGGTAACTAAAGACATTGAGATTCTGGCACAGACTCAGAAAAATAGGGATAATCTATCCAAGGAGGAAAGAGATGCCTTACAAGAGTTAAAAAGTTGGGATGATGTCCTATTTAAGCCAGCGGACAAAGGGGGGAATTTGGTGATATGGCCCAAGGAATTGTACGAACAACAGGCCTATAAGCTGGTAAATTATGATAAATGTTATAAAAGATTATTCCATAATCCTATTCCTTCTTTCCAGCAGAATTTGATTTCTATCTTGGAGAAGGCATTTACTGAGGGTTTAATATCGAAAGTCTTTCTGGACAGGATTCGTGATTTTCAACCGAAACTTGCTACTTTTTACCTTATTCCCAAGGTACACAAGAATGCCATAGATCCACCTGGCAGGCCCATTGTGGCTGGGAATGGGGGCCTATGTGAAATAATTTCGGATGTAGTGGATTATTTTCTTAAGCCAATTGTCTCTACCCTTCCTTCTTTCATTAGGGATACCAACCAGGCCTTGCAAAGAATGGACCAAATGCAATTAGAAGACAACCAGATTTTAGTGACAGCGGATGTAGAGGCGTTATACACCTCGATCAGACATAAAGATGGGTTGGCTGCTGTTGCCTGGTTTCTTAAAGCTAGCAACGTCGAAAGTACCATGGTGGAACTCATTTTGATCCTTTTGGAATTTATACTGAATCATAATGTGTTCACATTTGACAACAAGACCTTCCTCCAATGTCAAGGTACAGCTATGGGGGCATCATGTGACCCCTCCTACGCCAATTTATTTTTAGGGGCGTGGGAGGGAAATATTTCTGGGGGACAAAATTGACAACATTGTAAAGGTGAACAATTGGATGAGGTATATAGATGACGTGCTGTTTGTTTGGGAGGGTACGAATTTTGAATTAGAAAATTTGATGAGGGATTTGAATGACAATGACATTAATGTGAAGCTTACGTTTAAATCTGGCAGGTGTTTGGAATTTCTTGACATTTGGATAGAGGCTTCGAGTGATGGAAGGATTCATATGGATATTTTCAGAAAACCCATGGCTACCAATTCATATCTCCTGGCTGACTCCGCCCACCCCATTAGTACCATCCGGGGAATCCCTATAGGTCAGTTTTTATGGGCTAAGAAAATCTGTTCTGAAACCTCCACTTTTGATAAACAATGTTTGGATTTAACAAGGAGATTTGAAGATCGAGGATACAGTCGCAGGATGATAAGAAGAGGTTATAAAAGGGCTGTGGGGATTTCACGTAATGAATTGTTATATGACAACAACAGGAAAACAGAGAAATCGGCCAATAAAAATGTAAGATTTATTTCCACATTTAACGGTCAGTGGCGTAATTTAAAAGATATAATTCACTTACACCGGAAAGTTTTGTTCACGGATCCGGTTTTAAGTAAGGCTTTACCTTCAGTTCCTCAATGTGTAGCCAGACGTTCGGCTAATTTCAAAGATTTATTGGTGCACAGCCATTATGAGAAAAGGAGAAAATTGAACCTGGGACCTTTATCACTTGGTTTTTTCCCGTGTGGCCTGTGTAAGGCATGTCTCAACCTGGTTAAATGTAAAAAGTTTGGGAATTCGGATGGTTTCCGCCAATATGACATTAGGAAACACCTTACATGTTCATCTAAGGGTGGTTTCACATTAGCGCTTTTTAAGCGCACGCACGGCCGGGGGTAGCTCCGCCCCCGAGCCAGCTCTCTGCCCGGCGTGCCCGCCCCTTGCTTGTAGTGCCACCTCCTAGCGCACAGCGGCGCCTGCGATCGGCGCACCCTATCTTTAGCATAGGGTGCGCAGATCATGCGCAGGCCGTGCGCTAGTTGCGCTTTGACCTGCGCTGCGCACTTTTGACGGTGCGCCGTGCGCGCCAAAATCAAACTTTTTGGATTTTGGCGCGCACGGCGCACCGTCAGAAGTGCGCAGCGCAGGTCAAAGCGCAACTAGCGCACGGCCTGCGCACGATCTGCGCACCCTATGCTAAAGATAGGGTGCGCCGATCGCAGGCGCCGCTGTGCGCTAGGAGGCGGCGCTACAAGCAAGTGGCGGGCACGCCGGGCAGAGAGCCGGCTCGGGGGCGGAGCTACCCCCGGCCGTGCGTGCGCTTAAAAAGCGCTAATGTGAAACCAGCCTAAGGGAGTGATATACCATGCGGATTGTCCCTGCAAAAAAGTATATATTGGCTTAACGACCAGGGAACTTAAAATTCGTGTTAGGGAACATGTTTTGGACATAGAGAAAGCTGCAACCATTGAAGATTTTGGCCTATTGAAGACGTTACCTAGGCACTTCAAAAGGTATCACAATTGCAACCCTCGAGGGTTGCGGGTTAGGGCTATTGACCAGGTTGATTTAGGTACTAGGGGTGGTGACATTTTCAAATCTCTTTCTCAGTTGGAATGCCGCTGGATTTATCGTCTGGGTACTTTAAATCCCTGTGGACTAAATGAAAATATGGGCTTTTCTGCATTTCTGTAACTGGCATCCTTTTTATCGGTGAGGGTTTTTTTAGGTTTTTTATGTGGTTATATATACATTTATTAATTGTGTTTATTTTTTTTAGTATATGAGCGGTCTCTCCAGTCATTGATGTTTACAGCTTTTGGACTTGATGTCTACAGCCTTGGACTTGATGCTTTCGGGTACAAGATCATGGTCTGAAGTTGAATACTACTAGCAAGATTTTGTTTCCCCCTGTTTATTATTATTTTTTTTTTTTATATTGTCATGGAATATTTGGGATTATTTACCCATATGTTATAAATTTTATTAAAATATGGTAAATATGGTTTCATCACTGATCACTTTATTTTGGCATAATTCATTAATTGGCACAATATTTATTTTATCGTACAATATTCATTAATAATTGTCACTGTATTATTAGTATCTTAATTAATTTCAAGAATTTTGCACTATATATTAGATCTATTTTACACAGTATAATTAATAATATGTATATTGTTACACCAGCACTGTCACTTTAATAAATTCATAATTTTGCACTATATATGAAATTTATTGGTGGGGATTTTATTATCCATGCACTGTCACTTTAAATAGGTCTTTGACACATATAATGATGCGCTGTCACTTTAACTATATTTAGGACACAATTATATGTTATTTTTTATATAATATGATGTGTCATCTTACCATATTGGATGTATATGATAATGAGATATTAGAAACGTTGATTATTCAGGGGTTAGATTTATGCATCAAGTATTGTTTACTAAGATCATGGTTTAGTTGGAGCGCATGCGCCTGCATCCACTGCCCCCATTACTTCACATGACGCTCTGACAATGACGCGCAGGGTACTGCTTGCGCGTCATAGAGCGCTGTGAGGAAGTACGTCACAGGGGGTGGGGTTAGGGCTTCATGCACCGCTACAGCTGACTGGCTCTAGACAATACAATGCTCATATTTAAACCTGCCGCTACTCACCTTATGACACGCCCCCTGGAAGAAGCTGGCGGCGAAACGCGCGTCGGGGTGAGGAGACGCCACAGGCACTCATACATATTGGTAATATACTTTGGATTTGTATGACTTTAGGGCTGGGGGATTTTCCTTTGGGGTAAAGAGGGTCTAATTACATGTGAATCTGTGTTATTTTTCATTGATAGCCTGGATTTCCCCTTGTGATATAGCGGGTCCATTTTATTTTACATGTAACTCCTGTTTATTTGTTTATTTATTTTCTTTTCTATTCAGAATTTATTGACTGTTCCCTAGGTCATATTTATATAGCACTTTTCCTGACTTGTGGCATATTTATAGGGTTATTCCACTGTGATTTATGTAGACACATAGTGTTTTGAATATATAGTGCTATGAGATAGTGTTAGCTCTTTTGAGCAAGTGTTATTGTCAGCATTTATCATTTTTTGCACTACTGTTTCATATATTTATATCAAGTACATTGTATCTCAATTCTGTTCACAAGTGTTATGGAGTGATTATGATATTAGTGCTTTATTGTTATATTTTTGTAATTCTTGTGCTTTGACGTCTCCTATATACGGCATTTTGCTTTTTTATGATGTTTTTAATTATTTGCAATAAAAATTATTTTTTATTACATTTGGGATCTCTTTGTTATCCTATGTAGCGGTATATGGGATTAGTGTTATATTCTGAGGTGAAGTGCCCTTATTATACAGGACTTTTGTTGAATGAGTCCACGTTGTATTTTCACGTATTTTTAATCATTGTTCCATTACATACTGGTATTTTCTATTATCATACATGCCACATATGCGCTCATTTTTGGCCCATATTTATTATGGCTGCCGTGCGCATGCACTGTGAGTTTCTGGTCTGCCTGCATCTCAGAAGGCATTCTTTCCGGCTCATTGCAGGTCAGAGACGTCACAGGAAGTTTTTCCTTGACCCGCACTGTATCCTGGATTGCCGGATGTGACGCGAGTGCGGCCGTAGATTTGCATCACATCAAAGTTGTGGACCTTTCTCAAGCCACAACTCCCAGGACTGAAACGTCGCTGTATGGGGAACCAGCCAGATGGGCTAATAAATAGCACTTTGACTGGAATTCTTTTGGTGTGCTGCTTTCATCTTGAGGACTATTTTTGAGGTTTGGTATATGCCTGGAAGGCTTGCACTCGCATTGTCTGTTCATTTTTTGTGCTGCTTTTCCCCTTTTTTCACACATATATGTATATATATATATATATATATATATATGTATGTGTGTGTGTCACAGGCATCTATATATCCATCTATTCTATGTGTATATATGTATTCTATCTTTGTTAGTCTAACCTGTCAGTGTGATTTTACTGTACGCGGCACATGAATTGCTGGCTTTTCAAATGCGGTTGGTGTGTAAAAACCGGACAACACTTGCATGGTCTGAGTGGAGTGTGATTTTTTTTCTCACACCCATTGACTTTTATTGCAGAATGCAATCCGATTGCCGATTACAATTGCAGCATGCTTTGATTTTTTGCCAATACGATCATGATACGATTCGAGCTGGAAAAAAAATTGCAAATGAACACACAATGATAGAATAACATCTGTCTGAACGCAATCTGTTTTTTTTATCGGATTGCATTCATCCGATTTCATCACAAGTGGTAATGAGCTCTATCAATGACTCCTGGATTGACTTTTTTCTACTGCAGAAAACTACAGGAAGAAAACTGCAGGAAAATGTCAAATGTGAACCTGACCTTATTCTGTCACCATGGGAATAAAATATAGCACTGTAATTTCACTCCAATTGTGAAATATAAAGAAATATGGCTAAGGCTAGTTTCACACTTGCTTTTTTTTGCAGCGCGTTTTTCCCGCAAAAAAACGCATTGAAAAAACGCATACATAAGCATACAACTGCTGCGTTTTTTTCAAGCATTTTTATGAGCATGCATGAAAAAAACGCAGCGTTTTTATGCGTTTGTATGCGTTTTTAGTGCGTTTTTACCGCGTTTGCGTTTTTTTCCAACATTTTTAGGTGGCCCCTCACACTACCCAAACCATGACTTTACTAACCCTAACCCTGACCCTAACCCTAACCCTAACCCTGACCCTAACCCTAACCCTAACCCTGACCCTAACCCTTAACAAAACCATACTTAACCCTAACCCTGACCTTAACCCTAACCCTAACCCTGACCCTAACCCTTAACCAAACCATACTTAACCCTAATCCTGACCCTAACCCTGACCCTAACCCTAACCCTAACCCTGACCCTAACCCTTAACAAAACCATACTTAACCCTAATCCTGACCCTAACCCTGACCCTAATCCTTAACAAAACCATACTTAACCCTAACCCTGACCCTAACCCTAACCCTGACCCTAACCCTAACCCTAACCCTGACCCTAACCCTAACCCTAACCCTAACCCTGACCCTAACCCTTAACAAAACCATACTTAACCCTAATCCTGACCCTAACCCTGACCCTAATCCTTAACAAAACCATACTTAACCCTAACCCTGACCCTAACCCTAACCCTGACCCTAACCCTAACCCTAACCCTGACCCTAACCCTAACCCTAACCCTGACCCTAACCCTTAACAAAACCATACTTAACCCTAATCCTGACCCTAACCCTGACCCTAATCCTTAACAAAACCATACTTAACCCTAATCCTGACCCTAACCTTGACCCTAACCCTAACCCTAACCCTAACCCTGACCCTAACCCTAACCCTAACCCTAACCCTGACCCTAACCCTTAACAAAACCATACTTAACCCTAATCCTGACCCTAACCCTGACCCTAATCCTTAACAAAACCATACTTAACCCTAACCCTGACCCTAACCCTAACCCTGACTCTAACCCTAACCCTAACCCTGACCCTAACCCTAACCCTAACCCTGACCCTAACCCTTAACAAAACCATACTTAACCCTAATCCTGACCCTAACCCTGACCCTAATCCTTAACAAAACCATACTTAACCCTAATCCTGACCCTAACCTTGACCCTAACCCTAACCCTAACCCTAACCCTGACCCTAACCCTAACCCTAACCCTAACCCTGACCCTAACCCTTAACAAAACCATACTTAACCTTAATCCTGACCCTAACCCTGACCCTAACCCTTAACCAAACCATACTTAACCCTAACCCTGACCCAAACCCCAACCCTAACCCTGACCCTGACCATAACCCTAACCCTAAACCCCCTTAACTAACCCTAACTCTAACCCAAACCCCTAAATTCCATGGTTTTAAAAAAAAAACGCATATGCAAAAAAACGCATACATGAGCATGCCAGTGCGCACATATGCGCATCCATAGGCTATAATGGCCATTTTTAGCGCAAAACATGCGCATATGTGCGCATGCGCTTTTTTGCAGGGCCAAAAAATGCAACATGCTGCGTCTGGAAAATACCAACGCACACCCCAAAAAAACGCAGCGCATGAAAATCGCATACATGCGCTAACCAGCGCGCAGGTATGCGCACCCATGTTAAATATAGGGGAAAAAACGCATGCGCAGGTATGCGTTTTTTTCCAGCGCTAAAAAACGCAAATGTGAAACCAGCCTAAGACACAAAAAAGAGTTACCATGACAAAGTATTTTCCTAGAATGACACAATATTACTCCTTTCTTCCGTTGTCAATGGCATGAAGTACAGCTGTTATTTCTGCATGTAATTATTTCAGTAAATAGATTATGAAGTCAGGCAATCCTGTGCTGGCATGCTAGTTTCCTTTTAAATGGAGATTCATGAGCTAATTTCACATTGGAGGAACAGGAGCATGTTAGAGGGGAAACTTGTTTACAATAATCTGTTAAAGCATCACATAATCCACTTGCATTCGAGTTTTGGCAGAAAAAATAATGTTCTAGCATTATTGTGATATTTCCTATGTAGAGACTTTTTTTCCTTTTCAAAGCTTCTTAGAATGATCATGCCAGTGTTGGAACATATTGCGCAATCAATCATCCAGACAGGTAAAGACTTTCTGTACAAAATTTATCTGAGATAAAACGATTATATCCCATGCACTTAAGACTGTCAATATGATTTGCCATTTATATTTTTTATGTTTGCACTCCTTTGATAATAGACTTGAATACTCAAGACTCTCTAGATTCCTGCACCAGCATTTTATATGAAGAAATGGTTCAGAAGGCACTGAGTGTTACAAGTATCTTTGAGAAACAAGAGCTTTACTTTCCAAAAAGAGGTCCGTCTTTATAAAATATAATGGAGTTTACTTTGATGTATTCCTTTTTAATAATGTTGCCATATAAAAGAAATAGACATCTTTGTTTGAGACCTTCGCTGTACAGCTGAGGTAATGTGCACTGACCGAGTGAAAGAAAATCTATCTCTCAAGGTCATAAAATGTTCTTTTTCTACAAATATTCTTCATGTCTGTCTTTTTTCCATGTCAAATAGTCAGTAAGCCCAATTCCTGCTGAACGCCTCTTTCTTTGGGCTTACCAGTGAATAAAATGAAAATTGCTATGTTTTTATTGTATACAATTTGTGAATTTTTAATTTTTTCTTATTATTATGTATTAGGTATATCAGCACATTGCTTATATAAATCATTTGCATCACTGCAAAGCTTTCTATTCAACACCTGAAAGCTTAAATCTGAATGATTTTCAAACTAACTTTATCCTATTCCACTGTATTATAAAGTGGCTTGCGAAAGTATTCACCCTCCCTTGGCATTTTTCATGTTTTACTACCTCACAACCTGGAATTTCACTGTTTTTATCAGGGTTTACATCAGTTCATGTAAAGAACATACCTACAAATGTGAACATTTGATTTTCTTTTTATTGTGATGCAAACAACAAATAGGAAAACTTCAGTGTGCATAACTATTCACCCACATAAAGTCAGTACTTTGTAGAGCTTTCTTTTTGCCGCAATTACAGCTGCATGTCGCTTTTGATAAGCCTCTCTATGAGCTTTCCACATCTTGTCACTGAGATTTTTGCCCATTCATCAATGCAAAACTGCTCCAGCTCTTTCAAGTCAGGGTATGTGCACACGCTGCGGATCCGCTGCGGATTTGGCCCTGCGGATCCGCAGCAGTTTCTACTGCAGTGTACAATACCATTATAATCTACGAAAAACAAAAAATGCTGTGCACATGCTGCGGATTTTTCCGGGCAGATTTGCTGTGAGTTCAAATCCGCAGCATGTCAATTCTTTCTGCGGATTCCACAGGGGTTTTACACCTTCTCCATTGTAGAGGTGTGAAACCGCAGGGCTAAACCGCAGGCTAATCCGCAGTGCGGAAAAATCCGCAGACCAATCCGCAGCATGAGCACATAGCCTTAGAAGTTAGATGGTTTCCTCTGGTGAACAGCAATCTTAATGTGTGACCACAGAGATTCTCAATTGGATTAAGGTCTGGGCTTTGATTAGGTGACTCCAAATCTTTTACATGTTTCACCTTAAACCACTTGAGTGTTGCTTTAGCAGTAAGCTTTGGGTCATTGTCTAGTTTGAAGGTGAACCTCCATCCCAATCTCAAATCACTGACAGACAAACAGGTTTTTCCTCAAGAATATACCTGTATTTTGCACCATCCATCTTTGCCTTTACTCAAACCATTTTCCTTGTTCCTGCTACCAAAAAACATCCCTATGCCCTGATGCTGCCACCACCATGTTTCACTGTGGAGGTGGTTTTCTTGAAGTGATAAGCTGTGTGGGTTTGGTGCCAGACATAGCATTTACCTTGGTGGCCAAAAAATTCAATTTTAGTCTCATCTGACCATAGCAACCTCCTCCAAACATTTGAAGAATCTCCCATATGTCTTCTGGCAGACTCAAAACGAGCCTTACAATTTTTGTGTGTAAATAAGTTTTTTCTGTCCACTCTCCATAAACTCCACTTCTATGGAGTGTATGGTTTATGGTGGTTGTATGGACAGATACTCCAGTCTCTGCTTTGAAACTCTGCAGCTCCTTCAGGGTTACCTTTGGTCTCTGTGCTACCTCTCTGATTAATGACTTCCTTGCCCAGACTAAAGGGCATGTCACACTAAGCGATACTGCTAGCAATATCGCTATAACTTGTGACGTTATAGCGATATTGCTAGCGATATCGCTGTGTCTGATACTTACCTACGACCGGCTCCCCCGCTGGTTATCACTGATCGCGCGAGAACGTCCAGGACTGTTTCTCGTCGCCAGCTTCCTGCGGCGCTTCCTGCTGTGACGACGAGCGACGCGTGGAGCCGGGCGGGAGGACGCAGGATCGCCTGGTGTGACAGGTAAGTAGCGACCCCCATCCCCAGTGATGTCGCTAGTGAGATCTGCCTGTGTGGCAGCTCACTAGCGACCACTTAGCGATGCACCAGCGATCCTGACCGCGTCATATCGCTGGTCGGGATCGCTGGTACATCGTTAAGTGTGACAGTACCTTTAGAGTTTTGGTGGGTGGCTCTCTTGGCAGGTTGGTTGTGGTATCATGTCCTTTCCATTTGATGGTTCTCCGAGGGATAATCAGAAATTTTTTTTTATAACGCAACCATGACTTTCACTTCTCAACAACTCTGTCATTGACTTGTTTGGAGATCTCCTTTGTCTTCATGGTGTTTGGTTAGTGGTACATCTTGCTTAATGATGTTACAGCCTCTGTGACCTTTCAGAAAAGGTTTGTATAATTCTGACAGACTGTTAGGGCTGGCGGAATGCACCAGATTATAAAATAGTAGAGAGTGCGTTCGCAGCCCGGGGTCCACCGTGAAGAGGTAGTACACTGCTGCTAGGTAATGGCGGAAGGGAAGAGCGGCGTGAAAACAGTCACACGTGGGTTACGTCACCCAGTGTGAACAGGAGCGGATTCTGTTACTTCACTGAACCGCACAGCCGCTTGAAAGTGAATGCCGGAGCCTGTTTAGCTCACAGAGCCCGGCCACAGAGCACACAGCAAACAGCCACAGAACTCCACCCCAAGGCACGGGGATAGAGTCCTTCTAGGCCACTGAGCGCGCGGCGTCGCTGCCACGAATGCCGCTATAGACGCTGGCTAAGGAGTGCGGAGCACTTGCTCTGAGGTGTGCCGAGTCACTGATAGTGACTAATATCTGACTCAACTCTGTCCTACCTACGCCTAAGCCTGGGCGCTAGCAGGCTAGGCCGCACAACACATGCGTACCAAGGGTAGGGTTTCATAATGAGTCAGTCACCAGAGACATTCATACGTGCATCCATCACTCACTCCTTATAGTCAGAAAATACTGGCTATCCTAGCGCATGGCTGAGCGGCCATGCGAACCTTTTATAGCCGCGAGCGTCCGGGACCTTCCTGGCTTCTCGGATGGGCCAATCCGAACACGAGCAGGACCTGAGCACGTGACCTTTGATCTCCAATGGGAGATCACACCACGGACATGCTCAGTGGCCCGACATGAGGACTTAGTCCCTGGAGAATCTCGCTGCTGAGCAGCATGCATTGCCATAGCTGTGCCCAGTGGCGTAGCAACTGTTTGTGGCGCCCGGGGCGGTCGAAAAATTTGCCGCCCCTTTGGTCGTTGATAATTCGGAAGCATCCGAAGAGCCCACACTACACTCAAAGATCTAATTTTTAGTCTGCTACTAACTCTGCTATTATTTCTAAATTTCTAGACTTTCAACTTCTTGCAGTTCTCTATATATATGTATGTATTAGCTTGATGATGCTGGATGAAGACCTAATGGCTTTTTTTAATAATAATTTTTAATAATGTGACAGAAAAAAAACCAGAAAGTACAAATTATTTTGGCGGACAGGGGGCGGACACTGACAGCTTGGGGTCCCTGTGCAAGAAATGTGTCCGGGCCCCCCTCCTTTTATGGCGTCAAAGCTACGTGTGTGTGTGTATATATATATATAGATAGATAGATAGATTATTGATATTATATAGCCACACACACACATACAGGTATATATTACATAGTCTCCTTTATTATGTATATTGCTGTCCCATACACAGTGCCTTCTCTTGTTATGTACAGTTCTGTCCCTTACATATTGGATTATATAGAGCCCTGTTTTTTATTACATACCGTCCTGTCTTGTTAGCTGTATAATGCAATGATGGCTGATGGAGCATGGGAAAGCTTCCTTTCTAATGGAGGAGCTGATGGACTGGTCATCTGGTCACCGGCTCCTCGATCAGCAGTCATTTTATATCTAACAAGAGAGGGGACCATGTAATAAAAGAGGGCGCTGTGAATAACAAAAATAACAAAAATACACTATGTAAGAGACAGCACTATACATAACAGCAGAGGAAGCTATATAATAAGGGACGGCACCATATATAACTAGAGAGGATGGTAGGTAATAAGGGGCGGTGTTATACATAATAAAAGAGGAAACTATGTAACTAAGGATGGTGTTATACAGAATTAGTGAGTACACTATATACTAAGGGACTGTGTTAGACATAATAAACGATAATGTCTTCCTCCACCTCCCCCTGTTCCTAAGGCCATTATAAGTCCCCCTTCCTCCCATCCCAATCCCCCACACCCCTCATTGTCCTCCTCCCCTCGCATCCCATTATTGTCCTCTCCCCCACCTCCATCATTTTCTTCTCCACCACTATCTTTGCTTTCTCCCCCACCACTCCCATCATTGCCCATTCCACCACCTCCATCATTTCCTCCTCCTCCACCACCCCCATTTATTGCCCTTTCCACCACCACCATCATTGCATTCTCACCCACCACCCCATCATTGCCCTCTCGACCATCACCCCATCATTGTCTTCTCCCCATCACTGCCTTCTCCATCACCCCATCACTGTGCCTTCTCCCCATCACTCCCATCATTGCCTGCTCCATCACCCCATCACTCCCATCATTGTCTGCTCCATCACCCCATCATTGCCTGCTTCATCACCCCCATCATTGCCTGCTCCATCACCCCATCACTGCCTTCTCCATCACCCTATCACTGCCTGCTTCATCACCCCATCACTCCCATCATTGTCTGCTCCATCACCCCATCACTGCCTGCTCCATCACTCCCATAATTGTCTGCTCCATCACCCCCATCATTGCCTGCTCCATCACCCCCATCACTCCCCTCATTGCCTGCTCCATCACCCCATCATTGCCTGCTCCATCACCCCCATCATTGCCTGCTCCATCACCCTATCACTGCCTTCTCCATCACCCCATCACTGCCTGCTCCATCACCCCCATCACTCCCCTCATTGCCTGCTCCATCACCCCATCATTGCCTGCTCCATCACCCCCATCATTGCCTGCTCCATCACCCCCATCACTCCCCTCATTGCCTGCTTCATCACCCCATCATTGCCTGCTCCATCACCCCATCACTGCCTGCTCCATCACCCCCATCACTCCCCTCATTGCCTGCTCCATCACCCCATCACTGCCTGCTCCATCACCCCCATCATTGTCTGCTCCATCACCCCATAATTGCCTGCTCCATCACCCCATCATTGTCTGCTCCATCACTCCCCTCATTGCCTGCTCCATCACCCCATCATTGCCTGCTCCATCACCCCATCATTGCCTGCTCCATCACCCCATCATTGCCTGCTCCATCACCCCCATCATTGCCTGCTCCATCACTGCCTGCTCCATCACCCCATCATTGCCAGCTCCATCACCCCATCATTGCCTGCTCCATCACCCCATCATTGTCTGCTCCATCACCCCATCATTGCCTGCTCCATCACCCCATCATTGCCTGCTCCATCACCCCATCACCCCATCATTGCCTTCTAGACCATCACTCCCATCATTGCCTGCTCCATCATACACACAGACACACACACACAGACATACATACATACATACACACAAGACACCACCTCTCTCCTCTCACCTGTCCGCAGCATCGCCCGCGCTTCCTCCCTCACACAGCAGCGGCCGCTGAATGATGACGTCACTCAGCGGCGCTCCTCTGTGTGAAACAGGAAGCGCGGCCTCCGGGCAGGAAGCAGGACGGACCATTGCCGCTCCGCTCCTGCTATTCACTCTTGCAGGCAGCGGAGCTGCCGTGATCGCATCGCTCCCTGCCCGCCGCTGCACTGCACTGCAGGGTGGAATTGCTGCTGCCGCGCCGCCCCCACACACATGCCGCCTGGGGCGGACCGCCCCCCCCGCCCCCCCCACGCTACGCCAGTGGCTGTGCCAGAGGTTGCAGCAGCAAGCAAACCCATGGAGCTGGTCTGGGCAGAGTGCTGGGACTGACGAGTTTGCTGAGTAAGCTCCTCTGCGGCTGGAGAGGAATGGGAGACCGCCGGAAGTAAGGCTCGGGATTCTCGCTGTGCAGTGACAGAAATCCAACGGCTAACATTACCCCCCTCCTCTCTGAGCCTCACTCCTCTCAAACTCCGCAATGAGAAGAGGAGCGTGGATGTTCTCCACTGGCTCCCAGGTCCGAGCCTCTGGACCATGACCCTTCCAATTCACCAAGAAAAACTTTTTGCCCCGCATCACCTTGCATCCCACGATGGCATTGACCTCAAACTCGTCAGACGACAGGTCTGATGTCCTGGCAGATGGCTCAGAAAACCGGGACATGTGAACCGACTTAAGGAGAGACACATGAAACGTGTCCGAGATAGCCAAATGTGGTGGAAGGGCCAGACGGTAGACCACAGGGTTAACCTGCTCGAGGACCTTGAAAGGGTCAATATAGCACGGTGCGAACTTAGTGGATTCCACCCGCAGCCTGATGTTTAGAGCGGAGAGCCACACTCAGTCGCCAGGAGTGAAGGTCAGAGCAGGGCGCCAGCGAGAATCAGCGGAGGACCTCATTCTCTCCTTGGAGGCCCGGATAGCATCCTGCGTGTGATCCCAAATGTCACGTGCCTCCACCGCCCAGTCTGCCACCCTAGAGTTGGTGGATGACACGGGCATGGGCACGGGGACACGCGGATGCTGACAGTAATTTAAGAGGAATGGGGTCTGACCGATGGAGTCGGCCACAGCGTTGTTTAAGGTGAATTCCGCCCATGGCAGCAAGGATGCCCAATCATCCTGCCTGGCCGAGACAAAATGTCGCAGATATGTCACCAGGGTCTGGTTGGCTCTCTCAACCAACCCATTCGTCTCGGGATGATAGGCCGAGGAGAGATTTAGCTCAATGCTGAGCAGAGAACAGCGCTCTCTCCAGAACCGAGACGCAAACTGAGGACCCCGATCGCTGACAATTTTATCCGGCATGCCGTGCAGGCGGAAAACATGTGTAATAAACAACGCTGCCAGACCCCGTGCCGATGGTAGCCGAGAGAGTGGTACCAGATGCACCATCTTGGAGAAATGATCGGTGCCGATGGTAGCCGAGAGAGTGGTACCAGATGCACCATCTTGGAGAAATGATCGGTGACCACCCAAATGACAGTGCTGCCGCTGGACTTGGGCAGAACCACCACAAAGTCCAACCAGCAGAGGATAGAGTAACCCAGTGGGTCGCTGCTGAGAGGCATGATTCTGGGAGCAAGAGACACACGCCTGAATATAGTCCCTGACATCACGGGCCATATGCGGCCACCAGTACGTCATTGTCAGGAGTTCAGAGGTCCGTTTGATCCCAAAATGGCCACCCCCCCTGGACGAATGGGCCCAAGACAGGACCTCCGGTCGCAGATGGGCAGGAACTAAAGTCTTGCCCGGAGGTACAGACTCGAGAGCAACCGGAGCCACGGTCCTCAGGCTCTCTAAAGGGACTATCAACCGAGGCTCCTCCTCCTCTGATGACACCACGGAGCGGGAAAGAGCATCAGCCCGGATGTTCTCCCCGGAGAGAAAATGCAGCGTGAAATGGAATCGGGAGAAGAACAAGGACCATCTGGCCTGGCGAGAATTCAGCCGCCGGGCTGTCTGTAAATAGACCAAATTTTTGTGGTCAGTGAACACCTGGAATGGGTGGCAAGCCCCCTCCAGGAGGTGTCTCCACTCTGAGAAGGCCAGCTTCATTGCTAGCAACTCCCTGTCCCCGATGGAATAATTCCTCTCCGCCGGTGTTAAGGTCTTAGAGAAGAAGAAGCATGGGTGCTTCCGACCTTACGAGTCCTTCTGAAAAAGGACCGCTCCACCTCCAGGATGAAGGGCTTATCTACATCAGGGCGATGTAGAATGGGAGCGCTAGCGAAGTGGGACTTAATGGAGGCAAAGGCCTTGGAGACAGTCTCCGACCACAGTTTGGGATTTGCACCCTTCTTGGTGAGGGCAACCAAGGGCGCGACCAAAGTTGAGAAATGGGGAATGAATTGGCGATAGTAATTTATGAACCCAATAAAGCACTGCACCGCTTTGAGAGAATGGTGTTCCTGCCAATCCATCACTGCCCGTAGCTTGGCAGGATCCATGGCCAAACCCTGGGCTGAGATGATGTAGCCCAGGAAAGGCAAGGACTCCTGCTCAAGCACACATTTCTCCTATTTGGCATAAAGAGAGTTGGCCCGCAGGAGATCGAAAACTTTGCGAACATCTCTCCGGTGGGAGTTAATATCTGGAGAGTAAATGAGAATATCATCATTATAGACTACTACCGAGGTGGTAAGCATATCCCGGAAGATGTTGTTCACAAAATCTTGGAAGACGGCTGGCGCGTTACATAGCCCGAAGGGCATCACTAGATATTCATAGTGCCCGTCTCTGGTGTTAAAAGCCGTCTTCCATTCGTCCCCCGCATGGATGCGAATCAGGTTATAGGTTCCCCGCAGATCGAGCTTAGCAAACACTCTCGCACCCCGTAGCCTATCAAACAGTTCCGATATCAGGGGCAAAGGATACTTCTTCTTAACGGTTATAGCGTTAAGACCCCTGTAATCGATGCATGGACGTAATTCTCCATTCTTCTTTTGGACAAAGAAGAATCCCGCACCCGCTGGAGACACCGACTTCCTAATGAATCCTTTTGCCAGATTCTCCCTAATATACTGAGACATGGCCTCTGTCTCTGGGAGAGATAGTGGATATACTCAACCCCGGGGAGGCTCAGTACCGGACAAGAGGTCAATAGGACAGTCGTATGGGCGGTGCGGTGGAAAGGTCTCTGCCGCCTTCTTGGAGAATACGGCTGCATACTGTCAATATGGCTTGGGAAGCGAGGAGAGATCTGCAGGAACCTCAGAAGTGGCGACCTGTACGCAGTCCCTCAGATACCTACCCTCGCAGGCCTTGCTCCAACTGAGGATTTTTCCCGAAGACCACTCTATATGGGGAGAGTGAGATCGCAACCAGGGAACCCCTAGGAGGACCTGGTCGATCCCTTCGGGCATAACAAGGAGAGACAGCATCTCCTGATGAGAAGGAGACAAAGAGAGTCTCAGTGGAACAGTCTGTTGGGTGATTTGGGACAGGAGTGTCACCCCATTTACCACTCTGATGGTGACTGGTTGAGGTAGCAAGACCATGGGGACTGCGTGTTGTTGAGCGAAGGCAGACGACATGAAATTGCCCTCCGCCCCTGAGTCAACACAAACCTCCACCATCAGAGTGGAGGAATTAAATTCTAATGCCCCTTTAAACAGGAGCTTGGAGGAGAAAGTCGCGGTGTCTAGTAGGCCCCCTCCGATAACCACTTGATGGGAGCGTTTCCCGAGCGCTATGGGCACTGGTTAGCAAGATGCCCAGTCTGCCAACAGCGGAATCAGACTGGAGGTACCCATGCAGACCAGGTCCTGGACCCCGTGCGGGACACCTCCATGGCCTCTGGAGGCTGACCGGAAGGTTCCAGAGGTCTCGCGAAATTTGGAGCCAACTTATAACGTTGGCGGGACCTGGAACTTTCCAGCCCTCGCTCCATGAAGCGAATGTCTATTCGGGTAGCGACCATAAAGTGGTGGGCACCTCCCTGGGGGCCAGGGCGTCTTTGACGTGATCAGCCAGGCCTCTCCAGAATATGGGTATGAGAACCTTATCTGGCCACTCCAACTCTGAGACCAGAGTTCTGAAGAGGATGGCATACTGGCTGACCAAAGACGCACCCTGGGTCAGAGCCAGCAACTGAAGTGCGGTGTCGTGCGTGACACGAGGACCCAGGAACACCTGCTTCAGAATGACCACGAAATGGGTGGCACTCTGTACCAGGGGATCCCCGCGCTCCCACAGCGGGGTGGCCCACTCCAGGGCCCTGCCCAACAGGAGGGAGTTGATAAACCCCACCTTGGCCCGCTCGGAGGGGAATCGTGTGGCCAGCAACTCCAGGTGAATGGAGCACTGACTCACGAAACCTCTGCATGAAGCACTATCGCCCGAGAACTTCTCGGGCAGCGGGAGGTGGGACAAGGTCGGGGCAGGACTGGCCGTGGAGACACGGGCGACAGCCTCTGTAGCTGCTTGGACGGCAACCGAAGTAACATCCGCAGCTGAGGTGGAACGCTCTAGCGCTGCCAACCTACCCTCCAGCTGCTGGATGCATCTATGCAGTCGCTGTTCGTCCGCCATTACCAGCCAGACCCTGGTGCTAGGATAATGTTAGGGCTGGCGGAACGCACCAGATTATAAAAGAGTAGAGAGTGCGTTCGCAGCCTGGGGTCCACCGTGCAGAGGTGGTACACTGCTGCTAGGTAATGGTGGAAGGGAAGAGCGGCGTGAAAACAGTCACACGTGGGTTACGTCACCCAGTGTGAACAGGAGCGGATTCCGTTACTTCACTGAACCGCACAGCCGCTTGAAAGTGAATGCCGGAGCCTGTTTAGCTCACAGAGCACACAGCAAACAGCCACAGAACTCCACCCCAAGGCACGGGGTTAGAGTCCTTCTAGGCCAATGAGCGCGTGGCGTCGCTGCCATGAACGCCGCTATAGACGCTGGCTAAGGAGTGCGGAGCACTTGCTCTGAGGCGTGCCGAGTCACTGATAGTGACTAATATCTGACTCAACTCTGTCCTACCTATGCCTAAGCCTGGGCGCTAGCAGGCTAGGCTGCACAACACATGCGTACAAGGGTAGGGGTTTCATAATGAGTCAGTCACCAGAGACATTCATACGTGCATCCATCACTCACTCCTTATAGTCAGAAAATACTGGCTATCCTAGCGCATGGCCGAGCGGCCATGCGAACCTTTTATAGCCATGAGCATCCGGGACCTTCCTGGCTTCTCGGATGGGCCAATCCAAACACGAGCAGGACCTGAGCACGTGACCTTCGATTTCCAATGGGAGATCACACCACGGACATTTTCAGTGGCCCAACATGAGGACTTAGTCCCTGGAGAATCTCGCTGCTGAGCAGCATGCATTGCCATAGCTGTGCCAGAGCTGGCAGCAGCAAGCAAACCCATGGAGCTGGTCTGGGCAGAGCGCTGGGACCAACAAGTTTGCTGAGCAAGCTCCTCTGTGGCTGGAGAGGAATCGGAGACCGCCAGAACTAAGGCTTGGGATTCTCACTGTGCAGCGACAGAAATCTGATGCCTAACACAGACCATGTTACACTTTGATTTATATCCAAGAAGTATCATTTCTCCTTGTGGAGAATGACATGCTAAGCATGTCAAGGTGAGGAGACTTAAAGCTGCAATGCTCCTCTGGGAAATATGCTAATTATGCAAATTGTCTCTTCAGAGAGGAAGAGGACTAGAACTCTAGTGCCACCTATTAGAGGTAGCAAACCTAAAAGTCAATGTTGACCCTTTAACGAGCCTAGTTACATGACTTAGGATAAAAGCCAAACCAGAATCTCCATTTGCAGACACTGTGTTTCGGGGTACTGCCCCTCATCAGTGCAAAGTGGTGACATGCATTCTCCGCAAGGAGAAATGATACTTCTTGGATATCGGTCAGACGCCTCTCTCACAGCCAAACCAGATCTCCCACTTTGCACTGATGAGGGGCAGTACCCCGAAACACAGTGTCTGCAAATGGAGATTCTGGTTTGGCTTTTATCCTAAGTCATGTAACTAGGCTCGTTAAAGGGTCAACATTGACTTTTAGGATTGCTACCTCTAATAGGTGGCACTAGAGTTCTAGTCCTCTTCCTCTCTGAAGAGACAATTTGCATAATTAACACTTAGATTTCACACAGGATGAATTCCATTCACTAAGCATGTAAGTTATAAAAGTAATTGCTTATGTAACAAGCGTGACCAGGGGTAGTGGTGGCCGGTTTATTTAAAAATACAGTACATAGGCAGAGTTCACTGAGCACACTATCAGCGAACACCCCAGGTCCCTTGCACATAGACAGATGGGACCAACACAGTTGTTTCCCCACAGATTACCTTCTCCTTTGGTCACAGCGGTCCAGACAAATAAGGGTCCGGAATGCGGCCGTTGTCCAACAGGAAAAACAACTTTTTATTGAACGGAATAGCACAGCAAGAATTGGCACAAAAACAAATGTTTTTTTTATCCTTTTAATTTTCTGCCCTCATTTCCTAAAAAGTTATTACACCACAGAGTGAAGTATAGCAAAGTTTTGGGTAATGTACTTGTGGGGAAGGTGACTTGATGGACAGACTTGACTGGTAGTAGGAGGGGACGGTTTGTGCACTGGAGATGGACAGGTTAGAAGGGTGACAGCTAGGAAAGAGAGATAGGAGAGTGCAGTACCGAGAAAAGACCACAAGATGGCAGGGGAGAGTAGCTCTGGACTTGACAACAGCTTATGGCTCGAGAAAGGCACAGTCATGGGGGCGAGGAGATAGGAGCCCGGGAGGGGAATTCCCCTGTGAGAGAGGGGATAAATAGAAGAAGGCGGGGCTCGGGTTTGGTCAGTCCCGGGAGGAGCTCGACAGAAGACTTGGAACGGAAGTCAGAAGCAGAGAAGAGCTTGACTGGGGAACTGACGGGAGAGGACAGTCGGGGGGGTGGCCCTGACACGACGTACCGCAGGACAGACGAGGCGGTTGGTCGGACACGGCGTACCGCAGGACAAGTGAGGCCCCTGGAGTGAAAAGTGAAAGATCCGACCCAGTGAAAGATCCGCGAGGTGCGTTACTGTGCCTGAAACGAAGGCACAGGTACCCGGGCCTGGAGATAGTGTGAAGAAGCTGCGGTGTGTGTTTGGTGGTCGTCAGGAGGACGACGAAATAAAACTGGAACTGTTACAACTGGATTCTGTCTCCGCCTCGTCCTTACGTCATCTGGTGTCCATGTCATCTGGTCGTGGTAAGCAGTGGTCCACCCCCCATCCCCGGCCCCTACCACATTTGGCGTAGTCGGCAGGATCGCCGCCACTAATACGATATCTTCCGCGACAGGCCTGCGCCAGGAGAACTCTAAAGAACTGTGCACCTGTGGATTACAGATACCTGTGGATTATAATTTGGAGACTTTGTTCCGGATCATCGCTTGTCATCAGAGGATCCGGACCGGGAGAGAAACTTTGCAAGATGGTGCCCGAGTGGAATACAAATCGGGACTGTGTCTGGAGTCCGCAGAGGAAAACCCGATAAAGACACTTTGTCTCTCCGGCGCTGGTGATCACCGGGCAGGAGGATGTTGGCGCTGAATTGGACTACCCGGGGCAGCTGCTGGGGGAACTGTTACCAACCGCCTTTGCGGAACTATCGGGCCTGGAGGCTGGTCCTGCCGGATGGCGGGATGAAGAACAGCAGCAGACCTCCAATGACGGGACCGGGAGCTGCGGAGGAGCAGCGGAGATCAGTGACTCCCCACACCGACCCCTGGGAGAACGGCAGTACAGCCTTGAAGGAGTTGCGGCGCCGGGGAAGGTGAGCGTTCCCCCGGCTTGGCCGGCGGCCCCGCAGGCAGGTCCTGTTCCCACACCCCATGCTCCAGAAGACTCCGCGGCCCCTGCAGGGCCGACCAACGCCCTCGTCAATGGCCCCGAGCCGCCGCGGCCTTCCCAGCGGCACCCGCAGCCGCCTCTGCCTTGCTCATGGTTCCAGCTGCGGCCTGCTCACCGATATCCACGGCCGCCTCTGCCGCACTCCATACCGCGGCTGCGGCCTACCCATCAAGGTCTGGCCCTGCTCTGGATTGCGGCTTTGGCTGGGTCATCGGGCTCCGCTGCCTCTGCGGAGCCGTCTGCTAACCATGCTAGCAGACCCCAGCTTCGCCGCTCCGCTTCTCATCGGTTCACGACCCCGGTCCCTCACCTATGGTTGGAGCTGCAGGAGCTGGGGGCCGGACGGAGTGAAGCCACCACATCGACAGAGATGAGTGCGTCCACGCCGCCACCGGTGGTGGACTGCTGGTTCCCAAGCAGAGGACTGGCGTGGAACGCGCGCCGTGGAACCACTTTCAGCCCCTTCTACCCCTTTCGACTCATCTCTCAGGAGGGAGATGGCCCCTGAGCCCTGGGCAAAAAGAACACTCAGGGCTCGGGAACAGTCGAGACATCCTAGGAACCTCACGGCTGTGGGGTTCCCCTGCTGGATTGGCGTAACATCCGCCGTCAGGAGATGGCCTGGATTGTCGGGATTTCGTTGCACCATTGTGAAGGCCTAAAGAGGACAGTTATGCGTCCAAAGTTGAGGAAAAGGTTTATTGTTTTCTCCTGATACAGCGGGAATGTGGGAAAAAGTGCTAATGTTAAAGGGAGGGGGAGTAGTTCCATTTTATGTTTGAAAATAATGTGTTTAACGATTACAATCCATTTTTCCAGACCCCCCACTACTGTGCTTTAGGCAGCCCCCAAATCTAAGAAGCATCATCATTGTCAGAAGCTCCCTGTCCTCTCCAACAGCTGCAGGAACCTTTCCTTGCAACCAGAAAAAATGTAAAACCTGTCCATCTATAATGACCATGGACAAGATAAAGATCCCCAATTCACATCAGGACTACAAGATCCCAGGTACTTTCAGCTGCATTACATCTAATGTGGTGTACTTAATTATTTGTACTAAATGTCCAACAGGGGGTCTATATGTGGGGGAGACAGGGCAAAAGCTTAGAACAAGGATGAATGCTCATCGTCACACAATAAGAGAAAAAAGAATGGATCTACCTGTGGCAAAACATTTTTGTACGCCTCATCACAGCACCATGGATATGAAATTACTGGTATTGAAAAGTAACTTCACATCTCAGAGAGAAGAGTCTGTGAGTATAAATTTATGACGACCTTTGACACTCTCAATGCTGGAATGAATGTGTCGCATGGATTTATGTCTTTTTACATCAATTAAGGAATTTGCTCCTAAGACCATGTGGGGGCATCACAACACATTAGGAGACCCCAATCAGAGGACAATAAAACATCCGGACTCCTTATCTATGAACTGGAGCAATATTTATGTTTCTCCCTCTCCCATAATGATAGTTCTGCTTCACGTCACTTGTCTCATCTATTGCATTTTTTCTGTGCTGTATTGTGCATAAATATGTGACTCTTCAGATTTTGTATTAGTCTATGCCCGATGAAGAAACCTGAGTACTCTCGAAAGCTTGCAATGTGTTACCATCTTTTCAGTTAGCCATTAAAAGGTATCAACCACTGAGGACTCTCAATTCTGAATATTTTTCTATCTACTCGATAACGCGGTACAAAGATATACATCTTTCCTGTGTTTAACGAAGGAGTTAAAGAAAAAAAGAGAGAAAAAAAGAGAAAGAGAAAAGGGGGTTACTCCGGTTGAGTAACTCCTATTGTTATTAGAATAGTGGTAATCATATATACGGTATGTTACAGTTGATTTAATAAGTAGTTTGTTTAAAAAAAAAATGTGCATGTAACAGGTTCCGGGTACGAGGTGAATGTGATGAAGACGCCAACCATGACTCCTTTTATAGGTGAAGGATAAAGTGACGAAGGACAAGGAACCAGACAGTGGTCCGTCAGTCAGGTCCCTGACACCACGGACACCCCAAACGGACAGGCGGGCGCCAATGGTGACCTGGTAGGCAAGGGGCATCGGTCATGGCGTTCCAGTTGATTGAACAGAAGGAGAGAGCAGTGGGAGGTACACGCCATAGAGCAGTCCAGGTGGACCTCGCCAACCTGAACGAAAGTTGTCACGTGGCATGCGCACCGGCGAGTAGCAGAAGGCTGCTCGGAGCATGGTGCTCCTGGTTTGGTTCGGCCCCCGTGGGTGGCGGGTGTGGCCCAACGACCGGTCCAACAACAGACTGTGGGTAAGATTCAGAACGACGTAGGTAGGGAGTATGATTGTCGGGACAACAATGGACAAAGGGAGGGGGATTGTGGGGAAGGTGACTTGATGGACAGACTTGACTGGTAGTAGGAGGGGACGATTTGTGCACTGGAGATGGAGATTGACAGGTTAGAAGGGTGACGGCTAGGAAAGAGAGATAGGAGAGTGCAGTACTGAGAAAAGACCACAAGATGGCAGGGGAGAGTAGCTCTGGACTTGACAACGGCTTATGGCTCGAGAAATGCACAGTCATGGGGGGCGGGTGATAGGAGCCCGGGAGGGGAATTCCCCTGTGAGAGAGGGGATAAATAGAAGAAGGCGGGGCTCGGGTTTGGTCAGTCCCGGGAGGAGCTCGACAGAAGACTTGGAACGGAAGTCAGAAAGGGAGAAGAGCTTGACCGGGGGACTGACGGGAGAGGACAGTCAGGGGGGTGGCCCTGCCACGACGTACCGCAGGACAGACGAGGCGGTTGGTCAGACACGGCGTACTGCAGGACAGGCGGGGTGACGTACCGCAGGACAAGTGAGGCCCCGGGAGTACCGACTGGACGACGACCTCGGACAGGTGAAGCGCTGGGGGTAGACTGGTCTAGGACAGCCCCCAGTGAAAGATCCGCGAGGTGCGTTACTTCGACTGGAACGAAGGCACAGGTACCCGGGCCTGGAGATAGTGTGAAGAATCTGCGGTGCGTGTTTGGTGGTCGTCAGGAGGACGACGAAATAAACCTGGAACTGTTACAACTGGATTCTGTCTCCGCCTCGTCCTTACGTCATCTGGTGTCTGTGTCATCTGGTCATGGTAAGCAGTGGTCCACCCCCCATCCCCGGCCCCTACCACATACTCTTAGTCAGGCTATAACCATGTGTGGAATATCCTTCTTGGCAAAAAAAAAATGCAGAAGTTTTTTTTGCATTTTTTTTGGCCAAGATGGACATTCTACACATACTCAAGTCTGATGAAGGGTACATTACCTAAAACATTGCTATTCTTTAATCTGCACCGAGCCACAGAGTCCAACGGCGACGTGACAGTAGGCTTGCAAAATGGACATATAATGTATCCCTATGACAGGTTAAAACCCAAACTAAAGAATAGATATATACACATAGAATACATATATATATATATTTACACACACACACACACGTCATTGAGGCGCATATATATATATATATATATATATATATATATATATATATTTTTTTTTAAATTTCATAGAGTTCTACATAGTAGAATAGCAGCTCATTCAATTGTCAGCTTCTGTAAAATCAATCCCAAACCCAACATGAAATGACACATGGTTTACATACAGTAAACCATTTAATTTCATGTATTTTTTTATATGTCCCTGACTAATAATTAAAGTAGGGTTTGTGTGTAAAATTTTGGACGTCTAGGTGTCAAATTAAGGGGTTAATTCACTGGAAAAAAAATGAGTGGGCTCCCGCGACTAATGGGTTAATATTAATTTATTAATGTCTCCTTGCAATTGGAAGGTGACATTAAGCCGATTAATAATGGAGAGGTGTCAATTAGACACATATCCATTATTAACCCTAGACTATTAAATGGTTAAAAACACACACAGACATTAATTAAAAATTATTTTAATGAAATAAAGACACCTAGTTTTTGACAAGATTTATCGTTTTTGCGTTTTCATTTTTTGCTCCCCTTCTTCCCAGAGCCATAACTTTGTAATTTTCTGTCAATATGGCCATGTGAGGGCTTTTTTTTTGCAGGACGAGTTGTACTTTTGAACAACACCATTGACTTTAACAAATCATGTACTGGAAAACGGAAAAAAAATTCCAAGTGCGGTCAAATTGTAAAAAAATTGCAATCTTACAGTTGTTTTTTTTACCATGATCACTAATGCTAAAATTGACCTGACAATATAATTCTCCGGGTCATTAAGAGTTCAGAGACACCAAACATGACTAGGTTCTTTTTTATATAAGTGGTGAAGAAAAATTCCAAAGATTGTTAAAAAAATATAAAAATTGCTCCATTTTCCGATACCCATAGCGTCTCAATTTTTCATGATCTCATGTTGAGTGACAGCTTATTTTTTGTGCACCGAGCTAACATTTTTAATGGTAAAATATTGGTGCAGATACGATCTTTTGATAACTTGTTATTGCATTTTAATGCAATGTTGCGGTGACCACAAAAAAAATAATTCTGGCGTTTTTACTTTTTTTCTCATTACGTCGTTTAGCGATCAGGTTAATTCTTTTTTCATAATGATAAATTGGGCGATTTTGAAAGAGGCAATACAAAAAATGTGTATGCTCAATTTTTTTATTGTTTTATTTTGAATGTGGCAAATAGGTGGTGATCTGATCTCTCTATTTTTATTTTTTTCATATTTTTAAAAGTATTTTTTTTTACTTTTTGCATGCTTCAATAGTCTCTATGGGACACTAGAAGCTGCCATAATCCGATCTGTTCTACTACATACAGGCAATGATCAAATCGCCTGTATGTAGGAGAATTGCTGACTTGTTATGAGCGCCGTCCACCGGCAATCATTGAGGTCTGCTGGAGACCTCTGGTGTCACACGGGGCTGAGGTCAACTAAGGCTGAAATACCCGGGGCCCCTGTGGTGTCCCTTTAACTAGGGGAAACCCTGTCTGACCCTCAACCCAGGGTTTTTGCTGATGGTGCAAATGCCTGAGCCTCCAATCTTTCCTTATCTCCTGCTCAGCCCTAAGCTTAACCCTCCACCCTCCACCCAGTGAGGAGACAAACCACCAAAGCCCCACACAATAATGACAGACAGGGAGAACTTAAACTGCACCGCGCCGCATACACACAGCACTATACAGTAATGTGAACAGGGCACAACAAAACACAAATATGGGAAGGTGAAAAGGTAACAACGGATCATATGCCACCAGATACGAATCTCTCTCTCTCCAACACCTCCACTCCAGACCGGAACCACTTGGTATGAAACACAAGCTATAATCGGCGACGCCCATAGGCCAGCACGACTATTTAAAGACCGTGGGCGTGACCGAACATCCAACCTGATCTCCAGCTAGATTAACCCCCGATAGCCTGAGAAAATCAAGCCGGCACCACTGAGGCTATAGTGGACGGAGGTGGAACTACCTCTGCCTGACGGATGCTGTGGTGTGAATAGCGTCCGACATGACAAGTGGACGGAGGTGAAACTACCTCTGCCTGCCGGACGCTGTTGTGTGAATAGCGTCCGACATGACAGTACCCCGTCTTCTACGAGGGACCCCAGGGCCCTCAAGACTCATAAGACCCGGCTTGTCCGGATGACGACGGTGAAAAGAACTGACCAGCCGATCCGCATGTATGTCCGAGGCTGGTACCCAAGACCTCTCCTCCGGACCATACCCCCGCCAGTGTACCAAATACTGAAGAGTACGGAGCACTACTCGAGAGTCCACTACCTTGGAGACCTCAAACTCTAAATCGCCATCCACCATGACCGGAGGTGGCATCAGCGTCGTGTCCACAGAGCCTACCACCTTTTTCAATAAAGCCCTGTGAAACACGTTGTGTATCTTGTATACCGCTGGAAGTTCCAACCGATAAGCAACTGGGTTAATGATGGCAGCAATCTTAAAAGGCCCAATAAACCTTGGACCCAATTTTAAAGATGGAATTTTGAGTTTTATGTTTTTAGTCGCTAACCACACCCATTCACCCACACACAGGTCCGGACCTGGCACGCGTCTACTGTCAGCCACCCGTTTGTACCTCGCACTCATGCTCAACAATCGCTGTTTCACCCTCCTCCAGACCGATAATTGAGCTCCTAGCTGGTCCTCCTCCGGGACGCCCCCAGAGTCACCCTGACGTAAGGTACAAAATTGAGGATGTTGACCGTAAACACAAAAGAACGGAGACTCTCCCGATGGACTCTTGGCGGTGATTATTTAACGCGAACTCGGCCAGAGGAAGGAAAGTAGACCACTCCTCTTGGTTGTCGGACACAAAGCATCGTAAATACTGCTCCAGATTTTGGTTCATGCGCTCAGTTTGACCATTTGACTGTGGATGAAACGCCGATGAATGTGACAACTTGATCCCCAAACGAGAGCAAAAAGCTTTCCAAAACCCCGCTGCTACAGGCAAGGACGAAGGCCGGATGTGTCCTTTGCTCAGACTCTCCGCGATGTAGTCTTTCAGAGCTTGTCTCTCTGGACCAGAAATATTAAACATCCTGGCCTTAGGTAATTTGGCCCCGGGTTTTAACCTAATCACACAGTCATAGGCTCGATGTGGAGGCAGTTCTGAGCAAGCCCTCTCAGAGAATACATCCGCGAAATCCTGCAAAGCCTCTGGAAGGCTGGGCGTCACGGCGGACACACATGTGGCCAAGCAATTGTCCTGGCAGAAACCACTCCATTGGACTATGTCCTGAGTTTTCCAATCAATCACCGGGTTGTGCCTGGACAACCATGGAAAACCCAGGACCATTTGTGCTGGTAGATTACGGAGGACCCTACATGTAACCCACTCAGAATGTAGGACCCCAATGTGGAGTTTCACCTCAGCCACAAACTCCGTAATCTCCCCTTGTGGGAGGCGAGCGGCAGTAATGGTAACCACCTGAGTGGGATGAGGGAGTTTTTCGATCTTAAACCCGGCAGTGCGTGCAAATTCCTCATCTATGAGATTGGTGGCGGAACCGCTATCCACAAACACTGATATTGGTAGCTCTCTGCCCGCGATAATAACCTTGGCAGGGAGCATACATTGAGATACCATCATGGAGGATATGCATACGCTCAGTTGGGCCTCCTCCATACCCTCTGAGCTTAACAGTTTTCCGCCGGTGTGACCTTCTTCGGTAGCACAGGACAAACGTTAACATAATGATTTCTTTTACCACAGTAAAAACATGCTCCGGGCTTCCTGAACCCAGGAACGCGACGCTTAACCTGTGACACCCCCGCAATTTGCATAGGTTCAGTGGGCTCACCTGCAGCAACCACACTTGCACCTCTGCTTTCCCCCAGGGGTAGCGTCTCCTGTGTCCCCTGACGCAAACGGCGATCAATACATATAACCAAACTCATGGCAGACTCCAACGATGCAGGAGTCTCATACATCAGGAGGGCCTGTTTAAGGTTCCCTGATACCCCATGAATAAACTGGCTCCACAGCGCTGGGTCGTTCCACTGTGTGTCTACTGCCCAACGGCAAAATTCCGAACAATAGTCCTCCGCCAAGCGCTCCCCCTGGCGGAGGGCGCGGATTTTAGATTCCGCTAGAGCCAATCTGTCAGGATCATCATAAATGAGCCCGAGTGCAGAAAAAACATTATCGACAGAATGAAATGTAGCAGAGTCAGCTGGTAAGGAAAACACCCATGCTTGGGGGTCATCACTCAATAATGATAACACCAGACCCACCCGCTGAGCCTCATTACCTGAGGAGATAGGGCGCATGCGGAAGTATAACTTGCAGGCCTCCCGAAATATGACAAATTTGCTGTGTTCCCCTGAGAATCGTTCTGGCAGCGGGATCTTTGGCTCTGCACCGATACCTGCAGATGCCGTTTGCACCTTCGCTACTACCAGACCCTGCTGCTGAACTGCCCCTTTCAACTCGGAGACCTGTAAGGACAGCGCCGCCAACTGGCGGGTTATGGAATCCATGGGATCCATGGACTCCTGAAAAATGTAGGCCGATTATAATGTCACGCGGGGCTGAGGTCAACTAAGGCTGAAATACCCGGGGCCCCTGTGGTGTCCCTTTAACTAGGGGAAACCCTGTCTGACCCTCAACCCAGGGTTTTTGCTGATGGTGCAAATGTCTGAGCCTCCAACCTTTCCTTATCTCCTGCTCAGCCCTAAGCTTAACCCTCCACCCCCCACCCAGTGAGGAGACAAACCACCAAAGCCCCACACAATAATGACAGACAGGGAGAACTTAAACTGCACCGCGCCGCATACACACAGGACTATACAGTAATGTGAACAGGGCACAACAAAACACAAATATGGGAAGGTGAAAAGGTAACAACGGATCATACGCCACCAGATATGAATCTCTCTCTCCAACACCTCCAGTCCAGACCGGAACCACTTGGTATTAAACACAAGCTATAATCGGCGACGCCCATAGGCCAGCACGACAATTTAAAGACCGTGGGCGTGACCAAACATCCAACCTGATCTCCAGCTAGATTAACCCCCGATAGCCTGAGAAAATCAAGCCGGCACCACTGAGGCTATAGTGGACGGAGGTGGAACTACCTCTGCCTGCCGGACGCTGTGGTGTGAATAGTGTCCGACATGACAAGTGGACGGAGGTGAAACTACCTCTGCCTGCCGGACGCTGTGGTGTGAATAGCGTCCGACATGACATCTGGTTGTCATGCCAACCCATTGGTGACCCGCGATCAAGTGACACTCACCGATGGGAGGGATTTCCGACATGCTTGCCGGAAACACGTGTTAAATGCCACTGTCAGAGATTGACAGCAGCATTTAAGTAGTTTACAGCCACAGGTGGATCGCAATTCCACCCGCGGCTGTTAGTGGCACATGTCAGCTGTTCAAAGCAGCTGACGTGCCGGAAAATAGTCTGTGTCTGTGGCAAGACCCTCGCATGATACATATTTCATCCAACAACCAATACTGGTTGGCCACCTTTCTTGATCCAGGATACAAGGAGAAATTCTCAACACCAAGGGATAATGGGGAGAGACACAAACACCAGGTCCAGCAGAATTGGGGGGAGAATGTGCACAAATTGTGCAATTTTCAATAAACCAGCACAACAGCAAGGGCTATCTGTGCCTGTAACAATGCCAGGGAGGGAGAAGTTGCAGAGCATGGTCAAGGGGTACTTAAGTGACCATACGTTTATCCTTTGTGATGCTTCAGTTCCCTTTATTGGGTATCCAAGCTGAACACTTAACCTGACCTCTTCTTATACGCCTTCGAGATGCTGGCCTGCTCGGCTGCTAGTGTGATGTCAGAGCGTGTTTTCAGTTCCGCTGGGTCAATCATCACTGATAAGCGCACACGCTTCTCCACAGAAAATGCAGACAGAATTACTCTGATTAAATTCAACAAGGACTGGATATCTCCACAGTTTGAAATCCCTCCAGATGACAGCAAGCTAACCTAAATTCACCAAAAATGCTGATTCATGCTATTGCTCTTAACATCAATCCCTTTGCATAAAAACCCATTTCCTTCCTTCGTCAACCATGACTCAGCTCATAGCGATAATTTTTACAAACCCTATGCACATTGTGCAGTGGACAAACCAGGACAGTATTCCTACTACAGCCTAACTACTATTTGTCATTGGAGGCCCTTGGAATGGTGGTTTCCTGTGTCAACCATGACTCAGCCCATAGAGCTAATTTTTACAAACCATATGCACATCATCACTTTCCCATCCATTTCATCCTTTTCCTCAGGCCCCCAGACCCCTTTGTAGGGTCCAGCAGAAAATTACTCACATTTCCCATTGACTTGCATTGTACTTGCTATTCGGAATGAATACGCGATGTTTACAAAGTGCTCATTACGAGTATTGCGATTACGAATATTACGGTACTCACTCATCACTATCTATGACCCACCTGTAGTGTCAATATGATCACTGCACTCCTAGATGAATTCATGAGTTGAGTTTGTAAACTGGGGTCACATATGAGGGGTTCTGCTGTGTTGGAACCTCAGGGGCTCTGCCAATGTAACATGGACCATTCGAACAAGTGCAGCAAAATCTGCACTGTAATATGGCATTTTTTCCCTTCTGAGCTTTGCACTGTGCACATCAGGGGCTCTCCAAATCCGACATGGCATCGGCAAATTATTCCAGCAAATTTTACAATCAAAAAGTCAAATGGCTCTACCTCTCTTCCATGCCCTGCTGTGTGTCCAACCAGTTGTTTTCCTTCACATATAGGTTATCTGCGCACTCAGGAGAAATTGCACAACAAATTGTATTGAGCAATTTCTCCTTTTATCCTTATGAAAATGCAAAACTTGGAGCTAAAAAAATTTATCTGGGAAAAATTTCATTTTCTTATTTTCACGGCTTAACGTTATAAACTTCTGTGAAGCACCTAGGGGTTCAAGGTGTTCAATACACATCTAGATAAGTTCCCAAAGGGGTATAGTTTCCAAAATGGTGTCACTTGTGGGGAAGTATCCACTGTTTAGGCACATACATAGGGGCTCTCCAAATGTGACATGGCATCCACTACTTATTCCAGCAAATTTTACATTCAAAAAGTCAAATGGCGCTCCTTCACTTCTGATCCCTACTGTGCGTCCAAATGGCAGATTTCCCCCACATATGAGGTATCAGCATGCTCAGGAGAAATTGCACAAAAAAATAGTATGGTGCATTTTCTACTGTTAGGCCGGGATCACACATGCCGCCGGCACTCGGGAGTGGAGCGTGCGGCAGCATGTTTTGCTATGCGGCTGTTTGCTCCGATCGCAGTGCCGGGTATTAACATGCGAGACTCGGCCGTGCATGTGTTATCCTGGCCTTACCCTTATTAAAATGCAAAATTTGGAGCTAAAAAATATTTATCTGGTAAAAATTAGTTTTTTTTATTTTCACGGCTTAACATTATAAACTTCTGTGAAGCTTCTGGACGTTCAAGGCGTTCAATGCACATCTAGATAAGTTCCCAAAGGGGTAAGGGGCAAAAGTAAAAAAAAGATCTAAATGAAAATTTTTGTGAAAGAAAGGTAAATGTTTATTTTTTCCTTCCACATTCCAAAAATTCCTGTAAAGCATCTGAAGGGTTAATAAACTTCTTGAGGCTATGTGCCCACGGTGCGTGTTAAAACGCACACCAAAAACCGGACTCCTTCCCAGAAATCGCGCGTTTTTTTCCGCTCGATTTCACCGCGATTTTACCGCGATTATGATCGCGCTTTTGCCGCGATTTTCGCGTGCGATATTCAAGCACTTTCCAAGCGATTTGAAGCATCACTTGGAAAGTGATTGACAGGTTGGTCACACTCGTCAAACATAGTGTTTGACAAGTGTGACCAGGTTTTTACTATTGAGGCCGCCTATGCGGCCTAAATAGTAAAAGATAGAATGTTAAAATGCTAAAAAAAAATTAAAAAAAAAAAATCGGGGTATATTTACCTTCCGGCGTCCCGCGCTGCATTCCCGGGCCTCAGAGTTCCCAGTAATGCCTTGCGAGACCTGTGATGATGTAGTCTCGCGTTGCTATAGCGATCTCGCGAGACCGCTAGAGTCACGCGAGACTACGTCATTACAGGGCGTTGCCGCAAGGCATTACTGGGAACGCTAGGCCGGGAATGCAGCGCGGGACATCGGAAGGTAATATACCCCGATTTTTTATTTTTTATTCTTTTTTTTACAGGGGGATGGTACCCAGGGCCTGGAGGACAGTCTCCTCTCCTCCACACCGTGGGTACCAACCGCACATGAGACACAACTTCCCGCATGGTGGGCATAGCCACATGCGGGAAGTAAGCTATTCTCATGCATTCCTATGGGTGCGGAATCGCGGCAATTCTTTGCGATTCCGCACAAAAGAATGAGCCTGCTGCGATTTTTTCTGCGATGCGATTCCGCCGCGGAAAAAAGCGCAGCATTAGCACAGCATGTGCGGAATGCCATAGGAATGCATGGGGGGGCATTCTGTACACGATTTTTAAACGTTTTCGCGCCGAAAATCGCGGCAAAAACGCTTAAAAATCGCTATGTGGGCACACAGCCTGAATGTGTTTTTGAGTACCTTAAGGGATGCAGTTTTATGAATAGTGTCACTTTTGGGTATTTTCTGTCATATAGGCTCCTCAAAGTCACTTAAAATGTAAGGTGGTCCCTAAAAAATGGTTCTGCCAATTTTTTTGGAAAAATTAAAAAATGATGCTTCAAAAATTGTGTTGATTTAAAACATACATGTGGGACATGTTATTTATTATCTATTTTGTGTGATATGACTCTCTGCTTTAAGGGCATAATCATTAAAAGTTTGAAAGCTACAAAATTTTCAAAATTTTCGCCAAATTTCCCTTTTTTTTTTTGCACAAATAAATGCAAGTCATGTCAAAGAAATTTTACCACTATCATGAAGTACAATACGTCACAAGAAAACATTCTCAGAATCAGTGGGAACCATAGAAGCGTTGAAGAGTTATGACTAGTGTTGAGCATTCCGATACCGCAAGTATCGGGTATCGGCCGATACTTGCTGTATCGGAATTCCGATACCGACTTCCGATATTTTTTCAATATCGGAAGTCGGCATCGGAATCGGAAGTTCAAAGTTGATTGACAGCCTGACGTCATCATGATGCGCGGTGTGTGCGCATCATGATGCGCCGTCATTTCGGGCCTTCCGGGGGTCTCTGCCGGCCTGCCGGGGGGCTGTGCCGGCCTGCCGGGGGGCTGTGTGGACTGCTCGGGGTCTGTACCGGCCTGCCGGGGGGCTGTGCTGGCCTGCCGGTGGTCTGTGCACCCTGTGGGGGTCTGTACCGGCCTGCCGGGGGGCTGTGCCGGCCTGCCGGTGGTCTGTGCACCCTGTGGGGGTCTGTACCGGCCTGCCGGGGGGCTGTGCCGGCCTGCCAGGGGGCTGTGCTGATGTCCGGGGGTCTGTGCAAGCATCGTCCGATGGGACTACAAGTCCCATCTGGCGATGCCTGCTACCATGACAGTGATTGACACATTAGCCAATGATGGGACAGTAGTAGTCCCATCATCCGGCTAATGTGTTAAATGTTAAAAAAAAAAAAAAAAAAAAAATACTACATACATACTACATGCATGCTACATACATACTACATGCTACATACATACTACATACATACTACATACATACCACATATATACTACATACATAACACATATATACTACATACATACTACATACATACTACATACATACTACATATATACTACATGCATGCTACATACATACTACATGCTACATACATACTACATATATACTACATGCATGCTACATACATACTACATGCTACATACATACTACATATATACTACATACATACTACATACATACTACATGCATGCTACATACATACTACATGCTACATACATACTACATATATACTACATGCATGCTACATACATACTACATGCTACATACATACTACATATATACTACATACATACTACATACATACTACATGCATGCTACATACATACTACATGCTACATACATACCACATGCTACATACAAACCACATATATACTACATACATACTACATACAATACATTCATACAATACATACATAGACATACAGTACATATAACATAGAGTAACATACTTACCAATACTTGTCACATTGTTCCTCGAAGCCATTGTCTTTTACGGAATAAATATTAACATAACAAACCACAAAAATACTCACCCACGATCCGAAGCAGTCCACGAGTGTGTCCCACGATGATCTTGGGTAGAGAACTGCAGCATCAGCTGTTGCTGCCGTTCTCTACGGGCTGCAGGAATCCAATGACGGAAGGTAGGTATCCTTCCGCACTGTATTCCTCCGCCACTTAAAAAAAAAAAAGTCCCTAGTCTCACTTTATGCCATTGCTGCGTGGGAATTTCCCACACAGCAATGGCATAAAGTGAGACTAGGGACTTTTTTTTTTTTTAAGTGGCGGAGGAATACAGTGCGGAAGGATACCTACCTTCCGTCATTGGATTCCTGCAGCCCGTAGAGAACGGCAGCAACAGCTGATGCTGCAGTTCTCTACCCAAGATCGTCGTGGGACACACTCGTGGACTGCTTCGGATCGTAGGTGAGTATTTTTGTGGTTTGTTATGTTAATATTTATTCCGTAAAAGACAATGGCTTCGGGGAACAATGTGACAAGTATTGGTAAGTATGTTACTCTATGTTATATGTACTGTATGTCTATGTATGTATTGTATGAATGTATTGTATGTAGTATGTATGTAGTATATATGTGGTATGTATGTAGCATGTAGTATGTATGTAGTATGTATGTAGCATGCATGTAGCATGCAGTATGTATGTAGCATGCATGTAGTATGTATGTAGCATGTAGTATGTATGTAGCATGCATGTAGTATATATGTAGTATGTATGTAGCATGTAGTATGTATGTAGCATGCATGTAGTATGTATGTAGTATGTATGTAGTATATATGTAGTATGTATGTAGCATGTAGTATGTATGTAGCATGCATGTAGTATATATGTAGTATGTATGTAGCATGTAGTATGTATGTAGCATGCATGTAGTATGTATGTAGTATGTATGTAGTATATATGTAGTATGTATGTAGCATGTAGTATGTATGTAGCATGCATGTAGTATATATGTAGTATGTATGTAGCATGTAGTATGTATGTAGTATGTATGTAGTATGTATGTGGTATGTATGTAGTATATATGTAGTATGTATGTAGCATGTAGTATGTATGTAGCATGCATGTAGTATATATGTAGTATGTATGTAGCATGTAGTATGTATGTAGCATATATGTAGTATGTATGTAGTATGTATGTAGCATGCATGTAGTATATATGTAGTATGTATGTAGCATGTAGTATATATGTAGTATGCATGTTGCATGCATGTAGTATATATGTAGTATGTATGTTGCATGTAGTATGTATGTAGTATGTATGTTGCATGTAATATATATGTAGTATGAATGTAGCATGTATGTAGTATGTAGTATGAATGTAGCATGTATGTAGTATGCATGTTGTATGTATGTAGCATGTAATTTTTTTTTTTTTTTTTTTTTTACATTCAACACATTAGCCGGATGATGGGACTACTACTGTCCCATCATTGGCTAATGTGTCAATCACTGTCATGGTAGCAGGCATCGCCCGATGGGACTTGTAGTCCCATCGGACGATGCCTGCACAGACCCCAGAAGCCTGCACAGCCCCCCGGCAGGCCGGCACAGCCCCCCGGAGCCTGCACAGCCCCCCGGCAGGCCGGCACAGCCCCCCGGCAGGCCGGCACAGCCCATCGGAGCCTGCACAGCCCTCCTGGCAGGCCGGCACAGCCCCCCGGCAGGCCGGCACAGACCACCGGAGCCTGCACAGACCCCCTGGCAGGCCGGCACAGCCCCCCGAAAGGCCCGTACAGACCCCAGAGAGGCTGTACAAGGGAAAAACAGGATTTTTCTTATTCCGATACCGGAAGTCCCATAGACTTGAATGGGACTTCCGGTATCGGAATCGGCGATACCGATACTTTGTTTTAAGATCGGCCGATCCATTCCGATCCGATACTTTGAAGTATCGGACGGTATCGCTCAACTCTAGTTATGACCCTATAAAGTGACAGTGGTCAGAATTGTAAATTTTGGCCTGGTAAGGAAGGTGAAAACAGGCTTTGGGGTGAAGTGGTTAATATAAAGTGTTCCTGTGTGTATAATAGGAAGCATCTGAGTGTGCCCACCTTCCACACTCTTTACATCAGAGAGTTATGTCACACAAAATAGTTAATACGTAATATTTCCCACATGTCTACTTTACATAACCCCAATTTTTGAAACAATAATCTTTTCTTTTTTTAGGGAGTTGACCAGCTATTTCTAATTTTTTCAACAAAATTTACAAAACCATTTTTTTTAGGCACCACATTACATTTGAAGTGACTTTGAGGGATGTACATGACACAAAATATTTAAAAAAATTACACCATTCTAAAAGCTGCAGCCTCAAGCTGCTGAAAACTGCACTTAAGTTGATTAAGTCTTCAAGTTCTTCACAGGAATTCTTGGAATGTGGAAGGAAAAAATGTACATTTGTTTTTTTTCACAAAAAGTTTACCTTAGACAACATTTTTTTATTTTTACAAGGGTAACAGGAAAAAAAGGGACCCCAAAAAATGTTGTACAATTTCTCCTAAACATGCTGATACCCCACATGTGGGGTAAAACCATTGTTTGGGAGCATGATAGGGCTTGGAAGGGTAAGGAGCGATATTTAACTTTTTGAATACAAAATTTGCTGAAATAATTAGTGGATGCCATTCCGTGTATGGAAAGCCTCTGATGTGCCTAAACAGTGGAAACCTCCACAAGTGACACCATTTTGGAAACTAGACTCCTCAGGGAACTTACCTAGATGTGTGGTGAGCACTTTTAAACCCCAAGGTGCTTCACAGAAGTTTATAACCTTGAGCTGTGAAAAAAAATAAAAAATAAAAAAAAATCACATTTTTCCCATAAAAATGTATTTTAGCCCAAAATTTTGCATGTTCACAAGGGTAACAAAAGGGAATTGAACCATAAAATTTGATGTGCAATCACTCCGAAGTACGGCAATACCTTTTATGTGGAGGAAAACTACTGTTAGGGCGCATAGCATAGCTCGGAAGGGAAGGAGCACCAGTTGACTTTTGGAATGCAAAATTTGCTGGAATAATTAACGAATACCATGTCGCATTTGGAGAGCCTCTGTGTGCCTAAACAGTGGAAACCCACAAAAGTGACACCATTTTGGAAATTAGGAACTTAGATGTGTGGTGAGCACCTTGAACACCCAGATGCTTCTCAAGAAATTATAACATTGAGCTATGAAAAAAAAAAAAAAAAAATCACATTTTTCCCACAAAAATGTTTTTTTTAGCTCCAAATTTTGCATTTTCACAAGAGTAGCAGAAGAAATTGCACCCTTAAATGTATTGTGCAATTTTTCCTGAGTACGCCAATACCCCATATGTGGGGGAAAACTACTGTATGGGTGCATGGCAGGGCTCAAAAAGGAAGGAGTGGCCATGCCCGCCTGCCTGTCTTTCAGCTGTGTCTGCATGCACCTGCCTGCCGAGATTTCTGTCTTGACTGCCAGTACCTGCTATCCTGTGTGATGAACGTTCCGGTGACTATACCAGCCATGCCAGCCAGTGCTTGCCAAGTCTACCATTCCTATCCATTACTGCCTCGTGTTCCCTAGGGGTCAGGTCCCATTCACCAGAAGCCAGTTCTGGAGTAACACCTGGTTCCGCCTTCCTTGTCCCTCCTCGGATTGTGGTATTTTCAGCCGCTGTGCAATCGAGGTTGGACTTGGTGAACAACATAGTCACACCTCCCTAGACTCTACTCTTGGACCATGACACAGTGGTTTCACCACCAAGTCCTTTACATAGACCACTCAAGGTATCTATCTAGACTTGTGGTGAGCACTTGAACTCCCAAGTGCTTCACAGAATTTTACATTGTTGAAAAAAAAAATTACCACAAAACCTTGTATTAACCCCAAGTTTTTTCATTTTCACAATGATAGCAGCAGAAAATCGACCCCAAAATTTGCTGTGCAGTTTCACCTGACTACAATTAAAGCACAGTGCAAAGCTCAGAAGAGAAGAATCACCCTATTGAAGCTCAGATTTTGCTGGAATGGTTTGAGAGTGCCATGACCTATTGGCGGTGTCAGCTGTGGTATCAGCTGATCAACCTGTCACAAACGCATCCGCACAGCTTCTGTGGGCGTAAAATCGACTGGGTGAACTCAGTACATCCAACATTGGTAAGTACCAGCTGACCAATACGTACTGAATACGTCCAAGGTTGAGAAGGGGTTAAAGTGTAACTGTCATTTTAATTTTGATCTCATAAATCAATACACATGAAAATATTCAACTTTGTAAAATATCTTATGAGATAAATCTGTTTCTTTCTTTGCCAAAATTAATCAGGCATTATCAAAATTCTCAATTCTGAGGTAAAATTTATATTCAGTGAAGACAGAATTTTCCACTACTGAGATAGGAGATGGCAATTACTGTGGATGCAAGTCTATGCAGGTATGAGAATGAGACAGGAGCTCTGCCTCTAGCTTTTGCCTCCTTCTGTCTACATAGGATTGTATCTGTAGAATCTGCTAGAAAGACTTCCATCTTGTTCACCTATTCCAGAAGCCAAACATATGAAGAATATTGGAGATTGATGTCATATGCATTAACCATCCAGTACTTGCCAGAAATTCCTGCAGCTCCATTAATGTTGCTGGAGGCATCTTTGCAACCTTCCGGACCAATTTTCTTTTTATCTTTTCATCAATTTTTCATGAGCAACTAGTTGTAGGTAATTTCACTGTTGTATTAAATTTAAGATACTTTGTAAAGATTGTCTTCACTGTGTTCCATATCTTATGCCTTGGAGATTTTTTGCACGCTTCTCTTCACTGATAACTCTTTAAAATGAAATTCCTTTGCTGTGTTGTAAGCTGTTTATGGAACATGGACCCTGGCTTTTGCTTTAAAATGCAATTAAGAAAGTGTAAAGAAAATCCTACTAGAACAACTAAACTTTAAATGGTGTTAATCAGAATCACTTTAAATGATGGCAGCTCTGTAGTGACTGCTATACAACATGAGTTTAAATATGATTGGCTAATTCCGAACACAACCACATCTCCAATTATTAAAGGGTGTTATGACTTATACAACTGTATTATTTTTGTTTTGTTACAGTGCTTTGAAAAGTATTCATAGTCTGAACTTTTCCATATTTTTTCACATTATACCCACAAACATAACTGTATTTTATTGTAATTTTATGTGATATTCCCTTATCAACACAAAGTAGTATTTATTGCTGTAGTGTAAAGGAAATGTTACATAGTTTTCTAATTATTTTAAAAATATAAATCTAAAAATTCTTACGTACATTTTAATTCAGCTCTCTGTAGTCCGATAGCCCAAAATAAAATCCTGAGTGATTAATTGCCTCCATAAGTCACATATTAGTAAATTCAGTCCACTTGTGTGTAATTTATTATCAGTATAAAAGCAGTTGTTCTGTGAAGGCATCAGAGGTTTGTTTGAGAACAGTAAAAAGCAAACAGCATGAAAAAACATCATGAAAACCAAGAAACACACCAGACAGGTCAGAGATAAAGTTCTGAAGAATAGAAGTAGCGCAGGGTTAAGTTATAAGAAAAAATACCCCAGCCTCTTCGCATCTCACAAAACACTGTTCAATCCATCTCTGTTGGAATTTTGACCCACTCATTTTTGCAGAATTGTTGTACTTCAGCCATATTGGAGGGTTACTGAGCATGAACCGCCTTTTTAAGGTCATGATAAAGCATCTCAATTGGATTAAGGTCAGGACTTTGACTAGGCCACTCCAATGTCTTAATTTTGTTTTTCTTAAGCCATTCAGAGGTGGACTTGCTGGTGTGTTTTGGATCTTTGTCCTTCTGCATAACCCAAGTGTGCTTCACCTTCAGCTTGAGTTCACGAACAGATGGCCGGACATTCTGTTTCAGGATTTTTTAGTAGACAGCAGAATTCATGGTTCCATTTATCACAGCAAGTCTTCCAGGTCCTGAAGCAGCAAAACAGCTCCAGACCATCACACTACCACCACTATAGTTTACTGTTGGTATGATGTTCCTTTTCTGAAATGCTGTGTTACTTCTATGGAAGATGTAATGGATCATACATTCCAAAAATTTTCAACTTTTTTCTCGTCAGTTTAAAAACTACATTTTGTGATTACTTGTGTTATCTTTGTATAATATTTAAATTTGTTTGGTGATCTTAAATAGTTAAGTGTGACAACATGCAAAAGTATAGGAACTCAGGAAGGGGGCAAACACTTTTTCACACAACTGTACTTGTGGTCACACACAAGCAACAATCCTAACAGTGTTTAGGGCACACAATGTGAGGATTCATAAATCTGCAGTGACAGTCACATAGTTACTGCATACTTGTAGCCTAAGGACAGACAACCCTTTTAATATATGTATAAAGAGATTCATAAGTAATTTAAAGATATATGAAGTCAGATAAACTATTGTTATTAATTGACTGATGGGGGTTCAACTACCCCGAGCTACATTCAGCTCATTCCGCTTCTGATAATCAGCAGGGTTCCTGGGAGATGGATCCCAACCAATTTAATATTGATGGCTTTTTCTAAGGATAGGACATCAACATTAAAGTCCTAAGAAACCACTGTAAGACTCCTTGTTGAATTTAGAACATCACTTGAAGCAGAAAACAATAAAAAAAAAGGTCATCACAAAATCTGTTTAGTTCCACTTGAATAAATTGGGATGATATTATAAACATTAGCAGGAAATAACTGTCATTTGCATGAAGACATCACCATGCATGGCACAACAGTTAGATGTGGATGATTTATTCTGCTAAAAACTAGTACATGACATTAAAGTATTATGAAGTTTTGCTGTAAAGACACATCTTCTACTTGTAGGTCACGTAAAAGTCTCTTCATCCTTAAGGCGTTCATTGGTATTTTCATCATTACGCACATGAAAATCTCTTTTAGAAAAGAAGTATATTAAAAAAGGAGGAGTGAAATTAATTAACTTGAATGCAAATTCACATAATTACAATGAAAGCACTCAATAAAATTAACTTTTGATACATGCGTTAAGTATGTGTAGGCTGGATTAATACTTAATGAAATTCTTTTGCAATTGAATTTTAGTAATTTACTAGTAACAGCCAAGTCTTCAAAGGTCCATTTATATTGAATGGAATGTGGTAATGTAATTACATAGCGAATACTAGCTCAAATTAGGAAGTAATAGACGCAAATCAATATTAGAATCCTTACAGTAGTAGAGACACTGACAATAAATAGCAGCATATAAAAATATCTGGGCAGATTCCCGCTATATCAAAGATATTACCATAAGAGGCAATTATGGAAACAGAATACTTTTCTGGCTAATTTCCTGGTTATTTTCTACGATCATTAGTAAATCCCACAAACGTAATGTCTGTTTTGTTAAAGCTGGTTTAAAGGAAGAATTGATCATTCCAGGATAAAACCGATATACTTTCAATCCTAGGACTTGTTTACACTTTGCTTTTTTTATTTGTTTCCCTATATGGAAAAAAACAAAGTTTTATATTAACAGCAAATCTCATTAAATCTCATTCACACAGTGTGTTTTTTTACTTGCCGTTTTTGACCTATGGTATGTTTTTTAAATATTGAGCATGTTGGTGCTTTCACTTTCAGTGCTTTTACTGCAGTTTTTCCCCACGGAGACCAAAATGGGTTAGAAGCGAAAATGCGCCAATAATTCAGTATTTTCTGTTTGATATATTTAAACGTACAACTATCCATAATTTTTGGAGGTGTTTCTCTGCTTTTATCGTGGTAACTTTGGTAAAGCATGGGGGTTTATCTTTTCATTGATTTCCCCTTATTTTTCATGTTTTTGCATTTTTTTAATTGTTTAGTATTATTTGACATTTTATAAGAATACAAGTATTTTATTTGTAGTGATTCTTACCTTGTATGGGCTCCAACTGTTTTTTGCTTGCTTCTATATGTGTACTTTGGTGCATGTAGTGAGCTGATCCCCACATTTTGGTGGGACCAACTCGCTTTCTTCTACAATGCACCAAAAATGCATCTAGAACATTCATAATTTCTGCTGCAGGTTCCTTATCATAGTATTTATATTTCATACAGTAAACAAAAGGCTTAAAAAAGAGCAAAAATTTGTGAACATGCGCTTACACTTCCCCATCCACCTCCACATCTATAAACTTGTCATGCACTCACTTCAAAAACACCATCAATTTTCAGATTATTATGACTGACTCTGAAAGATTAGATAGGAGCATGAATTTATAGTCAGACGTACTGTATATCAAATTTATATATTGTCTCACACAACGATCTTATATTACAATAAAACATATTTAATATGTTGTATGTGTCCAACAATGCTGTGAAAACAGCTCATGCCCATCAAGGCATGGACCTTGAAAGGTGTCCATTGACACTTGCCATCGAGACTGCAAGAAGACTTTTATATCCTGTAAATTGTGAAATGGAGTTTACATGGACACATGGATTAATATGTGGGAAATTTGGAGGCCTTTTTTAAGTTACCTAGAATTTTATGTCACGTTCCTCAAACTATTACTAAATGATTTTGGCCATGTAGCTAAGGCATTTTCCTGCTGAAATAGGCCACTGTCATTAGTGAATACCCCACTTTGCTGCCACCTTGCCTTCTTCCAATATACTGTGTGCACAATTCGGCAATTTGTATTTTTTTTAATTACTTTTATTATTGTATAACAATAGTGCTGTCAGTCCAAAAGGTTAATAAACCTGAAACCTGAATATTTAACCCCTTAATGACCAGAGGTATTTTCATTTTTGCATTTTGATTTTTTGCTCCGTTTCTTCCCAGAGCCATAACTTTTTCATTTGGCCATGTTAGGGCTTGTTTTTTGTGGGTTAAGTTATACTTTTGAATGACACCATTGGTTTTAACATACCGTGTACTGGAAACGGGAGAAAAATTCTAAGTGCGGTGAAATTGCAAAAAAAGTGCAATTCCAATTTTTTCTTTTTACCATGTTCACTAAATGCTAAAACTGACCTGCCATTATGATTCTCCAGGTCATTACGAGTTCATAGACACCAAACATGTCTAGGTTCATTTTATTTAAGTGGTGAGAAAAAAAATCCAAGCGTTGGAAAAAAAAGTGGCATCATTTTCCAAGACCCGCAGCATCTCCATTTTTCGTGGTGTGGGGCTGGGTGAGAGTTTATTTTTTGTGTGCCAAGCTGACGCTTTTATTGATATCATTTTGATGTAGATACGATCTTTTGATCACCCGTTATTGCATTATATTGCAATATAGCGGCGACCAAAAAAATTTAATTCTCATGTTTTGAATTTTTTTCTTGTTATGACGTTTAGCAATCAGGTTATTTTTTTATACTGATGTATTGGGCAATTCTAAACGCGGTGATACCAAATATGTGTATATTCGATTTTTTTTATTTTGAATGGGAAGAAAGGGGGCTGATTTGAACTTTTATTTTTTTATATTTTAAAAACATTTTTTACTTTTTGCATGCTTCAATAGTCTTGATGGGAGACTAGAAGCTGCAATACTTTGATCGCTTCTGATACACACAAGCAATGATCAGATCGCCGATTTGTAGCAGAAATGCTCGCTTGCTATGAATGCCAACCACGGGGCAGTGCTCATAGAAATCTGGCTATGACAACCATAGAGGTCTGCTGGAGACCCCTGGTTGTCATGCCGACCCATCGGTGATTCGCGATCATGTGATGGGGTCACCGATGGGCGGGATTAGTGACGCACTTCCGGTTAAGCGTGAATTAAATGCCGCTGTCACCGGTAATTAACTAGTTAACAACCACGGTTGGATCACGATTCCACCCATGACTGTTGCAAGCACATGTCAGCTATTAAACATCGTCATTATATTGCACCCAATGTCAGAAAGGGGATAAAAAAGTAAAAGTGAGAATTTTTCCTGTACTACTGCTTGAAGAAAGAGTCTTCTCAAAACTGGCCATATGTTTGGGTGTTGATTTTAAGTCCATCTTCAACCTTAAAAGGGCCAACTAGCTCATCTCTAATAATACCAGTCCATAGCAGTACCCCACCTTCACCTTGCTGGCGTCTGAATCGTAGGAGACATCTATACCTGCTACTGATCCAGCCACGGTCCCATCCATCTGGTCAGTCAAGAGTCTCATCAATCCATAAAATGTTTAAAAAGTACACTTCTGGTAGCTCCAGGGAGGTTGCAGTTCTGGAATATGACAGCACTGGAGGACAATGGGTTCCTGGTTGCTTCATATTTGATTTTTCTCAAATTTTTGACAGCTACTGTGTGTCTTTTTTTCTAAACATGTTTTTTGTGACCCTGTTGACTATTTGCTTCATGCACGCCACTTCCTGTCTTTGAGACATTACATTCCCAGTGTGCACTCCATGATGGAATGCATCGCTACTTCTTAATTAAAGAATCCTTTACACATGTTTTAGGTTTATTCCTTCTCCAATGTAGACTGCTTCTGTCAGCACATGTTTAGGTCATGATATACTTACTTTTATTTTAAATGTATTCTGACAAATTCTCTGTCTTTGGCTGAGTTGACATATATATACCTCTACCTTCCACCTTCCTTTTATACTCTTTGAGAAAGTCACCTAGCGAAACATAATTGGGTATTCTCTGTCATATAGGCCCCCCAAACTGAGCTCAAATGTGATGTGGTCCCTAAAAAAATGGTTTTGTAAATGTTGGAAAAATGAGAAATTGCTGTTCAACTTTTAACCCTTATAGCTTCCTAACAAAAAAATGTTTCAAAAATTGTGCTAATGTCATATAGACATGTGGGAAGTGTTATTTGATAACTATTTTCTGATTTAAGGGTATAAAAATGAAAAGTTTGAAAATTGCAAAATATTCATGAAATTTATTTTCATAAATAAATGCAAGCCATATCCAAGGAATGTTACCACTTCCATGAAGCACAATATCTCCTGAAAAAATAGCCTCAGAATCAGTGGCATCCGTTGAAGCATTCCAGCGTTATTACCACATAAAGTGGAAAGGTTTAGGGGCTGAAGGGGTTAAATATTTTTGAGGGCCATATTTTGCATGAAGAAAACAAGCTGAGGGAATACAAAATATTGTTGACTGATGTGTGCAAAGTGTATTAAAAAGCATGGAGATTAACCCCTTAAGGACCGCCAATATGCCTTTTAACAGCAGCAGTTAAGGGTGCTTATTCCTCAGCGATGCTCTTTAGTGGCACTAAGAAATGAGGGTAAAGCACCCTCCAACATTGGAAAATCTCCAGGGGTAGCCCAGACCCTGGAGAACAGGATCAGGGCCAGTTATTATGGTTCTCTGTCACATGATCGAATAACGGTGATCACAAAAAAAGAATATGTTTGATTTTGAATTCATTTGTCTCTCCTCTGATATCATCTACCATATCAGAGGCGAGAGAAATGGGGTTCTCCGAACTCCCCGGTACCTTGACCATATCACAGTGATCAAAATAAAAAAATAGTAAATCAAACCCCCCTTTGCTACCCCCTTAGTTAGATAAAAATAATTTAAAAATTGGATTTTTTTTCCATTCTTTGGATTTACGGCTGCTGTTGGGGATAGGGTTGTGTTAGGGTTATGGTTGTGTTAGGGTTGGGGTTAGGGTTGTGTTATGGTTGGAGTGGGGGTAAGGAGTGTGTTTTGGTTAGAGTTGTGTTAGGGTTATGTTTGGGGTTAGTGTTGGGTTAGGGTTAATGTTAGGGTTGGAGTTAGAATTTGTTTTTTTTCAAAAGTAAAAAAAATTATGACGATATGATGGCTAGTTCAGAGCGCAAGTCCTCACTACTCAAGCTTGCATCGGGTCATCTGTAATGCAGAGCATCGCAGATCCCTGCATGTTGTTTGAGGGGATGTCTAATAGCAACGAAACATGTGGGGCAGGGACACGTTAATTATTTGGAGCAGACATTTCTACATTAAAAAAGGTGTCTCTTGGCAGGAAAACGCTGCTTAATGAATACCGTATATACTCGTGTATAGGTCGAGATTTTCAGCCCATTTTTTGGGGCTGAAAGTTCCCCTCTCGGCTTACACGTGAGTCATATACACCAGGTGGTCAGCAGGGGAGGTGGAGCGGGGGTGTCAGACTATACTCACCCCCTCCTGGCATGTCTCTGCAGCCCCCCTGCTTTTCCCAAGATCTCCCTTCCTTCCTTCATCAATCACATGCTACCACTCATTAAAGTTATGACTATGCGCATATTTATGACTTTAATGAGCAGTACCATGTGACAGCTGAAGGAAGGAAGGGAGACCGTGGGAGAAGCGGGGCTCCAGAGACCACGTCAGGAGGGGGTAAGTATATGCAATATTCACCTGTCCCCGGTCCAATGCTGCTCGCTGCTGTCTGCCAGGTCCTCTGTCAGTGACATTCAGGCAGCAGAGGGTACGATGATGTGGTTAGTGCACTCCCTCTGCCTAAACAGTCACTGACAGAGGACACGGCAGACAGCGGCGAGCAGCATTGGACCGGGGAGCATAATCTATGCAGCATATTATGGGGCATATTCTACAGAGCATCTTATAGGGCATAATCTATGGAGCATCTTGTGGGGAATATTCTATGGAGCATCTAATGGGGCATATTCTATGGAGCATCTTATGGGGCCTATTTTTTCAAGCATCTTATGGGGCAGCATATGGGGGCATAATGTATGGAGCATCTTATGGGGGTATATTCTATGGAGTATCTTATGGGGAATAATCTATGGAGCATCTTATGTGGCATATCTATGGAACATCTTATGGGGCATATTCTATGGAGCATCTTATGGGGCATATTCTATGGAGCATCTTATGGGGCATATTCTATGGAGCATGTTATGGGGCATAATCTATGGAGCACCTTATGGGGCATAATCTATGGAGCATCTTATGGGGCTATATATTGGGGGCATAGTCTATGGAGCATCTTATGGGGCCTATTCTATGGAGCATCTTATGGGGCATATTCTATGGAGCATCTTATGAGGCATATTCTATGGAGCATCTTATGGGGCATATTCTACGGAGCATTTTATGGGGCATAGTCTTTGGAGCATCTTATGGGGCTATATATGGGGGCATAGTCTATGGAGCATCTTATGGGGCCTATTCTATGGAGCATCTTATGGGGCATATTCTATGGAGCATCTTATGAGGCATATTCTATGGAACATTTTATGGGGCATAGTCTTTGGAGCATCTTATGGGGCATATTCTATGGAGCATCTTATGAGGCATATTCTATGGAGCATCTTATGAGGCATATTCTATGGAGCATCTTATGGGGCATAATCTATGGAGCATCTAATGGGGCATAATCTATGGAGCATATTCTATGGAGCATCTTATGGGGCATAACCTGTGGAGCATCTTATGGGGTAGCATATGGGGGCCTATTCTATGAAGCATCTTATGGGGCTATAACCTTTATGGAGCAGCATATGAGGCATATTATTCTATGGAGCATCTTATGGGGCCATTATTAACCTTTGTGCAGCATTATATGGAGTGTATTTTGTATGGAGCATCTTATGGGGCATTATGAACTGTATGGAGCATTATATGGGGCTCCTGATTCAATATGGATAATCAAAAACATTTAACCTACTGATGTCTCAATTTATTTTACTTTTATTGGTTTCTATTTTTATTTTTGAAATTTACCAGTAGCTGCTGCATTTTGCACCCTAGGCTTATACGCGAGTCAATAAATTTTACCAGTTTTTTTAGGCAAAATTAGGGGGGTCGGCTTATACTCTGGTTGGTTTATACACAAGTATATGCGGTACTTGTTTTTGTGTGTGTTTTTGATATGTATTTTCTTATTCATTAGAATGGGTGAAAAACGCAGCAAAACGCTGAAAGAATTGAAATGTTGCAGATTTGAAACTACTTCAAATCTGCAAGAAAAAAACATGCATGAGACTTCAAGAATCTCATTCACTTTACTGTGATAGTAAAATGCAGTGGTTTAGCTGTAATTACCTGGCAATATGCAACATGTGAATATACCCTTTATGGTATCCAACATTAACATGTTCAGCAATGTTGGCTACAACAATTCCCCCTCCATGAATTGGTAGGTGTGTGAGGGGTTGCTTTATCAGTATTTTGCCCTTTATTAAGTGAGCCGCTGCAACGTGTATGTGCAGTGATGTTGGTAAATACATCTGTCTTTTGTCTGTTATGTTTTTTGAATCTTTTATATCCTTTTACTATGCTTTCACTTATCAATAGTTGATAAGAAATTATATACTGTGTATTTCATTATTTTGATCTGTCATGCAATAATCGTGAAAGTCTGATCTGGTGATATTACAGAACCACAATTACAGAACCACAAGAAGTTGCAAATTTTTGTGAGGCGAGAAACAGAAAAGTGAGCAAAACAAAAAAGCAGGAAAATTCTAATTAAAGAAAATAAAGAATAAAGCAATAGTAGTAGATGTTGTTAGCACTATATTATAATAATTAATCTTTTTTTTATATAGCGCTAACATATTCCACAGCCCCTTACAGTTTCATTATCATCACTGTCCCAAATGGGACACAATCTAAATTCCCTATCAATATGTCTTAGGAACGTGGGAGGAAACCCACAAACACGGGGAGAACATGCAAACTCCTTGCAAATGTTGTCCTTAGTGGGATTTGAACCCAGGACCCCAGCGCTGCAAGGCCACCATGCCGCCCTATTTATAACACTATCCATTTTACATTTATTATCTATCAGTTATCTTTCTGAATGCTCATTATCCCAATAAGTGATTTTTAGAAACTTTCCGATAATCTTTCAATAACCTGAATATGGAATAATAATCTGATGCTGGACTAAATGAATTTATGAAACCCAGGAGGGCACCACTGGATAAAGAAAGGGGGATACTCCTGCAATCAGTATAAACAAGAACCAAGGCTTATAGTGAAGAAAAAGCTACTGATCAAAGTGCAGGGATCAACCACACGAATAAATTGTATTAATTACACAAAAAGACTGCACCATATAATAACATTTAAAAGTCATGAAATGACACATGCAAAGCACACAAGGCTCATAATGGAGCCAACAAGACAAGTCCCATGGAGTGTGAGCAGTTTCAGCGGCTCAGAAAAAGATGGTCATTTGAAAACATGTGAAACACTGAATAACCTGTAAAAGCATTATAAACAGTCCCCATCAGTTTCTCATTAATATGCAAAATGCATTAATAAATCCACAAAGAATATAAAGGGGATAACAGGTGTTCACAATAACATTATTATATCCATACACAAGAGCCATATTGTGATGGCCATCTGTGAATCTGGGCTGTAGTAGGGACAGCACCCCGAGTTACCCTGAGACCCTTAACCCCTATACAGGGATCTGGAATTGTAGCAAGGCCCAGGGGGTAGCTGTCTAGATTAGCAGTGGACCAGAGCAGGACAGCCGCCAAGGGGTCAAAACTAAAACCTGTAATCAAGGTCAGGAGGCAGGAGTCGGAGGCCGGAGGGCAGCAGAGGCACGAAATCAGCAGACAGAAGGAGAGTCAAAAGTCCAGGCCAGGGTCAGTAAAACCAGGAGGGCAGCGAGGTACAGAATCAGCAGGGAGAAGGAGAGTCAGGAATCCAAGCGAATGTAAGCGTCAAAAAATTGGAAGAGAGGCGGAGGTATAAAAACGGCAGGCAATAGAATGGTCAGAAATCCAGGCTGAGGTCAGAGTTTTCACTCTAGCAAATTACAAAGTAGCACGCAGGAGAACCAAGAATATATCCGGCGGCTTGCAAGACCAGTCCCAAGGTATTTGAGGGATCAGGTCCTCCCTCACAGGTTCCTGGACTGATGATGTAATTAGGACCGCCCCCAGGACCAGGCCAGATGGAGATGCAGTAAGCCCTACATGACTGACAGAGGGGCGGAGCCTGCGCCCACCAGATGCCTGCACAGGAGCCTCTTCTCTGTCACCACCCTCACCCTGGAGCGAAACATGGCGCCTCCCAGTGGCTGAGGCAGGAACAGCCATCCCTGAGTCTGACGGTGACGTGACGGTCCGGTGCCTCCTAGTGGCCGAGACCGGGACCGCAGGCCCTGAGTCTGGCAGTGACGTGTCAGTCCAGCGCCTCCTAGAGGTCAAAGCTGGAACAGCAGGCCCTGAGTCTGGCGGCGACGTGACACATATACAATCCAGGACAGAATGCAAGCAATCATATAAACGGATTCAAAGGCCTGAACGAGAAATTGAGACATAATAGAGCCCACAAAACTGGACATAAATACCAAAGAAATAGTACCCAAATTGAATCCTGCCCGCAATGTCCCTATAAAAAATCGCTCACAAGGGGGGAGCTTGTGGAGTGCCCGACGCGTGTCACCACCACAAGGTGGCTTCGTCAGGGACTGGAGAGTCAGTCTGATGAAGGTCCTATAAGTATATGCAATAATTAGCAAGAATAAGTTGCAGCTGCGGCCGAATACCTGTTTAGCCGCAATCACTACAGAGGCCAGGACACACATTCAAGCCGGGAAACGTAGGTCAGTGACACACAATTCTTTCTGGGTCAGCGGTGTCTGACGTATCTGCTCCCCACTTCGCAGGCGCATGGTCAACGGTTGCCACAGTAGCAGGGAGAAGCGATGCTAAATCATGCAATGTGTCCAGTCTCCGCTGCACAGGCGCAATGCCAAATGGTTGCCACAGTGACAAACATAGGAGTTAGTAAACTCAATGATCAGCAGTGCACTAGCGCGAAATATGCAAATCTATCCACAATGCACACGTGCAGGGGAAATAGTTGTTGTGGATACAGAGAGAACAGTGTTATTATTAAAGATAATCAGTACATAGTGCATAAATCATGCAAAAGTGTCCAGTTTCCAATGCGCAGGCGCAAGACCAAATAGTTGCCACAGTGACAAACAACGAAGTTAATAAGTTCAAAGATCAACAGTGCGCTGTTCGTCATCATTACTATCTGAAATTTTCCTATGGTTATCATGCTCGATCTCCAATTGTCTATCTACCTTTTTCTCCTTCTATCATAGTATGAATTTGAGGGTGTATAACAAGCCCTGTTCGCTCTCCTGTCTTTATTTGGGTGTGAACTTGTTGACATGTGGGGCCTTACTTTATCTTTGGGCTAGACTCTATTTGGGGCATTTATATACTCACCCTTTTTGAATAAAATTTGATGACGGTATCTTTTCATCAATGTTATCTTCAGCATTGTTGGTGTCGACCTTATTTACATCTCTGATCGGCATCAACACTCTATGTATATAGTATCATTGAATAAGTCTGGTGGGAGGTTGGGGCATACTATGTCCCTTTATTGTGTAAAATCATAATTAACAACATTTTGATTGGATGTCACCTCCCCATATATTGGTATGGCTCTTCACTATTTTTGGTGCTATCACTATCTTTTTTGGGTTTGACTTTTTTTTTTAAATAAATATATCTTTGATACCTATACCCGCTTTTGAGTATGTACATTATGAAGATCATATAGGTGCTTTTATGTACTCGACTATTTTCCAGGTGGAGGGCGCTGAGCCATTTAGGCACTCTGCCTATTTATCTGGCCAAGTTTGTCACTATAATGTCCTGGATCTCTAAGACATTTCGTCTTACCTTGGCTCTATTAAGAGCCTATGAAAACTCATGTTGTTCATGTAGACTTGGTCCAATACACGCTGCGCATGATACTCTGACAGATTATACTATATGTCAATCTTTCGGTAGCTCCTGCGATGGGTGGAATTGCCTGCTGTATACGTGATGATTCATTGACTTATTAGTTAACACCCCTTTATCAATAATGATCCTTCTGTGCTCTATTGTAATAGTCTTATCTGCGCTCGCGTAATATGGTTAATTTTGCCATGGGGGCAACCGTATATTTATTGTTCAGCAAGTTACTTTGATATTCTGGAACTTCAATATATCCTATCTCGTTTTGGCTTCATTAGGAGCCTATGAACATGTATGTTCATTATGCTGATCTTTCTCTTATCTCGGTTCACAATGGGTGTTATGTGACAATTTTGATCATTGCAGTTGTTACTGGCTGCAACGGTACTTTTCACCGCATCTGTGACAATGTATTGATTATTTTAATAATGTTCCTTTCGTGTCTATGACAACTGTTTCCCCTGCGCGCACGCACTATGGACAAATTTGCATATTTTGCGCCTGCGCACTGTTGATCTTTTAACTTATTAACTTCGTTGTTTGTCACTGTGGCAACTATTTGGTCTTGCGCCTGCACATTGGAAACTGGACACTTTTGCATGATTTATGCACTATGTACTGATTATCTTTAATAATAACACTGTTCTCTCTGTGTCCACGACAACTATTTCCCCTGCGCGTGCACATTGTGGATAAATTTGCATATTTCGAGATAGTAAACTCAATGATCAGCAGTGCGCTAACTCCTCTGTTTGTCACTGTGGCAACCATTTGGCCTTGCACCTGCGCAGTGGAGACTGGACACTTTGCATGATTTAGCAACGCTTCTCCCTGCTACTGTGGCAACCGTTGACCATGCGCCTGCGCAGTGGGGAGCGGATACGTCAGACACCGCTGACCCGGAAAGAATTGTGTGTCACTGACCTCTGTTTCTTGGTTTGAATGTGTGTCCTGGCCTCTGTAGTGACTGCAGCTAAACAGGTATTCGGCCGCGGCTGCAACTTATTCTTGCTAATTATTGCATATACTTATAGAACCTACATCAGACTGACTCTCCAGTCCCTGACGAAGCCACCTTGTGGTGGTGACATGCGTCGGGCACTCCACAAGCTCCCCCCATGTGAGCGATTTTTTATAGGGACATTACGGGCAGGATTCAATTTGGGTACTATTTCTTGGTATTTATGTCCAGATATGTGGGCTCTATTATGTCTCAATTTCTCTTTCAGGCCTTTAAATCCGTTTATATGATTGCTTGCATTCTGTCCTGGATTGTATATGGCTTTTGTGTATGGATATAATTATGTTATTGTGAACACCTGTTATCCCCTTTATATTCTTTGTGGATGTATTAATGCGTTTTGCATAATAATGAGAAACTGATGGGGACTGTTTATAATGCTTTTACAGGTTATTCAGTGTTTCACATGTTTTCAAATGACCATCTTTTTCTGAGCCGCTGTAATTACTCACACTCCATGTGTGCTTTGCATGTGTCATTTCATGACTTTTAAATGTTTTTATATGGTGCAGTCTTTTTGTGTAATTAATAAAATTTATTCGTGTGGTTGATCCCTGCACTTTGATCAGTAGCTTTTTCTTCACTATAAGTCTTGGTTCTTGTTTATACTGATCGCAGGAGTATCCCCCTTTCTTTATCCAGTGGTGCCCTCCTGGGTTTCATATGTACATGGTTTTGAGTGGTTTCTCCACTATTCTTTTTCAGGAGTGTTGGCACACATCTAATTGTTGTCTTATTATGGACCTGGCAGCTAGAGAGGCGGCCTGGACCAATCAGGCACAGGGGATTTTGGAGGATGTTTCAGTGACTCACTCCTCTTTGAATGATACGGATAAACATACGGATTTTGATGTTGTTTCTAGAGATCTGGTCAGTTTGCATAAAACCCTCACCAAGACATGGTGGAACATCAAATGCCTTGAAGAGTATAAGCGGTTTGGTCTTGTCTCTAGGGGACTTAGGGTGAAAATTTTCCCGGCCTGGGAAGTTGATTGCTCTTTTCAAAAAAACTGGGAAGATGGTCTTTTTAAATGTTCTACTATTATCATGAATCTCTTAATTGAGCATGATCGCACGTTACTGGCAAAGAACAAAGAGAAAATTAAAAGTTGTGAAACTAAGTTATACACCTTTGATTCCAAAACATTGGTTGAACCATTTCTAAGTCGCCTTAAAAACACTATTGACCAGTATGAAAAAGATCATTGGGGGTAAAAAGCATAAATTTAAGTGTGATCAGATGGATTTTAAAAATGGAATGGTATATAGATGGGTTCATAGGGGCAATAAGAGATGTCATACCCCTGACATTAATACCAACAAAGATAACCCCTCTGCCAATGAATTTTTTTATCGTCAGACCAGAGCGACCCAGAAGGCGCCACAGGAGGGGTAGACGTAGTCGAAGAACCCATAAGGAGAATCAGGAGGTATCGCCAGTGGTCCCCCAGATATCGGAGGGACAGTAGACAGAATCGCAGACGGTAGCCTGTTCTATGATCACCCAGCCTTGTTCCTCGGGCACCTCCCAACAACATGAGGGTAAGCTCTCTATTATTAATCTCTCTCAATATGAATTGTTGCCTATTGAACATTCTACAGTATACTCCAACGGGGTTTATCTTTTTGTCCCATGAATACCTTAGACAAATTTACTTTTGTCAAGGATTTATATCTATTCTGTCGACAACTTACTTTTAAATTAATGTATCACCAGTAGTGTTGAGCGATACCACCCGATATTGAAAAATATCGGATCGGATTGGAAAGGCCGATATCAAAAAAGTATCGGGTATCGCCGATTCCGATCTCGGAAGTCCCATTCAAGTCAATGGAACAGAAATATCGGAATTAAAAAAAACCCCTTTCTTTCCTTGTAGGTTAATTCTACATGAAGAAAAACAGCTAATAATAATGTAGAATGTATTGTGGGAGGTGGAGGAGACATTAAAGCCATAGAGGTTTAGCCCAATCAAATGGAAAGCAGGAATTAAATTTTTTTTTTTAAAGACGTTCAGAGTTACAAAGATATTGACTATGTTAACCTCTTTTATATTTTGTCAGATATGTATGTTTCACTACTTCCATGCTCTTCACCTTCTTTTTTACTTCTCCCACACTTTCTCCTTCATAATCCTCAGCAGCAGCATCTTTTTATCAACTTCTTCTTCACCTTCTTCCTATTATTCTTCTTTTGTACATTATTCATATTCTTCTTATTCAACGATTATTCTTCATATTCTACTTCATCTTCTTCCTATTCTTCTTCTTCATCATATTCTTATTTGTGACAGGCATTCCTGTAGTTGTTATCTATAAAAGTTTGAAGATTACACCTTCCGTTCTGCCTGTCACAAAAGATTTACAACAGAATTTGTCCGCGTTCAGTTTGGCCTGCAGCAGCAGGCATTTTTCAGTGGCACCACGAGGAGGAACGGACTCACCCCCATACACTGCTTAGTCTTCTTCTGCTTATAATTTAGATAATATTTTTTGCTCTGATTTTTAGTCTTATGCTTAATGTTCATCTGCTTTTTGTTCTTCTGCTTCTTCGTCTTCTGTCTCTGGTTGTTCTGCATCTTGGTGGTTGTCTTCATGTTCTTTGTCCTCTTGGTCATCTTCTTCAGGGTCATCTTTTTGGTCTTCTTCGGTGTAGTCTTCAGGGTCGTCGTCTTCAGGGTCATCGTCAGGGAAATCCAGAGTGAGAACCAAAAACCATTTCCACAAGCTTGAACTTGGAAAAGTAGCAGAAGGTACAAGAAGGCTGAGGAACTGCCGAGAATCAGCTGACGGTACTGGGTAGCAGAAGGAACAAGAGCAAATGGAACTAGCGAGGACCAGCTGACAGTGCTGGAACCTGGAGGGGCAGCAGAAGGAACAAGAGCCAATGGCACAACCGTGGACCAGCTGACGGTGCTGGAACATGGTTACTAAGCAGGAGGTACCTGTGAAGCACTACCAAGGACCAGCAGACGTTGCTGGAACTCGGATACCGAGAAGGAGGCACCTCGGCCAAAGGCACTGCCAAGAACCAGCTGACGGTGCTGGAACCCGGATGGGTAGCAGAAGCTGCAAGAGCAAATGGAACTAGCGAGGACCAGCTGATGGTGCTGGAATCCGGAGGGGCATTTGAAGGAACAAGAGCCAATGGCACAACTGTGTACCAGCTGACGGTGCTGGAACACGGTTACTAAGCAGGAGGTACCTGTGCTAGAAAGCACTACCAAGGACCAGCAGACATTGCTGGAACTCGGATACCGAGATGGAGGCACCTAGGCCAAAGGCACTGCCGAGAACCAGCTGACGGTGCTGGAACCCGGATGGGTAGCAGAAGCTGCAAGAGCAAATGGAACTAGCGAGGACCAGCTGATGGTGCTGGAACCCGGAGGGGCATTTGAAGGAACAAGAGCCAATGGCACAACTGTGTACCAGCTGACGGTGCTGGAACACGGTTACTAAGCAGGAGGTACCTGTGCTAGAAAGCACTACCAAGGACCAGCAGACATTGCTGGAACTCGGATACCGAGATGGAGGCACCTAGGCCAAAGGCACTGCCGAGAACCAGCTGACGGTGCTGGAACCCAGATGGGTAGCAGAAGGTACCCATGAAAAACAAAGCTGCAAGGCCGCAAGCCAGCCGAAGTTACTGAAACACACAGTCCTACAGGGGGTGCTTGTCCTTTTGGCCCTACGGAACCAGCCTTTATTACCAGAACCCGCAGCCTACATAGGAAGCACCAAAACTGCAGGCACCATAGACTCGGCCGCAACACGACAGGACAACGTATTGGTGGCAAAGTGACGTTGACACTACCCGGAAACAGCAGGCGTGCTGGAACCAGACTGAGCAGGAGGGAGTACCCGTGCCAAAGACACTGCTGAGAACCATCTGACGGTGCTGGAACCCGGACAGGTAGCAGAAGCTACAAGAGTCAATGGAACTAGCGAAAACCAGCTGACGGTGCTGGAACCCAGAGTGGCAGCTGAAGGAACAAGAGCCAATGGCACAACCGTGGACCAGCTGACGGTGGTGGAACACGGTTACCAAGCAGGAGGTACCTGTGCTAGAAAGCACTACCAAGGACCAGCAGACATTGCTGGAACTCGGATACCGAGAAGGAGGCACCTAGGCCAAAGGCACTGCCGAGAACCAGCTGACGGTGCTGGAACCCAGATGGGTAGCACAAGGTACCCATAATAAACAAAGTTGCAAGGCCACGAGTAGGATGCAGTTACCGAAACCCACAGTCCAACAGGGGGTGCTTGTCCTATTGGCACTACGGAACCAGCCTTTATTACCAGAACCCACAGCCCACATAGGAAGCACCTAAACTGCAGGCACCATAGACTCGGCTAACCCCACCGCAACACGACAGGACAATGTATTGGTGGCAAAGTGACGTTGACACTCCCCAGAAACAGTAGGCGTGCTGGAACCAGGCTGGGCAGGAGGGAGTACCCGTGCCAAAGACACTTCTGAGCAGCAACTGGCGATGTTGGAGCTCAGGGTCAATCATGCAGCAGGCTGAGGCCTACTTGGAGCAAGTAGTAAATAAGATGTAGTGTGATTTTGGAGGCAGCAGGAGACTTTGTCATCCACACAGCAGGGGAGCAGCTGGCGTTACTGAACCCCACTAACACTGGAGCATGTGTTTTTCTCTGTGCAGACGGCATTTCCGAGCAACAACTGGCTGTGTTGAAGCCCAGGATCAATCATGGAGCAGGCTGAGGCCTACTTGAAGCAAGTTTTATATCGGTTGTATACTACTACTGATTGTAACCGTGCTCCACTTAGGCCTCTGGCTCTACTGTCTCTAGTATTTCCCCTGGCCTCCAACCCCGCCAGTTGCTGCTCTGAAGTGGCGTCTGCACAATCCACACTTGTTCCTGTGTTACAGGGGCTCAGTCACGTCAGTTGATCCCCTGATGTGTGTCCGGCAAGGTCTCCTGCTCTGTCCACATTCCCAATACTAGTAATGGGAATGTGGACAGAGCAGGAGACATTGCCAGACACACATCAGGGGATCAACTGACATGACTGAGCCCCAGTAACACAGGAACAAGTGTGGGTTGTGCAGACGCCACTTCAGAGCAGCAACTGGCGGGGTTGGAGGCCAGGGGAAATACTAGAGAAAGTGGAGCCAGAGTCCTAAGGGGAGCATGGTTAAAAATCAGTAGTAGTTCGATTGTTGAGGGAGCAGGAGACTTTGCCATCCGCACAGCAGGGGAGAAGATGGCGTTACTGAACCCCACTAACACAGGAGCTAGAGTTTTTCTCTGTGCAGACGGCACTTCTGAGCGACAACTGGCTGTGTTGAAGCCCAGGGATTACAGTTCAGGTGGTAGAAACATGAACACAGCAGGAGACCTGGATACGGTTGCCAACCAATTATTTATTCTGGTAGAGGACTGGCAAATTCTGGCGAGATCCAGGCCTTGTTCATTTTCAGAAAAGTAAGCCGGTCAACGTTATCGGAGGATAGTCGCGTGCGATGGTCTGTTAGTACACCACCTGCGACACTAAAGACGCGTTCCGATAATACACTGGCAGCAGGGCAAGCCAGCACCTCCAATGCATACTGGCTAAGCTCTGGCCATGTATCCAGCTTTGAGACCCAAAACTTGAAGGGGGAAGAGCCATCTTGGAGTACACTGACAGGGCAAGACATGTAGTCTGTCACCATCTGACGGAAACGTTGCCTCCTGCTGACTGGAGCCGTCTGTGATGGTGTAGACATTTGTGGCGGACACACAAAACTTTGCCACATTTGGGCCATAGTGGTCTTGCCTTGTGCTGAGGCGCTGCCTCTGCTCCCTCTTTGTACCGAGCTTCCTCCACTGCCTCGACGCACAGAGCTGCTTTGTAAAGCACTAACATCACTACTGTCGGGTGGAATGGAGAACATGATGGACTGCACCAGTATGTCTTGGTACTCCCGCAGTTTACGCTCCCGGTTCAACGGTGGTATGAGGCTTTGTAAGTTGTCCCGGTAGTGAGGATCTAGGAGGGTGTACACCCAATAGTCAGTCGTGTTGAGAATGTGGGCGATGCGCCTGTCGTTTCTCAGGCACTGCAGCATGAAATCAACCATGTGCTGTTGACTCCCAACTGCCAAAGAAACGCTGTCATCTGCTTGAGTCGTCACCTCTGCATCACCCCACCCTCGCTGTACATACTGACTAGAGTATTGTGTACCTCCCTCCTCTGGAGAGATGTCTTCCTCCTCCATTGACTCCTCCTCATCCTCCTCACAAAGTGTCCCCTGCCTAGGCCTTTGTGAGGAACCACGTAGCGCAGACTGTTCAGAAGCAGATGGCATTTGTGACTCCTCATCCTCCACTTCTTCCAAAACCTTCTCCCTTAGTGCTTGCAGTGTTTTTTGAAGTAGGCAGATAAGGGGGACAGTCATGCTGACTAGTGCGTCATCTGCACTCGCCATCCGCATGGAATCATCGAAGGCACGCAAAACGAGGCAGATGTCCTTCATAGAGGCCCACTCAGTGGTGCTTAAGTGTGACCGGCGCACAGTGCGACTTGTTTGCGCCTGATGCAGCTGGTACTCCATGACTGCTGCCTGCTGCTCACACAACCGCTCCAACATATGTAACGTTGAATTCCAACTGGTGGGTAGGTCACATATGATGTGATGTTCCGGAAGGCGTAATCGGCGCTGCAGAGCGGCAAGGCACGAACTTGCCGTGCTGGAACGCCGCAAGTGAGCACACTCTATGCAGACCTTGTGCAGCAGTGCATCAAGATCCGGATAGTCCCTCAGAAAGCTCTGCACGACCAAGTTGAGCACATGTGCCAGACATGGGATGTGAGTGAGGTTGCCTAGGCCCAGAGCTGCCACCAGATTTCGGCCATTGTCACACACTACCAAGCCTGACTGGAGATTCGCTGGCACAAACCACACGTCGCTCTCCAGCTTGATGGCATTCCAGAGCTTCTGCGCTGTGTGGCTTCGATTCCCCAAAGAAATTAATTTGAGTACGGCCCGTTGACGTTTGGCCACGGCTGTGCTCATATCGGTCATAACAGGCTCCTGCAGCGCTGTTTCTGAGGAACTTGAGTAGGAGGAGGAGTCAATGTGAACAGACTGGATTCCTGCAATCCGTGGAGTTGGCAGAACACGTACAGCGCCACTCTCCAGATCTGTAGCCAGCTCCACAACATTGATCCAATGGGCACTGAGGGAAAGGTATCGTCCCTGTCCATGGTTACTGGTCCACGCATTGGTGGTCAGGTGGACCTTGCTACTGACGGCGTTTAGTAGCGCATGTTTTATTTTTCCCTCCACATGCTTTTGCAGGGCAGGGACGGCTTGCCTGCTGAAATAAAAGCGGCTGGGCACGGTGTATTGTGGGACTGCCAATGCCATGAAGTTTCGGAAGGTGTCAGTCTCCACCAGCCTGAATGAGAGCATTTCAAGGGCCAGTAGTTTGGCAATGCCAGCATTCAGAGCCTGTGCTCAGGGATGGTTTGCCGAGTATGGCCGCCTTTTATCCCATGCCTGTGCTACCGATGGCTGTAGAGTGGCCTGGGAGTGTGAGGATGACTGGGAATGTGGTGCTGTGGGTGGAATGTCACTGGGTCTCCGGACAACAGTGCCAGAGGTTCTTCCTTGGCGATCCTGTGAGGAAGCCGAACCAGCTGTGTGTGAGCTGGAGGAAGAGGCCCCAATACGAGCTCAAGAGGTGGTAGGTGGTGCTGTACGTTGGCCTACGTCTTCAGTGTGTCTGTGTAACTCCACCTCGTGCTTGGTCCGCACATGTTTCCACATATTTGTGGTATTGAGGTTGCTGACATTTTTCCCTCTTTTGACTTTCAGATGACACAGCTTGCATTTGACAAAGCAAATGTCATCTGCAACTGTGTCAAAAAAGGACCACGCACTGCAAGTCTTGGGAGCGCCCGTTTTGGCTTTTGGAAGAGGAATGCTTCTAACGTGTGTCGAAGTGGAGGCTACAGGCAACCAAATCTGCCCCCTCCCTCTCCCTCCTGTTTTGGCCATTCGGGGAATCTCTTCCACAGAGCTGCTCCCACCACCTTCCTGTTCCTCATGCCATGATGGGTCAAGGACCTCATCATCTACACTCCCCTCTTCAAACACCTGCTTCTCCTGGGTTGTCTCGCCAGCACCATACGCACCAGAAAGTGGCACCTGAGTCTCGTCATCATCTGATGCGTACTGAGGTGTGCTGACCATAGGCACTGGCCCACCCACCTCTTCAGATTCAGAGGGACAAAGAAGTTGCGCATCACTGCATACTCCCTCTTCTTCACATTCTGGAATGCTGCTTGGCTGGCCCCCTCTTTCCAAGCCAATGGATTCAGAGAACAGAAGTAGAGACTGTGATGGCTCCGTCCAGGGCTCTCTGACTGCCTGGGCACTTTGGCAGGTGGTGAAGAGACAGATGATTGCTCTTCAGTGCTCTGGCCCTGAGAGGACGTGGAAGTCATTGAAGTCGATGCGTTAGCTGCCATCCATCTGACAATGGCTTCAATTTGTTCCTCCCGCAGCAGTGGGGTACGGCGAGGTCCTACAAAGCTGCGCATAAAGGACTGTTGCCTGCTAAAACTGGGGGATGCTGACTCACTGGTGCCCGCAGCAGGCACAGAATCCCCACGTCCTCTCCCTGCAGAATCCCCACATCCTCTCCCTGCTGAAGCTCCACGCCCACGTGCCTTACTCCCTGCCTTCTTCATCTTGGTAGACTGATAAAGATAGGCAGAAAAGTACAAAGGGGGGGGCTTAGTGTGCTTATTCCTGAACAGCTGGTAACAGGTGTAAGAAACTCTAACTTTATGAAGTGTGTGTGTGGACTACACTTTAATAGAAGCTAATGTGGCCTACACAACTGTCAAATGGAGTGTTTGGTGAACTTAATTTTGTTTGTTTTTTTGAAAAAAAACTAAAAGGATGTGACCAAAGATTTGAAAGCGATAGTATCACAAACTTTTTGGAGCTATTACAGTGCAGGATGGTAACCTACAATTCAAAAGATGAGGCTCCAAAAAATAGGGTAATACTAATCTGGCTGCAGGTGAAGGGCACAAGCCAGAAAAAAGGCTCCTCTATCTACTCCTATATAGTGTTTGCAACCAACCAATGTAGATGGATACGGATGGATGCACACTAATAGGAGAATAAAAAATGAGCTGCAATAAAAGAAAAATATGTGTAAGGCAGTGACGCACGCTGAGCGGCCTACAACCAGACGTAGCTGAAGGACACACTACTCAGCGTGAGCTGCACTCACACACAGCGACCTCTCAGACAGTCATGAACAGTGCAGCAAACTGGGCACTAGCACTGAAAGGCTGCAGAGAGGCTCCGCTGTCTACTCCTATAGTGTTTGCAACCAACGTATATGGATACGGATGGATGCACAGTGCACACTAATAGGAGAATGAAAAATGAGCAGCAAAAAAAGAAAAATATGTATGAGGCAGTGACACCGCTGAGCGGCCTACAACCTGACGTGTCTGCAGGACACAATTCTCAGCGTGAGCTGCACTCACACAGACCTTGCAGACAGCTGTGAATACTGCTGCAAGGCAAAAGAAAGCTACAGTGGTGGATTATGTAGCCTGGGTAAAGCACAATATGATTGTGAAAATCGCTATCTCTAACTGTCCCTCACAGTCTTGAACAGCAGCTTGTCCCTAATTGAATTCACAGCAGAGTGAACCCGAAATGGCGGTGGCGTCAGCTTTTATAGTGCATCATGACATCATTTCAGCAGCCAATCACAGCCATGCCATTAGTTAACATGCTTACATGCCTAACACGATGTGCCCACACTTCTGAGGATTGTCATTGGCTGAATCAAATCAAACTGGCTCATAGCATTATGGGAACTTCCGATTCCGGTATTCAATATGCTAAAAGTATCGGAACTCAGTATCGGAATTCCGATACAGTGAATATCGGCCGATACCCGATACTTGCGGTATCGGAATGCTCAACACTAATCACCAGCCAACCATAATTGATACTCTGCCAATGGAGGATAGGCAAACATTTAGAGATCTCTCTCTTTTAGAGGAGAATGAGAATCCTTCTACCAGAATTCACTTCACGGGACGTCTACCCTCCCAAGCAACACCAAAATTCTCTTTATTTCCCGTGGTCCAAATTTTCTTCGACGCGGTATGTAGAGATTTACAATCCTTCGATATCAAACCCAATGTTTTGAATAATGTTACCAGGTCAGAAAGGGTGGCTATTAGAAAACTTGGTGGGAACAAAGATCTGGTGATCAGAGAAGCCAATAAGGGAGGTAATATAGTTATTTGGCCGGTTGATCTGTATTTGAAAGAAGCCAAAAGACAGCTTAGCAACCCTTCTTTTTATCAGATACTCCCTTCGGATCCAACTGCAGTTTTCAATGCCAAACTGGATAAACTTTTAAGTTTGGCCCAGACCAATAATGTGTTGAGCAAAAAAGAAAGGGATTTTCTTACCTCCCATTACCCGAGAATTCCCTCCTTTTATATACTACCGAAAGTGCACAAGTCCACCACTGATCCACCAGGCCGGCCAATCATGTTAGGTATTGGTGGGGTTTTTGAGAAACTCTGTATTTACGTTGATTTTTTTCTTCAACCTTTGGTTACTACCCTCAAGTCACATGTCAAGGATACCTCACATTTGTTGGTTTTGTTTAAGGATTTAATCATTCCCTCTGATACTTTTTTAGTTACTTTAGATGTCGAATCCCTTTACACCAATAGCCGACACAACTTGGGGATCCAAGCAGTGACTTTTTTCTTGGACAACCATACTACGGGTGACCGGCAACACGATTCTTTTATAGTGGACTTTATCTTAGATAAGAACTATTTTGTATTTGATCGTGTATTCTATAGGCAGGTGTCTGGCACAGCGATGGGCGCACGCTGTGCACCATCTTATGCCAATCTGTTTCTCGGGTGGTGGGAGTTGACTTGTGTTTATCCATCACCTGAATTCAAGGATCATGTCTTTAAATGGTGGCGCTATATTGACGACATTCTCTTATTGTGGACGGGGCCTCTGGAGACTTGTAAGAAGTTCATAGATGATCTTAATGACAATGCACTAAACATCCATCTTACGACAAATTTTACAGGCATGGCTGCAGAATTTCTGGATTTAAAATTGGCTATAGAGGGATCTTCTATCCATACCACTCTGTATCGGAAGCCTACGTCCACTAACAGTATTCTACACTATTCCAGTTTCCATCCGGAACACTTGAGAAATGGAATTCCGAAGGGACAGTTTTCTCGTTTGAAAAGAAACTGTTCGAATCAACAAGATTTTCTTACACAGGCCAAGGATCTGACAAAAGTTTAAAAAGCAGGGGATACCCACGCAAGGTAATATCCAGAGCCTTCCTATCAGTTAAAGATAGGGATCGTGTTGAGCTACTAGGCCCACGACCTCCTAGTGACAGTAAACCTTTAGGCTTGATAACCACATAGAACAACCAATGGCGTGACTTACGGGGCATTTTGACTAAATATTGGGGTATGTTGGCTAATGAGCCCAAGTTAGCACCCCATATAGCATCACGTCCTACCCTTATTGCCAGAAAGGCACAATCACTAAAAGACTCCCTTTGTCACAGTAACTTCAAACGGCCTGTACATAATCTCAATAGAGGTTTGTGTCTATTGGGGACTTTTGCTTGTGGCAAATGTAATATCTGCCACTTAACTGTTGGTAGTGAAGGGGTTAATGTTCCAACATTGAAGTTCCCTGTTTCTTCTAAGACCTTTTTTAATTGCAGATCTAAAAACCTTGTGTATGCATTATTCTGTCCATGTCCGAAAATCTACGTAGGACAAACTACACAGGAATTTCGAAAGAGGATTCAATAACATCTTTCCAATATCAATACGGCAAGAACGGATCGTGAAAAAGGTAAACCCCTTACCTCAGTAGCCATGCACTTTTTGTGTGAACATAATGGACGTTGCACTGGTATTAGGGTTATGGGCTTGGAAACAGTACAGACCAACATTAGAGGGGGCAACATCTCGTTGGAATTATTGAAACGGGAATCCAGGTGGATCTATGACCTTTGCAGTCGGTCACCTTTGGGACTAAACGAAGAGTTATTATTTACGGGTTACTACAAGCAAATTTGATCCAACTAGATAGTTATGTCTCCCTTTTTTGCTCTTCTTTTAGGTTCCTATCTATTTGGGTATGATCAGCACAGCCTGGATTTCTCTTGTAACTCCACTTGTTTGGTCTGTGTGCTGTGGCTAGGATACATCCTTCTTTTTGTCACCCTTTGGATCAAGGCCTCTTTGGATCTCCTCTACTGGATTTGGTTTCTATTATCCCCCCAGGAATTCATGTGAAGAGGTTCAAGCTTTCAAGAGACTTTCATTCTGGCATGGACCCATTATTTTGTGCTTTGGCTCTTTATTTGGCGTCAATTTCTTTCACTTATTAGCGTATTACCTCCAGGTTAGGTTTGGGTATGGGGAGGAGTTTGTCGAGTGGACGGCGTTACTGAATTCCTTCATTTTTCAACTTTATTTGATAATCGCAATATTGGGAGGAGCTTGTGGAGTCAGATTATTTGGCAACAGCCATTATTTCTTTTATGGCTGTTCATCATCATTACCATCTGAAATTTTCCTATGGTTATCATGCTCAATCTCCAATTGTCTATCTACCTTTTTCTCCTTCTATCATAGTATGAATTTGAGGGTGTATAACAAGCCCTGTTCGCTCACCTGTCTTTATTTGGGTGTGAACTTGTTGACATGTGGGGCCTTACTTTATCTTTGGGCTAGACTCTATTTGGGGCATTTATATACTCACCCTTTTTGAATAAAATTTGATGACGGTATCTTTTCATCAATGTTATCTTCAGCATTGTTGGTGTCGACCTTATTTACATCTCTGATCGGCATCAACACTCTATGTACAGTATATAGTATCATTGAATAAGTCTGGTGGGAGGTTGGGGCATACTATGTCCCTTTATTGTGTAAAATCATAATTAACAACATTTTGATTGGATGTCACTTCCCCATATATTGGTATGGCTCTTCACCATTTTTGGTGCTATCACTATCTTTTTTGGGCTTGACTTTTTTTTTTTTAAATAAATATATCTTTGATACCTATACCCGCTTTTGAGTATGTACATTATGAAGATCATATAGGTGCTTTTATGTACTCGACTATTTTCCAGGTGGAGGGAGGTGAGCCATTTAGGCGCTCTGTTTGCCTATTTATCTGGCCAAGTTTGTCACTATAATGTCCTGGATCTCTAAGATATTTCGTCTTACCTAGGCTCTATTAAGAGCCTATGAACACTCATGTTGTTCATGTAGACTTGGACCAATACATGCTGCGCATGATGCTCTGACAGATTATACTATATGTCAATCTTTCGGTAGCTCCTGCGATGGGTGGAATTGCCTGCTGTATATGTGATGATTCATTGACTTTTTAGTTAACACCCCTTTATCAATAATGATCCTTCTGTGCTCTATTGTAATAGTCTTATCTGCGCTCGTGTAATATGGTTAATTTTGCCATGGGGGCAACCGTATGTTTATTGTTCAGCAAGTTACTTTGATATTCTGGAACTTCAATATATCCTATCTTGTTTTGGCTTCATTAGGAGCCTATGAACATGTATGTTCATTATGCTGATCTTTCTCTTATCTCGGTTCACAATGGGTGTTATGTGACAATTTTGATCATTGCAGTTGTTACTGGCTGCGACGGTACTTTTCACCGCATCTGTGACAATGTATTGATTATTTTAATAATGTTCCTTTCGTGTCTATGACAACTGTTTCCCCTGCGCGCACGCACTATGGACAAATTTGCATATTTTGCGCTTGCGCACTGTTGATCTTTGAACTTATTAACTTCGTTGTTTGTCACTGTGGCAACTATTTGGTCTTGCGCCTGCGCATTGGAAACTGGACACTTTTGCATGATTTATGCACTATGTACTGATTATCTTCAATAATAACACTGTTCTCTCTGTGTCCATGACAACTATTTCCCCTGCGCGTGCGCATTGTGGATAAATTTGCATATTTCCCGCTAGCGCACTGCTGATCATTGAGTTTACTAACTCCTCTGTTTGTCACTGTGGCAACCATTTGGCCTTGCACCTGCGCAGTGGAGACTGGACACTTTGCATGATTTAGCAACCGTTGACCATGCGCCTGCGCAGTGGGGAGCCGATACGTCAGACACCGCTGACCCAGAAAGAATTGTGTGTCACTGACCTCCGTTTCCCGGCTTGAATGTGTGTCCTGACCTCTGTAGTGATTGCAGCTAAACAGGTATTAGGCCGCAGCTGCAACTTATTCTTGCTAATTATTGCATATACTTATAGGACCTTCATCAGACTGACTCTCCAGCCCCTGACGAAGCCACCTTGTGGTGGTGACACGCGTCGGGCACTCCACAAGCTCCCCCCCCATGTGAGCGATTTTTTATAGGGACATTGCGGGCAGGTTTCAATTTGGGTACTATTTCTTTGGTATTTCTGTCCAGTTATGTGGGCTCTATTATGTCTCAATTTCTCTTTCAGGCCTTTGAATCCGTTTATATGATTGCTTGCATTCTGTCCTGGATTGTATATGGCTCTTGTGTATGGATATAATTATGTTATTGTGAACACCTGCTATCCCCTTTATATTCTTTGTGGATGTATTAATGCAGGGAGCTGGTAACTAAGGTATACATCGGGTTTTTAAGCAGTGCACGTCACTTAGAAACCCGATGTGTACCTTGGTTACCTGCTTCCTTCATCAGCGTGCTGGTAACTAAGGTACACATCGGGTTTCTAAGTGACGCGCGCTGCTTAGAAACCCTGCATTTATCCTAGTTACCAGCGACATTTTTTTGATCGCTGGTCTCCCGCTGGCCAGCACGCAACAGGCGGGAGACCAGCGATCAAAAAAAAGTCCTGGCTATTCCAGGACGATCAGCGATAACCTGCAGGGGGGGCCAGTTACTGGTCAGTGTCACACACAGCGATCTTGCTGGTGAGATCGCTGTTGTGTCACAAAAATTGTGACTCAGCAGCGAGATCGCTATGTGTGACGGGGGCTTTAGGATGCAGTCAGATGGCCGTATTTCTCAAATGACGATTGCATGACAATCCTCGGACTGGCCATTGGCTCTCCTGACCTGAGCGTGACACTGCTGTTCCACTCAAGTCAGGAGAACTAATTGCCAGTCTGAGTATTATGATGCGATGCTCACACGAGTAATACGGCTGACTGAAAGCGCCGTTAAAGCAACATTACAGTGTTTTGTTTCTTTTTCAGAGCTGGGGTGGCGTTTTAAATTCAGGTCCCCTGCCCCAGTCTTATACTTACCCACCAGCGTTTTCACTGTTTTTTGGTGCCGCCGTAAACTGCCGCCAGACAGTACCAATGGGAGTGGTCTGCCAGTTCCAAGTTGGGGCCAGCTACTGAGAATTTGTTGTTGCTGGGTGTGCGTGACATTGTACCTAGGTCTGCTGCTTCTATCATCATTTCCGAGGCACTTAATGCAATACCACTACCTTTTTCTTGTTCGATCAATAAGCCAGACTAGTCCTTAAAAACAATAATAAACTTGCAAGGTTCCAGCTCCTTTGGGAAGATCCAAGATTAAATCAATTCTATTAAAACTTTTTTCAAAGCTCCTGAACCACACTCTTGATAGTTAAAGTACAGCAATGCGTTTCGATCGCATATCGATCTTTATCGCAGCTAATACCCTACAAAAACTGAACTGTTTTAAATTGTGAAATAACCAATCAACCTGTTTGAACAAGTGATCTGAAACGCTGCAGGTCTTAATTGAATGTGTATATGATCACACATAGAAACAAAACATTTTAAGGACAAATTCATAAAACAAGAAAAAAGAGTTAAATACAATACGTTTACATAGAACCTCAATTTCAATAATGGAACATGATTTCATTGCGTTTATTTAGACCATTAGGAATTTGTGTGCGGAGAATGTATATCCAGAAGGTCTCATGTGTGAGAAGACACCATCTGATATCTCCTCCCCGAAATGGATTTGTGATCTGCTCTATTGCACATGCCCGAAAGGAATCAATCTTCTGTGAATGACTGGTGATGACATTTCTGGCCCTGAGGAAATATTACAACTCGTGCTAACAGTAGTTGTTACATCATAAAGGTGTTCAGATATTCGTGTTTTTCATTTTCGAGAGGGCAACCCACACAAGCCTTATTACAAATAGAACAATACATTTTATATATGACATTACATGAATTACAGTTCGTAAATTGTTTTATTTCAAATTTTATAGTGTTGTCATTATTACTAAACATTTTAGTATTTGTCACTTGCTTGCTTGTTCTACAATTGGTACCTCCACATTTGAAAAACCTATGCAATCCAACCGTGTTTTTTGTGTTTTTTTGGGAAAAAAAATGTACTAGAAGAATTTATGTTTCCAAGTGTGAGTGCTCTCCTCACAATTTCATTGCACCCTGATTGTAAAATCGATGCTAATGTTGCATCTTGATATAAAATAGGCAAAAATAGATTAATAATACCTTTAATTTTATGAAATTGGAGACTATATTGAAAACAGACACATGCTTTTTGTTTGAATTTTTGATCATTTTGTTTATTTTGTGAGGGCAAAATCAATTCCTCATGGTTTTTAGTAGAAATAATATTTAAATAATATTTAAAGCCCTGTTCAGAATCCAATTAGGACAATTTCTCCTTTTTAACTTCTTTAAAGACTGATTGAATTCTTTAGGAAGATGTTCTTCCCCACTACAATATCACTTTATTCTTGTCAGTTCACCCACAGGAATGGATCTAATTGTGTGTTTTGGGTGACTGCTGATGGCATCAAGTATGGTGTTCCCACTATATGGCTTTGAATGTGTTTTAGTTCAAATTATTTGATGCATTCCCCAAACAATTCTAAATCAAAAAAGGAATTTGCATAGGGTCATGTTTGTGGGTGAATCTGAGATTAAACTCATTAGAATCCATGTATTTGATGAAATCTGGTAAGGCAATACATCAACCCCCAAATAATGAGAATATCATTGATGTATCTGCCATATTATTTTTTCCTATTTTGCCTTAAAAACAATGTTAATTTTATATTCGACCAATTTGGTTAACAGGGAATAACAGGTTATACATTCTTCATCTTCCACACAATACACTGGCTCCGTTCTAGAGTTACAGTTTGCACTTTGTTCTCGGCAACAGGTACCACCGGGGGCATGGGGAGAAGTTGGAATTGCCTGTGTTTTCTAGGAGTAGGGTCATGCAGATTCACGTGTGTTGCTGTGATCCCACTACCCGAAGTAGCTAGCTATATGTCCCTGGGGCCACTCGTTGAGACAATACTCTCTGCTACCTTTTCCTAAGGTCCCCTTTTCCTCTGGACTATACTTTTTCTGGATTTCTAAGTATTTCCTTGATACAGGGGTCCCCACATGTCTGCTGTCTCTGTAACTAGCTTTTTTACATGCTGAGCCTTGTAGTTTCCCAACCGATCAACCTGTCCTCCTTCTTTCACCTCCTCTCCAACACACAGCCTACTCCACACTGACTATTTACATCCTATATCTGTTATCGGGACATGCGACAGAGAGGGGCCAGAAGACCACATTGTCTGGTTTCACGAACTCCTGAAATGGTTAGAGGTACTTCACCATCTTATTAAACAGTGCAGTTTTTTACCTTGCTAGAGCTAAACTGTTCAGTTGTAACTCTTGATGCTTGCCTACCTGGATTGGCTCAACTGTTCAGTGTTGGCCACTCCCCTCTGCTATAGATGCTCACCTCTGGTACTTAGAGATTGCCAGTGTCATTTCTTGCTACCTGGTTCTAGAGTTGGCGTTGTAGTTCATGGTTGGAGTTGGAGTTTGGAGAGTTGTTTGTGTGCACATCCTCATCCTTTTCTACTTAGTTTCTCCTTCCTTTAACTTGCATGTGCCCAATTCTGTTGTTTGGTGAGTGTATTTTTTATGATTGGTATTTTTGTTTATACCTGTTCATCATCCCTTGTTTGTCTGGTTAGTGTGCTCCTATACTGCTGCTTCCTGCTACCCTGGGTGAGAGAGGGGCGAATAAGGGTTGATATAAGAGCATAGCAAAGCATGTTAACCCTGCATCTCTGGGGAACAGGGATAGACTAGGGAGCCCCTACTTCTAGGGACCTGTATAGCGCCCGTAATCCCATAGTCACAGCATGACAATATCCACATAGCCTTCCCATTGTTTCCCCTTTTACGGCTGCCCTCCTTTGGGATGGCCTTGCGGTTTAACCATACAGGAACCACATACACAAAAAACAGCCACAGGGAGAAAATACTTTATAATATGCATAAACTTTAACCACACAACATGACAATTTTAGCACACTTGTCATGACGTCTTCTCCGATCCCGCAAATGTAAGTTTATGAGAGCTGGAACGAGTCTCTCATAGACTTGTATTGAAAAGTATCCTCCATTCTCCTCCATGAAACCCTAGAGCTGCCGGAAGGTAACTTTTCACCAGAGACCGACGGGAGCGATACTGGAAAGCGATGGAGGCAACGGCGGGTGAGTATGAGACAGGGGGCAAGGGGAATTTCTATTAAAGCACCACTCCAGCGGTACAATAAAAATACACTGGAGTGGTGATTTAAAAATATCTTTAGTCAGCAGCAAGTAAATAAAGTGAAGTTGTATAAGCCTACAATCGCACATCCATGTAAATTTTACCATCTGGGAGAAATGGACCATTTTTTTCTCTTGTGTCATCCATATTTGGTCTATGTTATCCAAGAAAAGAAAGCACATGGATGTATCACGTGGATGTGTAAATGTAGCCTAAGACTTTTTCCCTTCTATTATACCAAATGCATCATCTTTTTTCCATGCAAGATTTCTAAGATTACTAAACTTTAAAACATCCAAGAATATATTAAATCTCAATTATATGCTCATTGTAAAACATTCAAGATTATATAAGGATATTGCACTGTACATTCCTTCACAATACCTTCCCCATTTGACGCTTGGGGAAAATTTCTATCAATATATGTATGAGACTTTTCTGCAGTAAACACACTCAATCATATGGGAGAAGTTATCAAGACCGTCATTTCTATTTAATTTGTCAGTGTTGAATCAAACACCCATTGGAATAAGGTGAGCATAAATTTGGCATATCTCTGAGCTGTCTATGTGCAGAAAAATGAAATCTACACCAAGTATGAGCTGAAGTTCATTTCAGCTACAATTTACCATTTTCTGGCGTACATGAAAGTGAATTTGTCATATAGTATTTTGATACTCACCACCAATGCAGAAGGGCAAAAAAGATATATTCCCCTGTATTGTTGATGGCAGAAAACTGGCTTAGAGCAAACTAAAAATTCCCATCATGCTCCATGCTAAACAAGTGGAAAGCCATGAAATAAAACATATGGATAACAAATACGAACCAACCACACTAATCTGTTATCTGGGGGTGCTGCTTATATTCACCAGTTCCAATCCAAAATGGGTAATGGGGCCTCTACCTATCATTTAACATTTGTAAAACTGACTACACCAGATTAATGAATAGAGAATGCTACCATGGTAAATATATTGATGCCTGAATGAAAGAACTAAAGGGTATTCCCAGAATCAAAAGTTATCCTTTATCCATTGGATAGGAGATAACTTACTGATCACCTGGGACCCGACCACTGAGACAGAGAGTGAACATCAGGATGAAGAAGTGGGGATCAGACATCCAACATCTTGCAATCTGTCATGGCAGTAACTCACACACCTTCTCATCACTGCCCTACTCATCACAGTCACTGCGCTGCTTCTCCCGTTTCAATTCGTCTCACTGAGCTTGCCTCTTGCAACAATGTTCAGCACTGGTGCGTCTTCCTGCTGTTTCCACCTGGCTTTAGGGGGGCATGGCCAGTCTCTGCAGTAATTTAACCCTGCCGTGTCCTGCAGAGATTAAGCTCCTTGGCCTATCCCATGCGAGCAGGGTATATTTGAGGCAGTTCCTCCCACCACTCCTTGCTTGAACGTTCTGAGTTAGTTTATCTGCTAGTGTTCTGCACTTGTTTATATTGTTACTCCCATTATCAACCCGGCTTGTTTATCTGTCCTGTCTGATCTCTCTGCTGCTGACCTTGGCTACGTGTATTGAACCTGTGCTGCCTGCCCTGTCCTGGGACAACGCCTTTGCCCTCCTATACCTCATACTCGTGTCTCTGTCCCCCCGGCCAACTGCTACAGACCCTGGGAATTCCCTGGAGGGGTGCTTGGTGCGAACAGTAATGAGTTGGGGGAGCAAAAAGATGTCTTAGCATATTTCTGACTAAATCAACCTATGGCCTGAAAGTCTAGGCTGATCCATTGTACTACATGAAAAATGTGCCAGTCAGTTAATTTTAGATCTACAGTCATACGTAAAAGTTTGGGCACCCCTATTAATGTCAACCTTTTTTCTTTATAACAATTTTGGTTTTTGCAACAGCTATTTCAGTTTCATATATCTAATAACTGATGGACTCAGTTATATTTCTGGATTCAAATGAGGTTTATTGTACTAACAGAAAATGTGCAATCTGCATTTAAACAAAATTTGACCGGTGCAAAAGTATGGGCACCCTTATCATTTTCTTGATTTGAACACTCCTAACTACTTTTTACTGACTTCCTGAAGCACTAAATTGGTTTTATAACCTCATTGAGCTTTGAACTTCATAGCCAGGTGTATCAAATCATGAGAAAAGGTATTTAAAGTGGCCACTTGCAAGTAGTTCTCCTATTTGATTCTCCTATGAAGAGTGGCATCATGGGCTCCTCAAAACAACTCTCAAATGATCTGAAAACAAAGATTATTCAACATAGCTTTTCAGGGGAAGGATACAAAAAGTTGTCTCAGAGATGTAACCTGTCAGTTTCCACTGTGAGGAACATAGTAAGGAAATGGAAGAACACAGGTACAGTTCTTGTTAAGCCCAGAAGTGGCAGGCCAAGAAAAATATCAGAAAGGCAGAGAAGAAGAATGGTGAGAACAGTCAAGGACAATCCACAGACCACCTCCAAAGACCTGCAGCATCATCTTACTGCAGATGGTGTCACTGTGCATCGGTCAACAATACAGCGCATGCATAACGCCTTTTTGTATGACCAAACAACTCAATCTTTGTTTCATCAGTCCACAGGACCTTCTTCCAAAATGTAACTGGCTTGTCCAAATGTGCTTTTGCATACCTCAGGTGACTCTGTTTGTGGCGTGCTTGCAGAAACGGCTTCTTTTGCATCACTCTCCCATACAGCTTCTCCTTGTGCAAAGTGCACTGTATTGTTGACGATGCACAGTGACACCATCTGCAGCAAGATGATGCTGCAGGTCTTTGGAGGTGGTCTGTGGATTGTCCTTGACTGTTCTCACCATTCTTCTCTGCCTTTCTGATATTTTTCTTGGCCTGCCACTTCTGGGCTTAACAAGAACTGTACCTGTGTTCTTCCATTTCCTTACTATGTTCCTCACAGTGGAAACTTACAGGTTACATCTCTGAGACAACTTTTTGTATCCTTCCCCTGAAAAGCTATGTTGAATAATCTTTGTTTTCAGATCATTTGAGAGTTGTTTTGAGGAGCCCATGATGCCACTCTTCATAGGAGAATCAAATAGGAGAACTACTTTCAAGTGGCCACTTTAAATACCTTTTCTCATGATTTGATACACCTGGCTATGAAGTTCAAAGCTCAATGAGGTTATAAAACCAATTTAGTGCTTCAGGAAGTCAGTAAAAAGTAGTTAGGAGTGTTCAAATCAAGAAAATGATAAGGGTGCCCATACTTTTGCACCGGTCAAATTTTGTTTAAATGCAGATTGCACATTTTCTGTTAGTACAATAAACATCATTTGAATCCAGAAATATAACTGAGTCCATCAGTTATTAGATATATGAAACTGAAATAGCTGTTGCAAAAACCAAAATTGTTATAAAGAAAAAAGGTTAACATTAATAGGGGTGCCTAAACTTTTACATATGACTGTATTTGGTGTTCCATATTTTAAAGTGTAAATTTGATTTAAACCAACTTTGTACATATTTTATAGCTATATTAGGCCTCTTTAGTTACTGTAAGGCTATGTGCACACATGCGGAATTGCCACAGAAATTTCCACAGCAATTCCACATCTCCCTGCCGTGGGAACATTGCGGGAAATTGGCATGCGGAATTCCCGAGAAAAACTAGCATTTTGCAAGCGTAGTTAGTTTGCAGAATGCTACCATTTTCCAAGCGATCTGTAGCATCGCTTGGAAAACTGATTGACAGGTTGGTCACACTCGTCAAACATAGTGCTTGACAAGTGTGACCAACTTTTTACTATTGATACTGCCTATGTAGCATCAGTAGTAAAAGATAGGATGTAAAATATAATAAAAAAATAAAAAATAATGTTATTCTTACCTTCAGACAGCCCCTGATCTACTCTGTGGCGCTCCCGGCATCTTCCGGTCCCAGTAATGCTTTCGCGAAGGACCTGCGATGACGTTGCGCTTGCAAGAGCGCGACATTATCACGGTCATTCGCGTAAAGCATTACTGGGACTGGAAGATGCCGGGAGAGTGGAGAGAGGTGGGAAGGAGATCGGGGGCTGTCGGAAGGTGAGAATAACAATATTTTTTATTTGTATTCTTTTTTTTAAAGAATTATGGTACCCAGGGCCTGGAGGAGAGTCTCTCCTCCTCCAAACCCTGGGTACCATCTGCATATGAAGCGTTCACTTCACGCATGGTGGGCATAGCCACATGCAAAAAATGAGCATTTCAATGCAATCCTATGGGTGTGGAATCCCCACAATTCCGCAAAAAGAATGAGCATGTTGCGGACTTTTCCTCTGTGCGATTCCGCAGTTTAAAAAATCCGTAGCATTAGCACAGCATTGCAGAATCCCATAGGATTGCACGGGATGTGTTTTTTTGTGTTTTCGCTGCGATTCCGCGCGTAAAAGAACACAGCGAAAACGAAAAAAAAAACGCTACTTGTGAACACAGCCTTAGTTATGCTTGACCTTACATTGGAGAGGCAAAGACATGCCACAAATTGTAATGCATGGGTAAATACCAAAAACAAATGGTCCCTTACACCCTATATGAAACAATATATGGGTTTTTAACACCTACCTGGTAATATAAGCGCTTGTTCACATGTTGTGTTTTTGGTTCAAATCTCTCGGCCCCACAAAAAAAAAAAAAAACAATACACAGAGCATTTTACTATACCAGCAAAGTGAATGAGATTTCTGAAATCTCATGCACATGGGTCGCCCCCGCGGGCTTCACCCAGGGCAGCGGGGCACTCGGTACCGGGCCGGTGTCAGGGGGATGAGGTGTCACAGCAGCGGTGACCCGGTCCGTGGCCCTGGGCGCCCAATATCAATGGCGGTGATGTTAATGGTGTTAAAGTTTATATGAATAGTTCGTGACGCCACCCGTGGTGTTTGGCAAGTAAGATATTAAGCCAACGCTGCATACAGATCCGCTGGGACTGATGGTGTGGTGCAGCAGAGATGGTATAGGTCCCCACAGGTGGAGCTGTAGTCCCAGGGCAGTGTAGGTGCAATGGATGAGGAGAGGCGCAGAATGGTATGGAGGCTGGTACCCAGGTGTAGTGGTGCTGGAATAACTGGAGGACACCAGAGTATGCGGTTCCAAAGCTTTACTCACTGTTTGCAGTTCACTCCACTGCCTGCCTCCGTACTGTGTTCTCCAGGTCAGGGCTCCAGCCAACCTCCAGGCAGGATAGGATTCTCCCTTCCACACTCCGCCAACATGTACCTTACTGAACGACTCCTCCAATGCGCCTTTAGGTGCGAAGCACTCCAGTACTTAGTTACCCTGGAATGCCTCTCTCTAGGTGTTCCTAGTCTTTAATTGTATGACAGACAGCTGTAGCCTGCTTCGGGGACTCCACTCTGCGTCCCGGCTCTCTATTCAGTTGCTGTTTTGTCCAAAGTCTATGATGAAAGCAAGGCATTAGCGGCTCACTACTCCGGTGTCTGTTGCCGGACATAAAGATCCAATCAACCTCGGGGACCGGGCCCCGGCCTTTGCGCTCTCTAGACTGGAAGGGTTCTCTCTTTCTCAACCTGCTTCCCACCGTCCTTCTATTCTCCTTCGTTCCGATCTGTTCTCTCTCTTATGGAATCTGTAGTCTTCAGTCTACGTCTCTTTCTCCTTCTCTAGGGAGCTTGTTCCACTAAGACCAGTCCTCAGCCTCTCCTGACTGACTGCCTTCCTCCGCCTTGAGCTCCACTCAGGCAGACCTGCTATCAGCCTGCTCTCTCTCTCTCTGGGACTCACCCCAGACTGACCACCTGTCAGACTGACCTGAAATCCTACACCATCCCTCTCTTTTATATCTAACTCCACCCGTCTCCCCAGCACCTCTCGTGTTATGAAGCCAGGGACCACAAAAGGCACCCTATGACGTTTCCAGCATAAAGCATGGATGGGTCCCTGCTGAACTATCCTGTGTGTGGGGTGCAGGTGTTGGAATGCAGAAAGGAGTTCCCAGCCTACCTGGATGGTGGGGCACTACACCTTAGGAGAAGGTGCAGTACCTCTATCGTGACTGAAGCCTCAGGGGCGCCACACACACTATATATTTTTCCTCTCAGATTTGAAGCTGTTTCACTTCTGCAGCATGTCAATTTTTTCAGCACTTTTGCAGCGTTTTTCATCCATTCAAATAAATGGGAAAAATGTACATAAAAGTATACTACACAGTATTTTTCCTGCCAAGAGACACTTTTTTGATGCAAAAATGTCGGCTGCAAATGCTTACCATATGCACAGACCCTAACTGTACATAATGCCAAGCCTTATGTATATCAGACTGAAACACACTTTTAAAGGTGTTGTCCACTACTTGGACAACTTTCTCAATTCCTATGTTTTCCCCCAGGAAAACAATAACACTTATACTCACCTTTGTAGTGGCAGCACTGGCTCTTTCAAGGATTATGTGACATTATGTCACTCGATCCCTGTGAGTATTCAGCGCAGGCTTCCCTCTCCTAGGGACAAGTTAAGACATCCAGAGGAAGTGAGAGCGTAGCCACAGCTCTCATTTCCTCCGGATGTCAATTAAGTCTGAAGCCTCATTCTGACCATCCACAAACTAACATTGTAAGAGTCACTTATGGGTCACAAAGCACAGCATGATGCAGAGTCTGTAGAGGGGTGACATCACTGAGAGGAGTAATGGAACGGTGCTGGATATTAGCGAAGATGCCACTAGGTAAGTATATTAATACAGTGACAGTACATTACATGCACATACACACAATTTTAAGGGGAAAAAGTTATTGGGAGGCTTTTTTTAAGGGCAAAGTCATTTTCTTCATAAGGTCAGGGCCATATTAGTTTATAGCATTTGATGCAAGAGCTTAAATTCTGCTGCGAGCATGAATCAGATCATAGATGAGGAGAAGCAGGAGAGATTAATTAATATTGGACATCCTAGTGTAGTCCAATATTTTGCATGTAATAATAGGCTTGAATGGGTATGGGTACACACTGTGAGAGATATGCTGCAATATTTTTTCTCATGCAGAATCGGCAAGAAGAAAAAAAAAAAAAAAATCGCTGATGTGCTCTGGCTCACTGAATAACGCTGGCCAGAGTGCAATGTGAGATTTTCTCACATTGCACTCCTCCGTATTATATGCCAGTGTGACGTTCACCCTCTGCAACTCAGACTTTCTATCTGCGCAGTAGCTGCCTCTAGGCAGAAGATGATGATGGTGGTAGTAGTTGGTACATTTAAGACACAGTCATGAATCATACATAATAATTTGAGACAGGAGTATTTTTACCGAAATACCACATTGTTCAATATGTGCTCTGTTTTTTTTTTTACCAGCAAAATTGTGTCACTAAGTAGGCTATGACACAACAAAAAAAATTCTATGGTGGCCTGAAATAGCAGAATTTTGAGCGCAATGATATGCAATCCATGTGGCGGACAAAACACACTGTTAAATATCTGCCCAGTATCTAAATATTTTTTGGCAGCAAAATGGTGCCAAAAAATTGTATAAGACACTCCAAGGAAATTCTGCAGTACAACAAAAAATGTCAGAATTTTCTGCACACTCAGATGTAATAGCTGGGATAGGCAAACCCGTTTAAAATTTCTGGATTTTCACACTGTACTTTGAAAGGGATCTGGGTGTAGTTGTAATGCCGGTGTGTTTTTACCTTGTTTCCCCAGCATTACTTTGCATGTCTCTGCTTTAACCCTTTGCTCCTTTCCCCCTACTTAGCTGGGATACTGTTGTCTGTTACCTGTATGGACGCTGCTCAATTCCCTGCTTCACTGCCAAGCTGCACATGTGTTGTGATGTCTGTGCTCCGCTGCATGACCGTCCGCATGTGCGGTCCCTGGCTGTCACTGTGGAAGCTATCCGCGGGTTGCGAGGTCCTCTGCAGCTCGTGCGTGACTTTCCATGTGTGTCCAGGCTTGCAGCCGCTGCCAGGTGCCCAATGTCACGGGGCAGTTGGGACAAAGCAGGAGACGTGGAACCTGGGCCCCTGAACTGCCCCTTAGGCTAAGGGAGTGCCCTGACTTTCATTAACTTGGGGGTACACTTGAAGGTAGTGAGGCCCAAGTCCCTGACCTGTCCCTATCTCCTGTTTAGCCCTGAGCTAACCACCAACCCCCTCCCCAGGAGGTGAGACAGGGAATAAAGTGTACTGCATAACACCCAAATGAAAAAGGGAAAAACACCAAAACACTTATCTTGCTCTGCTGCAGTCATCAGGCAGCAGAGTGAATCACCGGATAAACTTTTCGCAGTGGCTCAATACCTAAGAGCCAGCTGCCACCTTCACCATCTAACACAGCTGTGGACACCGGGCAGTCAGAGTTCACACCAGTTTCATCAGTGGCTCTTCATCTCAGAGCCCGCTGCTCACTTCACTGTGGTTCGCATCCAAAAGAAAAATGCTGCTATTACCAACACCTGCTCATAGACCATGTGACCCTATATAGGAAAAGGGAATGGTCAAATGATCAGGTGCCAAAAGCTGCTATAACCCCACTGACCACCGGGGGCAAAACTTAAACTAAAGAAAGTATCAGCTGTAATGATACTTGTGGCCACCAGGGGCAAAAACCCATATCAAGCCCCCAGAAGCCTGAAAATAAAGGTTTTCATGAGGGAACCCAGACTCTGACACAGATCCAAGAATTGGACCGTGACAGTACCCCTCCTTCAATGAGGGGCCTCTGGACCCTCAACACCGTATTACACTGCATAATACCTACAGTGCGGACGCCTTGTTCCATGAGAGTTCACTTCAATCATCATCTGACACTCCGGGTCATGGCAAGAGAGGGTAGATGGAGGCGAAGAGATATACTCTGGAGGCACCACAAATCTCCAGAGCGCCGACCTGGGGAACGAGCTAGGCCTGGGTATACAGTAACAAAGGAGAACTCAGACACCCATGCAAACACGTACGCACCCAGGTCCGGACCTGAACGTTTATTGCCATTCACTCTCTTGCCACTAGATGTTGAACTCCTCACAGCACCGACAACAGAGGCGTCCCCCCGTGTTGTAACACTCACACCCCCACAAGGCTCAGAGGCAAACTCTCCTCTCTGCCCCCCCACCTAGGAGGGTTGCGACTTACCCCTGCTGCCATTACTAGAGGAGAAGGGGACGAGGATATGGAGGAAAAATACACTCCTTGGTCGTCTTCCTCCACACGACCAGGAGGGGGCGGCTTCTTAGATGGAAAAGAATTTTCGGCGTGAGCCCCGCGGACCATATTACCAGTGTGCTCACTACAGGGACGTACCCCTTCACCTCGGGGAACCCCAGGCAGCACCACGGGGACAACAACTCCTCCCACCTGCCTGGGTGCGTCCGCGTCTATGAGCAAGTCCTGCTCCCTGGCAGAGACCACAGGGGGCTTATTCGCCAAAGCCGCAAAAAACTCATCCACCGACCGTAGAGATGGTGAATCGGCCGGCAGGGAGAAGGCCCAGGATAGGGGATCACCTTCAAGGAGGGCTATAATGAATCCCACCCGCTGTTCCTCACTCCCTAATGAACGAGGGTGGAGCCTGAAGTGTAGCTTGCAGGCCTCCTGAAAAAACAAAAAATTCTCTCTCCCTCCAGAAAACCTGTTTGGGAGAGGTAACTTGGGCTCTGGTTGAGCCTGCATCTGAGCTGAGGCCCCGTACCCCTCCCACTGCTGCAGCTGCTGCTCCATCACACCATGCAGCACCCCACGCTCCTCAGTAAGGGTCTGCAGCAATTGGAGACTGGTCTGCATTAGGGCCATGGCCCACCAGGAAAAATTGTGAGGGTTGGTAATAATGTCACGGGGCAGTTGGGACAAAGCAGGAGACGTGGAACCTGGGCCCCTGAACTGCCCCTCAGGCTAAGGGGGTACCCTGACTTTCCTTAACTTGGGGGTACACTTGAAGGTAGTGAGGCCCAAGTCCCCGACCTGTCCCTATCTCCTGTTTAGCCCTGAGCTAACCACCAACCCCCTCCCCAGGAGGTGAGACAGGGAATAAAGTGTACTGCACAACACCCAAAGGAAAAAGGGAAAAAAAAACAAAACACTCTGACACGGATCCAAGAATTGGACCGTGACACCCTAAGCCTCAGTTCCTGATCTGACTGTGCTGTAATGGTTTCTGTTTGTGCTTAGGGTGCGTGTGGCCACACCTTCCCTGCTTTTATGAGGGTTAGTGTGAGCACCTGAGTTGCTTCCCCAGCCTATTGCTGAGGGGCAGCTCCTATATAAAGGTCCTTTTTCCTGTTGGGTGTTGCCAGAGCTTCACATCAAGCTTGAGCCTCGCTATGTCTGTTTGGTGTTCAGCACCTGTCCTGCCTGCCTGCAGTTCTAGGTGAGCTGATGCCTGTTTTCCGCCTGCTCTGGGGGCAGAATTCCCAGATCCGTTTCTGATATCAGTAGAGTTGAGCGAAACGGGTTGGTCAAATTCAAAAATAGCTGACTTTAGCTAAAGTCGTGTTTCGCCGATCGAAACCCAACCATAGCGTGCGGTCGGCTATGAGGTTGCTGATCAAAGTCGCGTTTCAAATAATGCTTCCAGCGCCTTTTCTCAGGCAATGATGGAGAACGCACACTGTGGGAAACACGATGATATGGGCAGCGGCCACCACCATCTTAGAGAAGGGCACTGAAGTGATTGGCTGGCTTTGTGTGGTATCACAGTGGGTATAAGAGGCCGTGACTGCCGACCGCCATCTTACTTCTGCTGACCTTAGAATAGGGTGAGGTGCTGCTGATTCTGAATAGGGAGAGTGTTAGGCAGGGAAGAAGAAAAACAAAATTGCTTCTGCTGATAGTGCTTTTCAGTGTACAGTTAGTGTGCAGTGAAAGGGGAGGATTTTTGTTGTGTGCAGCAGTGCTAGTGGTGATTAGGCTGCCTTTTAAGGCTACCTGCTAGCTGCATTGCTGTGTGCACAATGCTGTTCAAACTGCTTTTTTTAAAAGCACTCCAACTTTTATTATTTTGTTCTGGTGAGTTACTGAGCATTCATTTTTTTCACACACCATATAGCGGTGTACGCTCCTCACACACTACCGTGTACCGACTGGTATCACGGACAAATAGAAGCTATCTGGGTGTGACTCTGGAAAAACAAGCCAAGGAGATTTTCTATTGTTCCAGACCTACACCTAATAGAGATGTCCGCTTTTCAAAAAGTTTTGTATATCTGCTGTTTGATTACGGTAAAAACTAGACAGAGACAGCGTGTCAGTCCGTATAAAAATAGACGGAGATTGACAATTTTCCATACACACATCATATAGAGCGGTCCGATTCTCAAACAGTATTGTATATCTGCCATTCGCATTACAGTCACATCTATACAGAGTCAGCGTGTGTTTGTGTGACATTCCGCAAATACATATACGGATATTGTTAGTTACACAAAAAACGCATACAGCTGTACACTTCTGATACAGTTCCGTATATCTGCTTGTTGGATTATGGTCAAATACATACTGGGAGAGAGTCATTGACTAACAAAATATATACGTAGATTTAATTTTTTTAATACATCTTACACAGGTGGACGCTCCTCATACAGTACCATCTCTCTGCTGGTATTTTTGGTACATTTTCCCAAACATGAGGAAGTATGGTGGAAGAGTCTGCAGACGTGAGCAGGGGGGCGCAGCTGGTACTGATGTTGGTGGTGCATCGGCTGGTTCTGGCAAAAGTACAATAGCAGCTAAGGCAGAAAGTATTGAGCCTGTGTCATCGTATGGCCCAAGAAGGCCTGTAAGGTTCCCTTTTCTTGGAGTAGGAAAACCGCTTTTAAAGCCGGAGCATCAGGAACAGGTTTTGGTGTACATTGCCGAAACAGCCACCAGCTCTATTGCCTCCTCTTCTGAACGTTCGAAACCTGCAAATACGGAGTCGTCAGTGCAGGGTTCTGGTCAGGAAAAACACCTTTCCTTGTGTCCTTCACTCCCACCAAAAGTTAAGGACGCGGCAGCCCACACTTCAGATTACTCTATGGAGCTCTTTTCACATACCATGCCTGGGTTATCCAGTCAAATCCTGAATTCCCCAGTCCAAGATGAATTTGACACGGAGTGCACTGATGCACAGCCACTGCTAGATGATTCTGCTGGTACATTGACCCAGAGCACTACATTGCCCTCGCAGTCTACTGAGCCAGAATCTGACCCTGATGAAACTCAGGTGCACCTTCCCGCATACTATACCACCTTACACGATGACACAGAGGAAGGTAAAGAGGAAGGTGCAGATGACTTTGAAGAGGAGGTGATGGATGACCCAGTTCTTGACCCGGATTGGCATCCATTGGGGGAGGAGGGTGGCGCTGGCAATAGTTCAGATAAGGAGAAGGATCCGCAGCAGGCGTTGACATAGCAGCAGCGGTTATCTGGCAGGCCCGTAGCTGTCCAAGTACGTGGACCAAAAGCTAAAAGAGTTGCAGGACAGCTTGGCCAGATGGTCAACTTAGCACAGTGTGCAAGGCCAGAAAATGTATACCATAGGAGGAAGAGTGCAGTGTGGCACTTCTTTGTCCAAAATCCTACTGATGAGGCAAAGGTTACCTGTAAGTAGTGCGGAAGGACCTTTAGCCGAGGTAAACAACTCAGAAATTTGAATACCAGTTGCATGCTTAGACATTTAATCAACATGCACTTGCAAGCGTGGACGGACTACAAAACCTCAGGCATCACATGTGCAACTGCTCCGACTGAAGGTAGCAGCAACGCTCCATCGCTTCCCCCACTGTAAGACCACCGCCACCATTAAGCACACCACCAGCACTAAATGTGGAGGTGTCGTCGCAAGGCCAAAGCACTCAGGGAATCACAATGGTTTTGCAACACAACACTGAATGTAGGCCATCACCACCAATACCATCACCAACCCCCTCTCACTCCGTCCGGTCCACCGCTACTTTCCCCATATTCAGCTCTCCAGTCCAGTTCACCCTACCAGACACTCTGAGTAGGACTAGAAAGTGCTCATCCTCTCATCTGCGTACACTGTGTTTGAATGCCTACATTGCCAAACTAGTCTCATTAGAGATGATGCCCTACCGTTTGGTTGAAAACGAAGCTTTCCGCGAGTTCATGGCCTACTCTGTCCCACGCTATGACTTACCCAGTCAGCACTTCTTTTCTCGAAAAGCCATCCCTGCCCTCCACCGGCATGTGAAAGACCGCATTGACCATGCACTGAAACAGTCAGTGAGTGGAAAGGTGCACCTCACAACAGATGCATGGACCAGTAGGCATGGCCAGGGCCGTTACGTGTCCATCACTGCGCACTGGGTTAATGTGGTGGATGCAGGCTCCACAGGGGACAGCGGTGGTGGAACAGTGCTGCCTAGCCCACGGTATAGGAAACAGTTGGCTGTAGGCTTTCGACCCCCCCTCCTCCATCAGCAAGAGCTCGTCCACAGAGCGCAGCCGCACGAGCACTCCATCCGCAGCTGGCAGTATTGCACACGAGGTGTCCCACTATCGAACAGCTAGTGGTAAGCGTCAGCAGGCTGTGTTAAAGATGATGCCTTTGGGTGACAACAGACACACCGCGGAGGTACTGGCTGACTACTTGCAGCGACAAACTGAGTCATGGCTGGGCAGTCTACATCTTGAGGCAGGCAAGGTAGTCAGTGATAATGGCCATAATTTTGTGGCAGCCATGGCCCATGCAAAACTCACACACATACCTTGCCTGGCTCACACTTTGAACCTGGTGGGGCAGTGCTTCCTCAATAATTATCCGGAGTTAACATCCCTGCTCCATAAGGTGCGAAGACTGTGCTCGCACATCCGTCGCTCAAACGTCCACTCCACTCGTATGCAGAAGCTGCAGCGATTGCTCCACCTCCCCAAGCACCGCCTAATCATAGACGTTGCAACAAGGTGGAACTCCACCCTCCACATGGTTGAGAGGCTGTGCGAGCAGAGGCAGGCTGTAATGCATTTATGGGAGGATACACAGGCAGGCAGTTTGAGGGAAGACATGGAATTGTCAGGTGTGCAGTGGTCAAAGCTGAAAGACCTCTGTAAAGTCCTTCAGTGTTTTGAGGATGCACATGGCTGGTAAGCGCAGACGACGCCATCATAAGCATGAGCATCCCACTTATGCGTCTGCTCATGCAAAGTTTGATGCACATTAAGGATCAGGTGTCTGCAGCGGAGGAGGAGGAAAGCCTTGATTACAATCAGCCATTGTCTGGTCAGGGAACTGTCCTGGACGAGGTGGAGGAAGAAGATGAAGAGGAGGAGGAGGGGGGATGATTATTTTGGGCAGGAGGATGCTTCTCAGGGGGCAAGAGAAAATGTTGGCGTCCCAATGTCAGGTACAGTGTTTATGCGTGACTGTAGAGATGTGGATTTGCCAGAAAGTGCTCCTCCACCCAGCAGTGGCAGTGCAGCATTGACACCTGGAACATTGGCCCACATGTGCGATTATGCCTTGCGAATCCTAAAAAGGGACCCCCGCATTGCCAAAATGATGTGGGATGACTATTGGCTGGCCGGCATCCTCGATCCACGCTACAAAGGCAAATTACACAACATCATGCCACAGGAGAACCTAGAGATAATATTGGCTAACAAACAAGCAACTCTGGTAAACCGTTTGTTTGAGGCTTTCCCAGCACACAGCAGCGGTGCTGGTTCTCCCATGAGCCGTAGTGCGCACAATGGAAGAGGTGTTCGTGGTGCACACAGCCGAAGTGGCGTTGGAGACAGGGGTTTAATGATCATGTTGTGGAATGATTTCTCAAGTACCCCTCACATGACTGCTAATACTGCATCGATTAAAAGTGACAGGAGTCAGAAGTTGTCAACTATGGTTAAAAACTACTTCTCCTCCCATATCGATGTTCTCCCTCACAGGTCATTCCCCTTTGACTATTGGGCCTCTAAACTGGATACCTGGCCTGAATTGGCATAATATGCCTTACAGGAGCTCGCTTGCCCTGCTGCTAGTGTGTTATCTGAAAGAGTCTTCAGTGCTGCTGGATCAATCCTGACAGAAAAAAGGACCCGTCTGTCGACCAAAAATGTTGATGATCTAACCTTCATTAAAATGAACCATGCGTGGGTTTCAAAGGATTTTGTCCCACCTTCCCCTGGTGACACATAGGTTGCCAGAAAACTGCCTCGCTTTTGTCCTCCTCTTCCTCGGACTTGCACAATTCCGCCCTTTGCAGCAGCTGAATGTCCAGCCAACACATCAACATATGCCATTTTTTTAAACCTCCCTAAGTGGGCTGCCCACCCCCCCCCCCCCCCAATGGCAGGGGTCCACACCTGGCGCACCCGGGCAAGTTCCGTTGCTCTGAACAGGTGGATGGGCCCACTGATGGTCGACAGTAGTGGCACAGGGCCCCTCATAGTACAATACATTGTCTGACGGTGGGGGGGCCCACTCGCCGTCAGACACACCAGCGTACTATGAGGGGCCCTGTGCCAGTACCATCGTCCACGAGTGAGCCTCCCCTGCTTGGTCATGGCCACAGCACTTGCAAGTTGCAATACTTACCTCTCCCTGTTCCACCGCTGTGTAGTCTGGGCAGCTAAATCCTTCACAGGGACGGCCACTAGAAATTTGGTGTATTGATCGATGATGGTTAAGATGTAGCTATGGCCTGTCCTGCTGGCCTCTACCTTCAGATGATCAATGGCTACCATTTGTAATGGACGTCAACTTACAAGCGAATGCAGTGGTGTTTTATGATCACCTTTCACAGTTGTGATAGTCACAGACGTGTGACATTCCTGCCACCATTTTTCAATGTCTCCTCTCATGCCAATCCAATAGAATTGCCTACAGCCTGTGGCTTCTGTCTTTTGCACTCCAAAATGACCAGACACATCATGATAGGCAGTGAGGACCATGTCTACATCTCTCCCTGTGATCACAATTTGATGGAGACGAGTAACGGTGATGTGATCCACGCTACTGCGATAAAGCAATCCTTTCTTCACAAAGAACCGCTTTCACTGTCTCCACAGACACAGTAATTGAGGGTCTGCATCGCCTCTGAAACTTCTACCGGGAGGTTTTCCTACGATGAGTAATTCCCAAATTTCTGCTAACACTCGACTTTCCGTCTGTACTTGTATCCATGTAGTTTCCAGTAGCGGAGAGTCTGTACTGGCTTACTGAGATTGAAATATATGCGAAGATTTAAAAGTACCACAACACTGTATACTGTTGTACGCTTCGACTACCTTTCCCTTTTTCTACTTTTTAAGTTCTGGTGTAATACATGGTGAGCCTGTGAGTGTCTGTGTCTGACTCTGGAAGTATAGATGGAAATTTACAATTACCCCTAGACTGGATACACCTGGTATGTGCTGATACAGTACCTTTGTTCAAAATTTTGTATTACGGTATCATCCATAGTGAGTGAGCGTGTGTGGTTTACGCCTTCTATATATACGGTGAATCAGAGATACCAATTCTTACCCTATACTCGATACAGCTTGTATCTTGTTATACAGTACCTTTGTTCGACATTTAGTATTACGGTCAAATCCATATAGAGTAAGCGTCTGAGAGTGACTACGGGACTATGTATACGGAGATTTCAGTTGTACCCTATAATATTTATACTTGCTATCTTGTTATCCAGTACCTTTTTTACAACATTTTTTATTATGGTCAAACCCAGACTGAGTGAACGTCTCAGGGTGACTCCGGAAATATATACCGAGATTTCAAATTTGGCCAACACTGTATACAACTGTATGCTTCTGATACAGTAACCTTTTTAGCTAGATTCTGGTGTAATCCATAATGAGCTTGTGAACGTCTGTCTGTTACTCCGGCAATATATTAAGAGATTTAAGATTACCCCAACACTGTATATAGCTGTATGCTTCTTACATTACCCATTTACAGCTTTTCATATTCTTGTGTAATCCATACTTGGCCTGAGAGCGTTTGTGTCTGCCTCCTGAAATGTATACGGAGATTCAGAATGTTTACACTATACTATATATACCTTGTATCTGGTGATACTGTACCCTTTTTCAACTTTTTATTTTATTGGGTAATCCATACTGAGCCTGTGAGCGTCTGTGTGTGACTCATTAAATATATACGGAGATTTACTGTTATTCCTAGACTGTATAGAGCTGTACGCTTCTGATACAGTACCATTTATCTGCTGGTATTTTGGGTCCATTTTCCAAAACATGAGGAATTATGGTGGAAGAGGACACGGGCGTGGGTGTGGGGGGCCACCTGGTACTGATGGTGGTGGTGGTGCATCTGCTGGTAGTGCCAAAAACACAATAGCAGCTAAGGCAGGAGGTGTTGAGCCTTCGTCATGGTGTAGCTCTGGAAGGCCTGTAAGGCTCCGTTTTCTGGGAGTAGGTAGACTGCTTTTAAAGCCGGAGCATCAGGAACTGTTTTTGCCTTACATTGCTGAAACAGCCTCCAGCTCTATCGCCTCCTCTTCTGAAGTTTACAAAAATGCAAGCACTGAGTTGTAAGTGCAGGCTTCTGGTCAGGAGCAACCCCTTTCCTTGTGTTCTTCACCCACCCCAAAAGTGAAGCATGCAGCAGCACACACTTCAGATTACTCCATGGAGCTCTTTTCACATACCATGCCTGGGTTAATTAAAAATGGGGCCCATCATATACTGGAGCATTCCAAATGGGGGACATCACACACTGGAGCATTTACGGGGCCCATTATACACTGGAGCATTAGAAATGGGGCCCATTATATATGGAGCATTATTAGGGCCCATCACACACTGGAGCATCGTCCGTGAGGCCCATCATATACTGGACACTCTTTGGCCCAGGGCACATGAAAACCAGGAGCCAGCCCTACCCCCCCACAACTTTAGCCAAATAACCCCCAGTTTTCAATGCGTAACTATTATTATGAAGTAAATTAAGTGTGACAAGCTTCAGTAATAAGAATTGATGTTTTTGGCATTGAAATGGGAACTGTAGGTGTGTTTACTGTCCTCCACTCCCTGCCGTCTTTGCTTCCCCATTTACTTGCATTGGGTTTCGTGTTTCAGTTGGACTCCGACTTTTCCCTATAGTCGGACGATTTCGTTCGACCCGACTTTTGAGAAAGTCGGGTTTCATGAAACCTGACTCAACCCTAAAAAAGGCAAAGTCGCTCATCTCTAGTTATCAGCTTTGGGGCAGCTAATGTCTGAGTTCCTGGACTTATGCTGTTTATGTGTTGGTACCAACGTCATTGTCCTGATTCCTGCTGTGTTATGAAGTCCTAGTCCTGAATCCTGCTGCATGTTCCTGAAGTCCTTCTGTGTCCTGAACCCTGTGCCCAGTGTCTGTGACTCTTTGCTAACTGACTTTCTGTGATCTAACTTGGGTTCATCTAGGAAAGTAGGAGTCCGGTGTGTACGCTGAGTTTCTGCTACTCTGTGTTCAGCTTGTTATTCAGTGCACTCCCCAGCAGATTCAAGTCCAACCCAGCAGGGCTTGCACCAGACCACTTGAGTTCCTTTTTAGGTCACTGCCAGATGTCCAGAGCCTGATGACCGTGGCCTCTTATCCGGAGCCTGATTTCCAGTGTCTGATGACCACTTCCAGATGTCCGGTGCCTGACATACTGCGCCAGATGTCCGGATCCTATCCTTGCCTGCCCGATGCCCGGAGCCTGCCGATCGCTGCCAGATATCCGGAGCCTGATGACTGCAGCCTCATGTCCGGAGCCTGATGTCCGCAGCCTGATGTCCGGAGCCTGTTGATCGCTGTCAGACATCTGGAGTCCAATGCCAGTGTTCTGATGTTCTATCTGAGATCTGAGTCCTGATGTCCTGCCTGAGACCTGATGTCAGCCTGGTGCCCTGATGTCCAGATGTCCTGTCTGAGACCTGATGTCCTAATGTCCGCCTGGTGCCTTGATGTCCTGACGTCTAGATGTCCTTCCTGATGACCTGATGTCCAGCTTGTGCCCTGATTTCCTGATGTCCAGTCCGTGTTTCGGTGTCCAGTCCGTGTTTCTGTGTCCAGTCCATGTTCAGGTGTCCAGTCCGGGTTTTCCGGTGTCCAGTCCGTGTTCCAATGTCCTGCCTTTGTCCTGCCTGCGTCCCGATGTCTTGCTTGTTGTCCTGATTGTCCAGCCTTTGTCCAGATGTCTGGTCAGTGGTCCTGGTTGTCCAGCCTGTGTTCCAGAGTCGGTCCTGCCTGTGTTCCTGGATGGACTTCTCCTCCGTGTTCCTGGGTAGTCTCCAGCCTTGTTTCTTGGAGACAGCTCTGCCTGGATCTAACCAGCCGATAACCTGTGTTCCCATGCCAGTGTTCCTGTTCCTGTTCTGCCTGTATCCCGATGTTCTGCCGGTTCCCTGGGGTCCACCCTGTGATGTCTGTCCTGGATCGGTGTCTGATGTTCTCCTGCTGAGCCTGTGCTATGCCCGTGCCAGATGACCCTGGACTGCATCAACACGTGATGTCCTCCTGCCTTCATCTGTTATCCTGAGTAGTGTACCTTTCCCTGATGTGCGGAGTCGGGAGCCTGGCTGGCATTGTTATGTTCTGTCTATGTACTCTGATTTCATTTAAGTAAACTTAATGTTTCTACATACCTGAAGCTGTGCGGTGTTATCTAGTTCTGCATCTTGCCATCTTGTTCACATGCTCAGCTGCCACAGACCCTGCTCACTGCCCTTCCCCAGTCTAGGTAGGTCCAGGTTCCTTTCTGTGGCCCAGTGGCTCCACATTCCGTCCCCACCTGGGACGCTCGCCCACATCGCCGTGGTTGGGCGACATGGAGGAGTCGTCTGGGCCGTGGTTGCAGTCGTGGCAGTAGTCTGCAGTGTCAACAAGCAAATGGAGAAAAAAAGGGGCCTCTGGATTGCTTTGGAATAAAATTATCATGATTGAGATGCAAAATAAATTATTCATGGCCACTGATACCTGGGCCTGATGCACTGTTAAATAAATGGCTGTATTTTTGTTTTTTTACAGAAAACTACTGTATAGAACTAGAGTAAGACACAGCAAAAAAAGGTGAATGTAGGCATGAAATGACACAATTTTTAGCCCACAGATAGAAGAGGCGTTTGATGGAGATACCACACTATTCAATATGTGGCCTGTATTTTTTTTTGTTACTGAAAAATACTGTATAGAATTACGGTAAGACACAGCAAAAAAAGGTGAATGTAGGCCTGAAATGCCCAAATTTGTAGCCCACAGATAGATCAGGCATCTGACAGAGATATCACACTGTTCAATATGTGGACTGTATTTTTGTGTTTTTGCTGAAAAATACTGCATAGAATTATGGTAAGACACAGCAAAAACAGTTGAATGGAGCCCTCAAATGCTACAATTTTTAGTCCGCAGATAGAAGAGGAGTTTGAAGGAGATACGACACTGTTCAATATGTGTCCTGTGTTTTTTATTTTTTACCCCAAAATAGTGTATAGAACTAGGGTAAGACACAGCAAAAAAGGTGAATTTAGGCCTGAAGTGCCACAATTTGTAGCACACAGATAGATCAGGTGTCTGACGGAGATACCTCACTGTTCAATATATGGCCTGTATTTTTTTATTTTTTAGCCCAAAATAGTCTACTGAACTATAGTAGTATAAGACACAGCAAAAAAAAGGTGAATGTAGGCCTGATAGATGAGGTGTCTGACGGAGAAAGTCCACTTTCAAATATGCCCTGTATTTTTTTTTTTTGGGCCAGCAAAATTGTGTCAATAAGTAGGCTATGACACAACTAAAAAATTCTATGGAGGCTTGAAATGGCAACATTTTGAGCGCAATGATATGTGATCCATGTGGCAGACAAAACCCACTGTAAAATACTGTAGCTACTCTGTAACAAAATATTTTTTGGCAGCAAAATGGTGTGAAAAAATTGTATTAGACACTCCCAAAAAAATTCTACAGTACCATAAAAATGGCAGATTTTTCTGTGCACTCAGATGTGATACCTGGGACCAGCTAACCCATTTAAAATTGCTGGATTTTCATGCTGTACTATCAAAAGGATTTGGCTGTAGTCTGCAGTATCAACAAGCAAATGGAGAAAAAAGGGGATTTTGATAGCTTTGGAATAAAATAATGAGGATTAAGATGCAAAAAAAATTATTCCTAGCAATCTATATGCCCTGTAATTATTCCTTAGGCTGGAGTCACACTAGACATGGCCGGGTTTTTCCATAAAGACAGGACCTACAATGATGTCATGGTCACGTGATCAGCCCATGTGATGGCTACCTCACTTGTGGGAGGGGTTATGGGCTATGTAATGGAGGTTGGTGTTTTGTACATGGTGAGTGTGTCTGGAAGTTACAGGAACTTGGCTGGACGTAGCCTGAACTTGTATACAGGATCCCCGTGCTGCAGGACTATAGCAGCAAGACTCTCAACAACCCTGCGAATGGCACCTGGCAGATGCCGTGGACCTGGCAGCCACTTAGTTAAGCCCGTCCCGTGCAAGGGGTGAGTCTGGGACCAGTGGTTCTCCAAGCTGGAGTACATTTATGTTTTTCCTTACTTTCTGTTAACCGGCTGTTTGCAACGTGACATTAAACCACTGAAATTGTACTTTAAGCCTGTGTGTTGCCTCATTACTGCGGCCCTGCCATTAGCTACCAGAGCGAATCCCTACACCCTCTAACCTGAAAACATCTTTTTTTTACATATTTTACATTTGAACAATTGTTACATTGTAAAGTCCTGTTATATCATACCAGTAAAAAATACAGGATTTCTACATAAGTGTGTCGGTCATTCACAATGGGACTATCTTTCTGTGAATTTCAGCATAAGTGTGTCGGTCCTTCACAATGGGATTATTGTACTGTGAATATCAATTCTTTATTACTAATTTCCTAAGTGGATTGTGTTAAATATCTGTATTTAACAGCCATTTAACAGCCAATTCTCACACACAGCAGAGACATATACAATACATAAGAGCATGGAAGGGTTGCATTAAACATTCATACAGAAGCACTTTACTCCCAAACTCTAGGCAGTATGAGAAGATCCATTTCAACATGCTCATCATTTGCATGTAACTGAACAATAAGATCAGTGCTATTGAGAAATCCCCTGTGGACAGTTAAACCATTTTCAGCTTCATCTTTACATTCAACCTCAAAGTCTCACTAGCTGATAATCTTACTGGAACACAATGTTGCACGATGATGCTTTTAACTTTGAATTTCTATAATTTTGTGTCTGTAGAAGACATATTTGCTTTTTGACTGCTGGACAAATATAAAGGTTTAACAAATTTATATTAAAATAATGGCTCACTATTTAAACATTGCAACCAGTAGTCATAGGTATACATAGTTTCAGGAGCAACCATTGGAAGAAACCAGCATCCATAATGGGATAAAATCATTCAGGCTTTATTTCTCTTTTAATTAAAAGTGATCCAGTTAGAACTGGACAGACAACAGAATGTATGACACGCATTTCAGGCCAATATGGTCCATAGTGGTAGCATGCTATCACTAAGAGCCATGCAGGCCTAAAATGCGTCACTGAGGACGCTGTCTGTCCAATTGTAACTGGATCCCTTTTAATAATAATAATAATAATAATCTTTATTTTTATATAGCGCTAACATATTCCGCAGCACTTTACAGCTTTGCACACATTTTCATCACTGTCCCCGATGGGGCTCACAATCTAAATTCCCTATCAGTATGTCTTTGGAGTGTGGGAGGAAACCGGAGTACCCAGAGGAAACCCACGCAAACACGGGGAGAACATACAAACTCCTTGCAGATGTTGTCCTTGGTGGGATTCGAACCCAGGACCCCCCAATCCAGGACCCAGGACCCCCCAATCCTGGTATGCATAGTCCCCTCACCCCCCCTATCCTGGTATGCATGGCCCCCTCAGCCCCCTATCCTGATAGGCATGGTCCTCTCACCTCCCCCTATCCTGGTATGCATGGTCAGTGGCTAACCACTGAGCCACCGTGCTGCCCTATGAAAAGAGAAATAAATCTTGAGTTATTTTATCCCGTTACAGATGCTGGATTCTTTCATTATCAAGTTGCTTCTCTTTCCCAGTGCAGCAACAATACTACTGTTGAGCTGAATCTTTTCTAGCTATATTAATTTGAGAAGCAGATCAGAATAAGAAATATTAGAGAAAAATTAGTGAGATGACATTACTACGTATGAGTAATAGAGAAGAATTGATTTGCCAAGTTCAATATATTCAGAAAATCAGATACTAGTGTTTCATAGATTATTTCAGGTGTAATTAGTCATCCTAATGAAATAGCCTGACCTTTCTATATCACTATGATTGATGTCTTTTCCAATTGTATGAGTCAAGGAGCTCTCAGGAGAGTCTTGTTCTCCAATGAGACTGAAGACAAACTCCTAGATGAGTCCTTCATTGTGTTAGACCAGAGCTCATCTGAGCACTTCCACCACTTTGATCAAGCCATTGACTGAAGTCTTGGCATCTGGACCACCACTGAACAAAACTTCTAACATGTTTCCTTGACATGTAAAACATTTTCTCACAGTGCACCTGTACCTTAAGAAAAATAAAATGTCAATCAATTTAGGGTGGCTTAGGCAGAGATATGCATATATATGCATGGTCCCCTCACCCCCCAATCCTAATATGCATGGTCCCCTCACCCCCCTTTCATGGTATGCATGGTCCCCTCACCCCCCTTTCATGGTATGCATGGTCCTCTCACCCCCCTATCCTGGTATGCATGGTCCTCTCAACCCCCTATCCTGCTATGCATGGTCCTCTCGCCCCCTAATCCTGGTATGCATGGTCCCCTCGCCCCCAATCCTGATGTACATGGTCCCCTCACCCCCCTTTTCATGGTATGCATGGTCCCCTCACCCCCCAATCCTGGTATGCAGGCTACCCCTCACCCCCCAATTCTGGTATGCATGGTCCCCTCGCCCCCCAATCCTGGTATACATGGTCCCCTCCCCCCCCTTTTCGTGATATGCATAGTCCCCTCACCCCCCTTTTGTGGTATGCGTGGTCCCCTCACCCTCCTTTCCTGGTATGTATGGTCCCCTCACCCCCCATCCTGGTATGCATGGCCCCCTCAGCCCCCTATCCTGGTAGGCATGGTCCTCTCACCTCCCCCTATCCTGGTATGCATGGTCCTCTCACCCCTGCCTATCCTGGTATGCATGGTCCTCTCACGCCTGCCTATCCTGGTATGCATTATCCTCTCACCTCCTATCCTGGTATGCATGGTCCCCTCACCCCCAATCCTGGTATGCAGGCTACCCCTCACCCCCCAATTCTGGTATGCATGGTCCCCTCGCCCCCCAATCCTGGTATACATGGTCCCCTCCCCCCCCTTTTCGTGATATGCATAGTCCCCTCACCCCCTTTCATGGAATGCATGGTCCCCTCACTCCCCTTTTGTGGTGTGCGTGGTCCCCTCAACCTCCTTTTCGTGGTATGCATTGTCCCCTCACCCCCCCTTATCCTGGTATGCATGGTCCCCTCACCCCCCAATCCTGGTATGCATGGTCCCCTCACCCTCCTTTCGTGGTATGCATGGTTCCCTCACCCTCCTTTCATGGTATGTGTGGTCCCCTCACCCTCCTTTCCTGGTATGCATGGTCCCCTCACCCTCCTTTCATGGTATGCATGGTCCCTTCACCCCTTTTCGTGGTATGCATGGTCCCCTCACCCCCCAATCCTGGTATGCATGGTCCCCTCACCCTCTTTTCATGGTATGCATGGTCCCCTCACCCCCCTTTTGTGGTATGCATGGTCCCCTCATCCCTCTTTCGTGGTATGCATGGTCCCCTCACCCCCCTATCCTGGTATGCATGGTCCCCTCACCCCTAATCCTGGTATGCATGGTCCCCTCACCCTCCTTTCGTGGTATGCATGGTCCCCTCTCCCTCCTTTCGTGGTATGCGTGGTCCCCTCACCCTCCTTTCATGGTCTGCGTGGTCCCTTCACCCCCCCTTATCCTGATATGTATGGTCCCTCTCACCCCTATTAAACTACACACATACAAAAAAATAAATAAATACTCACCCTTCTTCCATGTGCTCCATCGCTGCCTGTCACGTTCTGCTGGAGGCCGGGGGAGGAGTCTGGCGCCGGAGTACGCGCATGCCCATAGCGCTGTCCGGCGCCATATTGCTGAAGACACTGCAAATGTGTCTTCAGTAAAATGGTGCCGGATCGCGTTATGCGCATGCGCGATTCCAGCCACACTCCTGCCCCAATCTCCAGCCGAAAAGAAGCATCGCAGCAATGCTCCTCCCGGTCAGGTAAGTGTCAGGAACACCGCACTGCACTTGCTCACTGAGCCAGTGCGCATGTCCTGAGTACAAAAACGGTGCTCAAAGATACCTGTGGAGCGGGGCAGCAGCGGTGAAGATGCGTGCTTCAGACTAACAGGGCCTGAAGCACGTGACTGCTGGGAGCGTGGCCTAAGCTCCACAGAGCTAGGAGCTGAAGGAAAACTCCTAGAAAGGTAACTGCGGGACAAGTTACCAAGGGGCATAGGCAGAGACGTAAACAAGATTAAGCCGGGGTCAAAGCACGAGATAGCACAACAATACCAAAGGGTTAGACAGAACGGATAGTCAGGACGTAACAATAGATCAGAAAACCAGAACGGGCAATAGACGGTACAATAGGGGCAAACTGTAATGGAGTAACGATAGCCAAGCCAGGAGGTCAGAACCGGAGAAGACGATAGTACTAAAACGTGAGACAGAGAACAGAGCAAGGGGCCAGACCGGGTCATACACGGGAATCAAACAAGCAATGCAGTATACAAGCACACCAGGGGTCAAACACACAGTCAGAATAACAGTATAGCTGACAGGGAATCCTAGTCTGGAGTGAGTATAAATACCCCTCCCAGATCCAAAGAGAGGCCGGCAAAAGTTAACCCTGTGAGAACAGGACATTAACCATGTCCTAACCATGACAGTACCCCCCTCTTAATGGGAGGCCACTGGACCCCCAGGTTTCTCAGGGTATCTGGCATGAAAAGCCAGCACCAGTCGATCAACGTGCACCGAACTGGCCGGAACCCATGACCGATCCTCAACGGAATATCCCTTCCAATGAATAAGGTAGTGAAGTCTCCGGCGCACCCAGTGTGAATCAATGATGCACCCTACCTCATACTCCAGATGACCCTCTACCAACACTGGTGGAGCCACAGATGAGGGATCTTCTCTAACTGTCCCCACAGGTTTTAAGAGGGACCTGTGGAAGACGTTAGATATTTTGAAGGAGGTGGCCAACTGTAATCTGTATGCCACCAGGTTGATCAACGCTACAATCTTGAATGGGCCAATAAATTATGGGCCCAACTTCATAGAGGGTATTTCAAGTTTGATGTTACGGGTGGACAACCAGACTTTTTCTCCCACTGTTAACGCAGGACCCAACCCCCTCCTCCTGTCCGCAAAATGTTTGTACTTCTTCTGGGCTTTGGAGATGTTCCCCTGCATCTCCCTCCAGAAGGTTTTTAACTGTTGTACCATCCCCTCGGCACCAGGGCAATCCGAATCCATATGGGAAAACTCCCCAAACTGCGGAACAAACCCATAATTGACCAGAAAGGGAGACTTTCCGGTAGACTGATTAATACGACAGTTGAATGCAAATTCTGCCATGGGCAATACTTCACACCAGTCTTCCTGTCTGGAGGAAGCCAGACATCTCAGAATCTACTCCAACGACTGGTTGGTGCGTTCAGTCTGTCCTTTGGATTCCGGGTGATAGGCAGAGGAGAATGACAACGTGACCCCCAACTTCATACACAGCGCTCTCCAAAACCTGGCCACAAATTGCACACTCCTGTCCGACACCACATTCACGGGCACTCCATGCAATCGAACAATGTGCTGCATAAACAAGCGGGCCAAGGTTTCAGCAGATGGTAACGCAGGTAATGGAACAAAGTGGGCTTGCTTAGAAAATCTAACAACCACTACCCATACCACTGGGTTGCCCTTGGAAGATGGAAGATTAGTGATAAAGTCCATGGACAGGTGTGTCCATGGTTTATCCGTAATTGGCAAAGGCACCAATTCCCCGGCCGGCTGTACCTGAGAGTTTTTAGAGCGCGTGCACACCCCACAAGTATTTACAAACCTTTTTATATCAGTACCCATAGAGAGCCACCAAAAACCCCTAGCTACTGCCCCCCGGGTAGCTGCAATACCAGGGTGTGCACTTAACACACAATCATGAAATTCTTGAAGGAGTGTGAGACGGAATTGTTAGGGTACAAAAAATTTACCTGGGGGTTTATTCCTGGGAGCTTGTGCTTGTGCTTCCAGAATCTCTCTCTGTAACTGAGGAGATTTTGGCTACAACCACTCCCGGTTGAAGAATGGAGGAAGGAGGTTCTGGAGGGGACACAGAATCAAAACTTCGGGATAAGGCATCCGCCTTTACATTTTTAGACCCTGGTCGGAACGTGATGGTAAAATGAAATTGAGAAAAAAAAAGTGCCCACCGAGCCTGTCTGGGGGTCAATCGCTTTGCAGACTCGATATAGGACAGGTTTTTATGATCAGTGATGACCGTAATGGGATGAGTGGCCCCCTCCAAAAAATGCCTCCATTCTTCGAAGGCCAATTTAACCGCTAACAATTCCCTGTTACCAACATCATAGTTTCTCTCGGCCGAAGAGAACTTCTTAGAGAAAAAGGAACAGGGTTTGAGGTTAGTCAGGGTAGAGGGGCCCTGTGACAATACTGCCCCCACCCCCACCTTCGAAGCGTCGACCTCGACGATAAAAGGTCTTGACGAATCGGGTTGTACCAACACAGGGGCTGTGGTAAAACACTTCTTTAATGTAAGAAAGGAATTTTTTGCGGCCATGGACGAATTTTTTACATCTGTCCCTTTAAGAGTGAGGTCCATCAAGGGTTTCACCACCTGCGAGAACCCTTTAATGAACTTCCTATAATAATTAGCGAAGTCCAGAAATCGCTGCAACCCCTTCAGGTCATGAGGCTGCACCCAATCGGTAATGGCTTGAACCTTCCCTGGATCCATGCGGAATCCCTTCCTGGATACAATTACACCCAAAAAAGACAGTTCTTGGATAAAAAATGAGCACTTCTCCAGCTTAGCATACAAATGGTTCTCCCGGAGTCTCATGAGAACCGTACGTAAATGGTGTAAGTGTGACTGACTGTCCTCAGAGTCCTCAGAGTATATCAAGATGTCATCCAAGTAGATGACTACATAACGTCCAATCAAGTCAGAAAAAACAACATTAATGAAGTTCTGAAAAACAGCAGGAGCGTTAGTGAGACCGAAGGGCATAACCACGTGTTCAAACAGCCCCTCAGTTGTCAGGAACGCTGTTTTCCATTCGTCCCCCTCCCGGATCCTTATAAGGTTATAAGCCCCTCGTAGTTCGAGCTTAGTAAACCATTTGGCCCCCGTGAGTTCGTTGCATAGATCAGGAATCAACGGGAGAGGGTACGTGTTCTTAACAGTAATTTTGTTCAGTTCCCGAAAGTCGAGGCACGGTCGCAACCCACCATCCTTTTTCTTTACAAAGAAAAACCCCGCTGCCACGGGTGAGACCGTGGGCCGAATATGCCCCTTGCGAAGGCTCTCTTTGATGTACTCTTTCATAGCTTGGCGCTCCGGCCTGGACAAATTAAACAAACAAGCCTTGGGTAATTTGGCTCCAGGTACTAAATCTATAGCACAATCAAATGGTCTATGTGGTGGGAGCGCCTCAGCCTCACTTTTGGAAAACACGTCTTCAAAGTCTCTCAGGTACTCTGGAATACCCTCCAGACCGACAGACGACACAGATACAGATTTTATCGGATTGACAAAAGGAACCGGGTTATAACACAGACCATTATCATTACATCCCCATCGGATGATCTCACCCGTCACCCAATCAATGAGAGGATTGTGGTGTTGCAACCAGGGCATCCCCAATACCAGTCCTGCAGGCAGATTATTCATAATGAAACCACTTAAGTTTTCCACATGAGTGGAACCCATTTTCATAGGAAAAACTTCAGACATAAAGCAAATTCCACCCCGTGTAAGAGGGGATGAATCCACAGCCACAATTTTAACAGGGTCTTTTAACCTGACTGTCCCTATCTTATTAAGAGTCACAACTTGGGCATCAATCAGATTAATGGAGGAACCACAGTAAACAAAGGCGGTGGTCATAACACGACCGCCAGCAAGTTCCAATTCAACCTGGAGCACCATCTTTGTACGTGAGAAAAAATGTACCTGAGAGTCTGGACAACCTCCTCGATTGTTGCCCAGACTCAGTCGTTTTTCTGATGGTTTCTCTGAAGAAGGGCAGGAGGGGCAATTCCTTTTCCAATGTCCAGAGGCTCCACAGTAAAAGCATAGTAAATTGTCTCTACGGTGCCTTCTCTCTTTCTCCTTAACCGAGACTGACCCAACCTCCATGGGCTCAGATACAGGTGCAGTGTCACACAATTTAGGGTACAAGGGAGACTCTTGTTGCATCATTCCTCTAGCACGGAGTCTCTGGTCCATATGGACCACCTGCGTCATGGCATCCTCCAGGGTATCAGGAGGAGGATGTAATGCCAGAGCGTCCTGCAGACGGTCAGACAGGCCCCTGCGGAACAACCCCCTCAGGGCGACGTCGTTCCAGGATACTTCGGCGGTCCAACGTCTAAACTCTGAGCAGAACCATTCAGCAGAGTGCCTTCCCTGTGTCACACTCATCACCATATCCTCTGCCAGACGCACTCTATCAGGCTCATCATAAATGTGCCCCAGAGCCTCAAAGAACAAATTCACAAACATACGTTCAGGAGCAGAGGAAGAGAGAGAGAAAGCCCATGCCTGTGGAGCCCCCCGTAGTAGGGAAATGATGACCCCCACCCTCTGGAACTCATCCCCGGAGGAACGGGGCCTCAGAGAAAAAAAAGCTTGCATCCTTCTCTGAATGACCTGAACTCCCTTTTATCCCCTGAGAAAGGGTCTGGCAATTTGACCGGAGATTCGGGGGATGCCAATGACACATCTCTATCCCCAGCACTAGGAGCCCCTGCAGCGACAGCCCCCTGCACAGTATCCACCAACTGTTGCTGGGTATGGGCCATCGTGCGCTGTTCCACATTAAGTTTGTGGAACATTTGGGTCAGGTGCTTGACCTGATCAGCCAATGCTTGCATGGAATCCATAAAGATAATTTTTTTTTCCTCAGAGAGAGAAAAAAAACTGAAATGGTCAGCTATAATGTCAGGAACACCGCACTGCACTTGCTCACTGAGCCAGTGCGCGTGTCCTGAGTACAAAACCGGTGCTCAAAGATACCTGTGGAGCGGGGCAGCAGCAGTGAAGATGTGTGCTTCAGGGCCTGAAGCACGTGACTGCTGGGGGCGTGGCCTAAGCTCCACAGAGCTAGGAGCTGAAGGAAAACTCCTAGAAAGGTAACTGCGGGACAAGTTACCAAGGGGCATAGACAGAGATGTAAACAAGATTAAGCCGGGGTCAAAGCATGAGATCGCACAACAATACCAAAGGGGTAGACAGAATGGATAGTCAGGACGTAGCAATAGATCAGAAAACCAGAAAGGGCAATAGACGGTACAATAGGGACAAACTGTAACGGAGTAACGATAGCCAAGCCAGGAGGTAAGAACTGGAGAAGACGATAGTACCAAAACGTGAGACAGAGAACAGAGTGAGGGGACAGACCGGGTCATACACAGGAATCAAACAAGCAATGCAGTATACAAGCACACCAGGGGTCAGACACACTGCCAGAATAACAGTATAGCTGACAGGGAATCCTAGTCTGGAGTGAGTATAAATACCCCTCCCAGATCCAAAGAGAGGCCGGCAAAAGTTAACCCTGTGAGAACAGGACATTAACCATGTCCTAACCATGACAGTAAGTATGTAAGTATGGCGCCGGACATAGCGGTATGCAGTGTGTATGCATACCGCCAAAAGTATTTATACCTGTGAACTTTTCCACATTTTTTTCACGGTACACTCGTTAGCACAAATGTATTTTATTTATGTGTTTTAATATTTTTTATTAAAAAATTTTAAATTTTTTAAGGGAGGGAAACAAACAAAATACAAAAAGGTAAGGAAGTTGCACTTGAAAGCCAAAACCAGGATAGGAACAATAAATGAACAAGTATAATAAAACACATGCATCACTTCTGAATTACTCACCCACTCCTGGTTTTGGCTTACAAATACTGATGTGAAATACTGACCAAAACTGTGGTGTGAACATAGCCTTATGCCTGTTCTTCTTTGCAAACTAGCTCTAGCTCAGGGAGATTGGATAGAGAGCATCTGTGAACAGCAATTTTCAAGTCTTGCCCCAGATTCTCAATGGAATTTAGGTATGGACTTTGAATTGGCCATTCAAACATATAAATATACTTTGACCTTAAACTTTTCTTTGTAGCTATTGCAGTATCTTTAAGGTCATTGTACTGCACCTATTTTTGCATTTTTTTGCATTTTGCAGCCTATAAAAGGTTCTCCCTCACTATTGTCCTGTGTGAAGAATATGGGGGATATACTGTAATTTAATGTCAATTGACTGTATTCCGTATGAGAATATAGACCTTTACAAAGTGTGAAGCTGAAACAAGACACCTTGCTCAGCTGGTGGTCCAGCTTCAAAAGCTTCAAGTGGAAAAGCTCACATTTCCAGCAGCCTAGCTGGTACCAAGGCATTTTTGGCAGGGAAAACCCTGTTGGGAGCCCAAGTTACATTTTTGAGATCTTGGGAGAGGACCAAATGACAGCCAGAGTCTCGACTCATTCTAGCACCCCATACATAAAACAGGTAGTAGAAGTCAAATAGCAAAGCCATGATTGGTCTCCACGCATTATGGGTGCCCAGCTGGATGCGATGGCGCCAAAACTGTCACCATATGGTATGGATTGTTCAGAAGTTATGAACAATCATAGGTTTTGGAGTTTCAGCTACCAGACCTAAGGCCATGTGCACACGTTGTGGATTCAGCTGCGAATCCACAGCGTTTCAGGCTCTGCGGGTCCGTAGCAGATTTCACTGCATTGTACAGTACCATTGTTTTCAATGGTAAACTGAAAAACGCTGTGCACATGCGGATTTTTCTGCGCGGATTCTTTGTGCGGAATTTGCAGCGATTTCACACCTTCTCCATTGTAGAGGTATGAAACCGCAGGGCTAAACCGCAGGCTAATCCGCAGGTAAACCGCAGGTCTTTTGACCTGAGAATTTACCTGTGGATTTTTCCAAATCCGCAACACCTAAAACTATGTGTGCACATAGCCTAAAGGGAGGGAAACTAGGACCATCCCAGGGGCGACAAAAGGGGTTCACCGACCAAGGGGTTAAGTGCTTGTGCGAGGCTATGGCCCTTGCTCTCTTCTAAGGGAGGTCACATTGTGTATCGTGTTGGAAAAAAATGTAGTCGCTGGCACCCCACAGCTTCCATGTGACTGCTAGCACAAAGACCTAACAACCAACTGGTAACTATTGTATAACGCTAAAAAAAATGGACCGCACTTCAAAAAAATCATACATTGATCTAATGCCGCTACGCAAAAATATATATAACTGAATATGAGGTTCTTAGTTTAACATTCTGATCAGACTGTATGAAGCCCACTGCCACGTCACAGTGAACTTCTCAGTGGGTCCTGACTTTTATAATCTTAAAGGAGCGGCAGCATTTGCTAAACACTGAGAGCACCCATGCTGCATGATTGAGTCCCCATGACTCCAAACTGCAATACCCCACAAGTACAAAACCACAGCAACAATTGACACCATACAGCACCAACACCAAATGGAGTGTTGAAACTCACCTTCCTCAAGCTCTGAGAGGTTTGCCGTGACATGGCTGTTGGTTTCATACAGTCTGATCAGAATGTTAAGCTACGAAGATCAATGTAGGATTTTTGGAGGTGATGTCCATTCTCTGTTTTCAACATATTGCTTAACTATTGTATAATTTGCTTATACGTATTGTGCTACTACCTGTACTTTCATATTTGACAACTGTATATGTATATCCATTGTGTATATAGTGTTTTACCTAATGTTCCCTTAAGGCAATTAAGTATCTAATTTAACCTTGAGCTGCTCTTTTATCTCAATCCACGAATCCACATGTCCGTGTTCTCAGTTTCTGGCCAGCTATATTCCCGCTAATGAACCATGCTTATATTCTAACTAGCTGAAGAGCCCGACGCTGCCCGGGCATAGAAACTAAGTGTGGTTAGTTATAACAAATTATAATTATCCTCCATCCCATAGTTCCGTGCCCATATACCCATCAAACATATCCACCATCCCATAGGCCCGTGCTCATATACCCATCATACATATCCTCCATCCCATAGTCGAGTGCCCATATACCATCACACATCTTCCATCCCATAGACCCATGCCCATATGGGATTTGGATGTTTCTCCCCCAGCAGTTCGCCCCCAGCAGTTCGCCCCGGGTACATTTCGCCCCCGCACATTTCACCCCAGCACATTTCGCCCCCAGCAGTTCGCCCCCGGATGTTTCGCCGCCAGCAGTTCGTCCCCGGATGTTTTGCCCCAGCAGTTCACCCCCAGATGTTTCGCCCCCAGCAGTTCACCCCCGGATGTTTCGCCCCCAGCAGTTCGCCCCTGGATTTTTCACCCCCAGCAGTTCTCCCCCGGATGTTTCGCCCTAGCAGTTCACCCCCGGATGTTTCGCCCCAGCAGTTCACCCCCGGATGTTTCGCCCCAGCAGTTCGCCCCGGATGTTTCGCCCCAGCAGTTCACCCCCGGATGTTTCGCCCCCAGCAGTTCGCCCCTGGATTTTTCGCCCCAGGCAGTTTGCCCCCAGATGTTTCGCCCCCCAGCAGTTCGCCCCCGGATTTTTCACCTTTCACCCCCAGCAGTTCGCCCCCGGATGTTTCGCCCCCAGCAGTTCGCCCCCGGATTTTTCACCCCTGGATGTTTTGCCCCAGCAGTTCGCCCCTGGATGTTTCGCCCCCAGCAGTTCGACACCGGATGTTTCGCCCCTGGATTTTTCACCCCCAGCAGGTCACCCCCGATGTTTCGCCCCCGGATGTTTCACGCCTGGATTTTTCACCCCCAGCAGTTTGCCCCCGAATGTTTCACCTACAGCATTTTGTCCCTGGAAGTGTCACCATCTGATGTTTTGCCCCTAGCATTTTGACCCCAGATGTTTCACCCTCAGCTTTTGGGGTCAACATACAAAGAACAAAACATCTAGGGCTGAACATACCTGGGGGTAAAATATACAGGACTCCAATTGCTGGGGATTCTTGTGGCTGCCTTTTCAGCAGCTCTATTGGCTGGCCTTAAAGGAGTATTATCACCCTAGAACACAAAAAAACTGACATACTTACCTGTCACAGCTGCAGCTCTTGGGTCCCGGAGTGCAGTCTAGTGGTTCCCCGTGATGTCTTCTCCTGCTTCTGGCTGTCTTTTCATCTTGCCTGGATCACTGATCCATGAAGCATGAAGAATGCAGTGGCAGTGAGGCCGAATGTCTCCTGGCCGCTCACTGACATGACGTCACTCCTGCCCCATTCATCAGTCAATCCAGGGGGCAGGATGCCTCTCCTGTCACCAAAACACTGCTGCACATGTGCAGTGCCGTGATGAGATCAAGCAGAAGAAGAGGAAGCTGGGAAGAAGGAGAGGACTCGTGGTGGCCTGCGGATCCAGCATGGCGATCACCAGCCCACACAGTCAGGAGAAGATCAGGCAAAGATGAGCAGAAGACCTCTACGTAAGTACCAGGATGGGAAGATTGGCAGCATGCTTACCACAACATGATTGCTGAAAGCATGCTGCCTTATTTTGCTGTTTGGCATGAGAATACCCTTTAATGCAGGCTATGTATGGAAGCAGGGGGACTGTTGACTGACTACAGGGTTAATCCCACCAACCATCTCTGCAGAACTGAGATATTGGCTTTGCTGAACTAAAGTGGTGGTTAACCAGCTTCTACAGAACCTCTTTATCAGGTTTTCAGAAGGGGGGTTTTGGGATTAGCCCTCACAGAACACTCTGCCAGTACATCAAAGAATGGAGCAGCAGATAAAAGTGGTATTCTCACTTCAGGATCCCTTTTTTCTGTTGTTGCCCATTCCTCAGATTAGGCCAAGAATAGGGTCCAGTTGTATTCTGCATTGAACCAGCTGTTTATCAGCAGCTTTCAGCACCAACGACAAGGACAAGTGATTGGAAGCTGCAGCCATAGCTCTCCATGATTTCAGTGAGATCGAGGGAAGATGTGACAGCGCTTGGTAAAGAGCTGATCCACCGTGACATGCCTTACACAGGGGCATGCACTGCTCTGTGCAGAGAAATGCATGTTCTGGATGGGACTCGATTGTGTGCATCTGGTCTTTCAGTAACAAACGGCCCTTTGGGGACAACCATGGTGTGGCCCTTGGTGAATATGAGTTTGACACCCCTGATCTAAGACAAGTGACCATCATTTTACTGTCATGTACTAGTGGTGTTACACTTAATGGCTTCTTTTTGTCATTCATTACATATCATACTATATCTAGTGATGAGCAAACCCGATCTGGAACATTGCCTGCTCGGGTTCAACCACACCGACCTAAAACAGGCAATGTTTGGAGTTTGCTCATTAGAAAATAAAAATTGCTTCTCTCCCCTTTGCCGAGGCCCCTACCTGTGTGAAAAGTCTTCTTAACCAAGGGAATCCCTAGCTAGGAATAATGAAAGGGATTCCCCCGGGTACGATGACATACAGTATTCACACAATATGGAAGTGCATGGAAGAGGATTGAAGAGGACCCTCCGCGTCTGTCGGTACCTCATAGAACCATAGGAAAAAGGATGATCACAAGGCAATTATTTGTGTGTATAAAAATATAATTTTTATTGAAACAAATTAATTAAAACCATACTGCCAAAATTGGGGAAGTAGGAGAGTGCAGATACACTCATTGCTCACAGTCACTCATTAAACGTGCAAATCCAGAAAGAGACAGCTACCACGAAAACGGATAGACATAGGGACTGCCAGCAATATATTGCAGCTACAAGGGGCAAAACTGAAAAAGCCCTAATAATAAACTACTACAAATATTAATATAGCCATAATTATATCGCAAGCTGTATAGGCCACATCACAGATTATGATCTATTTGTCAACCATAAAACAATGCCGCTTGCCTGGCAATAACCCTCATACCCAAAATTACAATAATACTCCTCAAATATAATCAGATAACCGTGGTCACTTCTAGTCCGCGCGACTGAAAGTAACGCTCACCACCCGGATGTGATGTGTTACATCCGGGTGGTGAGCGTCACTTCCGGTCGCACGGTATACCACGCTGCGGCTGGGAGATATAAATAATGGAGACACATGGTTGGTAGCAGACCCGTTGAGAAAGGAGCCGAAACGCACGTCGGGGCGGATGCACTAGTCCAGGAGGTAGCGGCACCCTGTATAAAAGATACCCAAAGGTAATTTTACCTGATTATATTAAAAAACACACTCCCCTTGAAAAAGCAAATGCAAAACGCGCGATGGGGTACCACCACTACTTAAGGTAATGTAGCAACACTTTCTTTTATATATCTTCCTTACACCTTAGCTTTCAAATCTCTAATATGTACTCTGGTCATTTCTGCCACATGGATTAACTTTTCTCTACCTGGAGTTACATATTTTTTCTTGGACACTTAGGCTAGTTTCAAACTAGCGTTACTGGGCGCAGCGCAGGGCCGCCGCTAAGCTCCGCCCCCGGCCGTGCCTCCTCCGGTCAGCTCCTGCTCCGATCGCATGACGCTGCATGCGATCAGCATACCCTATACTTATCATTGGGTTCACTGGTCGTGCGCTGGTACACTTTTGCCCGCACATCCGCCCTTTTTGCGCTGCGCCGACGTGCGCCAAACGCACTGTGTTGCATTTTTGTGCGCTCGGTGCAGCGCAAAAAGGGCAAATGCGCGACAGAGAATTTTGGGATGAATTCACAATAAATTTTCCTCATCAGAATCATCCGTTGTTCATATCTCACATTAAAAACTCACATTTTGCTTCAGATTTTCTGATTTTATAACAGAAACGTTAAATTGAAGCAACATCTGGTGTGAAGGAGCTAAACAATAGTTTTTTCTACGACATGTATTGTCCCAGTGGAAAATGATATATTCCAGTTTAAAAATGCTTCCAAGCTTCAAAAATGTCACATTTTCAAAGTCGCGAAAGGAATTAACAGCAGCAGAAACTAGCAAAATGCAGAAGTCCATGATAATAAAAGGTTTACATCAGGAAAAACGAGCAAACATGTAAGAAGTATTTGTGAAAAAAAGCATACTAACTCAACGGTTCATTAGGTTGGGGTCATATGCAGCGTAAATGTCTAAATCCCATCCACATGCTCATGAAAAAATGCACAGTTAAAAAAATGACATGCAGTGCAGCAGTGGCGTACCTACCATGTAGGCAGGGGACGCCACTGCCCCCAGGCCGTCAGGGGCCTGCTGCCAAGGGGTGTAATGCACCCATGAATAGCGGACCCCCTGGATCTATCATGCTCTAGTAGGTGCCTGTCTCCTCGTGGAGCATGGCAAAGATAAACTAATACTCACCGCCTGCTGCTGCGCTGCTTTCCTCACTCTGCTTTGATGCAGATCCTGAGACGTGAGCGAGACATGTTAATGAATCCTTAAGGTCCATTCACATGCACTAAGTAGTTGCAGCAGACAATCTGCAGCTAATTTATAGCAGAAAATTCTACACTAAAATTGACATCTAGTGATACAATTTTGATGCAACAACTTTGTCCTCTGGCTATGATTGACAATGGCTGGATACCTGCAAATCATAGTTGGTGGACAAGGTTACCACTCTGCTTATGAACATGGCAGACCACTGTATCTCAAAGGCAGGACTGAAGCTGAGCAGAGAATCAGACTGCAACTAAACAAGTGAGGCATAGTTGGAATCAGTAGGCCTCACCCTACATTATACTATCCTCAAAGTTTCCCTTTAAGGTTAAATAATCACATAGTATTCTATATCAGCACTTTGTAATAGATAATTTTTCACATTTGTGCAACATAAACTTTGCAATAATTCTATATAATGGAAATGTTAAATGCTTACCAGAGTCATGCAGAATGAACTGCTGCTGGATACCATCAATATTGATCCCCTGCTGGGGGCAAAACAATATTGATCCCGGACTGCTGGGGACAAAACATCTGGGGGTGAACTGCTACACACCCACATTGAGCTTTATATATTAGATGAGGAACTGGTGGCATTTCTACCGAGCTGGCAAGGCTCTGTTTCACTGATGCTAGTGAAATGGGTGTTCTGTCTTCACTAATTGAAGCAGACTTCATGTAGCTTAAACAGGCAGCTAAATTGCTATACCGGGGTCCAATAAGGAGACTGTTGGTTGAATCTGTGTTTTATTGAAAGTGGTGGTATATTGATGCTGTGAAACTGCAAATAAAACATATACATACACTGAGTCAATACAGGGTACATCAGGGACACATATCATACATAATACATTAAGAATCAACATCTGCACTACTAGCTGAGGAGGGGAAACTGGCCTCTTTCACACATCAGGTTTTCGGCTTCAGGCGCGATCCGGCGCTTTTGACTAAAACCGGATCCGTCGAAATGCAATGCCGGATCCGGTTTCCCCCCCATTGACTTGCATTAGAGCCGGATCGAGCCGGATGGCCATGCGTTTCATCCGATTTTCGCCGGATCCGGCAATGTGACGCGATCCGGCGTCTGGAAAAAACGGAGACTGTAACGTTTTTTGTCTCCGTCGAAAAAGCCGGACATGTCCGGCTTTTTCATACAATGAAAGCCTATGAGCGCCGCAATGCGCCGGATCCGGTTTTTTTGGTCTGAGCATGCTCAGTAGCTCTGCCCACAGGACATATATAAAAGCAAGACAATGGGACCCTCAGCCACACCCAACATGCCACCCAAGCCAAGAACCAGGAGCAGGAGAAGGCAGCAGACATCTGCAGCAGCAGCACCACCATCAGCACCACCCCAAATGGAGCAGCATGCTGAACAACGGGAGGGGAGTCCAGCAGCAGATGAGAGACGGTAATTATCAAATCCCCCATTCCTCCAAACTAGGGCTATGGAATATCAAGATATTCATTGGCCCTTTGTTTCTCTTTATTCAACAGCCGTCCAATAGATGCAGCAGCAGCAGCAATGGCAGCAGCAGAAACACCACCCACAGCCATGGAGTCTGGCCATGAGGAAGACAGCACATCTTCTGGGAGCCCTCCCTCGCATCGTCAGCGTTTGACGGTAAGTTTTTATTTCCAAAATCCATCATCTCTGTAATATATGTGTATTCATTGCCTTTTATTTCAAAACAGGAATCACAAGATGAAGAGGAGCTCCCAGAAGAAGAAGGAAGGGGTGGACAGACACTTGGAGTGGGCTCACAATTGGTAAGTTTTTTGCAGAAACACAACATCACACTACACACAACACATAGAAAACAATGTTCTGCAGACCACACACAGCAAACAAATGCCTACATCCAAAGACATAACATTTTTTGTTTTCTTCTCTAGTCTTCCCAATCTGGTGCTCGGCCAAGAGGTCCTCGCAGTGCCTCCCAGGGTCGTCGGCAACAGCAACGCGGCGGTCACCAGCGTGTAAGTATAAATATTTTTGCTTTGTTTTTTTTGCACTTTTTATTTCATTTCTTTTGTGGAGGCTAATTATGTTATTTTTGTCTTTTCCTTTAACAGCCTTCACAGCGTGCTCCCGACTCTGACGGTGAGGATGGAGGGATTGATGTGGACCGCCTCATCGATCTCGTCAGAGAAAGGGAGCCGCTCTGGAATATGGCTGACCGACGCCACGCTGACCTGATCGTTACCCGACGACTCTGGGAGGAAATCTGTTCGCTCCTTGTGGACCGCTGGGAGGACCTCGAAGCTCGGGCCCAGATTAAAGAGCGTAAGTATATACAGTACCGGTTGCTTGATTTAAACCAGTGTTTCCCGAACTCCAGTCCTCGTGGTCCCCACGGATCATGTGTTCAGGATTTCTATTTACTTTGGAAATCCTGAAAACATGACCCCTGGGGACCATGAGGACTGGAGTTTGGGAAACACTGATGTTGTATACTAACCACTTTGTCCTTTCTCATTTCAGTGGAGAGAATTGTGAAGCGGTGGCGGTCTGTGAGGGATCGTTTCAAGAAGGAGTTCAATAAAGAGATGCGGGCCCCGAGTGGATCTGGAGGACGCAGGAGCAAGTACAAGTACGCACGAGCCCTGTCGTTCCTCCGGGAGACAATGCTCACCAGAAGGTAAATATTACACACCACATGTGACAAAAAAATGTTTAGATGTAACTTTTTTTTTTCAGCCAGGGCCATACCATGTCACTATTTTAATTTTTTTTTTTTCTCTTTATTCCACAGCACGGTGAGCAGCACTCGGGAGCCTGCACGATTGGACCCTTCTGAGGCGATCCCTGAGGAGACCGGCACCGAGGGACACTTCGACCGCCCCGGTACATCTGCACCTTCCCAGCCTTCCCACACATTCGACCCATCTGTCCCATCCACCAGCACAGGAGCATCGTGGCCGCCTACATTACATGAAGCTGCTGGTGAGGAGATCGCTTTCCCTTTACCCCACCCTTCTGCCCCTGCCACCTCTAGTACACCTGCGGGTACTGGGCGGCAGCGGCAGAGGGGTCAGGAAAAGACTTATGCGCCAGAGTTCTTGCATCTGAATGCATCTTTCCAGAACTGTCTAAAAGTCTTGTCAGAGCAAATCTCCGCAGGCTATCAGCAGATCAACTCCAGCATTCTGGAGGTGAAGACACTTCTGCAAACCATGTATTCAGAAGCAAGATCTTCGCCAAACCACACCTTTTTCAGGTCTGTTGTGGAGCGCATGGAAACGCTCTCTCCTGCCCAGCAGATGCATGTAATGCATTCATGCCACGCTGCTCTCCAGCAAGTTACCTCCCAACCTCCTCCTCCCACCACAGTAGTTCCTCCACCTGCACCCCCTCCAGCCACTTTCCATCCTCCCCCTCCTATTACATCTACACCCCCTCCAGCCACTTTCCATCCTCCCCCTCCTATTACATCTACACCCCCTCCATTGTACAAAAAAGAGAAAGGGACTATGCATAAATGTGGGATCACCATGCCAAAACCAAGTATTTATAAAAATATAATTTTTATTATGAAATACAAAAAGCAGCAAGGAAGCAGCAAAAAACACCACACATAAAAACAATTAAAAAAATCTGATCAACATGTAGACCGCTGGCTGCAGAATGTAAAGGCATCAATATCGAATAATAACGTTCTCAATATCATAACATATAATACAGACAATATGATGGAGACGAAAACAACACACTGATGACTGGCCAGTTCAATAAGATCCTATACCAACATGTAAAGTGCATAGCACATAACCCAGAATATCAATCAAACCTTCCTGAAAGGAGCCCTGTAATGCTTGAAAAATATATCTAATATGAGGAATATGAATAACAGATGTAACTCCCCATAGAATAAAGTCAGTACACCCCCTCCAGCCACTTTCCATCCTCCCCCTCCTATTACATACCATCCACCTCCCCAGCACCATCCACCTCCCCAGCACCATCCACCTCCCTAGCACCAGCAACCTCCCCAGCACCAGCAACCTCCCCAGTACCAGCAACCTCCCCAGTACCAGCAACCTCCCCAGTACCAGCAACCTCCCCAGTACCTGCAAACTCCCCAGTACCAGCAACCTCCCCAGTACCAGACATCTCCCCACTTCCAGCAACCTGCCCCGTACCAGACATCTCCCCACTTCCAGCAACCTGCCCCGTACCAGACATCTCCCCACTTCCAGCAACCTGCCCCGTACCAGACATCTCCCCACTTCCAGCAACCTGCCCCGTACCAAACTCCTTCCCCATACAACTTGCCATCAACATCATCTGCTCCTACAGTCCCTGCCCAACCCTCCACTCCACCACCCACCACCTCTTCTGCTTCCCACATGTCCACCCATTCTGTAGTTTTTTCCACACCTTCACCTCTAACTGTTCCTTCCCCACCACGATCCCAGTCCTCTCTCCACACTCCCAGTGTCGAAGTGTCCCGCAGTCCCTCCAGCAGTATTTCCACCACACACTACACAGATTTATAATGTGTGTATTTAAATAAAAATGACCAGTTTTATGGTTTCAAAGCTTTATTAAACAAGTTTATTAAAATTTTAAAAAAGTTTACTAAAAAAAACATTTTTCAATAAAAGTAAAATTATTTTACACTGGTTGTCTGTCATTTCTTTCTGCGGCGAAAAAGGTTAAATACAGGGTATTTAAAAGGTGAAATGGTATTCAAAACTAGGTATATAACTGTGGGTAAATTTTAGCTTTTTGCCACAGTTGTGTTCCTGGTTGTGTTTGAAGCAAAGTATTTCACCTAAAAAGTTGTGTTTATTGTTGGTGATTTCATAACAATGTACACAACTTTTGTTAAAAGGTGAAATACTTTGCATAAAACACAACCAGGTACACACCTGTGGCCTAAAGCTAAAAATAGAGACCATGACAAGATAGCCAACTTTGGTTGGCAAAGGTATATACTGTTGGTACAGAAGGTACACAAGTTTGGTTAGGGCACAAATCTTTCACACTCTGTCATCCTGCCAGTGTACTCTGCCTTGAGGTGACATAAAGTATAGTGCAAAATTGTCCCTCATTACTGAAACCGTCACAGAACTTCTAGTGGTAATGTCATGGTAATCTTGCAAGGTGGTTTCTTCAGAGGTGTCCTCAATGGAAATGGGTTCCTTGCAGATAACAAAATTGTGGAGTACCACGCACGCTTTGATCACCTCGTCCACAGTTTCTGTCTTGAGGTTGATCGCAGTCAATAGGACCCGCCATTTGGCTGTCAGAATACCAAAGGTACATTCAACCATTCTTCTTGCTCTTGTGAGGCGGTAATTAAAAATGCGTTTTGGTCTTGTCAATCCTCTGCTAGAGTACGGTTTCAAAAGGTGTTCTGACAGCTGGAAGGCTTCATCCCCTACACAGACAAATGGCATAGGTGGACCAGATGTTTGCGGCAGCGGTCTAGGTGGTGGGAACTGGAAGGTGTTTCCATACAGTTTACGCCCCATGGCAGACAGTTTGAAAACTTGAGAGTCATTGGAGCGGCCATAGGCCCCAATATCAACCGCAATAAATTTGTATTCCGCGTCAGCGATGGCCATGAGGACAATTGAAAAATATTTCTTGTAATTTAAATATTCCGATCCCGATCCAGCTGGCTTTACAATGCGGATATGTTTCCCGTCCACAGCGCCCAAGCAGTTGGGAAACTGACATATCTGTTGAAACTTGTCAGCAATTTCAATCCACCTCTCTGTTGTGGGCTCTGGTAAAAACTCTTCAGCTAAGGAGTCCCACAGTGCACGGCATGTGTACTTCACTATTCCAGATATGGTGGAAATCCCGAGTCTGTACTGGAAATGCAGTGACGAAAGGGATTCTCCAGTTGCAAGAAATCTGTGGGGAATTAAAAAACAATAAATTAGTTTTAAATCACAGCATTACATACCAAAACTGAGCTATAACACTTGGAGATACAAACTACCACCAACAAGATTGCAGTGAAAGTGTGCTCTGATGCGATCACATCCAATAAATGTGGCTTACCTTAAAGTCACCATCAGACGCTCTGCGGGTGAAACAGAGAAGCGGCAATAGGTGTCCGCTTTTCTTATGAGGTGTGCAATGCGCTCCACCAAGTAATCAAAATTCTCCATTTTCATCCTAACATATCCAAAAAATTTATCCGGGTTTCGTCGAAGGTCCATGCAGAGTGTAGAATAGACCCCACGCGTCATTCTCTTGGCTGTGATGGGGTGGATCCACAAACGTCATCTACGATGCCTGATGCGCTGCTGTCTCGCTCTCTCCTTCTCCAGAACAATCACCCTCAAACGATTCGCCTCCGCTATAAAATCCGCCAAATTCTTCAAAATATTTCCAATGACAACATCCATCTTCGCCAGTAACTTGCTCTTCTCTCCAACCTGCACTTTCTCCTCTACAACCTGTCAAAGAAGGGCTGTAGGAACATGCTATATATAGTTTTCCAGTAGCCAATCCCGTTCGGAAGGCCACAAGGGTCAATTTTAAAAACCGGATCCGGCGTAATCCGTCGAAAAACGGATAGAAAAACGGATGAACCGGATGAGACGGATCCGGTTTTGTCTGTCAAGAAAAAGACGGATCCGGCAGAAAACCGGATCCGTCACATCCGGTTTTACTAAACATTTGCCGGATCCGGCGTTCCGGCACGACGCCGGATCGCGCCTGACGCCAAAAACCTGATGTGTGAAAGTAGCTAGGCAGGCTGAACTGAGTCAGAAATTAGATACAGGAAGCATGTTTACATACCAGCGATGCTGACACAAGGGGAGGTGAGAAATGAGATGCTTCCAGGATCCAGGCTGAGAGAAAATGGAGAACTGGAGGGAAAATGGGGGCTGGACTAACAATGATCCTTTGCAAAACAAACCAGGGTGCCTTGAAACTTTCCCAGAATACATTCTGCCATTAGCAAACTCAGTCCAAAATGAGGGCCTGCCTTATATCTCCCAGGCTGTTCCCTCGCACACTCTGCTGCCTCCCACCTCCCAGTCTGAGAATAAGATTTTCTGTCCAGAATCGTGGATGGCCCATAACTTTGCACCCAAAGCTCTGAATGGGTCGGTGGCACCACCAATGGGTTCTTCTGGATTTTATCTGTGCATAGTGACTAAATATGTCTACCCTATGTAATTCCTAGTAGCTATGCTTTATAACTCAATAATGCAGAGTGCTAAAGGTGGCTGCCGGGCACAGGCATATGGGGGAAGGAACGCTGATTCGGATTATGTGCGTGGCTAGGCTCAGAGATATTGCATTCTGTTATTATAGGTCATTTTCCAGATTCAGTACATTAGAGCCTGCTGTGAATTGTTGTACGACAGTGTTTCCATGTGCTTCAGTCAGACAAAGAGCCAGCTGGCTGCAGCTGCAAGAAAAGTTTGCACCCTTGTGTTCAGAGCTTTCTTTAATTAAAGAAAAACATTGCATTGCTTTTTATGGCCTGGGGAAATGCAACGGTGGGGGCCATATAATTCTCCAAACATAAAAAGAAAAAAATTAACTCACCTCTCCTCGCTGGCAGCTGCTCTGCTCCATACTCCTCAGCGTCGGCATCTTCCGGCTCTCCGCTCTTTAACTGTTCAGAGCAGAGGGCGCACGCTAGTCACATCATCGTTCCATCTGACCTGAAACGTCACAGTCAAAAGACACGAAAGACGCCGCAGCGGTGGTGGAGTGGGCAGAGGCAAATATCACAAGTATTGGGGCTCTGGGCAAGTGGGGGGCCCCTTGCGGGTGCTGTCATTGGCACCGGGCCTCATAGCATGCCAGTGTCCCCAACGGCGAGTGGGCACCCCTCCTGCTCAGCGCCCTGGCACTTGCCCAGGTGTGCCAGATGCTGACGCCGGCCCTGCCTAAAGTATGAAGCTGCCACCACAATATTTAACAGAGGGGAAGGTGTTTGCAGGATGATGTGCAGTGTTAGTTCTCCATCATACATACCATTTTGCATTAGCACAAACAGTTTTACTTTGATCTCAGAAACAGTTTTTACTTTGATCTCATCTGACCAGAGCATCTTTCTTCTTAAACATGCTATCTGTGTTCCCAATATGGTCTTTTGCAAACTGCAAACGGGACTTCTTATGGCTTGCTTTTAAAAATGGCCATTCTTCTACAAAGGCCAGATTTGTGGAATATACAACTTATAGTTGTCATGTGGACAGATTCTCCTATCTGAGCTGTGGATTTCTGCAGCTCCTCCAGAGTGACAATGGGCCTCAAATTAGTGCTTTCTTTGCATAGAATGTTAGCTTAGGTGGACGGCCATGTCTTCATAGTTTTGCAGTTGTGCCATACCCCTTCTATTTTTGGATAATGGATTTAGCAGTGCTCTGAGAGATATTCATAACTTTGGGAAAAATTTTATAACCTAACCCTGTTTTACTCTTCTCCACAACTTTACCTCTGACCTATCTGGTGTGTTCCTTGGTTTTCATATGCTGTTTGGTCTGCAATGTTCCCAAATAAACCTTTGAGGTCTTCACAAAATAGCTATTGTTATACTGAAAATAAATTATATACAGATTTGCTAAATATGTGATTTCTGGAGTCACAATGTTCAGATTTCTATTTTATAATAATTAGAAAACTATGTTTCAAAACCTTTACACTCCACAAATACTTGCTATTTTGTGTTGGTATATCACATAAAATCCAAATAAAATACATTTAAGTTTGTGGGTGTAACGAGAAAAAATGTAGCTGTATATTTATCAGTAAAATTCAACTACAATAATCAACTTAGCATACCTAGTTATAAGTCTATAGTTTTAAGTAAGATCATTGTCTCATTTTGTGCCTGTTAGAATAGCAGTATCAAGTAAATTTCCCAATATCATCTTGGCTATTTTAGAAAAGCAGCTGTGAAACTTTCCCTGTTCTGTAACACTGGAAAATTATCAAAAAGTATTATTTATGCAGACAGCATACCATGTGCACTTAGAGGGAACATACATTTTGAAAATGTCACAAAAAATAAACTGAAGTCCCAGACACTGTGAGCTTTACTGCAGCAGGGCGACAGCCTTGAATCAGAATTTATTTAAATAATATTTCTCCCAATTATATTTTACTTTCAAAAAAGTCATTCTGAGCATACAGAACATAGTTTAGTTCATTAGGCCTGTGTTTTGGTTAGACAAAGAGCCAAAGTAGGAAACTCTGTGTAATGTGTCTGTTTATAATCAGTATGAATTAAAACAGTATTGATTTCTGAAAAAAATATAATACACCGTATGGAATATCTCCTAAATATAATACTCAAAGAAATAAAGGGAACACAAACAGCCTGTTGCAAATGGAATAGTATTCCCTTTATTTTTTTGAGCAGTATATATTACATGACTCCAAGGCTTCCAATTATAGTAAGAATATTGGGATTCTATATTATCCCTAATCAATACCCTATTCTATTAAATAGCGCTTTCCGCTATAGGACTTTTTCTTTTCTTTCTCTCCACTTTTTCCCAGGTGTGTATGCCCTGTATTTCATACACAATAATTCTCTTGGGTATGGTTTGAGCCATACACATTTGTCAGATGCCTATTGCTCCTGTTACTGTTCCCGACTATACCCTGTCATCATTTGTCAATGCAAAATCAGGGGGCTCCCATACATATTAGATTGTCAACTGATACTGCTAACCCTGAAGAAGCACATTCTAACTGAGACATCCAGGCCACAAATGCCTCATTCAACATTTCTGTTGTGCTCATAATTGTATGATGCTACTGTGCAACATGAAGACTGTATTACTAAACATCATTGTAAAGTCTTGTGGTTTTTCCTTTCTTTATTCATTTTAGGATGCCGGGATCACACATGCGAGGAATATGCCTGTGCGGCTCCATGGATTGTTATGCGGCCCCATGCTCCTCTCCTGAGTGCCGGCAGCAGTGCCTGGTATTAACATGCAAGACTTGGCCGTATTCTTCGCATGTGTGGTCCTGGCCTTAGACAGACTGCTCAGTAGGAAACTTCTCATATTATTCACATAACATACTATATTGTGTGTGAACCTAGACATATATAACATAACAACATATAACATACAACCTAGTGCACCTCCTACCCGTGTACAAGCCACTTGTACAGAGAGAACCTGCTGTCACTCGCACAGTGAGGATATGGACTGAGGAGAGTGATGATGCTCTGAGAGACTGCTTTGAAACAACCACTTGGGATGTGCTGCAAGATTCCTATGGTGATGACATGGATGGTCTCACACACTGTATAACGGACTACATTAATTTCTGTGTAGACAACACGGTACCCACAAAAGTAGTGAGGTGCTTCTCTAACAATAAACCATGGATCAGCCCCGGAATAAAGGCTCTTCTCAAAGAGAAGAAGTTGGCCTTCTGATCAGGTGACAAGGGCAGGCTGAGAGAGGTGCAGAAAGATCTGAAGAATCTAATCAGGCAGGGAAAGGCTAATTATAAGAGAAAGATTGAACTGAAATTGTCACAGAAAAGGATTCATGAAGTCTGGGAGGGTCTAAAGTCTATATCTGGGCATAGACAGACTGTGTCCAGGATGGTTGTAGATAAAGAGGGGCTTAATGAACTTAATCTATTCTTTAACAGATTTAATCACACACTGGCTGCTCCTGCCCCTGCATACCATTCACACCTCTCTGCTACAATAACCTCACCCCCTGCTGCAACTTGTCAACTGAGCCAGGGTCTGTTCTTCACAAGTACCCAGGTTGCAAAAGAACTGGATAAGATCAAAGTTTTGAAGGCTGCAGGGTGCTGACGGCATCAGTGCAAGGCTAATGAGAACCTGCGGGCACCAGCTGAGTGAGATCATTACATATCTGTTCAATATGAGCCTGAGAATAGGTATAGTACCACAACTGTGGAAATTATCGTGTGTGGTACCAGTTCCGAAGAAACCTTATCCGAAAGACCTTAATGACTATAGACCTGTAACATTGACATCACACCTGATGAAGGTACTAAAGAGATTGGTTCTCACACGTCTCCATCCTCTAGTGAGCTCGGATATGGACCCTCTCCAGTTTGCCTACAGGCCGGGCATTGGTGTAGATGATGCCATTATCCACCTTCTAGATAGGACTCTCTCTCACCTGGAGAAACCTGGGAACACTGTGAGAATGTTCTTCGATTTCTCTAGTGCTTTTAGTACCATACAGCCAGGTCTACAGATAGACAAGCTGGGCCTTGTTGGCGTGGACCTACAACTCTCCACCTGGATCCTTAACTACCTCACGAACCGACCTCAGTTTGTAAAGGTTCAGGACAGTGTGTCAGACATGGTGATCTGCAATACAGGGGCACCTCAAGGTACAGTTCTTGCCCCTTTTCTCTTCACACTGTACACTGCGGATTTTAAGTGCAACTCATCTAGCTGCTACTTGCAGAAGTATTCTGATGACTCTGCAATAGTAGGCCTCATCACAGGAGGAGATGAAAGAGAGTACAGAGATACTAACCAAGCTTTTGTGGAGTGGTGTCAGAGGAACCACCTTAGGATTAATTCCGTGAAGACCAAGGAATTGGTGGTAGACTTTCGCAAGGGAAAAAAATCCACCAGTAGTGGTGAACATTCAGGGAAATGACATTGAGATAGTCAACACCTATACAGTTGTGGCCAAAAGTATTGACACCCCTGCAATTCTGTCAGATAATACTCAGTTTCTTCCTGAAAATGATTGCAAACACAAATTCTTTGGTATTATTATCTTCATTTAATTTGTCTTAAATGAAAAAACACAAAAGAGAATGAAGCAAAAAGCAAAACATTGATCATTTCACACAAAACTCCAAAAATGGCCCAGACAAAAGTATTGGCACCCTCAGCCTAATACTTGGTTGCACAACCTTTAGCCAAAATAACTGCGACCAACCGCTTCCGGTAACCATCAATGAGTTTCTTACAATGCTCTGCTGGAATTTTAGACCATTCTTCTTTGGCAAACTGCTCCAGGTCCCTGATATTTGAAGGGTGCCTTCTCCAAACTGCCATTTTTAGATCTCTCCACAGGTGTTCTATGGGATTCAGGTCTGGACTCATTGCTGGCCACCTTAGAAGTCTCCAGTGCTTTCTCTCAAACCATTTTCCAGTGCTTTTTGAAGTGTGTTTTTGGTCATTGTCCTGCTGGAAGACCCATGACCCCTGAGGGAGACCCTGCTTTCTCACACTGGGCCCTACATTATGTTGCAAAATTTGTTGGTAGTCTTCAGACTTCATAATGCCATGCCCACGGTCAAGCAGTCCAGTGCCAGAGGCAGCAAAGCCACCTCAAAACATCATGGAACCTCCGCCATATTAGACTGTAGGGACCGTGTTCTTTTCTTTGAATGCCTCTTTTTTTCTCCTGTAAACTCTATGTTGATGCCTTTGCCCAAAAAGTTCTATTTTTGTCTTATCTGACCAGAGAACATTCTTCCAAAACGTTTTAGGCTTTTTCAGGTAAGTTTTGGCAAACTCAAGCCTGGCTTTTTTATGTCTCGGGGTAAGAAGTGGGGTCTTCCTGGGTCTCCTACAATACAGTCCCTTTTCATTTAGACGCTGATGGATAGTACGGGTTGACACTGTTGTACCCTCGGACTGCAGGGCAGCTTGAACTTGTTTGGATGTTAGTCGAGGTTCTTTATCCAACATCCGCACAATCTTACGTTGAAATCTCATGTCAATTTTTCTTTTCCGTCCACATCTAGGGAGGTTAGCCACAGTGCCATGGGCTTTAAACTTCTTGATGACACTGCACACGGTAGACACAGGAACATTCATGTCTTTGGAGATGGACTTGAGATTGCTCATGCTTCCTCACAATTTGGTTTCTCAAGTACTCAGACAGTTCTTTGGTCTTCTTTCTTTTCTCCATGCTCAATGTGGTACACACAGGGACACATGACAGAGGTTGAGTCAACTTTAATCCATGTCAACTGGCTGCAAGTGTGATTTAGTTATTGCCAACACCTGTTAGGTGCCACAGGTAAGTTAAGTTAAGTGCCACAGGTGCTGTTAATTGCACAAATTAGAGAAGCATCACATGATTTTTCGAACAGTGCCAATACTTTTGTCCACCCTCTTTTTTATGTTTGGTGTGGAATTATATCCAATTTGGCTTTAGGACAATTCTTTTTGTGTTTTTTAATTTAAGACAAATTAAATGAAGATAATAATACCAAAGAATTTGTGTTTGCAATCATTTTCAGGAAGAAACTGAGTATTATCTGACAGAATTGCAGGGGTGTCAATACTTTTGGCCACAACTGTAAGTACCTTGGTGTGATCCTCAATAATAAGCTTGACTGGGCCCATCACTTGGATGCAGTGTACAGGAAGGGCCACAGTAGGCTTTATCTGCTCAGAGGGCTGAGAGCCTTCGGAGTTAGGGGGGCACTCCTTTCATCCTTCTTCAACTCTGTTGTGGCATCAGTCATCTTCTTTGGTGTGGCGTGCTGGGGTAGTGGCATATCAACCAGGGACAGGAATAGGCTGGACAAACTGATTAGAAGGGCCAGCTCTGTCCTGAGATGCCCCCTTGATCCAGTTCAGGAAGTAGGCGACAGGAGGATACTGGCCAAGGTGAACTACATGGTGCAGAATGATTCCCATCCCATGCATGAGACCGTGACAAAGATGTGCAGTATTGTCAGTGACCGGCTACTTCATCCTAAATGTGAGAGGGAGCGCTATCGAAAGTCCTTCCTTCCTGCTGCAGTTAGGCTGCATAACCAGCACTGTCCAAAACGGAGAACGACCCAAACAGTGAACTGATAGATCCAAAGTTGTGATAGTCCGATTATATCTTTTTTTTTTTTTTTTCGTATATGTACCTACCTACTGTCAATGTAATGCCTTTATGCATCTGTATCTGTACTTGTTCCTGCCTTGCTGCTGTAATGCTCTGAATTTCCCCATGGTGGGACGATTAAAGGATTATCTTATCTTAAACCCCTAAATAATTACCCCTTTTCGTAAAGAAGTCTAATTCAATTTTTGTTTCATAATCCCTCTTAATTACCTATGTAATGATATTCAACTACATTAATATACTTACTGATCACCCGCTGTTAGGCTTCGAAATTCTGCCGCTGCGCAGGATGGATCCCGAACATGGTCTGGCACTGTGGTCTCCCATTCTGGTCCGGCCACTGTGGGAGTTGCTCAGCACAGACATCAGTGCCAGCATCTTGCTCAGGCTCATGGCAAACGTTTGGTTACTGCAGGCTCTCCAGCCAAGTATATAGTAAGCAGTGATATACAGTACAGGTGCAGCCTTGCGCTCTGGAGTCTAAGTCCAGAGATCACCTTACTGAGCATGTCCGTGATGTGGCGTCTTCTCATTGGTGGTCAGACGTTAGCTCCTCTGGTGATGTGGCAGCTCTGGATTGGCCTGCGGGCGACGCCTCGACTGACTGGGCGTGAGTGTTTGGGGTGGAGCCCAGAATTTAAAAGGCTCTCAGCAGCTTACATGGGTGCGCTAGTGTCATTTATGCTTGGTGTGTGTGGGTGGATACTCTACCATTCTGCCCGCACATTTCTGTGTCTGCCTTTGCTTGAACCTGTACACATTGGCAGGCTCAAGCACACTTATGCAATTTCGTACCCATGCCTCTCCGCCTGAGTCTCTAGTCTGCAACATGCTTTGGATGCCGGTCAGGCACGGGTTCAGTAATGTCAGGACTGGGGTAAATAGCTGAATGGCTTAGCATCTGTTTTGGTCTTGTGTGCGGTTAGCACAGTCCAGTTACAGAGCAAGCTCAACCCTTACGCTAAACTTCTCTGTGTAGGCGACAGGGTATCGGACCAAGCATCATAAGAGTTCTTTCTATTGGCTCAGCAGCTGCTTCATTTGTGTGTGCAGTTAGCACCATTTAGTTGCAGAGCAAGCCTAATTCACATGCTAACGTCCCTGCGATGTGAACAGGGTTTAGCACTTAGCACACTTAGTCCAGAACCTCTCGGTGAAATAACTGAGCTTGGTACTCTGCGCTCCGTTCATACTGTGTAGCGTTAACACAGTGTGCTTAAGGTAACGCTCCATGTTTTATCCATCATTATTCTCACTAGCAGTAGGTTACATCTCTGCACGGTGAACACTGAGTTGCGAATGCACTTTATTTTTTATTTTATTTAGTGCAATCCACCAACGCTAACACACTGAGCTGGCTAGTCGGTTTTCCAGTCAAGTGGGAGACAAGAGTACCAGAGGCGATAGGATCCGAGGAAAAACAAGAATCGGTAAATACTTTGATGCATTTACACATCATAATATAGGTAATTATGAGGGATTATGATATAAAAAGTTTTGATGGGACATCTTTACATTTATGCCTGCATTACAAGTATTTCAGTAATATAGGCAGTGCAAGCAACTTCTTTGCACCCCGACAAATTTCAATTGCAACTAAAAGAAGCTCACTACATACTGGGTCGCCCGCCAGGGCAGTGGGGTACTCGGTACTGGGCCGGTATCTCAGAGGGAAGTGTCACAGTGGCGGTGACCCGGTCCGTGGCCCTGGGCGTCCATGTAAAAGGGGTTGAGCATGGCTGATTAAAGTTTATAAGTGGATGATACGTGACGCCACCTGTGGTGCTCGGCAATGAAGGGGTTAAGCCGACGCTGCAGGCAAATCGTCTGGGACAGATGGTATAAGGCAGCAAGATGTAATAGCTCCCCACAGGTAGAGCTGTAGTCCCAGGGCAGTGAGAATAGGTGTTGAGAAAGAGGGTGTAGTGTCTGGCACAGAGATGTAGCAGTGCTGGAGGGTTTGCAGGAAGAATGCAATGACACCACAGGGTGCAGTTTCCGTTACCTTTACTGTGCTTTGTAAGTGCAGTCCAGGGTCCAGATTACAGATGGAACAGAGGCTGACCAGCTTGGAAGCAACTTAGGAATCTCTCTATGCAGATGGGTTGTGTAGTCTCCTTTCTAGCGCTTTCTGAGTTACTTGCATTACTGTGTTACACTGAAGTTCCACTTGCTTGTTCTCTTTTAGAACTCCCTCATATGGCAGACAGCTGAAGCCTCCTTCTTCTGGATCACACGTTGCTGTTGTGCCTCCGAGTCTTATGTGGGAACAGAGCATTTACTGCTTCCTGTCATGGTCACGTGTGTCTGGACGCAGCGAGTACCGCAAGGCGAACCCATATGACACACGTGACCCTGGATACACCGCCTCCAGTGGGGCGAATTTAAATAACAAACACGTGCAGCTGGATACACCGCCTCCAACTGGCGAATTTAGACATTACACGTATATGCAAGTCTGCAAGCCCCGTCTCCAGTAAGGCAAATTTAAACAATAAGGGAAACCTGGGAAACATTAACAATGGTGGGCCCTGCGATAGGGAATAGGGAAGTGGAGACCTCCTGAGCTCCCCTGAGCCAGTGTCCCTACACTCCTAATGTTCCCTATGCCGGTTCCGCACCGGGCGCGCAGCAGGAACCTAAAAACCCTAGCTCGCCCTGACCTAAACCCTCAATAGGGAATTGGTCGGTGCGGAAACTAATCCCACCACTGCACTAAAACACACATGAGGAAAGATGACAAAACAGGGGAAACACCACTTAGCTTTGCTCTGTTGCATACGCTCCTAGCAACAGAGCCCACCACCTGTGTGCATCTTCTCCTCCACCCGGATCCAACACCATAGCTGGATCCTTCACCATAGTGCAGCACCAATTGCAGAAGTCTAGTAACAGAGTCCCAAAGATGTGTTCAGCTCCTGCCCAAAAAGTCAAGCATGTTTGAGTCCAGCTCTCAGCAACAAAGTCCCGCATGCTGAGTGCAACTCTCTCCATAGTCATCACTCCACCAAGCCATGCAAGCACTTCCTGCCGACACCATAAACTGTGACTCCACCACGTCATGCCAGCCCTTCTTGCAGACCACCTAGCTGCCACTCGTCCCCTCTGGCTGGGCTGCGCAGGACTCATGTTCAGCTCCTTCCTTCACCCAGGCTTCCTTGTGAAAGACTAACACACAATATCACCAACCCTGATTGAACACACCTGGCTCCCTTTTATAGAGCCTAACACCTGATTTGTAATTAAGTGCACATTAAACCAAAGAAACTAAAGTGCACTACTGCTCACCACCACCGGGGCAACTTAGAATGAACGACACCACGTGTAATAATTCTAATGGCCACCGGGGGCAATCAACCCACTTTGGCACCTAGCCAAAGGAAAAAAGTTCACTTATCCATTTACCTTGTCAGATCCAGCCTGGATCATGACACTTCCTATTTCTTCGGTTTCTGCTGCAGGAACATCAGTATCCGTACAACCTTGGAGACGGGACTCCAGACCATGCGCTACAGCTAGAAGTGAGCCTGAACTCTGCTCAATCTTCCAGCTCATCTCCTCACATCCACACACGTTTCCCTCCTCACACGAACTAACTATTTTCCCCTTCCTGGCCCCCAGAGAGCAGATCCTCCCCCAGTTTGGGTTCAGAGCTCCCTCTGCTGGCCTGGAGTGGGAACTGTGCTGTGTTTTGTGTTTAACTGATAGAGAGACCCTTTATTGCTTCCAAGCATGACATCACACTCCCTAGGAGGAAGGTAATGCCGCTGTGGCAACCATACTCCTGGGGGCGCCACACATACTGTAGTGAGGTTTTTACAGCTTCCGTTTAGTTCAATACTAGCTGTATAATCTGATATGCAGTACTCCTAGCCAGTGTCGGACTGGGGTGCCAAGGGCCCACCAGTAACACTGACTTTGTGTGCCCACCTCCATACAAGTATTACACTACCCTTGTTCACAAATTTACCTATATCGCTATATAATAATAAACTGGGTAGTTTGATTAATGAATGATTAGATATTGCCTTTTTCTATACAGAATAAATTGAATTATGCCAAGTACTTCTCATACAGTAGGGCTGGGGGCCCAGATCTGTACAGTGGCCCACCGGGGGATTCCCCTGCTACCCTATGGGCCAGTCCGAGCCTGCTCCTAGAAGATTTCACATGAAAGCCAAAATATCAAAATGGAGAAATCATGGAATTCTGGTAAACACAGAACTGATACACATCTTACTGATATGCAAATGATTAAAAAATGGAAACAATATTTTAAAAACATCTTGATTTATTCAGTATCGAGCATCAGCGCCATGCGCGGAAATGCTCACACTAACACATCTTGGCATGCGATCATTGAGGTTATTAATGTTTCTCTGAAAAATGTTCAGCTACGCTAAATCTATTTGGGTACACAAATTACTGAGATCCACTGCCTGCAGCTACCTTTGCAATTGCCGACTTGTGATGTCCCTAATGTACAACAAATCAGGAGATGCTGCAGATCATGGTAGTATTTTTTGGTAATGCAGGCTGCTCACAGAAGCAACATCAGCATGCAGCCTGGCATTGTCAAGTAAAAAAAGGTTCCTTGGACACTTTGAAGAAATTGCCATACTACATTCATTTTTCAACACAACACCTGATTGTGTGATGCTTGTTCTCCTGTGAGCAGCCTGCATGGCTTAAACATGCTACTATAATTTTTAGAATCTTAAGATTTGTCACATCTAGTACATCTAGAATATCATTGGTTGGCAATTGAAAAGGGAGCTGCCAGCAGGGATTTTGATGATTTGTTTGCCCAAGTGCATTCAGTGTGGCAGCACATTCTTCAGACAAACATTAATAACCTCATAGATTACATGCCAAGGTGAGTAAGGCTATGTACACGTGTGAAATTCCCACTGAAATTTCCACAGGAATTCCGGAATTCCATTCCGCGGGAAATATGTGAGAAATCCACATTTTAAATTCCCGCGTATTTCCCACGGAAAGATTAGCGATTTGCAAGCATAATTAGCTTGCAGAATACTAGGGTTTCCCAAGCGATCTGTAGCATCGCTTGGAAAACTGATTGACAGGTTGGTCACAATCGTCAAACATAGTGCTTGACGAGTGTGACCAACTTTTTACTATTGCAGCATCAGTAGTAAGAAGATATAAAGTTTAAAATAATAAAAATCGTGTTTTTCTCACCTTCCAGCGTCCCGCGCAGCGTTCCCGATCATCGCAATGCTCCCGGCAAGTCCCGCTCCCAGCGATGCCTTGCGACAGTGACCTCTGATGATGTTGCGGTCTCGCGAGACCGCTATGGTATCGAGAGACTGTGACGTCATCAAAGGTCATTGTCCCAAGGCATCCCTGGAAACGGGACTTGCCGGGAGCATCGCTGAGGCCTGCTGACGCTGCGTGGGGCGCCGGAAGGTGAGAATATCACAATTTTTTATTTTAATTCTTTTTTTTTAACAGGGATATGGTACCCAGAGCCTGGAGGAGAATCTTCTCTCCTCCAGACCGTGGGTACCATCCGCAAATGTTACGCTTACTTTTCACATGGTGGGCATAGCCACATGCAAAGTAAGCGGAACAATGCATTCCTATGTGTGCGGATTTTCCCGTGATTCCGCTCAAAGAATGAACATGCTGCGTAGTTTTCTGCAATGCAATTCTGCTGCGGAAAAATACGCAGCATTAGCACAGCATGTGCGGAATGCCATAGGATTGCATGGGATGCTTTTTTTGCGTTTTCACTGCAAAATTGCGCGTTTAAAAATGCCGCAAAAATGCAAAAAAAGCTACGTGTGAACTCAGCCTAAATGCGAGTATTTCTGCACATGGAGCTTATACTTGCTTCTCAGTAAATCGAGATGTTTTGAAAATTTTGTTTTCATTTTTCATCATTTACATATTATTAGCATGTCTATCGGTTCTGTGATTTCCATAATTCCATGCCTTTTCCGTCTCTGTATTGCAGTTTCAAAGTTGAGCACTTTGTTTTGATTAATCTTTACTGAATTTTCAGTGGGCATTAACTTTAATAAATGCTTAGTACATTTGACAAAGCTCTCAGAGGGAGTGAAACTGATTCAGTATTTTACAACAGTGCTAAAAACTGAAAAATGTATTTTAATGGAGTCCATCACCCACAAATCACTATTTAAAATAAACCTATAATCATATAAGCATCTCATCTCATGCTTAAAAAATATTTGTTGTAGTAACTGCTGCCTTTGTTGTTCATAAAATGTATTTTATGTGTTAGTGAAATTAGAGTGATTAGCGCATCTATGGCATTGCCAAGAGATTTGGAGCACTGTTCTGCACCCTCAAATATCATGAAAATAATAATCTGCCATACATGTACACCGCCTAAGGCCGGTTTCACACGTCAGTGGCTCCGGTACGTGTAGTGACAGTTTCCTCACATACCGGAGACACTGACACACGTAGACACATTAACATGAATGGTTCTCTGCACATGTCAGCGTGTTTTCACGGACACACGGCCTGTGTGTGAAACATGTAGACATGTCAGTGTTTGTGGGAGTGCACGGTCCGCAAAACGTGCTGAACACGGCACCGTGTTCACGGACGGCCGCCGGGGAAGAAGCGCTACTGTAAGCCGTTGTTCCCCGGCGGCTGGTGCTGAAGCCGGCTGTCATTCTTCTCTCCTGCTCTGCCAGCAACAGTGAGCAGGAGAGAAAGAATGAATGAAAACCTGATATGGGGTCCTCCTCTGTTTGTGAAACAACCTGGCAAAACTCACAGCTGGGGGCTGCTATTCTCAGGCTGGTAAAAGACCATTGATCTTGGCCCCCCCAGCCTAAAAATAGCAGCCTCCGGCTGCCAAGAAAAGGCGCATCTATTAGATGCGCCTATTCTGGAGCTTTGTCGGGTTTTTCCCACTTGCCCTGTAGTGGTGGCAAGTGGGGTTAATAAGGGGTTAATGTCACCTTTCTATTGTCAGGTGACATTATGCCTGGATTAGTAATGAAGAGGTGTCAATAAGACACCTATCCATTACTAATCCTAGAGTTATTCAAGGGTTAAATAAATACACACATAATAAGAACAAAGTATTTTAATGAAAGAATGCACTACACAGTGTTTAAAGCTGTATTATACTCCTAATTCCATATTGACACCCTTGTTCTCCTGTAAAAAATTATAAAATAATAAACCAACAATATCCATACCTGTCTGGCGATCAGTCATGTCCCACGGCATAAATCCATCTCGGGGGGTTAATCAGTTTACAGCCCGAGCGCTGCTAATGTAGGTACGGTACGTGTACCGACTGGGGGGGGTGGTCCTTTTTTTTGCCGCAAACAGACTGGAGACAGAAACCGATGTGCGTTCAACAGGTCCTTTTTATTGGCCGTTCTCCCGACGACCACAGCAACACAACAGCAGCACGACAGCTTCTACGCACAGGCCTGAGTACCTTTCACCTTCTTCTCTTTCCTCTACAGTGATGTCCCTCGCGGTTCTTTCACCATGGCTACCATTAGGCCCACGGCCACAGCGCTTCACCTGTCCAAGTCTGTCTGTCTGATACCCCCAGGCTTCCTCTGTTCTGCGGCTCTCCTGTCAGGGCTACCCACCTGACCGTCTCTCTCCTCAGTCCCTACCAGAGCTTCTTCTTCTGTCCGTCTCTCCCTTCTGTCTCCTCTTCTCCTGAGCTCCTCCTCTTGGACTGGATTCCGTCTTGAACTCTCTTTGGCTATTTATTCCCCTCCCTGGGAATTTCCCTCTAGAGCTCCTGTAACTCTGTTCACCATGACTATGCGGTTTCGTAGCCTTAAGCTGCTGTTAAGCCGGTTTTCCGGTACCGGAATTATCTGGACGTGTGATACTGCCCTAACAGCAGGAGCCACCACAAACTCACAAACATCTCTCTTCTCTGATGTGAACCTCCACCCGCTCCTTCTTTTTCTTAAACCGCTCACTCACTACACTTATGAGTATATCAGTGGAACGAGCAGAAAAAAGAATTAATTTGAGCTTCTGCTCTTTGACTTTGTGTGCACAAATTGAAGGATTCTTTTCAGGCAGCACTTGCTCTGGCCAACAAAGGGAGGCAGAGGTTAATGTTAAATGATGGGTGGAATGGTGTACCTAATTTCCTGGCCATGCCCAAAGGTTATCTAAGCACCATAAGTTACATATCAAACAAAATGCCTAGATGCTTTTGTCCCTTGTGGTACAGATTAGACATCCTGACACCGCTGTCCCTAGTGGTTCCTGCGTGAGCTGAGATAACCCTAACCACAGAACAGACAAAGGCAATTTGGACCTATAGTGCCTGAAAGGATGTCTAGAACTTCACGTTCCTCCTAAAAAAACAGAGAGCAGAGCAGAGTGCAAATTACCTACAGAAGGGAAAGTGTGCTTAAATATAAACAGATAAGTAAAACAAACCATGAAATACAAAATAGACATCCAAATGAGACTATCATCAGCAGGAAATACCAGCAGGAGGAAAACATCTAAAGCTTCACCTGAAAGGCAATGGGGTAGACAAACTAGTAAATGAAAACATCTGTTACCCAAAAAAAGACTGAAGCAAAGAAAACAGAGATTAAACACTCAGGGAAAAGGTGTATATGCTCTGGCTCGGTGGACAGAGAAGCCAACCACAAAGACTCATGACAGTAAACCTCCCTTCTATGAGAGGCCACTGGACCCACTGGGATCCCCAACCACTGATGCTGTGGAAAGAATCTTCCCCCCGCTTGCTCAGAGCCCCGACACTTGCAATATTCACCTCTGCCTTTTCCTGCGCTGTGGCATCTTCCATGTCTTCTGACTCTGTGATGTTTCAGGTCAGAGGGCACAATGGCATCACTACTGTGTGCCCTCTGCCTGAACAGTCACAGTGCAGAGAGTCAGAAGACAGCAACACTGTGGAGTCCAGACCTGTGGCCAGCGAGGAGAGGTGAGTGTTTCATTTTTTTGTTTGGACAAATATATGGGGCTCATTGTGTATGGAGCATTATATGCGACCCATCATATACTGGAGCATTATATGGAGCACATCATATACTGGATCATTATATGGGGCCCATTCTGCATGGAGCATTATATGGAGCCCATTATGTATGGAGCATTATATGGGGCCCATTATATATGGAGCATTATATACGATATGGAGCATTTTATGGGGCCCATCATATACTGGAGCATTATATGGAGCCAATTATGTATGGAGAATGATATGGGGCCCATTTTGTATGGAGCATTATATGTGGCCCATTATACATGGAGCATTACATGGGCCCTATCATATAATGTATGTGTCATGATCCAGGACGGGATTTCGCTTTGACCCGTCCTGGTTAGACTATGGGTTAATTGTGCTGCCTCTCTCTGGCAGCAGGAGGCTATTTAGTGCTCACTGGACCTGGGTCCGGTGTCAGTTATACTCCTGCCCTCGGCTGAGTTAAGTGACCTCTTGTATACATGTGCCTTGTGCCTGATATCTTGCTTGCTTGTTCGGTTGTGATCTGGTTCTGTCCCTGTTACGAGTTCTGCCTGACCCTTTTGTACTGCGCTACCTCTCGTGTATGACTCTCTGCTTGTGACCCGACTTCTCTCTGCTTGTCCCCTTGGTACCACGTCGTCCTCTTGTGTATGACCTTTGGCTTTGTCTGACTACCTGTCTGTTTGTCCCTCCTGTACCTCGTTTGCCCCTACTGCTGTGACCTCTGTTTTGCCTGACTCTGAGTTGTTTGTATGGTGTCCTGTCCTATCTGAATACAGGACGCTAAGCCCCGCCCCCTTGCAGTCACATGACCATAGGTCCCGTGCAGACTATTCAGTTTCAGTGTCCGCAGGTCCTATGCCTCTTTACTTTCCAGCGCTGACTGGACCCTGACACTATTAGCCTGAAGCACGCATGGTCACCTCTGCTGCCCTGCTCCACAGGTATCTTTTAGCACTGCTTCTGTACTCAGGACACGCGCACTGGCTCTATGAGCAAGTGCAGTGCGGTGTCTCTGACATTATAACTGACCCATACCATTTTTTTTTCTCTGCTCCCATTCACCTGTGTGTGTGATGGATCCTGTGCACACTCTTTCTGAGCAGGTTAAGCATCTGACGCAGATGTCTCAGAAACTCTTTGGAGAACAACGAGTCCTGGCTCAGTCTCAGCAGCTGATCGCCGACACTGTGCAGGGAGTTCTTTCAAGGGGGGCTTGGGATGTTACATTAATTTCCCCTGAGTCTCCAGTGAAGTTACCAGATACCTTTTCTGGAGATAAAAATGACTTCAGAGTTTTCAAGGAAGGCTGTAAGCTTTTTTTTTCCTTAAGACCACACTCTTCTGGGGATGAAAGTCAGAGAGTGGGGGTCATTATGTCTCTGTTAAGGGGAGCCCCCCAAGCTTGGGCTTTCTCCCTTCCTACCACGGCCCCTGAGCGTATGACTGTGGATGCATTTTTTGAGGCCCTGGGGCATATTTATGATGAGCCTGATCGGGTGCGTATGGCTGAGGACAGGCTGATGAATGTTTGCCAGGGGAAACACTCAGCCGAGTGGTTTTGCTCAGAGTTCAGACGCTGGGCTGCTGAGGTCTGCTGGAATGACGCCGCTCTCCGGGGGTTGTTCCGTAGAGGCCTGTCTGAGCATCTGAAAGACGCCTTGGCTCTCCACCCCCCACCTGATGCCCTGGAGGAAGCTATGACACAGGCCGTCTGAATGGATCGCAGGTTACGGGCAAGGGGAGTGATACAAACCGAGACATCATTATTCTCCCAAGGAAGGGGAGCCAGTTCTTCATTGAAAATCACGGAGATGGGAACCATCCACCTTAAGGAGGAAGAAAGGAGACAACGGCGCGTGAGAAAATACTGTGTTCCCAGTGGCGAGTCTGGACATTGGAAAAAGGATTGTCCCTCCCGGCCACTAACCAACAAGCGACTGAGCCCGGGTGATTATCGTGGAGGTCACCCAGGCTCTCAGGTACCCTTTTCTGCATTTTCTAAAATGTCATTGCAAGTGGAACTTTGTTGTGGGAGTGTCTCCACATCCACTTCTGCCTTCGTGGATTGCGGTTCATCATTGAACTTTATTGACTCTGACTTGGTGGCCAGGTGTAAGTTAGGGACAGTTAGGTTGGAGACTCCGATTCACCTTGTTGCTATTGACAATACACCACTGGTTAAAAATGACATTGTGTTTTGTACTGAAGAGTTTCTCCTTAAAGTGAGTTCCTTACACCAGGAACGTATTTCATGTTTTGTAATGAACAACCTGCCTGCGGGACTGGTGTTGGGGTTCCCCTGGTTACAGCTGCATAATCCTGTGATTAATTGGGAATCTCGGGATATTGTTAAATGGGGTCCCTATTGCTCTGAGAAATGTCTTGTTTCTGTGTCTGTGTCGTCCGTGGGTCTAGAAGGCATTCCGGAGTGCCTGATAGATTATACTGACGTTTTCTCCGAAAAAGAGGCTGAGGTTTTACCACCACACCGCCCATTTGATTGTGCCATTGACCTGGTTCCAGGTGCTAAATTGCCCAAAGCCCGCCTGTATAACCTCTCGGGTCCGGAACGGGCTGCGATGAAGGAATATATTTCCGAGAGCCTCCGTAAGGGACATATTCGTCCTTCTGTTTCTCCTGTGGCGGCAGGGTTCTTTTTTGTAAAAAAAAAAAGACGGTGGTTTGCGCCCATGCCTCGATTTTCGTGAGTTAAATAAAATAACTGTGAGGAATACTTATCCCCTTCCACTTATTCCTGATTTATACAATCAGTTGTCCGGAGCTAAGTGGTTTTCGAAATTAGATCTACGGGGAGCGTATAACCTTATCCGAGTCCGGGACGGAGATGAATGGAAGACCGCTTTTCTCACTACTGAAGGGTTGTTTGAAAATTTGGTCATGCCCTTCGGCCTGACCAACGCTCCAGCGGTCTTCCAAAATTTCATAAATCATGTGTTCTCCGATTTGATTGGACGTTTTATGGTGGTGTATTTGGATGACATTTTAATCTACTCGCCTGATAAACAGACTCACATTGGTCATGTTCGGGCAGTTCTCCAAAGGCTCAGGGAGAACTGTCTGTTTGCTAAACTTGAAAAATGTTTATTTTTTGTTCAGGAACTGTCCTTTCTGGGGTTCATCGTGTCTGCTGAAGGGTATCGCATGGATCCTAATAAGGTGCAGGCCATTCTCGAGTGGGTTCAACCGTGTGATTTGAAGGGTCTGCAACGTTTCCTAGGGTTCGCTAATTATTATCGGAAATTTATAAGGGGGTTCTCACAGGTGGTTAAACCCCTCACAGACATGACTCAAAAGGGGGCCGATATCAAGAATTGGTCAACCGCAGCGGTAGCGGCATATCAGTTTTTGAAAAAATGTTTCATGTCGGCCCCGGTTCTTATCCAACCGGACCCCTCTGAACCATTTATTGTTGAGGTAGACGCCTCAGAGGTGGGGGTGGGGGCGGTATTGTCCCAGGGACCCGCCACTTTGACCAATTTAAGACCTTGCGCCTTTTTCTCAAAGAAGTTCTCCCCTGCGGAGAGAAACTATGATGTGGGGAATCGGGAACTTCTGGCCGTAAAATTTTTTGGAGGGGGCTGTTCATCCTATAACGGTAATCACGGACCACAAAAACCTAGCTTACATTGAGTCAGCTAAAAGGTTGACTCCCAGACAGGCTAGATGGTCACTTTTTTTTTCCCGATTCAACTTCTCTATCACTTTTCGACCAGGATCCAAGAATATCAGAGCGGATGCATTGTCACGCAGTCTTGATCCGGTGTCCCCCCCGGAACCTCCATCCTCCATTCTTCAGCCTGGGGTGGTGGTGGCAGAGGTTTCTAATGTGTTGGAACAGGAGATTCGAGAAGCCCAGGCTCTTGCACCTCCAGCTAAGCCGTTGGATAAACTTTTTGTGCCAGCTCAGTTTCGTCTCAAGGTCCTCCAGGAGTTCCATGACTCAGTTCTGGGTGGACATCCAGGGATCTCAGCGACCCGGAAAGCCATTGCGAGAATATTCTGGTGGTCTTCTTTAGCCTCTGATGTTGGGGAGTATGTGTCTGCGTGTGAGGTTTGTGCCCGTGCGAAAACTCCCCATAACCGGCCGGCCGGGGAATTGGTACCACTGCCAATTCCTGAGAGACCATGGACTCATCTGTCCATGGATTTCATCACCAACCTTCCCCCTTCCAAGGGTAATACCATGGTCTGGGTCGTAGTGGACAGGTTTAGTAAGCAGGCACATTTTGTACCTTTGGCAGCTCTACCTAATGCGGAAACATTGTCCAGATTGTTTGTGGAGCATGTGGTGCGGTTGCATGGGGTACCCCTGAATGTGGTGTCTGATAGGGGAGTGCAATTTGTGTCCAGATTTTGGAGAGCTTTTTGTAGGAGGTTGGGTATTGGTCTGTCCTTTTCATCCGCCTACCATCCAGAGACTAATGGGCAGACTGAGCGGACCAATCAGTCTCTGGAGCAAATTCTGCGTTGTTTGACCTCAGCCCGACAGGATGATTGGTGTTCTGTGTTACCATTGGCTGAGTTTGCATTTAACAACCGCACTAACCAGTCTACGGGTACTTCTCCTTTTTTTTGCAATTATGGGTTTCATCCTCATTTTGGAGAATTTTCCCGCTTGAATTCTGGGTGTCCTGGGGCGGACGAGACGATCCAGCGGTTGGGGGAGGTATGGCGGGAGGTCCAGAATAAACGAAGGCCCAGTACAAATTTAAATTTTTTGCGGACAAAAAACGATCCGTGGGTCCAGTGTTTCAGGTCGGAGATAAGGTATGGTTATCCACCAAAAATATAAGGCTCAAGGTCCCCTCTGCGAAGCTTGGACCCAAGTTTATAGGTCCCTATGTAATTACCGAAGCAGTTAACCCGGTGGCTTTTCGGTTGAGTCTTCCGCCATCTCTAAGGATCCCTAATGTTTTCCATAAGGCCCTTTTGAAACCTGTGAGGTCCAGTGGGGAGGGATCATCATCTTCCCCGACACCGGTTCTGGTAGATGGGCAGGCTGAGTACGAGGTGGAACGAATTGTTGACTCCATGTTGGTCCGTCGCGCCCTTCAGTATCTGATACATTGGAAGGGCTACGGTCCTGAGGAACGCTCGTGGGTTCCTGCTCGATAAGTTCATGCGGATCGGTTGATCCGAGCCTTACACGCCAAGTACCCTGAGAGACCTGGGGGTCCGGTGGCCCCCCATTGAGAGGAGGGTACTGTCATGATCCAGGACGGGATTTCGCTTTGACCCGTCCTGGTTAGACTATGGGTTAATTGTGCTGCCTCTCTCTGGCAGCAGGAGGCTATTTAGTGCTCACTGGACCTGGGTCCGGTGTCAGTTATACTCCTGCCCTCGGCTGAGTTAAGTGACCTCTTGTATACATGTGCCTTGTGCCTGATATCTTGCTTGCTTGTTCGGTTGTGATCTGGTTCTGTCCCTGTTACGAGTTCTGCCTGACCCTCTTGTACTGCGCTACCTCTCGTGTATGACTCTCTGCTTGTGACCTGACTTCTCTCTGCTTGTCCCCTTGGTACCATGTCATCCTCTTGTGTATGACCTTTGGCTTTGTCTGACTACCCGTCTGTTTGTCCCTCCTGTACCTCGTTTGCCCCTACTGCTGTGACCTCTGTTTTGCCTGACTCTGAGTTGTTTGTATGGTGTCCTGTCCTATCTGAATACAGGACGCTAAGCCCCGCCCCCTTGCAGTCACATGACCATAGGTCCCGTGCAGACTATTCAGTTTCAGTGTCCGCAGGTCCTATGCCTCTTTACTTTCCAGCGCTGACTGGACCCTGACACTATTAGACTGAAGCACGCATGGTCACCTCTGCTGCCCTGCTCCACAGGTATCTTTTAGCACTGCTTCTGTACTCAGGACACGCGCACTGGCTCTATGAGCAAGTGCAGTGCGGTGTCTCTGACAGTATGGAGCATTATATGGGGCTCATCATAGACTGTATGGAGCAATATATGGGGTTCATTATGTACGGAGCATGATATGGGGCCCGTTATTTTTGGAGCATTATATGGGGCCCATCATACATTGTATGGAGCATTATGTTTGGAGCATTATATGGGGCCCATCATACATTGTATACATAGTTACATCGTTTTGAAGGCTGAAGGAAGACCTTATGTCCATCTAGTTCAGCCTATTTTTAGTGCAGCTGTTCTGCATTGTTGATCCTGGGGAAGGCAAAAACCCACAGAGTAGAAGCCAATTTTCTCCATAGGGAAAAAAGTTCCTTCCCCAAAGCTGGGTCAACCATCTACCTATAATATTATGTTATTCGTAACCTTCTATACTGTTACTGACAAGAAAATCATCCATTCCTTTCTTAAATTCATTCAGTGAGTTGGCCATCACCACTTCCTCAGGAAGAGAATTCCAGAGTCTCACTGCTCTTACCGTGGAAGAACCCTCTTCTATGCTGGTGCAGAAATTGTCTTTCCTCCAAACGAAGAGAATGCCCCCTTGTTCTTGTCACAGTCCTCGGTACAAAAAGTTCATTGGAGAGATCTCTGTATTGCCCTCTGATATACTTGTACATATATATTAGGTCTCGCCTAAGTCTTCTCTTTTCTAGAGTAAATAGACCTAATTTTGATAACCTTTCTGGGTATTGTAGTGAACCAACTCCATTTATCATTTTAGTAGCCCGCCTTTGAACCCTTTCAAGCTCAGTAATGTCTTTCTTGAGCACCGGCGTCCAAAATTGCACACAATACTCCAAGTGTGGTCTGACGAGTGATTTGTACAGAGGGAAAATTATGTTTTCATCTCGTGTCCCCAGACCTCTTCTAATGCATCCCATGACCCTATTTGCTTTGGTGGCAGCTGCCTGACACTGGGCACTCCAATTTAGCTTCTTATTGACTAAGATGCCTAAGTCTTTTTCCATGTCTGATTTCCCCAGCAGTTTCCCGTTTAGTAAGTAATTGTAGCATCTGTTTCTCCTTCCCATGTGCATAACCTTACACTTATCTGTGTTAAACCTTATTTGCCATTTTTCAGCCCAATTCTCCAATTTACTCAAATCTGTCTGTAGTTGCAAACTGTCCTCCTTTGTGTTTATGTGGCACCCCTGAGGCTCAGTCGCCACAGAGGTACTGCACCTTCTCCTAAGGTGTAGTGCCCCACCAACTAGGTAAGTTGGGAACTCCTTTCCGCACTCCCAACACCTGCATCCCACACACACAGGATAGTTTAGTATGTCCGCCTAGCAGCTTCAGGCTGGCGGTAGCAGAGCACCCTTCGTGGAACCCTGCTTCTTAACACGAGATGTGCTGGGAGGTGGGTGGAGTTAGTATAAAAGAGGGGGAAAGAGAAGAATTGTAGGTCAGTCTGACAGAAGGTCAGCCTGGGGTGAGTCCCAGAGGAGTTCAGTTCTGAAGTTAGTTTTGAGTTCAGTTTAGAAAGAGTGCTGCAGCTGCCTCAGTGATCTGAGCCAGCTGGCACGGGAAAGAGAAGAGAAAGACGTAGACCTGCAACCTAAGCTTCCATAAGAGAGAGAAGGAACAGCGTGGAACGAAGGAGTAGTAGAACAGAGAGGAGTTGTGGGTTGGAAGAGGAACCCACACCATCAGTCTCAGCGGATCTGCATGCAGCGTTGGCTTACCATCTCCCTTGCCAAACACCACGGGTGGCATCACAAACTATTCAAATAAACTTTAACACCATTAACATCACCGCCATTGATATTGGGCGCCGAGGGCCACGGACCGGGTCACTGCTGCTGTGACACCTTGCCCCTGACACCGGCCTGGTACCGAGTACCCCGCTGCCCTGGGTGTGAGGGCGACCCATTAACTACCTTATGTAGTTTTGTATCATCTGCAAATACTGATATTTTACTGTGTAAGCCATCCACTAGATCATTAATAAATATATAGTAGGGGGCCCAATACAGAACCCTGAGGTACCCCACTAGTAACCCTGGCCCAATCTGAGTATGCACCATTAATAACCACTCTTTGTTTTCTATCACTAAGCCAACTACCTACCCATCAACACACATTTTCCCCTAGCCCAAGCTTTCTCATCTTACTTACCAATCTTTTATGTGGGACAGTGTCAAATGCTTTAGAGAAGTCGAGATAAATGACATCCAATGATTCTCCTTGGTCCATTTGAGAGCTTACATCCTCATAGAAGCTGATCAGGTTAGTTTGACAAGAGCGATCCTTCATAAATCCATGTTGATATGGAGTTAAACATTTATTAAGATTGAGATATTCCATAATGGTATCCCTTAGAAACCCTTCAAAAATTTTACCCACAACAGATGTTAAGCTTACCGGCCTATAGTTTCCAGGTTCCCTTTTACACCCCTTTTTGAATATTGGTAGCACATTTGCTTGCCACCAATCAAAAGGAACAGACCCTGTTTCTATAGAGTCTTTAAATATAAGGAATAGAGGCCTGTCTATCACATTACTTAACTCCCTTAATACCCGAGGGTGAATGCCATCAGGGCCTGGTGATTTGTCAATTTTAATCTTACTAAGGCGGTTCTGCACTTCTTCCTGGGTTAGGGAGGTAATACTTAATGGGGAGTTTACAATATCACTCTGCATTTCCCCTGGAAAATCCTTTTCCTGTGTGAACACTGTTGAGAAAAAAGTATTTAAAACATTTGCTCTTCCCACATCGCTCTCTATGATTTCACCCTCATTGTTATTTAAAGGGCCGACATCATCAATTTTAATCTTTTAAATGTTTATATAATTAAAGAATAGTTTGGGGTTTGTTTTACTTTCCTTAGCAATGAGTCTCTCAGTTTCCACTTTTGCTAAATGTATTTGTTTTTTACACATTTTATTTTTTTCTCTATAACTTTTTAATGCTTCTTCATTGCCTACTTGTTTTAGCTTCTTAAATGCCTTGTTCTTGTTATGTATTGCCCTTTTTACATCCTTATTTAGCCACATTGGTGTTCTCCTGTTCCTAGCCCTTTTATTTCTGTACGGTATGGCTAGCTCACAGTGGGTGTGTAAAACTGATTTAAATATTTCCCATTTATTTTCTGTGCTCCTACTTTTGAGGACATTGTCCCAATCAATTCGGCGATGTCCTCTCTAAGCTGATCAAACTTTGCTTTCCTGAAATTCAGCGTTTTTGTAACCCCCTTCCAGGGCACCTTACTGAAGGACAAGTGGAATTGTATTATATTGTGGTCACTGTTCGCTAGGTGCCCATCGACTCGTACTTCTGTTATTCTATCTGGCCTGTTGCTTAAAATTAAGTCCAGAAGGGCTGTCCCTCTAGTTGGGCCCTGCACAAGTTGTGACAGATAATTATCCTTGGTTACTGACAGAAATTGGTTTCCTTTCTGAGATACGCAGGTTTCAGTTTCCCAGTCTATGTTGGGGTAGTTGAAGTCCCCCATAATAATCACCTCATTGTGATTTGCTGCTTTGTCTATTTGTTTCAATAATACATTTTCAGTGGCTTCTGTTATATTTGATGGCTTATAACAAACCCCTATGAGGATTTTATTACTTTTCTCTCATTGTATCTCCACCCAAAGAGACTCCACCTCTTCATTTCCCTCTTGTATATCTTCTCTTAGTGTGGGCTTTAAAGTGGACTTTATATATAGACAAACTCCACCCCCTTTCCTTTTTTTATGATCCCTCCTAAACAAATCATATCCTTGCAAGTTAGCCGCTCAGTCATAGCTGTCGTCTAACCATGTCTCAGTTATTCCTACTATGTCATATTTTTCCTCATACATTACCAAGTCCAGATCTTCAATCTTATTGGTCAGGCTCCTTGTGTTGGTCAGCATGCAGGAAAGAAGTTTTGCTTCCTTTTTCTTAGCTTCCTTCTGAGTACCCTGTCTTGGGTCCTCTGTAGCACATCTAGGTACCTTGATTAGTTTGTCCTTCTGCTGCATGTTCTTGTCTGCTGTTTTTCCTCCCATCCCCTCTTCTTCTAGTTTAAAGTCCTCCTGATGAGTGTGGCAAGTCTTCTGGCGAATGTGTGTTTCCCAGGTTTTGTGAGGTGTATCCCATCTCTTGCGAGAAGTCCATCATAGAGGTAATTCTTGCCATGGTCCAAGAATCCAAATCCTTGCTGCCTGCACCACCGTCATAGCCAGTTGTTCACCTCTAGTATCCTATTCCATCTTCTGATGCCATGACCATCGACTGGGAGGATTGATGAGAAAGCAACCTGTACGTTCCATTCCTTTATTTTCTTCCCCAGAATTTCAAAGTCTTTGCAGATAGTTGGTAGGTCATTTCTTGCTGTGTCGTTTGTACCTACATGTATCAGTAGGAAAGGGTAGTCATCCTTGGATTTGAGGATAGTTGGTATCCTGTTGGCCACATCCTTGATTTTTGCTCCTGGGAGGCAGCATACTTCTCGTGCGGTTATGTCCGGCCAGCAGATAGTTGCCTCTGTGCCTCTTAGTAGTGAGTCACCCATAACTACCACTTTTCTTTTCTTTCCGGACGCACTGCTTGTTGCTCGTGAGAGTTTTTGAGTGTCATTTGTTTCCGCTTTAGTTGACAGAGTAACTTCTTTTGTTGATAGTGTGTCTTCTCTTGTAGATACAGTATCTTCCTGAGTGGTGCCATTTTCATTCTCCAGCATGAGGGCTTCATATTGGTTGCTAAGCTGTGTGGGTGGTGATGACCACTTGATCCATTTGCTTCTTTTTGTCACATGGCTCCACTTGTCAGCCTCGGTATGTGATCTGAAGCTTTTCTCACTTTCCGTTTCCTGAATGGTTGCTTCTGCTTCGTCCAAGAGGTCCTCATGTTCTTTAATTACCTTCAATGTTGCTATTCTTTTTTCCAGTCCCTGCACCTTTTCCTCTAAGAGGGCAACAAGTTTGCACTTCTGACAGGTAAAGTTGAGTTTTGGGGCCAGAAGATCCGTAAACATGTAGCATGTGTTGCAGGTGACCATGTGGATTTTCTTCTCTTCCATATTGCTATTGCTGATGCAGTCTATGATGGGTGGAAACTCATCCTGCTTCTCCAATCCCTTGTTTTGCGATGTCCTCAAACAGCGAGACCCGGCAAGTCCCAGCGATCAATCAGCTTAAGGCGACTCTTCTCCTCTTCCCAGAATGCACCGGAAATATGCAGATGAGCTTCCTGCTTCTCCAATCCCTGGAGTTGCGATGTCCTCAAACAGCGAGACCCGGCAAGTCTCAGCGATCGATCAGCTTAAGGCGACTCTTCTCCTCTTCCCAGAATGCACCGGAAATATGCAGATGAGCTTCCTGCTTCTCCAATCCCTGGTTTTGCGATGTCCTCAGATGAGCTTCCTGCTTCTCCAATCCCATATACTGGAGCATTATATGGGGCCCATTGTGTATGGAGTATTATATGGGGCCCATCATAGACTGTATGGAGCAATATATGGGGTTCATTATGCATGGAACATTATATGGGGCCCATTATGTATGGAGCATTATATGGGGCTCATCATACACTGTACGGAGCATTATATGGGGCCCATTATGTAAGGAGCAATATAATGGGCTCATTATTCTGTATGGAGCAATATATGGGGCTTATTATTCTGTATGGAGCGATACATGGCTTCATTATACTGTGTGGAGAAATAATGGGGGCATTATTCTGTATGGAGCAATATATGAGGTCCATTATACTGAATGGAGCTATATATGGTGCTTATTATACTGTATGGAGCAATATATGGGGTTCATTATACTGTATGAAGTATCATTTGGGGTCCATGGTTCTGTATGAAGCAACATATGGGGATCAATATTCTGTATGGAGCACTATGTGGTGCCCATAATACTGTATGGCGAAATATGTGGGGCTATTATTCTGTATAGCACTATGTGGTGCCCATAGTAATGTATGGAGGACTATACTGTCCAGTTTCTAAGCTATTGTAGAATTTACAATAGATATTATTCATGTAATGTAAGAAGTAAGGGAAATCTTTGGCATTGTACTGTACCTATATTTCTCTGCCGTATCTGTGTGTCATGGAATCATGGTATGTGTTATAGGGGCCCACTGAGACTCCTTCACCCGGGACCCATGAATACCTGGAGCCAGCCCTGCTTTCGGACATAGTCATCAACATCCCTTCAAGTACTCTGCCACCAAAAAGACCTGTAATCAGCTCTCCAGGTGGCAGAGGAACCATTCGGCCAGCATAGAGTTCTGTACTTCATTAAGAAGATCAGAGTGAAGCAAGGACGGCACAAAAAGCTTGCAAAGTGGCAACCACTCCAGTGCACTAACCTGAGCTTCCACAATGTGCTGCCTGAGGTCAATCCCCAGAGCACCCACCAACACCCCTTCAGTAAGAATTTTGACTGGATTTTCATCTCTCAACTTCAGATCAAAACTGCATGATAAAGCATCAGTCTTAACATTCTTAATACCAGGGAGATATGTCACAGAGAAATCAAATCGAGCGAAAAAGAGGGCCCACCGGGCCAGTCTAGTTTTCAAGCACTTATTGTAGCGGTGTCAACATGCAGTAATTTTTTGTGATCAGTAAACACCATTACCATATGCAAAGACCCTCCAGCATATGCCTCCATACCCTGAAAGCTCTCTTAACATCCAAGAGTTCCTGATCCCTTATATCATAGTTTTACTCTGCTTGTGGGCATTTCAGATAGGAAAAAAAGCACAAAGATGAAAGTAACCATCCTTCTGTGAAACAATAGTACCTATCCCCACAGAAAAGATGTCTAGTTCAACTACCAAAGGCAAATAAACATCGTGTTGAATGAGGATAGCAGTTTTAGAAAAGGATGTCTTGAGAGCAGCAAAAGCATCAACAGCCTCATTAGACTAAGAGGAAAAGTCAGTACCCTTTTTGATCATACTAACTAGAGGTTTGACTATGAATGTGGAGTTCTTAATGAACTTATGTTAACAGTTAGCAAAACCTAAGAATATCTGAAAGCTTTAAGATTAGTAGGTTGTACCCAGTTAAGGATGGCCTGTACCTCCACCAGATCCAGCTGAAAACCTTTAGAGGAATCCAAACGACCCAAAAACTGAATCTGCTACATCTCAAAATGACACATCTTTAGCTTGGCAAACAAATGATTGTCAAACATGCTCTTAATGCTCCTCAAGAGAAACTGAGTAAATCAAGATATTATCTAAGTATATCTCCACAAATCTACCCACCAAAGAAGCAAAATATAATTTATGCAGTTCTGAAACACAGCTGGAGCATTGGTCAAACCAAATGACAGCACTAAATTTTCAAAGTTACCCTCGGGTGTATTGAAGGCAGCCTTCCACTCATCTCTTTGGTGAATACGTATAAAATTATATGCCCTTCTCAGATCCACTTTAGAAAGCCACTTGGCCCCTGCTAGTTAATTAATATCAGGAATAAGAGGTAATTGGTATGGATTAACAGTAATCTTATTAATCTCTCTAAAATCAAAACCAGAATGCAAACCTCCATCTTTTTTTCTTAACAAAGAAAAAGTCTATGGCGACTGGTGAAGTGGAAGGCCTTGTGTGACCCTTGGAGAGACGCTTTTGAATGCATTCTTACAAGTCATCTCTTTCAGGATGAAAGAGTTTAAACAGATGAGATTTAGGCAATTTGTCCCCTGGGTTAAATTTGATAGCACAAGCATATGACCTATGCAGGGAAAAACTTCACATTCAATCTCAGAAAAAACATCTCAAAATCCTGTACTAAATCTGGAAGAAGAGAACACATAGATGCCAGGGATTTGTAAAAGCAAAAATTCCCCTAAGACTTAAGCCCCCGTTACACACTGCGATATCGCTAGCAATATCACTGTAAAGTCACCGATTTTGTGACGTTGCAGCGATATTGCTAGCGATATCGCTGCATGTGATACTTACCTCCGACTGGCTCCCCGCTGGTTATCGCTGATCGCGCGAGAAGCTCCTGGACCATTCCACGTCGGCCACTTCCTTCTGCGCTTCCTGTGGCGCCGATGAGCGAGGCGTGGACGCGGGCGGGAGGACGTCAGGATCGCCGCGTCTGACAGGTAAGTAGCGACCCCTGACCCCAGTGATGTCACTGGTGAGATCTGCCTGTGTGGCAGCTCACTAGCGACCACTTAGCGATGCACCAGCGATCCATATCGTTGTCGGGATCGCTGGTGCATCGCTATGTGCAACGGTACCCTTAGTCTCACGAGTCTCTCAATTGATGGTAAGATTGTGTTTCACCAACCAGGACATACCCAACACAACTTTAGCTGGTAAGGAAGGAAATGTTATGAATGAAATAGATTCTGTGTGTAACACTCCCACTCCCACTGCATATATTCTCAACCTTAGAAACTATGAATGAATACAAACGCATGGGCCATGCACACACAGTGAACAAGTCGGTAGGACAGTGTTCACACCACCAAGAGACTGAAACACAGAGAAACAAATGTGAAAAAATACTCTGCTGTAAAAACAGCAAGTGCTAGTAAAAAGATGACAACAAAAAAGGATATTTAGTTGATACGTTTTTTGCAAAAAATGTATACTAAGCCGCTCTATCAAACGCCAAGGTATACCCATCAGAGCAGTCTTAACCAATGTATTTAAAACCTGACCATGTGAACAGTACCTATATGAGCAGGATTCAGAAAGGTAAAAACGTATCAACTAAATCCCCTGTTTTGTTATCATCTTTTTACTAGCACTTGCTGTTTATTGTTAGATATTTTTTTACAGCAGAGTATTTTTTCTCATTTGTTGTACTGTGTTTCTCTGTGTTTCTTAGAAGTAGCATGAGTTTGGGTGAGGTGAGAATTATCAGATTTGGTAACCAAAGACACTTGTAAAAAACAACCAGTAGTATGCATGAGAGATAACTTCAAACCTTTAGAACCAGTATCCTTATATATTAATGATTTTTTTTCTCTTTACCCTTAAGAAATTATTTTTTGTATCTGAAACACTGAATCATTACTTGACCCGTTCGATTGTAGTATAGATAAAAACGAGCAGGTGTTCCGAGTTCAATGCCCTCTTTGGGCAGGTCCCAATTTTGCAACTACAAAATAGAAAATTAAGGATTAAATACAGACTGTTAGAGAATATGGCACCTACTTCCTTGAAAGGAGCAGAAGATAGGTGCAGGTTAAAGACCATAAACTGCAGAGAGATAAACCCTAACTGGTCTTTGACTGACTGGCTTAAACTACAGCAGTATAGCTGGACATCCAAATGAGACTATATCACTAGCAGGAAATACCAGCAGGGTGAAAGTATATACAGTCTCACCCGCAAGGTGAGAGCGCAAACGAGGAAATGAAAACACCTGTTACCATAAAAAGACTGAAGCAAGGATAACATAAACTAAACACCAGGAGAAAAGTTGTATCTGCTGGACACCAAATTCCCCTTCGTGTCCAGAGTGACTCAGACGGGGCTGGAATGGATGCCGGAGAAGAGGGTAGCTCCAGGAGGAAAGCCAAGGCAGACTTCATGCTCAGTGTGCAGTTGGGTGGTGGAAGGGGATGCAGTCTACTATGACAGTTGATATAGCTGGTGGAGCAATAACTGGAGAACAATACAATGTAGGCAGTGACCACTATCCTGATGGGTGGAATGCTGGTAACACATGGGAAGACATCATCGCGGGCGGTATCCGAGTCAACAGCAGTGTAGCTCAGAATAATAGCGGGGGAGGTGGCAGCCCTAACATTCCTTTGTCCAGCGGCCCACACAAAAGATGTGATCGAGAAGGCAACCCTGAGTCTTCATTGTTCTAACAAGGAGTTGAGAGCCGTGAGTGGAGTACACTCAGGACTGCCAGTTTTTGTGACCAGACCAGCTGCCATGTACATGGCTCAGGGTGCCCATTCGGCAGTGTACATGTGGGAGACTGGGTCAAGGGTGACCTGGGTTGGAAGGGAGACCAAAAACAGTTGAGTTCAGATGAGCTGGGAGCTGGAGAGGCTCAAGTTGTACCTGTTGCACCCCAATGTCTGGAACAGCTGAAAGTACCAGGGAGCTGAAGCCCAGTGAACTTATTGTCCAGTAGCCCGAGACTCTAGTGACCTGATATATCTGCTGAATTTTCACTCCATTTTTTTGCACTCATTGAGCTTCCCCCTGCTGAATTGTAAGGCATTGAAGTAGTTGGAGGGTCCTAAACCCTCAGTTAAGGACTGAGCCCAATCCAGGATGAACTTTGCCTCTAATGGACTGTTTCCCTGTCCTAAGGACTGATGATGGGAACATGGACTGTGTCATTGCCATTTGGGCTACCCCCAAAGACATGGACTTTGTGATTTGGTTGTTCCAGGGCTCTTGTCAAGAAGGGCCAGACCAACCCGATGGACTGGGGTTGCATCATAGGGCCTTGGTTCGCTGCAGTTCCAGGATCCTTGTCAAGAGGTACTAGGTCCATGTTGCTCTATGAGAAGGAGATGACCCAGCATTGTTTTATATGTGTTATATTATGGTGAGATGCATTGGTGTCTTCCAGGTTCTGGATGGATGGCCATCATTGAAGAAGTGGTAAATGTAAGAAGATGGAAGATTTCCCCTTGTTTCCCTTGAAAGGCACGTGTATTTTGTTGTAACAAGGTAGCCCGGGGTGGTAGTCCCAGATGAGTTAACTAAGCCACAGTAAGTGTACACCCCAGCACCTTGCACAGAAATAGACAGGACAGACGCAATCACAGACACAGCTGCAGTCCAACAGAGAAACTGTTTAATAAAAGGGAAGAATAAAATGCAACAATAACTTCCTGCTCTCTCCCTAATGACGTCCACGGCCTTCCCACAGCAGGCACGGCGGCCGAAAGAGAAGATAGTCCATATGCCGGAATCTGAACGCTTGAAGTCCCTTCGGCGGGGCACTTACGTAATCCTAGTGCCTATTGCGTTGCCCAATGGTCCGGGGCAGCACCCTTTCCCCTCCTGGGGTCTGGCAAGGCTCCCAGCCACAGCTGAGCATCTGCCCTGGGCAAATGTGCCTGGGCTCTGGCCTGGAAGCAGGAGCTTCCTGCTCCCCAGAGGCTGCAAGTCTAGCCCACAAAGTTAACCTGTGCTGGCCCTGCCTCTAACACATATAGTAACATTGCAGACACTGCACAATAATACATAACACAATGCAATACAACAGTAACATACTTCACAGTACACATAATATGGTCATAGGTACACCATCCTCATACAACACAGAAGAGAGAGGGGATGCAATGAGGTTCTACACCACCTCCTTACATTGTAATGCATTTTATAGGAAACATGTTTAGCAATGTGTATTATTATTATTGATAGACTGTATTCTGCCCAGCAGCAGGGAGTTAATAGGGACAGATAAGGTTAATAGTTGGGATTAGCCCAGAGTAGGAGGATAGGGGCCATCTTGTAGTAGAAACAAACCTATGGTCTTTCCAGAGAGCAGAGCCACATGAAGTGGTTGTCCCTAAAGTGACAGGAGGCAACCTATAGCGTGATCCAGGGTAGAGAATAAGAAAAGTCATAGAAGGAATGAATGATTCTCCAGAGATGGGATCTGAGCTAGACAGCTTAACAGGAAGGCTCAAATTCACAAGCCAAAGAAATTAGGGGATGAATCAGAGCAGGGAACGTGAGACAAAGTAAAGGCATAGTGGCAGAAGGTGCTTTCCCTAAGGTGAAAAGACACAGAACCATGGGTTGAGAATTAGGACTCTTGCTTACTGAACTGTAATGTCGTCAGCGCTGTCACCAGGAATTTTGGGGCCCCATACTGGCAAAATATTCGGGCCCCCTTGAGACTCTGCCCAGGCTCCACCCCAGCCTCCAACCATCGAATCTTCCACAGTCCCACTGACCACTCATAGAAAAACTCCACAATTGCGCCACGCCCTCACCAATCACTCATTAACAGTTCCCATCTAACACCAGATCACATACATAGCCAGTAGCTTTTGTTTTGGCTAAAAGATTTTTTTTAAGTCATCACTACAACTAGGTAGACTCTTTTGGCCAGCTCTACTCTACTGTAACTTATTAAATATTTGTTCAAATATCCAATACTCTTTTTAGGCATATTTTTATTTGTTTCTTAAAGGGAATGTGTTATGAATGAGTCACCGTAGGAGGCAAAAGCAGAAATACAAGCTAAGTCCAGAAAACCAGAGAAGTTGGAAACTATCAGATTGCAGGCCCCTGAACCTATCAACACAACTAGAAGTAGCCATGGGGGGTTCCTACGATGCCCTAGACCCCTCGATCACAGCCGGAGAATTACATAGGCCTAAAGAAAGAAAGGGGAAATCTAAACTGCCCCAGAGCAGACCCCAAAGCAATAGGTAGCCCCCAACATATAATGACGGTGAAGCAAGATGAAAATACTAACACAGACAGAAAGATAGACTGAGCAAAGATGGGGCCCAAAACTACCTAGATAGGAAAGGACAGGAAGGCTGCTGTCTGCAATCTGCCAAAACCCTATCAAAGACATAAGCCAACAAGCTGATATGAAAAAGGCCCTGAAGCAGCTAGGCTTCAAAAACTAAATCAGCACTCAGGTATTTTCAGAAGACAGAGCTAAATGAATTCAGCACACCCCAGCAGGGAATGGCAGAAATCCAGAAAAACAAAGCAAAACAAAGTCAAAGCACAAAAGCAAAAGGCCGAGCAGCAAACTTAGCTTTAGAGGAGCAGGAATTCAGACTGGTCTCCAAGGATCCCACAGAGAAATCACCCACAGGGCAGAAGGGCGTCGGCAGCCTTATATCCAGTCAGTAACTCCACTCAGCCAGTCATCATCATCAGCCTCAGGTGTTTGATAATCAGACTCACTACCTTTCTTTACCCGAAGAGGGAGTTCCTCGGGCCTCAGTAATGAAGGGGAAAATGAACTCACAACAGGAATGTGTCACATACATTTTTTAAAATGAACAATAATACCACATACAAGTGACAAATACTGTCACACCGTGATCAGACCACATATTACCACCACATAGTGACCGAATAATATCACATACAAAGCACAAATACTGCCACACCAGCTGTCAAAGTGCTCAAGCATGCTTACAGAGTACTGAGCATACTGTGTACTGAGTGGTGACTGTAGCCATCCTCGGCACCTCTCAATGACTGAAAGCCCGATAGCTCCCGGCAGAAATAAAGTTAATTTTCTCCTAGTAGCCATGTTTTCAGTAAGGCAAAAGGACAACATTGTAATGCTATTAACCCTATATGTTCAGGTTAATAGCATTTGGAGACATGACAGGTTCCCTTTAACATTATTATGATCCGTGATTTTTACATCCACAACTAAAAACTCTATTAGGCCCTTTAATTATTGTACGTAATCCTTGCAATTGATCTGCGTGAGAAAGACGTTCATGTGATCTAGTCCAGTTAATAACTTGGATTCATGTGCTGTCTATATGCTATACATTTTGTGTACATATGTCAAATATGTTCTACTGAACAATGCTATACTCATGAGCAGGAACACAGTCTGGAACAGCACATTTAGAACTAGGCAGCTTTATTATTTAAGATTTTGTTTTTCAGTAATGTCACTTCTCTCTAAATGTTTGGATGTGCCAGGCAATCAGGAGAAGCTCTGCTGAGAAACCTAGTTTCCCTTTGAAAGCCTTCACTATTTCTAGCTCAATTTACACTTAAAACACGGTACTTCAACAGTAGTTACAATTTTCTATCCTTGGTGCTGAAATCATAAGTTACATTGCAGTAGCACCTTTCTTTATGTGGTTTGGCCTTTCAACCACAAGAAAGATGCAATCAGTGAAAGGGAATCTGTCACCCATTTTTTGGACTATCAGCTGCCGGCATTGACATCAGGGGCTTATCTACAGCATTCTGTAATGCTGTAGATAAGCCCCCGATGTAACCTGAAAGTTAAGAAAAACTTGTTAGATTATACTCACCGGAGGGGGCGGTCCAGTCCAATGGGTGTTGCGGTCCGGTCTGGTGCCTCCCATCTTCATACCATGCCGTCCTCTTCTTCCCTTTCTGTAGTAGCTCCGGCGCAGGCACACTTCTCTGCCCTTTTGAGGGCAAAGCAGAATTCTGTAGTGTGCAGGCGCCAGACCTCTCTCGACGCCTGCGCACTGCAGGACTCTGCTCTGGAATTCCTTAAGAAATCAGTTTTTCGGTGCATGTTAAGATATAGATAAAAAGATATTTAATAAAAATGGCTAAATAGCTTGATAATGAGTGCCGTGGCGCTTTCTGCTAGGTAATTGAATTAATAATATTCAAAATATTAAGCTAAAGTCATGTTTCTCATTCACAAAAATCAGATACTGTAGCTCTTCATTAGTGTTTGGATTCCGATTTTCATCCATTTTTGGTTTGAGTTTCCATTTTTACTATCTGTGTCATCAAGTTTTTTTTGTACGCAAAAAAAGAACTAATGGAATTTTTCCAAACTGATGAACAGACAGCACATGAATACATCTTTGGTGGCATCCATGTTGTGCCCACTTTATTTGCACCCATTCACTTGAAAAGACTGGTTTGGCCAACAAGTCAGACAAAAAATAGGGTATATCTGCAGATTTTATTATTTTGTGGACTGTGGAGCAGCAAAGAAAAAATAGCATGTAATAAGACCCATATGATATAATGTGTCAGTGTTCTAGCAGTGAAAAATACTGACAGCACATGCATTAATGACAACGACAAAAACAAAGATGTGAATTCAGCCTTAAATATAGACAAGATTGGTATACTATAAAGCTGTTATTATGTAACAATGCTGCAAACTGTCAATCATAACTTGAATAATTATTGTAAAGGAAAGGATTTTCTTAAAAACAAATTCAATACAAAACCATGGAAAAATTACACAGTTATTGTAAAAACACAGTATGTTTGCTGTGAGTTTGCACATGCACTGTTTTTTCTTTTGACATTTTGGAACCATTAGGCTATGTTCACACGTTGCGTTTTTGCTGCTTTTTTTCAGCTTTTTTGTATTGTAAATTTTTAGCTGCGTTTCACAGTACCTGCAAAGTCAATGAGATTCCAGAAGACACATGGACACAGCTTAGTCTTTTTCCTGAGTGTTTTGTCATAATAGCTTGTTTTCAGCAAAATGCAGCATGACACTTGTTTCAGGGTTTTTTCAGGGTTTTTTTTCAGCGTTTTCACCCATTGAAAGCAATGGGTAGTGCAAGAAAGCTGCAAAAATTAAGGAAAAACTAATAAAAAACACAGGTATCAGGAATCAGGTTTTGCTGCATTTTTGTTGCCAAAACCTGATTAAATTGAATCAGATTTTTTTATGCACTAAACTTTATGAACATGAACAACAAACAAATGTACCCTGACAACATTGCAGGAAAAAAATGCACCAAAAACTCAGCAAAAAAATGCAGCAAAAACTAATCAAAATCTGCTTTTTGTAAGCAGTGTAAATGCAGCTTAGACTTGGCATAAAAAAGCAGCAAAAACGCAATGTGTGAACAAAGCCTTAGAAGGACTTTTCTTAGACAAAGAGTGGACTTTCAGTAGAAGTGCTTTTGGAAGGGCAAAAACAGCTCAAAGTTGGGATGATGCACTATTTCTGTGCTTTGACATACAGTCCTGGAGTTGAAGCAGCAGAAGAAATGGTGGGTTATGGCAGCCTACTGTATCAGACCAGAAGCAGAAAGCAAATTGATGACTGGTCAGAGATGGTCTCCTATCTCACACGCTAAGGTGAGAAACAAAGCTGCAAGACAGAATCCTTTGAGTTATCTCAAAGACAGATGGAATGCTGTATTTTCTCCTGTGAATATGGCCTGGACAGATCGCAAATAGAAAGGCCAAGTCAGCAAGGCTAATTAACACCAGAGGAATCTGGTAGCATTGAAAGGGTACCAACAACATAACTAATAATAAGGTCTGTTTCCTTAATGACTGAGCCAATTTTGACCTTAACAGCCAAACAAATTTTACAAATCTGGCCAGGGTCAATTTATGAGGTGATAACTCTGGAGCACTTCAGCGGATCCCACTGATTCTGAAATTGTTTATTCGTGACATATTGTACTTTATGATGGTGGTAACATTTATTCAACGTGACTTGCGTTTATTTATGAAAAACAAAAAGTTGGCAAGACCTGTTCCAATGCATGAAAATGCTTAGTGATAGACAAATTCAGTGGGTTAACATGTACAGGAAAAGACAGAGGTTACCAGGGATGAACGGTTGACCCTGAGCCGGATGGCAAGACCCCAATGCACATTTCTCGTGTTCCAGACACAGTTTTCTCAAGGGGATGCCTTAGATCTACCTTACATCAACACAAATTTTGAAACAATTATTTTTGTTAGGAAGTTAGAAGGTTTAAAAGTTGACCAGCGATTTCTCATTTTTCCACCAAAATGTACAAAGCCATTTTTTTAGGGACCACATTACATTTGAAGTGACCTTGAGGGGCCCATATGACTGAAAGTACCCAAAAGTGACACCATTCTAAACTGCTCAAAATCACATTCAAGAAGTCTATTAAACCTTCAAGTGCTTCACAAGAACTGAAGCACTGTGGAAAGAAAAAAAATAACATTTATTTTTTTCACAAAATATTTACTTTGGACCCAAACTTTTTAATTTTTACAAGAGTAACAGGAGAAAATAGACCCCAAAATTTGTTGTACAATTTCTCCTCAGCACACAGATACCTTATTTGTGGGGGAAATCTAAAGTTTGGGCACACAACAGAGCTTGTAAAGGAATGAGCACTGTTTGACTTTTTGAGTGTAAGGCTGTGTTCACACACAGCGTTTTTTTAGCGTTTTTTATCACGGTTTTCACTATAAAACTGCTATAAAATCACTAAAAATAAGCTTCCCAGTCATTTCTATGCATTTTGCACGTTTTGTGCACATTGATGCGTTTTTTACCGCAAAAAAAATGCATCGCGGTAAAAACCGCAGCATGCTATTTAATTTTGCGAATTTTTCCGCGGTTTTGGCTTCTTCCATGCGGTTTGAAACAGCTGCGGAAAAAATGCATCAAAAACGCGCAAAAACCGCCGCGGGAAAAAAAGGTGGGGTTTCTGGGAAGGGATTCAGGTTTTTCAGCAGAAATTTTCTGCAACGTGTGCACTTAGCCTAAAAAATTGGTGAAATAATTAACGGACATCATGTCGCGTTTAGAGAGCCACTGATGTGCCTAAACAGTGGAAACCCCGTCACAAGTGTCCCTGTTTTGGCAACCACACCCATCAAGTATTTTATCCAGGGGTATAGTGAGCATTTTGAACCCATAGGTACGACACAGAATTTGATAACATTAGGTTGTCATGCTGAATATATCGTCATTAATGTTGAGCACAAGTGCTCCCTACTCCAGTTTGCATCGGGTGCTCAGGTATGCACCGAATATTGTGGGTGCTCAAGTGACATACTCGAGCCCATGACCCCATGTTTCCCAGCTATTAGACACCCCCAAAAAAATGCGGGGATCCACGATACTTCATACATACTCGAGCACACAAAGCAAACTTGAGTAGCGAGCACTTGCACTCAACACTAGCCATCATGTTGTCATCATTTATTTTTACTTTTGAAAACAAAACAATTCTAAACCCAACCCTAACACAATCCTAACCCAACCCTAAGGCCTCTTTCACACTTCAGTTTTTTACAATCAGTCACAATCCGCCAGGTTTTGAAAAAAACGGATCCTCAATTTTTTTTTGAGGATCCGTTTTTTTCCCCCATTGACTTCCATTAATGGCGGATTGTGACGGATTGCCGTCCGTTGCATCCGTTTTTTTTGAGGATCCACCAAAAGTTGCTGTCCGTCTCCATCCTCAAAGATTTGAAAACGGAGCTTGCAATGTTTTTTTTCTCTGGCGGATCCTCCAGACACTGATTTAACCTGAAATTTTCTCTCTCTCTCTCTCTCTCTCTCTCATTTAATATGTTTTTCTTTTAATCACTATGATAGGGTCTATCACAGTGATCAAAAGGAACCAATAGGAAAAATTTCCTGTTGTTGCTAGGTACCGACCGGCAGATCTCAGCCGGCGCACTGCACATGTGCCCACCATTTTTTTTCCAGAAACCTGACGCCAGGCAAGGGGTTGGAATGTCAGAGGTGTTAGGGGGTCTCGGGGGGGCATTATTTCTCTCTCTTCTGACATGTAAATCATGTCAGAAGAGAGAGAAATTATTGTATCAGCAGGCACATATTTTGGGGGAGGATCTGGCTGTATATACATTTTATAAGATACATTGATTCTACTGTATATACATCACATGGGAGACACTGAGATTGTTGTATTCATCCCATAGGATACACTGAGACTGCTGTATAAATTACATAGTATACAGTAAGGCTGCTCTATACTTAACACTGAGACTCTGTTGCATGCATTGCAGTAAACTGGGAATATGCCTGAATGAAAAACTGAATAATATTGACCTGGGGGCCATATGAACCCATCCCTATTGTAAATCAAGTTTTAGGCTCTTTCATGCACCGGTATTGTGGTCAGTATTTTTTTCAGTAATTCTAAGCCCAAATCAGCCACTTTATGGTAGTGTTATGCATGTAACCCATAGTCGTGTTGATTAATCATTGGATGTTGGTGTTATTAAGTTGCAGAATGGTGATATTAAATAGTCTAAGTTTCATGGTATTATTTAGTTCCAGTATTGTGATATTAGCCAGTCAAGATATGGTGGTACTATTCAGTCATGTTACAGTGGTGTTATTTAGTCTTCGTATGATGTTAATATTTAGTCACGGTTTGGTTTTACCGTAACAGTATTGTACTATTATCCAGTCATGGTATAGTAGGGTTATCTAGACTTAGCATAGGTGTTGATATTTAGTTACAATTTGAGTATGTAGTAACAATCACTGTACTTATTATTTTGGACTAGGGCTGGATGTTGTATACAGATTTTGGTAAAGCATAGTGTGCTCTGTATTTCCCAGTACAGCACATGAGTCTTGGGGAACACAGACCACAACACTGAACCTCAGGACTTGGTTGTTCAAAATGGAGCAATGACTTTTGTAGATGGCACTGAGCAGCATTTGCATTGAAAAAAGAAGACCTTTTGCTTTCCTCCAATTGGTGCTACTTCAATAATTCAGAAACAGTGTTTCTTTCCCTTCTATACCCCACTGTTACAAAATTATTCCCGACAGGAAAAAATAAAGGGGCAAATCTTGACCTCAACCACTCGGGTGTATACCACAGAACTTCAGTCGTAGAGGTGAAAAAATAAATGCTCACATAAAATTTTTATGGTATTCGCCCAAATGGCTGAAGGGAAACTTTGCTTATTTTTCACAGTGGTAAATAACTTTATAAAGGATGGACACACAGAAGAAAAACAAAAACTGTTCCAGAATCAGTGGAGCAGCACCAATTGGAGGAGGCCCTCAGTTTAAATGTAAATATCCAGAAAAAGGTCCTGTTTAGCAATTATTTTATCACTGATTTTTTCTTTTGATTATCACTGACCATTTTTCATTATGCTCGAGTAGAAATGAAGGAATCACGGCAATGATTGGAGAGAAGAAACAGGCCATCGATGGCATCATATTCAGGCTCAGTGCCTAGGATCTTGTGATCTGTAAAAACAGCCCTGACTAGGAACCTTTTTACAGCTCCATACAAAACAGAGCTTTATGGCTGCCATGTGCATGGGATATTAATCATAGTTTATATCTCACCCAAGTAAGAATGTCTGAAATTCTGCACCAGTATTTAATGCAATAGAAAATGCTTTACTTAAATTGTTTTGGCAAATGCCATGAAAACAGTTCTGTCATCTTTGTCATTTATATTAATCACATGAAATCTTAGATGCATTTATTATTTCCCTTAAGGAATATTCACAGGTTTCTTCAGTATCCTATTAACTCTAATAGCTTGAGGCTTTACATGTGCTATATGTGTATGTCAGATACATTTGTGTGGTGTGGAACATTTAACCACAAAAGACATTCTTCCAAGGAAACTAGAATAAAATATATTCATGAACAGGTTATATAAAGCAGTGTCAGGGGGCAACTACTGCTTATTCTATTATGTTTAATGTGATTCACACACAAGTCAGATGTTCTTTTATTCATATGGAATATACATAAAATAAAGGTTGTCACCTGAACTCAGAATGAAATGAAGAATGTTTCTAGTAAATTCAAGTCATTGTAGCATAGTTGTGGTTGAGGTCACAAGTTTGTACAAACATATGGCATTATAGCATTGTTTTGTTCTTATCAGAAGGGGTTTAAAAATATTTTACTATATCAGAATGCAAAGTTTACGTACAAGGTCAAAAGATACATATATCAAAGTTACTGTCTCGTTAAACAGTACAGAACTGATTTAGTGGCTTTTCAAATCTATGGTTGGCTAGTTATCATAATTAGGAGTTAATCTGAGGTTGTATTTAAAGTTTAATTAAGAGGAAACTGTCATGGGAAAAACGCTATTAACCTGCAGATATGGGGGTTAATCTGCAGGTTAATAGCGTTCTGAAGCTGCTTGATGCCCACACTGAATGCCCAGCTACCAGGAGGAAATAAACGTTATTGGTCGGGCTTTCAGTCATAGAGGTGCTGCCGGCACATCTTCATTCACTACTTAGTACATAGAGAACGGCTACTGAAACCACATCCCGGCACTGACAGCTGGCTGTCTACAGTGCGTCAGTGCTGAGCCGGCTGTTAGTCAATGATGGGTAGTGTTTTAGCTGCCGCTCTCTATGTACTAAGTGGTGACTGAAGCCACACCCGCTGTGCCTCTCTGACTGAAAGCCTGAGGCCGTCTGAAGGAATAAAGTTAATTTCCTCCCGGTCACAGCAGCGGCTGGGGAGTTTCAAAATGTTATTAACCTGCAGATTAACCTTATATCTGTATACTAAAAATTTTTTTTTCACATGACAGGTTTCCTTTAAACATCTTTCAATTTGTTAAATGCCCTTAAAACAAAAGCAATATTGATTGGTAGGGGTTCTGAGTTTTTAAACTCTTACTGAGCGCTAAGACTAGTTTCACACTAGCGTTCTCGGGCGCAGCGCAGGGCCGCCGCTTAGCTACGCCCCGGCCGTGTTCCCTCCGGTCAGCTCCTCCTAGGATCGCATGACGCTGCATGCGATCAGCGTACCGTATATTTAGCATTGGGTATGCTGACCGTGCGCTGGTCATGCGCTGGTCTGATTTTGCTGGCGCTGCGCCCAGTGCACAAAAATGCAACACAGCGCGTCTTTGTGCGCTGGGCGCAGCGCCAGCAAAATCAGACCAGCGCACGACCAGCGCATGGTCAGCATACCCAATGCTAAATATACGGTATGCTGATCGCATGCAGCATCATGCGATCCTAGGAGGAGCTGATCGGAGGGGGAGCGGCCGGGGGCTGAGTTAAGCAGCGGCCCTGCGCTGCGCCCGAAAACGCTAGTGTGAAACTAGCCTTACACCATAGAGAAGGAAAATTTAGCTCACCAGGCTTTATTACTTAGCCAAAGCATGAGCACGTGCACAACTGTGTATGGACCCATAGACTTTCTATTGAACATTTATACCACTTTGCCCGCATTCATACATTAGACCCCCATTAATCAACATTGCTTTTGAGAGGCCATAACTTCATAAATTATGGCTGCAAGTCTAGTTACATCATATAACTTTGTGTCTGAATGACGACATAATAATCATTAATAAGATTGTTGTTGTAAGCCCATCGCCACTTACATGGTGAAATGTGCAGTCAGCAATGATGATTTTTGTGCCACCATAACCAATACGATCTGCTGAAGATAAGCAGCATGTTTACACAGACCAATGTTTGTAAACTAATGTTATTATAGAAGCTATTATGCATTTTTCAGCCAATGTGAATGGGCCTTAAAGGGGCTGTCCATTACAGGACCACATCTTCTTAAAAGATGCCATTTTGTACATCTTGTACAGAAAGTTAAAAAGAGCATATTTACCTCCCTGACCAGGATGATCTCCCTGCTCTGTCTTCATGCAGACATTTAACATTGTTATGTCACATGACTGCTGCAACCAGTGATCGGCCACAGCCTTCTCGATGCAGAATTGCGTAATGACAAAAAAGGGATAGTCGATCGGTGGTTGCAGTGACGTAACATAATAATATTATGTAACCACCAGGAGACAAGGAGGAGTAACTGCAAATATTTTCTGCACCAGAATAGAGCTGGTAAGAAGTGGTTGTCCAGTAGTGGAGCTTCTTTAAGACTATTTGATTAAAACACAATGCTACTAAATACAAAGTGGAAACATTAACCATGTAAGGAAACTGTTCTTTCTGTGACCACGGGTCACACACGATACGGCGCTCCAGCTGTTGGCTCTGACACAGGGTTCGTCACCGGTCAACCAGTATGCCATTCATTTTCAGACACTGGCTTCTGAGTTGGAATGGTCAGATAAGACCCTAATACCAATCTTTTGGAGGGGTTTGGCTGACCACGCTAAGGACGCTCTGGCCACTCGGGAGGTTTCCGACACTCTGGAGGAGCTTATTGGAGGGTTGGAGCGCTCCCAGTCAAGACAGAGGTTTAAGTTGGCTCCAACTTTCTCTAAACCTCTGGAGCCACCCGATCGAGCGTCCAAGTAATCAGGGGTTATGGAGGTACCTCACACGGGCTCTAAGTTCTGCCCTGTTCGAACCCCCATAGCTCACACTCACTGCCGACAGTCTGGTCATTTTGCTAATAGATGTACAAAGCGCTCAGAGAAACGCCCGTGTCTAGTGGCAATAGCAGGAGGGTTAGGAGACACCACACCATTTTCCTCCAAGTTAACCTTCAAGGGGGTGCTAGAGTTCGGCTCCTCCATGGTGGCGGTGGAGGTTTGCGTAGATTCTGGAGCGGAGGGTAATTTTATGTCTTCAACCTTCGTTCTCCAGCACGCAATCCCCTTGGTTATGCTACCTCAGCCGGTCACCATTAGAGTGGTGAACGGCTCGACATTACCCTTGCAGATTACCTACCAGACTGCTCCATTAAGACTCTCACTGTCTCTGTCCCTCCTTATTATGCCCGAGGGTATCGATCAGGTTCTCCTGGGAGTTCCCTGGTTGCGTTGCCACTCTCCCCATATTGAGTGGTCCTCGGGGAAAATTCTTAATTGGAGTAAGTCCTGTGAGGGTAGATGTCTGAGCAAGTGCATTCAGGTTGTCACCACTGCAGCTCCCGCAGATCTCTCTTCTCTCCCTAAACACTATCAGCAGTATGCAGATGTGTTCTCCAAGAGAGTGGCAGAGAGTTTCTCCGCCGCACCGCCCCTACGACTGTCCTATAGACCTCTTCCCTGGTGCAGAGCCTCCCTGGGGTCGTGTGTATCCCCTGTCTCTCCTGGAGACGGAGGCCATGTCACAGGACATCAAGGAGAATCTGGCCAGGGGATTTATTAGGAAGTCGGTGTCACCAGCAGGGGCGGGATTCCTCTTTGTGCAGAAGAAGAGCGGTAAATTGTGGCCTTGCATTGATTACAGGGGTCTTAATGCCATCATCGTTAAGAATAAGTACCCTCTGCCCCTGATATCGGAGCTGTTCGATAGGTTGCGGGGAGCAAGAGTATTTACCAAACTCGATCTGTGGGGAGCCTACAACCTGATATGCATATGTGAGGGAGACGAGTGGAAGACGACTTTTAATACCAGGGATGGCCATTATGAGTATGTGGTCATGCCCTTCGGCCTATGTAATGCCCCAACCGTCTTTCAAGACTTCGTAAACGATATTTTTCTAGATATGCTTTCCTCTTCGGTGGTGGTCTATCTGGATGATATTCTCATCTTCTCTCCAGATTTGGAGTCCCACCGGACAGAGGTTTGCAAAGTCTTCGATCTCCTACGGGCAAACGCCCTATATGCCAAGTTGGAGAAGTGCGTGTTTGAGCAGGAGTCATTGCCTTTCCTGGGCTATATCATCTCGGCCCAAAGGTTGGCCATGGATCCTGCCAAACTGCAGGCGGTAATGGATTGGCAGGAGCCTCACTCCCATAAAGTGGTGCAGCGCTTTATGGGATTTATTAACTGTTACCGCCAATTCATCCCACACTTCTCGACTTTGGTAGCTCCCTTGGTTGCCCTCACCAAGAAGGGAGCGAATCCTAAATTGTGGCCGGAGGAGGTATCTAAGGCCTTCCTCTCCATCAAGTCTCACTTCGCTAGTGCTCCCATTTTACATCGCCCCAATGTGGATAAGCACTTTATTTTATATATGCCTCGTCCGTCGGTGCTGGGGCAGTCCTGTTCCAAAAGGATGCTCAAGGTCAGGAGCATCCTTGCTTCTTCTTTTCCAAGACCTTCTCACCGGCGGAGAGGAACTATTCCATTGGGGACAGGGAGTTGCTAGCCATGAAATTGGCCTTCTCTGAATGAAGACACCTCCTGGAGGGGGCTCGCTATCCCTTTCAAGTTTACATTGACCACAAACATGGTCTGTCTCCAAACCACTCAGCAGTTAAATTCTCGCCAAGCTCGATGGTCTCTCTTCTTCTCCCGGTTCCACTTCACCCTACATTTCCTTTCCAGTGAGAAGAATGTCCGAGCCGATATGCTCTCTTGCTCTGTGGTATTAGCAAAGGAGGAGGAGCCTCAGTTAATCGTACCATCAGAGAGTCTGAGGACAGTGGCTCCGGTCGCCCTTGAGTCTGTACCCCTGAGCAAGACTTTTGTCCCTGCCCATTTGCGTCCGGAGGACCTCTCTTGGGCTCATGCGTCCAAGGTGGGTGGACACTTTGGTAATAAGCAGACAGTTGAGTTTCTGTCAAGGACGTACTGGTGGCCGCATATGGCTCGTGACGTCAAAGACTACATACAGGCGTGCGTCTCCTGCGCCAAGAATAAGCCTTCCTGACAACGACCTGCTGGGTAACTCTACCCCTTAACGGTGGCAGACAGGCCCTGGGAGATGGTTGGCATGGACTTTGTGGTGGGTCTACCGAAGTCCAGTGGCAGCACAGTTATTTGGGTCGTCACCGACCATTTTTCTAAAATGGTGCACTTGGTGCCTCTCTCACGGCTACCTTCCGCGTGGGGTTTAGCAGTGCTGTTCATCAAGCATGTTTTCCACTTACACTGTATGCCTGACAAGATTGTCAGTGACCGTGGCCCCCAGTTTGCGTCTCGCTTCTGGAGAGAGCTCTGTCGCTTGCTCAGTATTGAACTGAATCTCTCCTCGGCCTATCATCCTGAGACGAACGGGTTGGTAGAGAGGGCCAACCAGACCCTGGTCACATATCTCCGACATTTTGTCTCGGCCAGGCAGGATGACTGGGCATCTTTGTTGCCATGGGCAGAGTTCACCTTGAACAACACTGTGGCCGATTCCACCGGCCAGACGCCATTCCTCTTTAACTACGGCCAGCATCCTCGTGTCCCTGTGCCCATGCCCATGTCATACACCAATTCTAGGGTAGCAGACTGGGCGGTGGAGGCACATGTTATTTGGGATTGCACCCAGGATGCCATTCAGGCCTCTAAGGAGAGAATGAGGTCCTCCACGGACGCACATCGGCGTCCTGCTCCAACCGTCTCCCCTGGCGACTTAGTGTGGCTCTCCGCCCGTAACATCAGGCTGCGAGTTGAGTCCACTAAGTTTGCTCCTTGCTACATTGGTCCCTTCAAAGTCCTCGAGCGGATCAGCTCTGTGGTCTATCGCCTGGCTCTTCCACCACACTTGGCTATCTCTGACGCCTTCCACGTGTCCCTCCTTAAAACTGTTCACATGTCCCGGTTCTCCGAGTCATCTGCCGGGACATCAGACCTGTCTTCGGACGAATTTGAGGTCAATGCCATTGTGGGATGCAGGGTGGTGTATGGTAAAAAGTTGAATTTGGTGGACTGGAAGGGTCATGGTCCAGAATGGTCCAGAGGCTCGGACCTGGGAGCCAGTGGAGAACATCCATGCTCCGCTCCTTATTGCGGAATTTGAGCATAGCGTGGCTCAGAGGGGAGGGGGCCCTAGAAGGGGGTAATGTTAGGCGTCGGGTTCCTGCCACTGCACAGCAGTAATCCAGATCCTTGCACTCTCCTTCTCCATTCTCCTTCGGCCGCAGAGGAGCCTGCTCAGCAGACTTGTCGTTCCCTGTGCTCTGCTCAGATCAGCACTGTGGGCTTGCTGGCTGCTGCCACCTCTGGTCCACATATAGCAACGCAGGCTGGCCAGCAGCGAGTCTCTCCAGGGGCTAAGTCCTCCTTTCGGTCCACTGAGCATGCCCGTGGAGTGATCTCCCATTGGAGACTGAAGGTCACGTGCTCAGGTCCTTCTCCAGCTCGGATTGGTCCATCCAAAAGGCCAGGAAGGTCCCGGAAGCACGCAGCTATAAAAGGTTTCCATGGTCGCTCGGCCATGCGCTAGTATAGACTGCATTATCAGACTATGAGGAGTGAGTGTTGTATGCATGTATGAATGTCTCTGGTGAATGACTCATTAAGAAACCCCTACCCTTGGTACGCATGTGTTGTGCAGCCTAGCCTGTTAAGCGCACAGGCTTAGGTGTAGGTAGGACAGAGTCTGAGACAGGCATCAGTCTCCATCAGTGGCTCGGCACGCCTCAGTGCACGTGCTCTACACTCCGTAGTCAGGGTCTATAGCGGCGTCTGCAGTTGCGACGCCGAGCACTCAGAAGGTCTAGAGGGACTCTGTCCCCCATGTCCTTGGGGCAAAGTTCTGTGACTGCTTTCTGTGCGCTCCTTGGCCGGGCTCTGTGAGCTAAACAGGCTCCATCATTTATGTTCAGCAGTAGTGCGGATCTGTGAGTTAACAGAGTTCGCTTTTGTTCACACTGGGTGACGTTAACCCATGTGTGACCTTTCCACACCGCTTTATTCTCCCGCCATTACCTAGCAGCAGTGTACCACCTCTGCACGGTGGACCCCGGGCTCCGAACGCACCTACTATTATTTTATAATTCGTGCGTTCCGCCAGCCGTAACAGAAGCTTTGGATAATTCCGATCTTAAAAATGGTGATTGACATGTGCCATCATGTGTGCAATTCTGAAAAGTGCATCTCTGTAGCCTTAGTTTAGGTGTATGTCCACTTTTGGCATAAACGGTGCATATACTTCAAAGTGCCCTGGATGAAACTGCATCTCCTATACATAGAACAACTAGGCAAAGACAGCGACAACCCTGGCACACGCTGCAAACACGCTTCCTACAGCAGTGTTCCAGGTGTGCCGAACGTCTGTGGAGAAAATCCAATCTACCCGAAAATTTCATCCATTATAAGTTTAAGCTTAAAACATACAACATTGCCCTTCACGTCTCAAAACAAACTTATTTCAACACCCTCATCACCTCACTATAAAATAACCCGAAACGTCTCTTTGACACTTTTCATTCCCTACTCAACCCAAGACTGCAGGCCTCAACCACGGATCTCCTCGCTGACGATCTGGCCAATTATTTTAAAGAAAAAATTGACCATATCAGACAGGAAATCATCTCCCAATCACCTCATACCATGCACTATCCTCCCTCCCCCACTACATCTAGCTCACTCTCTGATTTTGAACTAGTAACAGAAGAAGAAGTAATCAGGCTCCTTGCATCTTCTCGCCCTACTACTTGCACCAGTGACCCCATTCCATCACATCTCCTCCAGTCCCTTTCCTCTGCTGTCACCACTCACCTAACAAAAATATTCAACCTCTCTCTCTCTCTTCCGGTATCTTTCCTTCCTCATTTAAGTATGCCATCAGACAGCCATTACTTAAAATACCATCCCTCAACCAAAACTGTGCCACTAACTAACTAGACCTGTCTCTAATCTTCCCTTCATCTCTAAACTTCTGGAACGCTTGGTTCACACCCGACTTATCCACTCTCAGATAACTCTCTTCTTGACCCTCTACAATCCGGTTTCCACTCTCTACACTCTACTGAAACTGCCCTCACTAAAGTCTCTAATGATCTTCTAACAGCTAAATCTAATGGTCACTACCCCATGCTAATTCTCTTGGATCTCTCCGCAATATTCGACACTGTGGATCATCAGCTCCTCCTCACTATGCTCCGCTGCAGCGGCCTCAAGAACAGCGTTTTCTCCTGGTTCTCCTCCTATGTCTCTGACCACTCCTTTACTGTATCTTTTGCTGGCTCCTCCTCCTCTCATCTTCCCCTTACTGTTGGGGTTCCTCAAGGATCAGTTCTAGGCCCCCTTCTCTCCTCTTTGTATACTGCCCCTATTGGTCAAGCAATCAATAGATTTGGGTTCCAGTACCATCTCTATGCTGATGACACCCAAATATACACTTCTTCTCCTGATAACACGCCTGCCTTTTTGGAAAATGCCAGTGATTGTCTTACTGCTGTCTCTAACATCATGTCCTCCCTCGATCTGAAACTGAACCTGTCAAAAACTGAACTCCTCATATTTCCTCCCTCTACTAACCCACCTATGCCCGACATTGCAATTTCCATCTGTGGTTTCACCATTAGTCCCCAACAACATGCCCACTGTCTTGGGGTCATACTTGATTCCGAGCTTTCATTCATCTTCCCCCCACATCCGATCACTGGCTCGCTCTTGTTATCTGCACATCAAAAACATTTTTAGAATTCGACCCTTTCTTACTTTTGACTCTGCAAAAACTCTTTCTGTTTCTCTTATTCATTCTCGTCTGAACTATTGTAACTCTCTACTAATCTGTCTCCCTCTTAACAAACTCTCCCCTCTCCAATCTCTCATGAATGCTGAAGCTTGGATGATATTCCTCATCAATCGTTATACCGATGTCTCTGCCTTGTGCCAGTCCTTACACTGGTGGTTACCCATCCACTCCAGAATTTAGTATAAACTTATTACCCTCACCCACAAAGGACTTCATGGCTCAGCACTATCCTACATTTCCTCCCTCGTCTCAGCCTACCACCCTACCCGTTCCCTCCGTTCTGCTAATGACCTGAGGTTAACATCCTCAATAATCAGAACCTCCTACTCCCGTTTCCAAGACTTTTCACATGCTGCGCCAATTCTTTGGAATGCACTACCCAGGTTAATGCGATTTAATCCCCAATCCCCACAGTTTTAAGCATGCCCTAAAAACGCATTTGTTCAGACTGGCCTATTGCCTCAACGCATTAACCTAAATATCCCTGTGTGGCTCATTCAAAAGTTTTTATCATAACCAGGTTCCTCGCATCATGTTCTCAAATGCTTTGTGCATTTAATAGCCCTCTGTTTTTGTACTGTTACATATTTAAACTGTTAACTGGTTCATGCAGCATCACAAAAACATCCAATTCTTACACTATGGCTGGTCCGAATAATAAAAGCAATTGTTACCATCCACCTTTCGTGTCTCCCCTTTTTCCTTATGGATTGTAAGTTCCCTCACTCCTCTTGGTATCTGTTTTGATCTATGTGTTTATTATTATGCTGTATTGTCTATTGTCTTTAGAAGTCCCCTCTATAATGTAAAGTGCTGCGGAAAATGTTGGCGCTATAGAAATAAAATTATTATTATTATTATATACCTTTACAGACCTTATACACTAACAGTAATTATTATGTGGAGCAGGAAGACTTGAGTCTGTGTCCTGAGATCTGCATAATATATAATATAATTTTAGTTCTGGTTTTATTCTACAGATAAATTCACGGCCAAGTTTAAAGGTCATTTATTACTGCAAGATAAGCGACAATTATTTGCATGCTGGGGTTACAAAAGGTAACATTTTCCTCACAATCTGCACAAAAATATGCTTGTATAATTAAGCATCATTCTGCCGTCTCTTCTAGCTTTTTAGGCCAATATGCATTGCACTCTGGTTAATATATCAGGGTCATGAAAGGAAAGACTCTGGTCTCTAATAGCATGTTTGAGAATTGGTTTTCTGCATCAGCCAACCCCTTCTAATTTTTTTAAAGGGAACCTGAAGCACTGAGGCCATTAAGAGAAAACATACATTGAAAAGCCGGCCAGTGACTATGGATCTCCACTGACTAGCCCAAAGAAGGTCTCTGGTGGCCTCTTTGCGGCCCTCACCCCTAGACTTAACAGTATCTATATAATAACCTACTGTATAAGAAGAGACCTTTTAGTCATGGGGAGACTGGTGGGGAGAAAATGCCGGGAACCTGCCTTGGACTAGTCATCTGACACACTTAAATCCCAGCTGCCTTTTCAATATTTTCTCTGAAAAGCTATAGTGTCTTAACCTCTTAACACTCTATGACATATATTTTCATTATAGTCAAATCATAGAGATTGCCCCCCTGATAAATATCAGGTATGTGTGACCAATTTTAAAAACGATTATTTTGGCGGTGGAAAGGACGCTAAATAAAAGAGCCACCTTGACAGAATGCAGCATTAGTGCTGCAAAAGGTGGCTCTTTTACTTAAAAATGCCTGCGGGGTGTGACAGGTTCCCTTTAAATAACCCAGCAAACAGCTGACACTTATTATCAGTAGTAAGGAAATCTATATTCAAAAGTACAAAAAAGGAAACTTGGAGGGATAATCCACTTATAGAGTACAGCAGTATCAACAATGAAGGTGCCAGTGCATATATAAAGTGTCACATGAAACTGGGATGACATCATGCGGGTTTGCCGGCAGAAGTACCGCAACCCAGCCGCTGTCACCAATAATGAAAGCACAATATGTAAGTCCCCCACATGGTCAATTCTACATACACTCCCCTGTATAATGCTATAGGCGAAACGTACGTTGTGGTACTGCCACCATTTAAAGGTAATGCACCAGACCTTTCTTCTATAAGTCCTCTTCTTTACTGGCCACTCTATCAGCTGATAACCTTGCATTCTATGTATGCACTGGCATATTAAATGTTTTTAATAACTTCTGTTTCAATAAAATTATGTATTTTAATGGCATATAGCTTCCCTCTTCTCTCTAGGATTTGATTGTTTATTGGAAGTTGTCATTTGCCTAGGCAGTATTACTATTGGAAGTGCTTTTATTTTCATTACCGGTTGACAAGAATGCATAAAGCTGGCTTACGAGATGAGCCTAATTTATACCATGCAGAAGTCAGCTGTGTTGTATAGCCAGCACCTGCTTGTAACAGCAGTAACCAGGGTTTATTTTGATTACTGATTCCAGTGATATGTCACTTACTGGGCTGTTTGATGCAGTTTCAATGAATCAGTGTTTTATTAGTAGGAATTTATCACTAAAGGTCTTGTTGTCTCGTGCCATGTAGTCCTCCTGCTCTATGACTAGACCAATGCTGAGCGTGGAGTTATACTGAGCTCCGTGTTCAGTAAACTGATAGATCTGCAGCAGATTAAACAGAGATTTTAACAGCACTAAGCAAATGGAAAAATGAATTTGGCGTAAATATTAAAAGACGTAAAACTCTAAAATATCAACAAAATTCAGGTGCAAATGCAATTATTAATTGGGCCTGTAGTGTTTCAGATGCCAAATCCATTACACAAGCGTCTGTTCATTACCTATCCTATTGTCTTTTGTTTGCTTTATATGTCTACCAATATGCCAATTACTGTAGTTTCTTTGTTCTGAAATTGTTTATTTTAAATATATTAGGCCGGTTTCACATTAGCGCATTTTCAGCGCGCGCACGGACGGGGGTAGCTCCGCCCCCGAGCCGGCTCTCTGCCCGGCGTGCCCGCCCCTTCCTTGTAGCGCCGCCTCCTAGCGGACAGCGGCGCCTGCGATCGGCGCACCCTATCTTTAGCATAGGGTGCGCCGATCGTGCGCAGGCCGTGCGCTAGTTGCGCTTTGACCTGCGCTGCGCACTTTTGACGGTGCGCCGTGTGCGCCAAAATCCGAAAAGTTTGATTTTGGCGCACACGGCGCACTGTCAAAAGTGCGCAGCGCAGGTCAAAGCGCAACTAGCGCACGGCCTGCGCACGATCGGCGCACCCTATGCTAAAGATAGGGTGCGCCGATCGCAGGCGCCGCTGTCCGCTAGGAGGCGGCGCTACAAGGAAGGGGCGGGCAGGCCGGGCAGAGAGCCGGCTCGGGGGCGGAGCTACCCCCGGCCGTGCGCGCGCTGAAAATGCGCTAATGTGAAACCGGCCTTAGTATAGCATATTGTATCTTATAAGTAAAGACACCCAAAATAGTAACCAGTGGCCCATTCATATGCATTTTTCACATTTGCAGCCTGATCATTAGATGTCTGTGACATAGACTGGAGGAAACTTAAGAAAACCATGCAACTAAATAAACTATATACTGTAACATAATAAATGCCTGAGTGGTGATTAAGATATACAGTAGGCGAGGCAAAATATTAAGAAACTCTGGACCACATCTACTGATTCTTTATTTCATTAAATTTGCCTCCCCTCTATGTAGTGTTGGCAGAATACAATATGGCCACTTCAGCGCCTGTGCATTCAGCCGATAAAATACTACTGCACATCGTGTCTGTATGTGCTGCTAGAAAACAAGGAACCCACAAACGGTTCTAGCACTGGGAGCTCAACAGCAATGCCCATTAGCTACTCTGCAATCCATAACTGCCTTATACCAGAATTACAGGCGATGCAAACACTTTCAATGGGTTTAACTGCGTTTCTCGCTTTCAACTCCAACAGCCGATATCCAGCATCTTTCAGCGTAACTCAGGAACAAACAGAAATAAAAACCCAATTCAGTGGTACGTTATATTGCTATAATGCCATGGCGCTTCTTCAGTGAACCTGTATCAGTGAAAAATCTCATTGTCACAGCTAGCGCTCCCTGATGACATTATACGGCGCTTTCTAATCAAAGCGAGAATAGCTGTAACATTTTGTTCTCTATAGTCTCAGAAATAAAAATGTTGTTGTCGATTGTAAGTTGAAGACTGGAGAACTTCTTAAACTCTTCAGAAGCAATTCTGCCTTATTTTGAAAATGAAGCCGTAGAATCTGAACCATGAGCTGCATAATGTTAAAGATATCACTGCAGTAATATCCAGGGGTCGGGATGAGGATAAAAATAAGATTATACAGCAGAAAAATGTAACAGGAAAATTTTATATTTTTTATATGTTATGCTCCAAAATTACAAACTGCTTAACCCCTTTACCCCCAAGGGTGGTTTGAATGTTAATGACCAGGCCAATTTATACAATTCCAACCACAGTCCCTTTGTGAGGTAATAACTCTGGAATGCTTCTATGGATGCGGGTGATTCTGATTTCGTTTTCTCGTGACATATTGTACTTCATGATAACGGTAAAATTTCTTTGATATGACTTCCGTTTATTTGTGAAAAAAACAAATTTGGCGGAAATTTTGAAAATTTCACAATTTTCCAACTTTTAATTTTCATGCCCTTAAATCACAGAACTATGTCAGACAAAATACTTAATAAGTAACATTTCCCACATGTTTACTTTACATCAGCACAATTGTGGAATCAAAATTTTTTTTTGGTAGGAAGTTATAAGGGTTAAAAGTTAACCAGCGACTTCTCATTTTTACAACACCATTTTTTTAGGGACCACATCACATTTGAAGTCACTTTGAGGGGTCTATATGATAGAAAATACCCAAAAGTAACACCCGACGCACGTTTTGCCCTGACGAAGGACTAACTCCGAAACGTGCATCGGGTGGATGCGCTGACCCTGATGTCCATGTATAGGATCCTCATTTCAGGTACTATTTATGCCTTTCTTTTGGGCTATCTATCTATGATAAGTTATGTGGTGCTATTGATGTTTAGCATTACCTGATATATCAGGTCCAATTGATATGAGTCCTATACTTTCTAATCTTCACTATTGTCATTTTTTTCATGTTACCGACCATATATGTTGAGATATTTCTTATTAATACTGGGTCAGACATCCTTGTGTTGTTTTTACGGCACCTCATTGCTTAGTGGTTTACCCACTTTCACTTTTTTCCTGTGCATACTTGTTGAATAAAGATTTGTATTTTAATATATATGGACTCTTGGTCATTTTTGTGGTCCTCACAGACCACTCCCCCCTTTTGTTCGAATATTTAGTAGCGACTAGTCCAAATTTCGTTCCTGATTGGTAGCAACTATTTTCCTTTTACTATGAGTCTTGACTTCATTGTTATTTTGTCAGCATTGCTGCCTTTGATCATCGGCTTGTGGTTTTGTTAAAGAAATAAACAGCGTATATCAACACTTGGCACTAGAGATGAGTGACTTTGCCTTTTTTGGGGTCGAGTTGGGTTTCATGAAACCCGACTTTCTCAAAAGTCGAGTCGAACGAAATCGGCCGACTATCGGGAGAAGTCGGAGGTCCGACTGAAACACGAAACCCAATGCAAGTCAATGGGGAAGCAAAGTTGTCAGGAAGTGGACGACAGTAAACATACCTACAGTGCCCATTTCAATGCCAACGACATCAATTCTTACTACTTAAGCTTGTCAACCTTAATTTACTTTATAATAATAGTTACGCATTGAAAACTGGGGTTATTTGGCTAAAGTTGTGGGGGGGTAGGGCTGGCTCCTGGTTTTTGTGTGCCCCGGCGAAAGAGTGTCAGTGGGTCCCTTTAAAACATACCACAATTCATGATGCTCCGATACGGCAGAGAAATATTGATATAGTGCAATGACAAATACTTCACTTCTTACATTACATGACTGTTATCTATTTTATATTCTACAATAGCTCAAAAACCGGACAGCATATTCCTCCATACAGTATTATGGCCATCACATAGTGCGCCATACAGAATAATGAGCCCCATATATTGCTCCATACAGAATAATTGGTCCCATATAAGGTTCCATACAGTATATGATGAGCTCCACATAATGCTACAGTATATGATGGTCCCCATATAATGTGCCATACAGTATAGGATGGTCCCCATAGAGTAGAATGAGCCCCACATATTGCTCCATACAGTATAATGAGTCGCATATAAAGCTCCATACAGTATATGATGGGCCCCATATATTGCTATATACAGAATTTGCTCCATATAATGCTCCATACAGAATAGGCCCCATATGTGCTCCATATAATGCTCCATACCCTATATGATGCCCCATAAATAATGAACCCCATATGATGCTCCATTATATGATGGGCCCCATGGATGATGCTCCATTGTATGATGGGCCTATATAATGCTCCATATATAATGGGCCCCATATGATGCTCCATTGTATGATGGGCCCCATGGATGATGCTCCATTGTATGATGGGCCTATATGATGCTTCACATATAATGGGCCCCATATGATGCTCCAGTATATGATGGGCCCCATATGATGCTCCAGTATATGATTGTCCCCATGGATGATGCTCCATTGTATGATGGACCTATATAAAGCTCCATATATGATGGGCCCCATATGATGCTCTAGAATATGATGGGCTCCATATGATGCTCCAGTATATGATGGGCCCCATGGATGATGCTCCATTGTATGATGGACCTATATTATGCTCCATATATAATGGGCCCCATATGATGCTGCAGTATAAGATGGGCCCCATGGATGATGCTCCAGTGTATGATGGGCCTATACACTGTGTGCAGAATTATAAGGCAAATGATTATTTTGATCACGTCATCCTTTTTATACATGTTGTCCTACTTCATGCTGAATAGGCTTGAAAGCCAACTGCCAATTATGTAAATCAGGTGATTTACATCTCTGTAATGAGGAGGGGTGTGGTCTAATGACATCAACACCCTATATAAGTTGTGCTTAATTATTAGGTATCTTCCTTTCCTTTGGCAAAATGGGTCAGAAGAGAGATTTGACGGACTCTGAAAAGTCAAAAATTGTGACATGTCTTACAGAGGGATGCAGCAGCCTTGAAATTGCCAAACTTTTGAAGTGTGATCACTGAACAATCAAGCGTTTCATGGCAAATAGCCAACTGGGTCGCAAGAAGCGTGTTGATAAAAAAGGCTCAAAATAACTTCCCATGAATTGAGGAAAATCAGGCGTGAAGCTGCCAAGATGCCATTTGCCACCAGTTTTGCCATATTTCAGAGCTGCAATGTTACTGGAGAATCAAAAAGCACAAGGTGTGCCATACTCAGGGACATGGCCAAGGTAAGGAAGGCTGGAAAAGGACCACCTTTGAACAAGAAACATAAGATAAAACGTCAAGCCTGGGCCAAGAAATATGTTAAGACAGATTTTTGTAAGGTTTAATGGACTGATGAAATGAGAGTGACTCTTGATGGGCTAGATGGATGGGCCCAAGGCTGGATCAATAAAGGCCAGAGAGCTCCACTCTGAGTCAGATGCCAGCAAGGTGGAGGTGGGGTACTGGTATGTGCTAGTATCATCAAAGATGAACTTGTGGGACATTTTTGGGTTGAGGATGGAGTGAAGCTCAACTCCCAGACCTACTGCCAGTTTCTGGAAGACACCTTCTTCAAGCAGTGGTACAGGAAGAAGTCAGTATCGTTCAAGAAAAACATGATTTTCATGCAGGACAATGCTCCATCACATGCATCCAAATACTCCACAGCATGGCTGCTCAGTAAAGGTCTAAAAGAAGAAAAAATAATGACATGGCCCCCTTGTTCACCTGATCTGAACCCCATAGAGAACCTGTGGTCCCTCATAAAATGTGAGATCTACAGGGAGTGAAAACATTACACCTCTCGGAACAGTGTCAGGGAGGCTGTGGTGGCTGCTGCACGCAATGTTGATCGTAAACAGATCAAGCAACTGACAGAATCTATGGATGGAAGGCTTTTGAGTGTCATCGTAAAGAAAGGTGGCTATGTTGGTCCCTTTTTTTCTTTTTTGGTTTTGAATGTCAGAAATGTTTATTTCTAAATTTTGTGTTATATTGGTTTACCTGGTGAAAAAAAACAAGTGAGATGGGTATATACAGTGGGGAAAAAAAGTATTTAGTCAGTCAGCAATAGTGCAAGTTCCACCACTTAAAAAGATGAGAGGCGTCTGTAATTTACATCATAGGTAGACCTCAACTATGGGAGACAAACTGAGAAAAAAAATCCAGAAAATCACATTGTCTGGTTTTTTTTCATTTTATTTGCATATTATGGTGGAAAATAAGTATTTGGTCAGAAACAAAATTTCATCTCAATACTTTGTGATATATCCTTTGTTGGCAATGACAGAGGTCAAACGTTTTCTGTAAGTCTTCACAAGGTTGCCACACACTGTTGTTGGTATGTTGGCCCATTCCTCCATGCAGATCTCCTCTAGAGCAGTGATGTTTTTGGCTTTTCGCTTGGCAACACGGACTTTCAACTCCCTCCAAAGGTTTTCTATAGGGTTGAGATCTGGAGACTGGCTAGGCCACTCCAGGACCTTGAAATGCTTCTGACGAAGCCACTCCTTCGTTGCCCTAGCGGTGTGCTTTGGATCATTGTCATGTTGAAAGACCCAGCCACGTTTCATCTTCAATGCCCTTGCTGATGGAAGGAGGTTTGCACTCAAAATCTCACGATACATGGCCCCATTCATTCTTTCATGTACCCGGATCAGTCGTCCTGGCCCCTTTGCAGAGAAACAGCCCCAAAGCATGATGTTTCCACCACCATGCTTTACAGTAGGTATGGTGTTTGATGGATGCAACTCAGTATTCTTTTTCCTCCAAACACGACAAGTTGTGTTTCTACCAAACAGTTCCAGTTTGGTTTCATCAGACCATAGGACATTCTCCCAAAACTCCTCTGGATCATCCAAATGCTCTCTAGCAAACTTCAGACGGGCCCGGACATGTACAGGCATAAGCAGTGGGACACGTCTGGCACTGCAGGATCTGAGTCCATGGTGGTGTAGTGTGTTACTTATGGTAGGCCTTGTTACATTGGTCCCAGCTCTCTGCAGTTCATTCACTAGGTCCCCCCACGTGGTTCTGGGATTTTTGCTCACCGTTCTTGTGATCATTCTGACCCCACGGGGTGGGATTTTGCGTGGAGCACCAGATCGAGGGAGATTATCAGTGGTCTTGTATGTCTTCCATTTTCTAATTATTGCTCCCACAGTTGATTTCTTCACTCCAAGCTGGTTGGCTATTGCAGATTCAGTCTTCCCAGCCTGGTGCAGGGCTACAATTTTGTTTCTGGTGTCCTTTGACAGCTCTTTGGTCTTCACCATAGTGGAGTTTGGAGTCAGACTGTTTGAGGGTGTGCACAGGTGTCTTTTTATACTGATAACAAGTTTAAACAGGTGCCATTACTACAGGTAATGAGTGGAGGAAAGAGGAGACTCTTAAAGAAGAAGTTACAGGTCTGTGAGAGCCAGAAATCTTGATTGCTTGTTTCTGACCAAATACTTATTTTCCACCATAATATGCAAATAAAATGAAAAAAAAAAAAGACAATGTGATTTTCTGGATTTTTTTTTCTCAGTTTGTCTCCCATAGTTGAGGTCTACCTATGATGTAAATTACAGACGCCTCTCATCTTTTTAAGTGGTGGAACTTGCACTATTGCTGACTGACTAAATACTTTTTTTCCCCACTGTATTTGGTTTTTATTAAGTTGCCTAATAATTCTGCACAGTAATAGTTACCTGCACAAACAGATATCCTCCTAAGATAGCCAAATCTAAAAAAAAACCACTCCAACTTCCAAAAATATTAAGCTTTGATATTTATGAGTCTTTTCGGTTGATTGAGAATATAGTTGTTGTTCAATAATAAAAAGAATTCTCCTCTGAAATACAACTTGCCTAATAATAGTTATGCAAACAGTGTATAATGCTCCATATATAATGGGCCCCATTTATAATGCTCCAGTGTATAATGGGCCCCGTATATGATGCTCCAGTGTATGATGGGCCCCATTTATAATGCGCAGGTGTATGATGGGCCCCATGGATGATCCTCCATTGTATGATGGGCCCCATCTATAATGCTCCAGTGTATGATGGGCCCATATAATGCTTCATATATAATGGGCCCCATATGATGCTCCAGTGTATAATGGGCCCTATCTATGATGCTCAAGTGTATGATGGGCCCCATATATAATACTCCAGTGTATAATGCTCCCATATATTGCTCCAAACATTAAAAAAATGAAATAACTCTCCTCGCTGGGCACTGCTCTACTCTAGACTCCTCAGCGTCGCCATCTTCCAGCTCTCTGCACTTGGACTGTTCAGGCAAAGGGCGTACAGACGTGATGTCATCGCGCTCTCTGACCTGAATGTCACTGTCAGGAAACGCGGAAGAGTTCCCAGTGGTGGAAAAGGGAGAGGTAAGTATTGCAAGTGCTGGTGCCCTGAGCAAGCGGGGGGGCCTACTCGTGGGCGACGGCACTGGCACAGGGCCCCTCATAGTACGACGGTGTCTCTGATGGCGAGTGGGCCCCCCACCATCAGAGACACCGGCGTACTGTGAGGGGCACTCTCCCAGTGGGCCCCCCACCTGCTCAGGGCCCCGGCACTTGCCCGGGTGCGCCAGGTGCTGACGCCGGCCCTGGGGGGGTACAGCCCAGTTAGGGAGGTGGAAAAACTGGCATATGTTAAGGTGTAGGCTGGACGTTCAGCAGCTGCAAATGGAGGAAATGCACAAGTCGGAAGAAGAGGAGGACAAAGCGAGCCATTTTGCTGGCAACCTATGTGTCATCAGGGGAAGGTGGTACAAAATCCTTTGAAATCCAGGCATGGTACATTTTAATGAAGGTGAGATCACCAACATTTTGGGTCGAAAGCCGGATCCTTCTTTCTGTCAGGATTGATCCAGCAGCTCTGTAGACTCTTTCTGATAGCACACTACCAGCAGGGCAAGCGAGCTCCTGTAAGGCATATTGTGCCAATTCAGGCCAGGTGTCCAGTTTAGAGGACCAGTAGTCAAAGGGGAATAAACTGTGAGAGAGAACATCGATAGGGGAGGAGAGGTAATTTTGAATCATAGTTGACAACTGCTGTCTCCTGTCTGTTGCAATCGATTCAGTATTAAAAGTCGTGTGAGCGGTCCTCGAGAGATCAGTCCACAACATGGTCATGAAACCCCTGTCTCCAATGCCAGTTCGGCTGTGTGCACCACGAACACCTCTTCCATTTGGCCCAGTACGGCTCGTGGTAGAACCTGCACCGTTGCTGTGTGCTGGGAATGCCTCTAACAAGCGGTTTACCAGAGTTGCTTGTTTGTTCACCAATATTAGCTCTAGATTCTCCTGTGGCATGATGTTCTGTAATTTGCCTTTATAGTGTGGATTGAGGATGCTGGCCAACCAGTAGTCGTCTTACTTCATAATTTTGACAATGTTGGGGTCCCTTTTTAGAATCTGCAACAGATAATCACACATGTGGGCCAATGTTCCAGGTGTCAATGATGCACTGACAGTGGTGGGTGGAGGAGCACTTTCTGCCAAATCCACATCCCTCCAGTCACGCACAAACCCTGTACCTGACCTTGGCAAGCCACCAATTTCTCTTGCCCACCGAGAAGCATCCTCCTCACCAAAATAATCATCCCCCTCATCCTCCTCCTCCTCCTCCTATTCTTCCTCCACCTCGTCCAGGACAGTTCCCTCAGTAGACAATGGCTGACTGTTATCAAGGCTTCCCTCCTCCTCCTCCTCTTCCTCTTCCGCTGCAGATGCCTGATCCATAATGTGTGTCAAAGTTTGCATGAGCAGACGCATAAGTGGGATGCTCATGCTTATGATGGCATTGTCTGCACTTACCTGCCGTGTGCATTCCTCAAAACACTGAAAGACTTTACAGAGGTCTTTCAGCTTTGACTACTGCACAAACGTCAACTTGATGTCTGCCCTCAAACTGCCTGCCCGTGTATCCTCCCACAAATGCATTACAGCCTGCCTCTGTTCGCACAGCCTCTCTACCATGTGCATGGTGGAGTTCCACCTTGTTGCAACGTCTATGATTAGGCAGTGCTTGAGAAGGTGGAGCGATAGCTGCAGCCTCTGCATACAACTGGAGTCTACGGGCGAGCAACCGATGTGCGAGCACAGTCTTCGTACCTTATGGAGCAGGGTTGTTAACTCTGGATAATTATTTAGGAAGCACTGCACCACCAGGTTCAAGGTGTGAGCCAGGCAAGGTATGTGTCTAAGTTTTGCAAGGGCTATGGGCGCCATAAAATTACAGCCGTTATCACTGACTACCTTGCCTGGCTCAAGATGTAGGCTGCCCAGCCATGACTCAATTTCTCGCTGCAAGTACTCGGCCAGTACCTCCGCGGTGTGTCTGTTGTCGCCCAAAGACATCATCTTTAAAACAGCCTGCTGACACTTACTACTAGCTGCTCAATAGTGGGACATCTTGTGTGCAACACTGGCAGCTGCGGATGAAGTGCTCGTGCAACTGCGCTCTGTCGACAAGCTTTTGCTTTTGGAGGAGGAGGGTCCAACGCCTACAGCCAACTGTTTCCTATACCGTGGGCTAGGCAGCACTGTTCCACCGCCGATGTCCCCTGTGGAGCCTACATCCACCACATTAACCCAGTGCACAGTGATGGACATGTAACGGCCCTGGCCATGCCTACTGGCTCATGCATCTGTTGTGAGGTGCACCCTTCCACTCACTGATTGTTTGAGTGCATGGACATTCCGGTCTTTCACATGCAGGTGGAGGGCAGGGATGGCTTTTCTAGAAAAGAAGTGCCGACTGGGTACGTCATAGCGTGGGACAGCGTAGGCCATGAGCTCTCGGAACGCTTTGCTTTCAACCAAACGGAAGGGCATCATCTCTAATGAGATCAGTTTGGCAATGTAGGCGTTCAAAGCCAGTGTAAGTGGATGAGAGGATGAGTACTTTCTTGTCCTACTCAGAGTGTCTCGTAGGGTGAGCTGAACTTGAAAGCTGCATATGGGGGAACTAGCGGTGGACCAGAAGGACTGAGAGGGGGTTGGTGATGGTGATGGTGGTGGTGGTGGTGATGGCGTAGATTCAGTCTTTCGTTGCAATAACATTGTGATTCCCTGACTGCTTTGGCCTTGTGACGACACCTCAACATTCGTTGCTGGTGGTGTGCTTACCGGTGGGCTTACAGTGGGGGAAGCGATGGAGCGTTGCTGGCTACCTTCAGTCAGAGCAGGTGCACATGTGCTACCTGAGGTTTTGTAGTCCGTCCACGCTTGCAAGTGCATGGTGATTAAATGTCTAAGCATGCAACTAGTATTCAAATTTCGGAGATTTTTCCCTCGGCTAAAGGTCCTTCCGCACTTCTTACAGATAACCTTTGCCTCATCAATAGGATTTTGGTCAAAAAAGTGCCACACTGCACTCTTCCTACTATGGTATAAATTTTCAGGGCTTGCACGTTGTTTTAATTTGACCGTTTGGCCAATCTGTCCTGCTTCTCTTTTAGCTTTTTTTTACCACGTTTTTGGACAGCTAGGGGCCTGCCAGATAACCGTTGCTGCGATGTCGATGCCTGCTGCGGATCCTTCTCCTCTTCTGAGCTATTGCCAGTGGCCCCCTCTTCCCCCAGTGGATGCAAATCCGGGTCAACAACTGGGTCATCCATCACCTCCTCCTCAATTTCATCTGCACCTTCACCGTGTAAGGTGGTATAGTATGTGGGAAGGGGCACCTGGGTTTCATCAGAGTCAGATTCTGGCTCAGTAGACTGCAAGGGCAATGTAGTGCACCTCATGTCAGATTCATCTTGGACTGGGGAATTCAGGATTTAACTTGATAACCCAGGCATGGTATGTGAAAAGAGCTCCATGGAGTAATCTGATGTGCGACCTGCCGCATCCTTCACTTTTGGTGGGGGTGAAGGACATAAGGAAAGGTGTTGTTCCTGACCAGAAGCCTGCACTGACGACTCAGAGCTTGAAGTTTTTGAAACTTCAGAAGAGGAGGCGATAGAGCTGGAGGCTGTTTCGGCAATGTAAGCCAAAACTTGTTCCTGATGCTCCGGCTTTAAAAGCGGTTTACCTACTCCCAGGAAAGGGAACCTTCCAGGCCTTCTTGAGCCAGATGATGATGCAGTCTCAACTCCTCCTGCCTTAGCTGCTATTGTGCTTTTGGCCTAACCAGCAGATGCACCACCACCACCATCAGTACCTGCTGCCCCCCGCCCACGTCCGTGGCCTCTTCCACCAAACTTCCTCATGTTTGGGAAAATGTACCAAAAATACCAGCAGATATATGGTACTGTATGAGGAGCGTACAGCTATATAAGGTGTAGGTAAAAAATTTAAATCTCCGTATATATTTCCTTAATCACACATAGACGCTCTCCCAGTATGGATTTGACTATAATTCAAACAGCAGATGTATGGTACTGTATCAGAAACGTACAGCTGTATACGGTGTAGGGAAAAATTTAAATCGCCGTATATATTTCCTTAGTCACACACAGACGCTCTCCCAGTATGGAATTAACCGCAATACAAACAACAGATATACGGTACTGTATAAGAAATGTACAGCTGTATACGGTGTAGGGGAAAATTGAAATCTCCGTATTTTTTCCGGAGACAGACAGACTCTCTCCCAGTATGGATTTGACCGTATTACAAACAGCAGATATACGATACTGTATCAGAAATGTACAGCTGTATATGGTGTAGGGGAAAATTTAAATCTCCGTATTTATTACCGGAGTCACACACAAATGCTCTTCCAGTATGGATTTGACCGTAATACAAACAGAAGATATACGGTACGGTACTGTATCAGAGACATACATCTTTATATGGTGTAGGGGAAAATTTAAATTTCCGTATTTTTTTCCAGAGCCGTACACAGACGCTCTCCCAGTATGGATTTGACCGTAATGCAAACAGCAGCTATACGGTACTGTATCAGAAATGTACAGCTGTATACACAGTAGGGAAAAATTTAAATCTCCGTATTTATTTCCGGAGTCACACACAGATAGTCAGCATGTATTTGTCCGTGATACCATCCGGTACACGACAGTGTGTGAGGAGCGTACAGCTCTATACGGTGTGGGAAAAAATGAACGGTCGGTAACTGTGCAGAAAAAAAGAATAAAAGTATTAGTGCTGTGTAAAAAGCAGTCTGCACACCAGTGTACACACAGCAATGCAGCTATCAGTCAGCCTAATAACCAGCGCTGCTGCACACAAGAATATCCTCCCCTGTCACTGCACACTAACTGTACAGCACAATTGCTATCAGCACAAGCACGGAATCACTTTTCTTTCCTGCCCAACTCTCTCCCTACTGAGATACAGCAGCAGCAACCTCTCCCTACGCTAAGATCAGCAGAAGTAAAATGGCGGTCGGCGGTCAGTGCTTTTATAGCCACATAAAGCAAGCCAATCACTGCAATGCCCTTCTCAAAGATGGTGGTGGCCACTGCCCATGTCATCACATTGCCCACAGTGTGCATCCTTGCTCATTGGCTGAGAAAAGGCGCCTGCAAGCATTATGGGAAACGCGACTTTGGCACTCGGGTCGACGACCACATGGCCGACTACACGCTATGGTCGAGTTTCGCTCGGCGAATCCCGACTTTAGCGAAAGTCGTCGATTTTTGAATCTGACCGACCTGTTTCGCTCAACTCTACTTGGCACATTACAGCATGATACAGGGTGCAATAACATGTATAACAGGGACATTGCAGAGATAGCACAGAATACGGCGTAACACAGAGATACAGTTATCATGACAAAGTTCATGCTGCCAGCACTGTACTACTCATACAGAAATTATGCAGTGCAAAGAGCATTATAATTAAGCTGCAGGATACATTGCAAAATATACCTCACTACACAGTATATTACACGATGGCTGCATATACAGATTCTTGCATAAACACACAGATACATTTGACTCTCACCGGGAACCGCTGGTCAGGAGCAGTGATTTGTAGGGAGAGAGCCAGGAACACGTGTGTAAGACTCAAAGGTCCGGGGGAAAATGTCTGCAAGCCTTCTTGCCTGGGAAACTGGGGTGGTACTAATCAGAACACATTACTTGTTAAAGGAGAAATGTTCCCGTATCCAGGAACAGGACAAATGGGTACCTAATGACCTCTAATGGTTATAACTGGTACTACAATATGAATTAACTTGCTGCACATAAATGGGCAGAACAATTGCTTTTAATTTAGGAAAGATAAAATATTTTGATAGCTTCTTACTGCATTTTTTGTAGCAACCAAAAGCTCACAATTCTGGCATTACAAATTTTTTCCTTTTTATAGTTTTGCCAGATCGGGTTAATTCATTATACATTTTAATAGATTGGACTTTTTAATGGGGAAAAAGGGTAGTAAATCAAATTTTTATGTTATTTTTTTGTTTACTTTTTATTGGATTTTGTAGTTCCCTTTGGAAAATTGAACCTGTCATTGGCCAATCATTTGTACTATAAACAGCAATACTTTTGTACAAGCAGCCTTTATCTGCCGGAAATGGGGTCAGTTGTCTCCTGCTCCATTCTTCCACTCCTGATAAGTGCCGTACATGCAAAGCACTTGTACTTAAGGAGTAAAAGAATTGCAATGTATCCATAACACTTGGATGTTATCTGGTTATTCCGTATAGAATCTTATTTGTTTGCGTACTCATAGACTTGAATAGGCGACTGTTATCTGAATCTATTGCATGGTACGATTTTTTTTCAGGCAGACATTCGGTCCATGAAAAAAAACAACCAACTGATCAGCCCTATTAAATAATGTTGGTCTGAGTGCTGTCTGTTATTTGCACAGACAGCACTCAGACTGAGAATACTTTTTTGTGAATGTAGCGTAAAGGTGACTGTTCTAGATTTTGAATTTGGCTAACTACCACCATATAATAATACTCAGATCCATTGTCAGCAGAGTGCTGATTTTTCCTCTTTCTCCTTTTTCTTTTTTTGCTGTTTCTTTCTTCTACCTGTAAGTTTGGCTAATATATTTTTCTTATTTCTATTCTGTATGATGTCACATATTGCTACAAGGATGTAAGGATGTTTTTTTTAATGAAAAATGTAAGGCTGTGTGCACACGCTGCGGATTTGGTGCGGATTCATCCGCGCGGATTTTGTCAAATCCGCAGGTGAAACCGCAGGTCAAAATACCTGCGGTTTTACCTGCGGATTGCTCTGCGGTTTTGCCCTGCGGTTTTTCATCTCCTCAATGGAGGAGATGGCAAACCGCAGGGGAATCCGCAGAAAGAATTGACATGTCAATTCTTTCTGCAGATTGAAAACCGCAGATAATCCGCGCAGAAAATTCCGCACCATCTGCACTGCGGTTTTTGATTCCCATAGGGAATCATGCTACTGTACACCGCAGCAAAAACTGCTGCGGGTCCGCAGCGGCCAAAACCGCTGCGGAACCGCAGCAAAATCCGCAGCGTGTGCACACAGCCTAAGTAAGACACAATAGCTGTTTATAAAATATGGTAATATTTGTTTTAACAATACCTTGTTTTTTCAGCTTGAAAACAACATAGAGAAACACAGAATACCAGGAAAGGCACTTGACTTTACAGCACACACTCAATATCTTAAATGAAACGCTGACAGATAAATATATGATTTGAACTCGTAAGGATTTGGACTTTCATCTTCTGTCCAAATGAATGGCTTTATTCAGCTTTCCACAACACTATAACAGAGAGGTTTAGAGATATTGAAAACTCAGTCCAGTTTAAAGATATAAGCTAGAAATGAAATTTAATGTTTAGCTGTCATTTCTATTAGTACCATTTCTGCAGATATGCAACCTTTTGATCCCCATTTACTAACTGCTTTATTTGTGGGGGAGGAGAAAGGCATGGTAACTACAAAGCAGTTAAAATTAAATTTTTATTCATTTTTTTAAACAGCATTTAGCAGGTTGGTTGAATAATGTAATCATTTTTTCCTTTTATTTCAGACCATCATGGAAGTGACAATACCAGAAGTGATTTTTTTTCTTTCAATTGTTTTGTTTTTTTCTTCTTACAGATTGTAAAATAGGGATGACTTACACTTTATGTTTTTGTTTACATGTATATACTATGACAAGTCACTGGAAAAGTACTGGAGGGGAGATACGTATGACTGAGGCTATTAGCTAAAGTGATTTGAAATCCAGAAGTTTCCTACAGCAGACTGTGTTGAGATGGGTTAATCGGTCATTGGGTTTTTGTGGACAACCATAGTTCGGGTGGGAGGCTGTCCACCTTATCTCCAACCCAGGGTGTGGTCTGGGGTTTAAATACTTGGCCTCCAGTGGCATTCAGTGTTTGGTAGGTCTGGATAATGGAATTCCAGTGCAAGGTGTCCTGACAAGGAGGCTGAAACTGTGAATGCTGATTTTTTTTTTCTCTGAGTGGAAGGATCCCCTCACCAACACGGACTGTGGTGTATGTTTTGCTTTGTTTTTTCCTTAGGCCAGGAAGGCCTCATTTTTCTTCGATAATGGTGCACTGACTTATGCAGCACTCCTAATAAACCAATGAGAGTCTTAAAGAGACACTATTCCGTTGTCTATCTTTGTATGCAGCAGACTGAGCCACACTACCACAATATATATACACACACACATATATAAACAGGGTCGGACTGGTCCACCCGATAACCAGAGGATTCTCCGGTGGACCGAGGCACTGACACCTGCTGGCATATTGGCCAGCAGCTGCCTAGAGCCCCCACTGCTCCAGGGGCCCCCAGCCAGTGGCATGTCGCTAATAGTAGCACACCCAGCTGCTATGGGGCCCCTGAGTCAGGGGGTCCCTCCTGGTGCCAGTGGAGCAGCAGCTGGAGACAGGAACCTATCCCCACTGCTAAAGAGAAATGAATATTCACGCTTCCCCATGCTCCATGGGCATGGAGAGGAGTGAATAACATTTCACTGTAATAGCGGGCAGTGTTAGCCGCAGGCTGAGGCTAACATTGCCTGCAGGAGCGGACAAATAGCATGTGATGTACCCCGGAGATGGGCCCCTGCAGGGCGCCTAACCCTGAGGGCAATCGCTTGGCAGGGAGCAATCCCTACAGCTTGGCAGCAGAGCGGAGCTGCAGGAATCCGATGCCGTCCTACTTCCTGCCCGGCACTTCCTGTCTGACACAGCACAGCTGAATGACGTCATAATTCAGTGCGGCTGTTTCAGAAAGAAAACTGCCGGGAAGTGGGTTCTGCAGCTGCGGGGAATGTGCGGAGAGGTGAGTGGTGCTGTGAGTGTGTCTGTCTACCTGCGTGCAGTGCTGTGTGTGTCTGTCTGCCTGCATGCGGTGCTGTGTGTGTGTGAGAGAGTAGTGCAGTGCTGTGTGTGTGTGTGTGTGTGTGTGTGTGGTGCTGTGTGTGTGACAGTGTTGCTGTGTGTGTATTGGAGATTGTCAATCATGTGAGTGATGTAAAGAGCAGTGATGGGGTGGTGGGGGAGAAGGCAATGTTGGTGGTGGTGGAAAGGATGATGGGGGTGGTAGGGGAGGAAGCAATGATGGAGGTGGTGGAATGGGCAGTGATGGGGTGGTGGGGGAGAAGGCAATGATGGTTGTGGTGGACAGGACAAAGATGGTGGTGGTGGGGGAGGCAATGATGGAGGTGTTGGAATGGGCAATGATGGGGGTGGTGGGGGAGAAAGCATTGATGGTTGTGGTGGAAAGGACAATGATGGTAGTGGTGGATAGGACAATGGTGGTGGGGGAGGAGGCAATGATGGAGGTGGTGGAATGGGCAATGATAGGGGTAGTGGGTGAGAAGGCAATGATGGAGGTGGTGATGAGAACAATGATGGAGATGGAGGGGTACTGCATTATACCCTATGAGGGAGGCTGCATTATATCCTATTAGGGAGGCTGCATTATATAATGAGGGGGCTGTGTTATACTTTGTGAGAGGGCTACATTATATTCTTTGGGGGCTGCATTATATTGTGTGGGAGCTGCATTATTCTCTCAGGGGTCTATGTCATACTATATGAGGGCAGTTGCAGTATGCCCTATGATGGGGCTACAGTATATTCTATGGGGGGCTGCCTTATGAAGGGGTTGCATTATACCCTGAGGGGGCTACATTATATTCTGTGGAGTGGCTGCATTATACCTTATGAGGGTGCTACATTATATTCTATGGGGGCTGCATTATACCTTATGAGGGGGGCTGCATTATATTCTATGAGGGAAGCTGCATTATATTCCATGAGGTAGGCTACATTATGTTCTATGAGGGGGGCTATATTACATTCTATGAGGGGACTATGCCAACCTCTGCTACAAAATTAAGACACATACCACCTTATATTATACCCTGATATTAGCACGTTTTACCACACAATTGGTGGTCTTGTATTTATTTCTATGTAGCTGGTGGGCCCAAGGTGCTCCAGTCCAACGTTGTGTGTGTGTATATACAGTATATATATATATATATATATATATATATATATATATATATATGTGTGTGTGTACTGTATATATTGTAAGATGGCCACCGGACAGGTCCTTGAGTGGAGATATGTAACATTGTGGTTGGTAGCTTTGGTGATGGAAGCCTGGGAAAGTATGCTCAAGCACGTATAATCCTGTAAGAATTAATAGGACGCATCAGGGCCAGGTTTTATGAGCAGTTAAAAGAGATGGGTGGGAATGACTGCTCCCATATCTCCAACCTGGGGGAGTGGTTTGGCAAATAAAATGGAGACTGAGTGTCTCATTCAGTGTCTGTAACTGGAGAAGGAGAGGCATCCAGTGTGTTTGCTGAAGGACCCTGGCCTGAGCGGGAGAACCCGTGCTACTAAATGGACTGTTTATTTTCAGTTTTTTCACTTTGTGCCGGAAAAGGCTGTCTTTAGTTTGCTTATGCTGAGCGGTTTGTGCAGTTCTACTAAACTGGCCTGGACATTTTAATGAATTCGCTTCCTGTGCCTACCTCAACCACAGCTGAGTGAGTACAAAATCCTACAATATATATACAGTGGGGGAAATAATTATTTGATCCCTTGCTGATTTTGTAAGTTTGTCCACTGACAAATACATGAACAGTCTAGAATTTTAAGGGTAAGTTAATTCTAACATTGAGAGATAGAATATCAAAAGTAAAATCCAGAAAATCACATTGTATAAATTATATAAATTTATTTGCATTTTGCAGTGAGAAATAAGTATTTGATCCCCTACCAACCATTAAGAGTTCTGGCTCCTACAGACCAACTAGACAATCCTAATCAACTCGTTACCTGCATTAAAGACAGCTGTCTTACATAGTCACCTATATAATTGACTCCTGTCCACAGGCTCAATTAATCATTCAGACTCTAACCTTTACAACATGGGCAAGACCATAGAGCTTTATAAGGATGTCAGAGACAAGATCATAGACCTGCACAAAGCTGGAATGGGCTACAAATCCATAAGTAAGATGCTGGGTGAGAAGAGACAACTGTTGGTGCAATAGTAAGAAAATAGAAGAAATACAAAATGACTGTCAAGCGACATCGATCTGGGGCACCATGCAAAATCTCACCTCGTGGGGTATCCTTGTTAGTGAGGAAGGTGAGAGGTCAGCCTAAAACTACACGGTAGGAACTTGTTAATGGTCTCAAGGCAGCTGGGACCACAGTCAGCAAGAAAACCATTGGTAACACATTACTCCGTAAAGGTTTAAAATTCTGCAGTGCCCGCAAGGTTCCCCTGCTCAAGGAGGCACATGTGCAGGCCCGCCTGAAGTTTGCCAATAAATGCCTAGATGATTCTGTGAGTGATTAGTAGAAGGTGCTGTGGTCAGATGAGACAAAAATTTATGTCTTTGGCATTAACTTGCTGTGTTTAGAGGAAGAGAAATGCTGCCTTTGATTCAAAGAACACTGTCCCCACTCTCAAGCATAGAGATGGAAACATTGTTTTGGGGTGTTTCTCTGCTAAGGGCACAGGACTACTTCACCGCATCAGTGGGAGAATGGTTCCAGAAGATGGAGGGGGAGTGACAGTGGTGGAGCAGGGGGTCACAGAGGTAAAGAGAAATGAATACTTACTGCGCTGGCATCACAGTGTCAGCTGCAGCCAATGACTTCCTGCAGAGGCCCGGCGATCATGTGTGCCTGCTACTTAAGAGAAGTAAATGTTCACCACTCCCATAGGCATGGTGAGAGGTGAATATTCATTCTTTTAAGTAGTGATCAACCGGCAGCTGCAGGAAGCCAGCGGCTGCAGCTGACACTGTGCGAACTACTTAATAGCAATGGACACTCACTGCCCTACACGCACATAGTTCTGGCATGGAGAGCAGTGAGTATTCAGGCAGCTGTGCTCTGCTGTTAAGCAGCGCATGACGTCCCTGCCATGCCCTGTTTACAAGAATAAGTCAGCTGCTGGCACCAGAACCAGACGATGCAAGGGAAAGCAGGAAGGGTAAGTAGGATTTTTTTTAAATTATTTTTTGATGAGAACCATGCATACCAGGATAGGGATGAGGAGCCATGCAAAACCAGGATCGGGATGAGGAGGCCATGGATACAAATATGGAGTTGAGGGGGCCATGCATACCAGAATAGGGGTTAAGGGACCATGCATACCAAGAAAGGGATGAGGAGCCATACAAACCAGAATGGGAATGAGGAGGCCATGCATACCAGGATAGGGATGAGGAACCATGCATACAAGGATAGGGATGAGGGTGCCATGCATACCAGATGAGGGTGCCATGCATACAAGGATAGGGATGAGGAGGCCATGCATATGTAAAGGTTGGCCAAGAAAGTAGTCATGGCTGAGTATCTCGGGCAATGTATACCCTGGCTTCCCTCTACAGGAAAACGGTAACTTTTCTCGTGCATGGTACTATCAGTACTCACAATGCTGTCAGCGTCTTCTTCACTGCACTGACTTAAAGCTGACCTTGGATCCCAATGAATAGAGATACAGTCCAGGGCAACTCTTAACTGAACAAATTTATTTACTTCAGGACACAGCACATCCACATAGTTTGCAGCATTTCCATCACAGCAAAGATGGCACATTACTTCATCATTCCCTTCACTGTTCCTTGAGTCACTAAGTTTTTCCCCAGGACGGAGCATCTCAGACGACACCTCAGTGTCCTCCCTGTAAAGCGTCACCACGGTAAAGTGCTCTCCTGCCCGTTTCGCCCCAGATATCAGAGATTCAGCCCACGTAGTTATCCTGTCACGAGCGCTTCGGAGGTGACAGGCTATCATCCTGCTTCAGGACTCAGAAGGTCTGAGCGCCTGTCCATACAGACTGCTCCCTGAACCATCTGTGTTATGAATGGGTCACCGTGGAGAAAAAAGCAAACAAGCTAAGCCACAGAAAACCAGAGTGGTTGGTAACTATGCAGATTGCAGATCCCTGATCTTACCACACAACTAGCAGTAGCCATGGAGCGTGCCTACGATGAACCTAGGTGCCTCGTCATGGCCGGAGGACTACATAAGCCTAAAGCAAGAAAAGGGAAAACTAACTGCCCCAGAGCAGACCCCAAAGGAATAGATAGCCCCCACACATGTATTGACGGTGAAACAAGATGAAGGCACAAACCCAGGCAGGAAAATAGGCTGAGCAAATGATGGGGCACAAACTAACTAGACAGGAAAGGAAAGGGAAGACACTATCTGCAACCTGCAAAAAACCCTACAAAAAATAATGTCCAACACTTCTGATAGCAAAATTAACCCTGACGTCACTAGACTTCTCTGTTATGAATGAGTCACCGGAGGAGGAAAAAACAAAAATACAAGTTAAGTCCAGAAAACCGGAGAGGTTGGTAGCTAGCGGATTGCAGACCCCTGATCCTATTCACAACAACTAACAGTAGCCGTGGAGTGTTCCTACGGTGGTCCTAGACACCTCGTCACAGCCGGAGAACTAAATAAGCCTAAAGAAAGAAAGGGGAAATCTAAACTGCCCCAGAGCAGACCCCAAAGCAATAGACAGCCCCCAACATGTATTGTTGGTGAAAAACAGATGAAAACACAAACACAGACAGAAAGACAGGCAGAGCAAATGATGGGGCCCAACTAACTAGATAGGAAAGGACAAAAAAGATGCTGGCTGCAATCCGCAAAAACCCTACCAAAAATGTCCCAACACGTCTGATAGGAAAAACGGCCCTGAAGTCACTAGACTTCAAAATCCCTATATCAGCAGTTCGATATATTCTGAAGACAGAGCAAAAGAGAATTAACCGATCAGGGACAAAAATGGAAATTCAGCAAAGCCCCAGCCGAGGCTGGCTGAACACAAAACTAAGCAAATCAGACAAAATCTCATGGAACAATAACAGAGCAAAAACTTAGCTTTAGAAGACAGGAACTGAACTGGAGGCCAGAGCTCAGAGCAGAGAAATCACCAGCAACCCTACAGGGCGTCGGCTGCCTTATATCCACTCAGAGATTCCGGATGTCCAATCGCAATCCACCTGTTCAGATAACAAGTCTCTCCCATCCAAATCAGTTTTACCACCTCCTTTCACCAGCAGAGGGAGTTCATCGGACATCAAAGGTGAACGAGAAAATGAGCTCATAACACTTCTCCCACTATATCAGCACTCTGAAATATTCTGAGACAGAGCAAAAAGAGACCGAACTAGTAAGGGACAAAAAGCCAATTGGCAAAGTACTGATAAATAAGAGTAGAAATTCAGCTCAGCCCCAGCCGGGGCTGGCAGACCACAAAAAAAACTGAATAGACCAACAAAATCAAGTGTGAACATTAGCAGAAAAACTTAGCTTTAGATGACTGGAACAGAGCTGAAAACCAAGAGCTGACAAGCCAGAAGGAATCACCAGCAACTGAATAGGGCGTCGGCTGTCTTAAATCCAATCTGAGAATCCTGAGATCCAATCGTCATCCTCATTCTCAGGTGGCAGATCTCCACCGATCAAACCAGCTGCACCACCTCCCGTCACCACCAGAGGGAGTCCAGAAGGGGGACTCACAACTGGTGAGAATGAACTCACAACACATCTGCCTCTAGGATCCAGAGTCGACCTCCTCCTGCCCTGAGAAATTTGGATCTAGTTAGTTAGTGGCTCAGCTGTGACCCAGTGCGGGTAATAGTTTCATTTCCACTTCTGCTTGCTAGAGTGTTGGACCTTCTCAGAGTCTCCAGTTTGTTGTCTGGAATCCCTCTTCTGGTATCCGTATCTGGCTATTCAGCTAAGTGTTCCCCTGTTAGTCTCACCTTACCATCTTTAGTTTAGCGGAGACTGCCTCTCCCCCCGTTCCCTATTCAGGACTAGGCCCCAGAGAGATTCAGGGCCTCAGGTTCCGGCTTGGCGATTGGTGGGGAACCAATATAGGGATTCGGTAGGAGTTCTAGGGAGAGATTAGATCTAACCTAGGGGTCTCCAAATCCCTTCCTTAGTGTCTGGGCCCCCTTCCCCATTTCCCTTTATGTTACACATGGTTTTCCCTCACCGAGCGTGTCATCCACCACAATCTGGAGGGACCTGCCCGTACACTTTTACGGTGACCTTTAATCCTTCTCTGCTTCCTTCCTTTCTTTTCCTCTCTACTGCTGGTTCTGCTGTACCTTCTCTATGTACTCCCTGGATGGCTGGGAATATGCTTCAGTGTTATGAGATAATTAGGCAGTCCGGGCATATAGCCAACCTGCCACAAAGGGGTCAGGCCCCTGACTGACTACTACAGGAAGACCTTCCTGACTTATTCTCCAGCTAACCCCTCTTACAGTTAGCTCTTATGTGTAATACAACTAAATCTACCAAGTAGTTGGCTCAGTGCCCCCATCTAGTGACCATAACCCAAACTGCACTGTCCCTACCAAGTACATGGTACAGAAACATAACACATAATATATAAATAATACAGCAACATGAAATATATATTAGTACACTACAATAATATTAAATATATAAAATATATATATATATATATATATACATAATAACAACAACATGGAGATTTAAAGGGGTAAAACTCTCAACCCATTACACATACTAGGATTAGGAGGCCATGCTGTTGTAAGTTCATTTTCCCCTTCACCATTGAGGTCTGATGAACTCCCTCTTCTGGTGAAGGAAGGTAGTGAGGCTGATTACCAAGCACCTGAGCTGGATGATGATGACTGGGTGACGGGAATTGCTGACTGGATATAAGGCAGCCGATGCCCTTCTGCCTTGCTGGTGATTTCTCTGAGGGATTCTAGGAGACCAGTCTGATTCCTGCTCCTCAAATGCTAAGTTTTCTGCTCTGCTTTTTGCATTTGTGTTTTGGTTTTGTTTTGCCTTGTTTTTCTGGATTTCTGCCATTCCCTGCTGGGGTGAGCTGAATTCCTTTTTGCTCTGTCTTCAGAAAATACCTGACTACTGATTTAGTCTTTTTGAAGCCTAGCGTCTTCAGGGCTTTTTCCCTATCAGTCTGTTGGCTCTTGTTTTGATAGGGTTTTGGCGGATTGCAGACAGCAGCTTTTCTATCCTCTCCTATTTAGTTAGCTTGGGCCCCATCATTTGCTCAGCCTATCTTTCTATCTGTGTGAGTGTTTTTTCATCTTGCTTCACCGTCATTATATGTAGGGGGCTGCCTATTGCTTTGGGGTCTGCTCTGGGGCAGTTCAGATTTCCCTTTCTGTCTTTAGGCTATGTAGTTCTCCGGCTGTGATCGAGGGGTCTAGGGCACCGTAGGAACCCCCTACGGCTACTGCCAGTTGTTGTTGATAGGTTCAGGGGTCTGCAATCCGATAGCTGCCAACTTCTCTGGTTTTCTGGACTTAGCTAGTATTTCCGTTTTTGCATCTACGGTGACTCATTCATAACACCATGCATATCAGGTTAGGTATGAGGGGACCATGCATGCCAGGATTGGGATGAGGAACCATGCATACAGGGATAGGGATGAGGAACCATGCATACCAGGATAGGGATGACAAATCATGCATACCAGGATAGGGATGAAGAGGCTGTGCATACCAAGATGAGGGGACAATGCATACTCGGCTTATACTCGAGCCAATAAGTTTACCCAGTTTTTCAAAAAGTGAAACTCATATACTATATAGAGTTATTACAAGCAGAGTGATCTATTTCAAGTGTTTATTTCTGTTACTGTTGATGATTATGGCTTACAGCCAATGAAAACCCAAAAGTAGAGTTGAGCGAAACGCGTTGGTCAAATGAAAAAATAACCAACTTTAGCTAAAGTCGAGTTTCACCGATCGAAACCCGACCATAACGTGAAGTCGGCCATGAGGTTGCTGAGCCGAGCGCCAAAGTCGCGTTTCAAATAATGCTTCCAGCGCCTTTTCTCAGCCAATGATGGAGGATGCACACTGTGGGCAACACGATGACATGCGCAGCGGCCACCACCATCTTAGAGAAGGGCATTGAAGTGATTGGCTGGCTTTGTGTGGCATCACAGTGGGTATAAACGGCCATGACCGCCGATCGCCATCTTACTTCTGCCGATCTTAGAATAGGCAGGGAAGAAGAAAAAAACATTGCTTCTGCTGATTGCGCTTTTCACTGTACAGTTAGTATGCAGTGAAAGGGGAGGATTTTTGCTGTGTGCAGCAGCGCTGGTTGTGATTAGGCTGTCTTTTAAGGATACTTGCTAGCTGCATTGCTGTGTGCACACTACTGTTCAAACTGCTTTTTTCAAAGCACTCCAACTTTTAATATTTTGTTCTGGTGAGTTACTGAGCATTCATTTTTTTCTCACACAACGTATAGCGGTGTACGCTCCTCACACACTACCGTGTACCGGCTGGTATCATGGACAAATAGAAGCTATCTGGGTGAGACTCTGGAAAAACATGCCAAGGAGATTTTTCATTTTTCCAGACCTACACCTTAGACAGCTGTCTGCTTTTCAAACAGTTTTGTATATCTGCTGTTTGATCACGGTCAAAACTAGACAGACACAGCATGTGTCAATCTGTATACAATAGATGGAGATTGACAATTTTCCATACAAACACCGTATAGCGGTGTATGCTCCTCACACACTACTGAGTACCACCTTGTATCACGGACAAATAGAAGCTATCTGTGTGTGACACTGGAAAAACAAGCTGAGGAGATTTTGCATTTTTCCAGACCTACACTTTAGACAGCTGTCCGAATTTCAAACAGTTTCGTATATCTGCTGTTTGATTACGGTCAAAACTAGACAGAGACAGCGTATGTCAGTCCTTATAAAAATAGACAGAGATTGACAATTTTCCATACGCACACCGTATAGCGGTGTACGCTCCTCACACACTACCATATACCGGCTGGTATCACGGACAAATAGAAGCTATCTGTGTGTGACACTGGAAAAACAAGCCGAGGAGATTTTCCATTTTTCCAGACCTACACCTTAGAGAGCTGTCGCTTTTCAAACAGTTTTGTACATCTGCTTTTTGATTACGGTCAAAACTAGACAGAGACAGTTTGTCAGTCCGTATAAAAATAGACAGAGATTGACAATTTTCCATACACACACCGTATAGAGCTGTCCGATTCTCAAACAGTATTGTATCTGCCGTTCGCATTACAGTCACATCTATACAGAGTCAGCGTATGTGTGTGGCACTCCGTAAATACGTATACGGAGATTGTTAGTTGCACAAAAAATGTAAACAGCTGTACACTTCTGATACAGTTCCGTATATCTGCTTGTTGGATTATTTTCAAATACATACTGTGAGAGCGTCTGTGACTAACAAAATATATACGTAGATTTAATTTTTTTAGTACACCTTACACAGGTGGACGCTCTTCATACAGTACCATGTCTCTGCTGGTATTCTTGGTACATTTTCCCAAACATGAGGAAGTATGGTGGAAGAGGCCACGGACGTGGGCAGGGGGGCGCAGCTGGTACTGATGGTGGTGGTGCATCAGCTGGTTCTGGCAAAAGCACAATAGCAGCTAAGGCAGGAGGTGTTGAGCCTGCGTCATCATCTGGCCCAAGAAGGCCTGTAAGGTTCCCTTTTCTTGGAGTAGGAAAACAGCTTTTAAAGCCGGAGCATCAGGAACAGGTTTTGGCGTACATTGCCGAAACAGCCACCAGCTCTATTGCCTCCTCTTCTGAACATTCGAAACGTGCAAGCACGGAGTCATCAGTGCAGGGTTCTGGTCAGGAAAAACACCTTTCCTTGTGTCCTTCACCCCCACCAAAAGTTAAGGATGTAACAGCCCACACTTCAGATTACTCTATAGAGCTCTTTTCACATACCATGCCTGCGTTATTAAGTCAAATCCTGAATTCCCCAGTCCAAGATGAATCTGACATGGAGTGCACTGATGCAAAGCCACTACTAGATGATTCTACTGGTACATTGACCCAGAGCACTACATTGCCCTCGCAGTCTATAGAGCCAGAATCTGACCCTGATGAAACTCAGGTGCCCCTTCCCGCTTACTATACCACCTTACACGATGACACAAAGGAAGGTAAAGAGGAAGGTGCAGATGACTTTGAAGAGGAGGTGATGGATGACCCAGTTCTTGACCCAGATTGGCATCCATTGGAGGAGGAGGGTGGCGCTGGCAATAGTTCAGATAAGGAGAAGGATCCGCAGCAGGCGTTGACATAGCAGCAGCGGTTATCTGGCAGGCCCGTAGCTGTCCAAAAACGTGGACCAAAAGCTAAAAGAGTTGCAGGACAGCTTGGCCAGACGGTCAACTTAGCACAGCGTGCAAGGCCAGAAAATGTATACCATAGTAGGAAGAGTGCAGTGTGGCACTTCTTTTGTCCAAAATCCTACTGATGAGGCAAAGGTTACCTGTAAGAAGTGCGGAAGGACCTTTAGCCGAGGTAAACAACTCAGAAATTTGAATGCCAGTTGCATGCTTAGACATTTAATCAACATGCACTTGCAAGCATGGACGGAATATAAAACCTTAGGTAGCACATGTGCACCTGCTCGGACTGAAGATAGCCAGCAACGCTTCATCGCTTCCCCCACTGTAAGACCACCGCCACCATTAAGCACACCACCAGCACTAAATGTGGAGGTGTCGTCGCAAGGCCAAAGCACTCAGGGAATCACAATGGTTTTGCAACACAACACTGAATCTAGGCCATCACCATCAATACCATCACCAACCCCCTCTCACTCCATCCGGTCCACCACTACTTCCCCCATATGCAGCTCTCCAGTCCAGCTCACCCTACCAGACACTCTGAGTAGGACAAGAAAGTACTCATCCTCTCATCCGCGTACACTGTGTTTGAACGCCTACATTGCCAAACTAATCTCATTAGAGATGATGCCCTACCATTTGCTTGAAAGCGAAGCTTTCTGCGAGCTCATGGCCTACGCTGTCCCACGCTACGACCTACCCAGTTGGCACTTCTTTTCTCGAAAAGCCATCCCTGCCCTCCACCAGCATGTGAAAGACCGCATTGTCCATGCACTAAAACAGTCAGTGAGTGGAAAGGTGCACCTCACAACAGATGCATGGACCAGTAGGCATGGCCAGGGCCGTTACATGTCCATCACTGCACACTGGGTTAATGTGGTGGATGCAGGCTCCACAGGGGACAGCGGCAGTGGAACAGTGCTGCCTAGCCCACGGTATAGGAAACAGTTGGCTGTAGGTTTTCGACCCTCCTCCTCCTCCATCAGCGAAAGCTCGTCCACAGAGCGCAGTTGTGCGAGCACTCCATCCGCAGCTGGCAGTGTTGCACACGAGGTGTCTCACTATCGAACAGCTAGTGGTAAGCATCAGCAGGCTGTGTTAAAGATGATGTCTTTGGGCGATAACAGACACACCACGGAGGTACTGGCCGACTACTTGCTGCGACAAACTGAGTCATGGCTGGGCAGTCTACATCTTGAGGCAGGCAAGGTAGCCAGTGATAATGGCCGTAATTTTGTGGCAGCCATAGCCCGTGCAAAACTCACACACATACCTTGCCTGGCTCACACTTTGAACCTGGTGGTGCAGTGCTTCCTTAATAATTATCCAGAGTTAACATCCCTGCTACATAAGGTGCGAAGACTGTGCTTGCACATCCGTCGCTGAAATGTCCACTCCACTCGTATGCAGAAGCTGCAGTGATTGCTCCACCTCCCCAAGCGCCACCTAATCATAGACGTTGCAACAAGGTGGAATTTACCCTGCTCATGGTTGAGAGGCTGTGCGAACAGAGGCAGGCTGTAATGCATTTGCGGGAGGATACACAGGCAGGCAGTTTGAGGGAAGAAATTCAATGAAAAGATCCAGCTCACCAGAGACAGCATCCCGACATCGGAGCACGAGACCGCTGTGTCAAAGCGCTTAGTTTAAAACAAGGCTTGCGTTCTCAATGCGTTTCTGGTGACTTCGCACCCTTAATCATGATGGCATCATGATTAAGGGTGCGAAGTAACCAGAAGCGCGTTGAGAACGCAAGCCTTGTTTTTCTATGCTGGCCTTTTATCTCTACCCAAAAGTCATTATCTTGGTAAATTAGAACAATTAACAAAAAAAACACCTGCAAAGGCTTCCTAAGCATTTAAAAAGGTCCCCTAGTCTATTTTAGTAGGTCCCACAATCATGGGTAAGACTGCTGACTTGACAGTTGTCTAGAAGGCAGTCAATGACACACTCTACAAGGAGGGTAAGCCACAAAAGGTCATTGCTAAAGAAGTTTGCTGTTCACAGAGTGCTGTATAAAAACATATTAATGGACAGTTGAGTGGAAGGAAAATGTGTGGTAGAAAAAAGTACACAAGCAACCATGATAACCGCATCCTTGAAAGGATTGTTAAGAAAAGGCCATTCAAAAATTTTGGGGAGATTCACTTGAAAAAGGCACTAATCCAACATTGAAGCGTGTTGTGGAAATTAAAAAATGTTCAACTTCTCTTGGTCCTAAGGATTCTTCATTGGTTAACTATCCTGGAGGAGATCATCTCCAGCCATGGGGCAGCAGCAGCTGATATTTTCAGGCATCCATAGGAGTTGTGCTTGCAAGCAACCTACTCAGGTGAGCACCTTCCTTTTACTTTTGCTGTACCCAAAATGGTATCACCCGATGGTCTTGTGTGCTTTTGTTCGCCTACAGTTTTTCTACCCTCAGTCTATGTGTGGCAGTTACCTGACAATCTTCTTTATCCATATGAAGATAGTCTGTATTTTATAATCCTTCTCTAGCTAAAGAATTCAGCTGTTCATGCTTTGATAAATGGTGATCCTGTTATGGTCTTGTGTCAATCTCAGCCACTCCCAGGAGGCAAATATTTAGGTCGCGGGGGGAGAAGCATCAGCCTGAACCAAAAAATGAGTGTCTACTCTAGACTACCTTACATAGACTGGATACATTGTAGCTAAGTAATACACAGATGAAATGGAGTAGACTGTACTCACCAAAGACTTGTTAAAACAAAATTATTTATTGATATTAAGATAAAACAAGTTACAATATATATTGAGGTCCACCAGATGGAACAGGGGCAAATTAGGCCAGACAAAGACCCAAAAGGGGTAATGATGATTATGGAACAAATAATGTAGCCAGGGGTAGGGAAAAAAAACTATTGTTTAACAAGTAATAAATTTTTATAATATTTCACATAAATAGTAAAAAAAGGGAAACAGCACAAAAATATCAAAAAAAGTGAACTTTAATGCCCAATGGCGTGGCGACGTTTAGGATATAATATACTTTCTCAAGGCTTGAGAAAGGATTTGATATCTGAAACGTCACCACGCCATTAGGCATTAAAGTTCACTTGTTTTGATATTTTTGTGCCATTTCCCTTTTTTATGCTATTTATTCTAAGGAGCCAATTGATTGCTGGTTGTGGAAGCGTGCACACTATTGAGGTATTTTCTATGGTGCTGTTCCCATTTTTCTATACTAATCTTTCACATATAGAGAACTACAATTATTGTGAATCAAAATATACATTGAATAGAGAATAGTAATGGAATATAAGTCCATATCCATATTATTAAATATATAGGGCAATTATACATGTATGTCATGAAAGAGAGCATAGACAATTCTGTTATAAATGGACGATAGTGAAACAGGTAGATGTTGTAACAATGAAGTGAAAGTGCAAAAGAAATGTTACCTCTCTTTTAGTGATGATCGAGCATGCTCATCACTACTCGGTGCTCGCCCGAGCATCGTAGCTCTCGCGATGCTCAGAGCTCACCTAGTATTTCCGGGGTTGCTCGGTGGGAGCTCAGGTCCCCGCCCTGCATGTTTGGTGCTCTTTAGAGCAACAATGAACATGCGGTTATTGTCTGCCTCACACTGTAGTGCCTCAGCCGTGTTGGTTGTGGTATTACAGTGATTGGCTGGCCGCATAGTATCATCAGGTCTATAGCAGACCGGGGGGCGCCATACTCGTCCTCTGCTCCGGACTCAGGCAGTGTAGGGAGAGTTGCTGCTGAGCTAGGAATAGATTTGGTTGTTTATTAGTTAGTGTGGGTATACCGTCACTAATATATAAATCCATCTCAACCAACATTCCTCCTGAGGATTAATGAAGGTGTATATAGATATCAGTGCTAGGCAAGCAGTGTATATGGCAGACTTCATTGCATATAGCAAGAGAGTCCATTCCACTTCTGTCTGCTGCTGCCTATTACAGATATTTATAGACAAAGCCCCAGGTATTAGGTGCCAGAAATAATTTTTTTTGGATCTTAATCCTGATTATTTGCTTTAAAAGCAATCCAGATAACACCGTTTTTCTGCTCCATTTGCTTGCTGGCACTGCAGAATACAGCCAGATCCTTTCCTTATTACAATGCTAAAAATCCAGCTATTTTCAAGAGGGGTTTCTCTGTCACATGGATCACATATCAGTGCGCTAAAAATTGTGCCATTTCAGGCCTCCTTTTAATTTTTTTGCAGTGTTTTAGGCAAGTTATTGAGGCCAGTTTTCTGGAAAAAAAAAAAACAATTGTTACCTACAGGCCAGATATTTCAAACTGTGGTTTGTCTGTCGAACAGATCTCATAGTACACTCAAAATTGTGCCATTTCAGACCTCAATTTAATTTTTTTTGCTGTGTCTTTGCCAAGTTATTGACACCAGTTTGCTGAAAACAAAGATAGCTACCTACAGGCTAGATATTTTCATGCATGGTTTGTCCATCACACCGATCACATAACAGTGCACTAAAAATTGTGCCATTTCAGGCGCTCAAAATTGTGCTATTTCAAACTGTGGTTTGTCGTCACACGGATCACATATAAGTTCGCTCCAAATTCTGCCATTTGTAGTGAATGTGGAAAATACTGTCCTCCATTTAAAATGGGCAAGGCGCATGGCAAGGGATGAGGAATTGGACGTGATGGTGATGGTGCATGGAGAGGCTGAGGTCGAGGCCATGGGCAAGCTTAAATTGTGCCACAACAAACACCCAAATCTTCTCGCCCGACCTTCCTGTCCCAATTACTAGGGGACCACAGCAGCACACAACTATTGAACCCAGAGCAGTGTCAAAAGGTTATTGGTTGGATAGTGGATAATGCTTACAGTCAGTTTACCACCACCACCCCCACCCTGTCTTCTACATGGTTAAGTCTCAGTAGCCGTGAGTCTGGGCCGCATATTCCTCACCCTGATCTTCCTTCCTCCCACCATGCCGAGTGCAACTGATCCCACACTTGCACACTCCAAAGAGCTGTTCACTTTTCCATTTATAGATTCTGGCCTCTTGCCCGGTTCACTTGAAGCGGGGAAAGAGGAGATGACATGTAGCGATGCCCAAATATTTGAGCAGCCACGGTCACACGAAGGCGATGGTGGGAAAGTGTAACAAAAGGTGGACGATGATGAGACACAATTGCAAGAAAGTGAGGAGGAGGACCGCAGGGTGCGCAAGTGGAAGACGAGGTTTTGGATGATATAGTAACTGACTCAACCTGACAAGAGGACATGCAGAGTGAAGACAGCATCACACAGGGGTATGGAGGTGTAGTACCCCAACAGGCAGGAAGTAGCAGTGTGGTGGCTGCAGACAGAAGGCGGGCAACCATTCCCCGTAACACCAACACGATGGAAGATTCCAGTCCAACTGTTAGGTCGTCCCAAGTCTGGTTGTTTTTTAAAGACTCTGCCAATAACTCCAAAAAAGCCATTTGCACCACCTCCAGACCAGCATCACACTGGGTCAACATAGTGGAAGCCGGGACCCAGTCGGACCTTGGGATGGAACACATCCTCCCGACACCGAGGATTGGGGGCCCTAGGCTAATCAGGGTTGCCCTCACAGACACAACTCCAATCAAGCAGAGGCAGGGGAACACTGTCAAAGTTCTGGGAGAGTTTTCTCAGACCCTCCCATCGCACAGACCCTGAGGTGCGGGGTACCCTCACTAGGAGTGTAATGTTTGGGAAGATGTTGAGGGAGTACCTTGCTGACCGTACGTACCAACATCCTCTGTGATTCCTCTGTGCCTTATGATTACTGGGTATCCAAGCTAGACATGTGGCATGAACTGGCTCTCTCCACCTTGGAAATCCTGGCCTGCCCTGCCGCTAATGTTTTGTCAGAGCAGGTTTTTAGTGCCGCGGGTGGAATTATGACTGATAAGCGCATCTGCTTGTCAACTGAAAATGTTGATAAGTTGACACTTGTAAAAATGAACAAGGGCTGGATTGGGCCAGACTTCTCTGCACCACCGAATGATAGCAGCGTAACATAAACACTCAAATCCAGTGTCTTTTTGGGAGGTCTATTCCCATGCACCTCTTCACACCCACACATGGGTATACGCTTCCTGATTTTGGCTATTTGCTATTGTCCACCTCCTTCACCTCATGCTCATCATCCACCACCACTATATCACCAGGGTGACCGTGGTCCTTGACGCAACACCCACATAATTTTTTTAAAGGGTGTTTATGATGCCCGTAACAAAATTTTTTATACAGTATGTTCATGTATACCCCCCAGGGGGAAATGTTTGTCAGCCCATACACTTAGTGTATGGGCATTACAAGTATTGGAGACCAGCTCCTTTCTAATGGGAACATTTTGTTATGAGGCCCTCCTCCACGTCTCTACCAAGGGGCATTGTAGTGCCTCCAAATTTTGGCAGCTCTTGCATTCACTGCATAGGCAAACACTATGGAAACTTGCTCCTTTCTAATGGAAACATTTTGTTATGAGGCCCTCCTCCACGTCTCTACCAAGGGGCATTGTAGTGCCTCCAAATTTTGAGCAGCTCTTGCATTCACTGCATAGGCAAACAGTATGGGAGTGCCAAATTCCTAATAATGGGAAAATTGCTTTCAGGTGGCCCTCCTGTACATCTGTTCAAAGGGTTATTGAGGTGCGTCTAAATTTGGGGCAGGACTTGCATTCAATGCATAAGCAAACAGTATGGGAGTACCAACTTCCTAATAATGGGAATATTGCTTTCAGGTGGCCCTCCTGTACATCTGTTCAAAGGGTTATTGGGGTTATTGGTGATAGCCGGCTGATGGCTTTCTAAGAATAGTGAGGGCCAACTGCTGGCCCTTTAAGAATAGTGAATAGCAAATAGTCACTAGTAAATAGCATCAAAAACGCTATGTGTGAATATAGCCCAAATGGTGGAGGAGCATTTTTGTTTTTGGTTATTTATTTTGCCTTATATACAAGTCAATACCCTGGAAAGGATGTTCCTTAACATTTTTCCCAGGAAAATCCATTTTGGTTTCGTTTTTGTATGCTTTATTGTGAGTCTGTAAAAGTGGCGTAAAACTCTGACAACATCGTTCACAGCAGTGACCTGGGTGTCAGAAATGCTTCCAGCGGTAACGCTTATGGAGGAAAACACGCACACCAGAAGACTTCATACACTTCAAATTTATGTTAAGGACATATAACTCTGCCCTTCACCTCGCCAAACAGACCTACTTCACCACCCTGATCTCCTCACTATCCAACAACCCCAAGAAACTTTTTGACACCTTTCACTCCCTCCTCAGGCCAAAAGCACAAGCCCCTATCACAGACATTTGCGCTGATGACCTGGCCTCCCACTTTATAGAGAAAATAGACAATATCCGTCAGGAAATCCGCTCCCAATCACCAAGTTCAGTGACTCCCATCCCTCCCTGCATTTCCCCTGGCTCACTCTCCACATTTGCTCCCATCACAGAAGAAGAAGTCTCCAGGCTCCTCTCCTCTTCTCGTCCGACTACATGCACAACCGACCCCATTCCCTCACATCTCCTCCAGTCTCTCTCCCCAGTCGTCACAACTCACCTAACTACAATCTTTAATCTCTCCCTCTCCTCTGGCATTTTCCCCTCCTCCTTCAAACACTCTATCATTACTCCATTACTAAAGAAACTCACCCTCGACCCATCCTGCACAAACAACTACAGACCAGTCTCCAATCTCCCCTTCATCTCTAAACTCTTGGAGCGCCTGATATACTCACGCCTTACCCGTTACCTCTCCACTCAATCCCTCCTAGACCCTTCACAGTCCGGTTTCCGCCGCCTACATTCGACAGAAACTGCACTCATCAAAGTGACCAATGACCTTCTAACAGAAAAACGTAATGGTGACCACTCTCTGCTCATTCTTCTCGACCTTTCTGCAGCTTTCGACACTGTTGACCATCCTCTCCTACTCTCTAGGCTCCAGTCACTAGGCATTAAGGACACTGCTCTTTCCTGGTTCTCCTATCTTTCCGACCGCTCCTTCAGTGTTCTGTTTTCTGGCTCCACTTCATCTCCTCTTCCTCTCACTGTTGGGGTACCTCAGGGCTCAGTCCTTGGCCCCCTTCTCTTCTCTCTCTATACGGCCCCAATTGGACAGACCATCAGCAGATTTGGCTTTCAGTACCATCTTTATGCTGATGACACACAACTGTACACATCATCCCCTGACCTTACCTCCGCTGTACTACAGAATGCCACTGACTGTCTGTCTGCAGTCTCCAACATCATGTCTGCTCTCTATCTGAAACTCAACCTCTCCAAAACTGAACTACTTCTGCTCCCACCATCTACTAACCTCCCTAAATCTGACATTTCCCTCTCTGTGGGTGGCACCATAATAACACCCCGACAGCAGGCGCGCTGTCTGGGTGTTATGTTCGACTCCGATCTCTCCTTCACCTCCCATATGCAATCTCTTGCCCGCTCGTGCCGCTTACACCTAAAGAACATCTCTAGAATCCGCCCTTTTCTCACCATGGAAACAACAAAAACTCTCACTGTCGCCCTGATCCACTCCCGCCTGGACTACTGTAATGCTCTATTAATTGGCCTCCCTCTCACTCGACTCTCCCCTCTCCAGTCTATCCTTAATGCAGCAGCCAGGGTTGTCCATCTGGCTAATCGTTACTCAGACGCGTCCGCTCTTCGCCAGTCGTTACACTGGCTGCCAATTCATTACAGGGTACAATTCAAAGTACTTGTTCTCACCCACAAAGCTCTCCACAGTGCGGCACCCCCTTACATCTCCTCCCTCATTTCTGTCTATCGGCCTAACCGACCGCTGCGCTCTGCAAATGACTTTCGACTAACCTCTGCCCTTATCCGTACCTCCCACTCCCGACTCCAAGACTTCTCCCGTGCTGCGCCAATCCTCTGGAATGCTCTACCCCAAGATATTAGGACCATCCACAATTTGCATAGTTTTAGGCGCTCACTCAAAACACATTTGTTCAGAGCGGCCTATCACATTCAGTAATCAAAGTTATGTTTGTGTGTGTAGCCCATTCACTATCTTCATCTAACCCCCACCCCCTGAAGATGGCTGGACCGTTATTGTAAATACATCATTGTAAATACAAACCTGTGCTTTGTATCTCCCCCACCTCATTGTAGATTGTAAGCTGGGGCACATTACAGGTGGCATGAGTTACAGGAAGAAATCCATCAAAGGAATGGGCAAATCTTCCAGAGACATTACAAAAGACACAGCGAATAATATGCTTAAAGGGATTACAGTGTAGAATTGGATAAATCTGCAGTCTACACACTTGGGTTCAGGCGGTGTGAGGAGTTCAATGGTTATTTGGGAAAAAGCAAAAATTGTTATTATATGATGGAGAGGTCTGCTAGGAATTAAGCTAGAAGGCAGCTGTCACTCCAGCTGACCACAGACCTACTCTACTATAGAAAGCTCATGCCAAGATGCCTTATTATAAAAATGAACTGTTACAGCAAGAAACATTACAGTACCTTCTTATTAATACAGATAATAGTATTCCTTCTGGATTGTAAGCTTGCAAGCAGGGCCCTCATTCCAATTATTTGTTTCTTGGTAACGTCTTCATTGTCTATACATATCACTACTTAATTGTACAGTAAATATGTTAGCACTACAAAAATAAAATTATTATTATTACTAGCTGAAGAGCCTGGCGTTGCCTGGACATAGTAAATAACTGTGGTTAGTTATATCAAATTATAATGATTATATCTATATAAATAAAGCTGAGTGTATAGCCCCGCCTACTCTGCATAGCCACACTCACTCTAATATCCCACATAATCCAGAGCCACTGGACGACTACCCCTAATACCCCACATCATCCCGTCAGACCCACCAGACTACTACCCCTAATATCCCACATCATCCCGTCAAAGCCACCGGAATACTACCCCTAATATCCCACATCATCCCATCAGCCAGAACCACCGGACTACTACCACTAATATCCCACATCATCCCGTCAAAGCCACCAGACCACTACCCCTAATATCCACCTCATCCCATCAGCCAGAGCCACTAGGCTACTACCATTAATATCCCACATCATCCCTTCAGCCAGAGCCATTGGACTACTACCACTAATATTCCACATCATCCCATCAGAGCCACCGGACTACTACCCCTAATATCCCACATCATCCCGTCAGCCAGAGCCATTGGACTACTAACCCTAATATCCCACAACATCCCATCAGCCAGAGCCTCCGGACTACTACCACTAATATCTCACATCATCCCGTCAAAGCCACTGGACTACTACCCCCAATATCTCACATCATCCCATAAGCCAGAGCCACCGGAATACTACCACTAATATTCCACATCATCCCATCAGAGCCACCGGACTACTACCACTAATATCCCACATCATCCCATCAGCCAGAGCCAGTGGAATACTACCACTAATATCCCATATCATCCCGTCAGAGCCACAGGACTACTACCCCTAATATCCCACATCATCCTGTCAGCCAGAGCCACCGGACTACAACCACTAATATCCCACATCATCCCATCAGCCTGAGCCACCAGACTACTACCCCTAATATCCCACATCATCCTGTCAGCCAGAGACACCGTACTACTACTCCTAATATCCAACATTATCCCATCAGCCAGAGCCACTGGACTACTACCACTAATATCTCACATCATGCCGTTAGAGCCTTTGGACTACTACCCCTAACATTACTCATCATCCCGTCAGAGCCACCGGACTACTACCCCTAATATCCCTCATCATCCCATCAGCCAAAGCCACCAGACTACTACCACTAATATCAAACATCATCCAGTCAAAGCCACTGGACTACTACCAGTAATATCCCACATCATCCCGTCAGAACAACCAGACTATTCCCCCTAATATCCCACATCATCCCATCAGAGCCAACATTGTCAGGTTTGCGCTGTTACACTGATTGAAATGATACCTGGGTTGGAGAAAACCATCTTGTGTTTCTTTTTATAATCTGTGTTTGAATTTTTACGTTAATGAGGATGCTTCATGCCAGACAAAACCTGATGAAGGCCTACATGGCCAAAACACTTTGTATTTTTTTTTATAACAAAAAAGGTTTTATTGTCTTTTATAAAATTTTGCATTTTACCAAGCCAATAAAATATCATCTGATTCAACATCAGAGATACTTAGTTCTTTGGCTTTTTAGCCGTCTTGCTCCAAATTGGGTTAAGCATCCTCTGAAGGAAGCGCCCTGAAACTTCTTCATGCCAGACAATGAGAAGTAACTATTTCTGGGCTCCCACTGCAGTCTGTGTCAGAGGGTGGTCTGTGTCAGCACGGTAATAAATTGTGTTATTTCCAGCTTTACAGAAGGACGATAACACCATAGAAATGATAAGAGTAATAGATCTCAGTTACCACAACTGTCTACGAGTAAAACTGTTGCTCATAGCAACCAATCACAGCTCAGCTTTCATCTTTTAAACAGCTCTAGTGAAATGAAAGATGCTTAGTGATTGGTTGCTATGGGCAACACAGACAATATAACCTGTTGTGGTCAAGAAGATGTGCCTATGAAATATGTATATTAGATATTTATTATATATACAACTCTAGCAAAAATTAAGACACTACTACAAAATTTTCAGTTTGTCAGATTTTTTTCTTTATAGGTATATTTTTGAGTAAAATGTAAATTGCTCTTTTATTTGATGAACTACTGACAACATGTCTTCGAATTTCCAAGCACTAAATTTTGTATTGATTTTCAGAAGGTGAGAAATGGTCAAAATAGCAAAAAAAAAATGCATTGCTTGCAGACCTCAAATAATGCTAAGAAAACAAGTTCATAATCATTTAGAAACAACAATACTAATGTTTTAACTCAGGTTTCTGGTAAAAGGGTAGGAAAGAAAGAAAGCGCACCGATCTAAATGTAAATTTATAATTAGATCATAGGTGAATAGAGGTGTCACTCACCTTTTAAAAATCTTGATATCTTGCATATAGGTCACTTAGGACCATTAGGTGTTCAAAGGTGGATTTGAAGTAAATGAAGTTTCTCTTATAAATCTTGATATCTAGCATATAGGTCACTTAGGACCGTTAGTTGTTCAAAGGTGGATTTCTGCTGTGGTAGGTATGCTGCAATTCCCTGGTAGCTAGTAAGTCACTCAGACCAAGTAACCATAGGAATGTTATCCAATAAATTTTATACCAGGCTATTTGCGCTCCCATAGGTGTAGGATCCAAGGCTTCTTGTTATCCAAAAAAGGTTTTTAATATTTCTCAAGAAAAAGCACATACATTATAAAATGTCTTCCTCAGGTATATTGTCTTTCGACAGTATAAAATGTCTTCCTCAGGTATATTGGTATCAATAGACCTGAGGAAGACATTTTATACTGTCGAAACGCATTGGATGTGCTTTTTCTTGAGAAATATTAAAAACCTTTTTTGGATAATAAGAAGCCTTGGATCCTAAACCTACGGGAGCGCAAATAGCCTGGTATAAAATTCATTGAATGTTTTAACTCGGGAAAAGTTCAGAAATCAATGTTTTATGGAATAACTATTATTTTTAATCACAGCTTTCATGCGTCTTGGCATGCTTTCCACCAGTCTTTCACACTGCTTTTGGGTTACCTGATGCCACTCCTGGTACAAAAATTTAAGCAGTTCTTCTTTGTTTGATGGCTTGTGGCTATCTATCTTCCTCTTGATTACATTCCAGAGGTTTTCAATGAGGTTCAGGTCTGGAGATTGGGCTGGCCATGACAGGGATTTGATGTGGTGGACCTTCATCCACACATTGATTGTCCAAGCTATGTCGCATGGAGCATTGTCCTGCTGGAAAAATCAGTCCTCAGAGTTGGGGAACATTGCCTGAGCAGAAGGAATCAACTGTTTTTCCAGAATAACCTTGTATGCGGCTTGATTCATACATCCTTCGCAAAGATTAACCTGCCCAATTCCAGCCTTGCTGAAGCATCCCCAGATCATCACCGATCCTCCACCAAATTTCACAGTGGGTGAAAGACACTGTGGCTTGTGCACCTCTCCAGTCTACGTCTAACCATTAGATGACCAGGTGTTAGGCAAAGCTGAAAATTAGACTCATCAGAGAAGATTACCATACATCAGTCCTCTATGGTCCAATCCTTATGGTCTTTGGCAAACTGCAGCCTGGCTCTCCTTTTCTTCTCATTGATGAAAGGCTTTTTTCTACCTTTACATGACATGAGCCCTGCCTCTAGGAGCCTGTGATGAACTGTTCTTGTAGTGCAATTCACCCCAGTTACCACTTACCATTCCTTTTGTAGGTCCTTTTGCTGTTGCTGAGTGACATTCGAATAAGATGATGGCCATCCCAGTCAGTGGAGAGTCCTTTTCGTCCTCTGCTGGTCTGTAGCTTTGTTGTCCCAATATCTGCTACTTGACTTTGTTGTAATGGACTGCCATCTTAGAAATTTTAAGGATGGAGGCAACATGACACTTACTGTATCCCTCTGCTAGTAAAGCAAGAGTTGAGCCCTTCTTTTCCTCACTCAAGACTTTTCTTTTCAACTCCTTTGGCATGGTTAAAAGTTATTTTTTCATTCCTATTACTTCTGGGATATTGCTAGCACTTGTTTTGCCATTCAGCTTGTCCTACTTCAAGAGGATTGTGAACACCACAGCAGGATTTTTTATACTTTCTTTCATTAAATAATATTTGTTTCAGGTGATCACATAATCAGAAGCACATTAAGTAGAATGAGGAGTACTCTGGTTGGAATTCAACAGACAATGGAATAGAATGGCTGTCAGACATATAGAGAAGCTGATTTTTATAAAACTGTTCATTGGTCTCTTAATTTTTGCCAGAGCTGTATGTGTATATATACAGTGCTGTGCAAATTAATTGTGACAAAGCATTTTTTTAAGTAAAAGCGTTAGGCCGGTTTCACATTTGCGCTTCAGGGAGCAGTGACAGCCTGCGCACGGCCGCCGCTAAGCCCCGCCCCCTGCCCCGCCCCACCTGTAGCTCCGCCTCCGGGCGCATGACGCTGCATGCATCATGCGTCCCCTATCTTTATCACTGAGGACGCAGGCCGTGCGCAGTATGTGTTTGGCGGCGCCTGCGTCCTTCTGACGGTGCGCCGAGTGCAACCAAATTGCAACAGGTTGCATTTGGCGCTGGTCGGCGCACCGTCAAAAGGACGCAGGCACCGCAAAAACGCATACTGCACACGGCCTGCGTCCTTAGTGATAAAGATAGGGGACGCATGACGCATGCAGCGTCATTCGCCAGGAGGCAGAGCTACCGGCGGAGGCGCTGCAGGGGGCGGGACTTAGTGGCAGCCGTGCGCAGGCCGTCGCTGCGCCCTGAAGCGCAAATGTGAAACCGGCCTAAGTTGGTTACCAGTCAGTGATTCAAACCCGTTTTAACTGCTTTGAACAGGCACTCACACCTGTTCAAAGCAGTTAAAACTGGTTTGAATCACTGACTGGCAACCAACTTACGATTTTACTTAAAAAAATGCTTTGTCCCAATTAATTTGCACAGCACTGTATATATATACGAGTATAGATATATATCTGTATATATTTATTATATATATACTAGCTGAAGAGCCCTGCGTTGCCTGGGCATAGTAACCAACTGTGGTTAGTTATAACAATTATAATGATTATATTGCAAATAAAAACAGTGCATCTAATCCTATTCTGTGTGATACTGACTGCTGAGCCATGTATCTAATCCTATCCTGTGTGATACTGACTGCTGAGCTGTGTATCTAATCCTATCCTGTGTGATACTGACTGTTGACCTGTGTATCTAATCCTATCCTGTGTGATACTAACTGCTGAGCTGTGTATCTAATCATATCCTGTGTGATACTGACTGCTGAGCTGTGTATCTAATCCTATCCTGTGTGATACTGACTGCTGAGCAGTGTATCTAATCCTATCCTGTGTGATACTGACTGCTGAGCCGTGGATCTAATCCTATCCTGTGTGATACCGGGCTCCCCCTGCAGTCTGTGTCAGAGGGTGGTCTTTGTTGGCACGGTAATAAATTGTGTTATTTCCAGCTTTACAGAAGGACGATAACACCATAGAAATGATAAGAATAATAGGCCTCAGTTACCACAACTGTCTACAAAGAAAACTGTTGCTGGTAGCAACCAATCACAGCTCATTTTTCATCTTTTAAACAGCTCTGGGACAGCGTGGCGAGTTTTGAGTGGCGACTTTTGTGTTTCGACTTTTATGTGGCAAGGTTGGTGTATGTGTGGTGAAATGTGTGCTGAGGGTGGTATATGTGTTGAAGCACGTGGTAGTGTGTGGCGCATTTTGTGTGTGTGTTCATATCCCCGTGTGTGGTGAGTATCCCATTTCAGGGCCCCACCTTAGCAACTGTACGGTATATACTGTTTGGCGCCATCGCTCTCATTCTTTAAGTCCCCCTTGTTCACATCTGGCAGCTGTCAATTTGCCTCCAACACTTTTCCTTTCACTTTTTCCCCATTATGTAGATAGGGGCAAAATTGTTTGGTGAATTGGAATGCACGGGGTTAAAATTTTGCCTCACAACATAGCCTATGACGCTCTCGGGGTCCAGACGTGTGACTGTGCAAAATTTTGTGGCTGTAGCTGCGACGGTGCGGATGCCAATCCCGGACATACACACATACATACACACTTGAGCTTTATATATTAGATGTAATATTAGATATTTATTATACAGGGCTTTGCGTGTGGAGTGAGTGTGACTATGTGGAGAGGGCGTGGCTTAATATACACAAAAGACAAAAAACTGACTGGCACATCCAGACTAGTGTGAATAGGTGCATAGCAGGAGGAGCTACCTCCATATACAATATGCAAAATAAGGTTGCACTCTATCATGCTAAAGCATGTCAATGTAGAATATATGAAATTTGAATAGCAATACGGCTATGGAGTATTAGGAAAAAAATATGAGACGCTTAGCATATAACTGTCCGGGATTGGCCTGTGCACCATCACAGTTACAGCCACAAAATTTTACACAGTCACACATCTGGACCCCGAGAGCGTCATAGGCTATGTTGTGAGGCGAAATTTTAACCCCGTGTGTTCCAATTCACCAAACAATTTTGCCTATTATTCTTATAATTTCTATGGTGTTATCGTCCTTCTGTAAAGCTGGAAATAACGCAATTTATTACAGTGCTGACAGAGACCACCCTCTGACACAGACTGCAGGGGGAGCCCAGTATCACACAGGATAGGATTAGATACACGGCTCAGCAGTCAGTATCACACAGGATAGGATTAGATACACAGCTCAGCAGTCAGTATCACACAGGAGAGAATTAGACACATGGCTCAGCAGTCAGTATCACACAGGATAGGATTAGATACACAGCTCAGCAGTCAGTATCACACAGGATAGGATTAGATACACATCTCAGCAGTCAGTAGCACAGAATAGTATTAGATAGACGGCTCAGCAGACAGTATCACACAGGATAGGCTTAGATACGCAGCTCAGCAGTCAGTATCACACAGGAGAGGATTAGACACATGGATCAGCAGTCAGTATCACACAGGATAGGATTAGACACACAGCTCAGCAGTCAGTATCACTCAGAATAGTATTAGATAGACGGCTCAGCAGACAGTATCACACAGGATAGGCTTAGATACACGGCTCAGCAGTCAGTATCACACAGAATAGGATTAGATACACGGCTCAGCAGACAGTATCACACAGGATAGGATTAGATACACGGCTCAGCAGTCAGTATCACACAGGATAGGATTAGATACACGGCTGAGCAGTCAGTAACACACATGATAGGATTAGGTACACGGCTCAGCAGTCAGTATCACACAGGATAGGATTAGATACACGGCTGAGCAGTCAGTAACACACGATAGGATTAGATACACAGCTCGACAGAAAATATCACACAAGAGAGGATTAGGTACGTAGCTCAGCAGACATTATCACACAGGATAGGATTAGATACACTGCTCAGCAGTCAGTATCACACAGGATAGGATTAGATACACGGATGAGCAGTCAGTAACACACAATAGGATTAGATACACAGCTCAGCAGAAAGTATCACACAAGAGAGGATTAGGTACGCAGCTCAGCAGACATTATCACACAGGATAGGGTTAGATACACAGCTCAGAAACAGGATGTGCCAAAGGAGAGGACATTTTCATTCCAAGAATTCCACTCATTCCATCTGATTTGTTTTTTGATTTTAAATGCGTCCAGTTTCCAGTTCAAACAGAATAGGATTAGATACACGGCTCAGCAGTCAGTATCACACAGAATAGGATTAGATGCACGGCTCAGCAGTCAGTATCACACGATAGGAGTAGATACACAGCTGAGCAGTCAGTAACACACATGATATGATTAGGTACACAGCTCAGCAGAAAGTATCACACAGGAGAGGATTAGATACTCAGCTCAGCAGACTGTATCACACAGGATAGGATTAGATACACTGCTGAGCAGTCAGTAACACATGATAGGATTAGTTACACAGCTCAGCTGAAAGTATCACACAGGATAGGGTTAGATACACAGCTCAGAAACAGGATGTGCCAAAGGAGAGGACATTTTCATTCCAAGAATTCCACTCATTCCATCTGATTTGTTTTTTGATTTTAAACGCCTCCAGTTTCCAGTTCAACTGCTATTTGCAATGTCCATTAACAATGCTCAGGGACAGTCCTTGAAAGTAGTAGGGATTGATTTGCAATCTCCATGCTTTTCTCATGGTCAACTTTACGTGGTCTGTTCAAGAGTTGAAACTGCCAAAAATCTGTTCATCTTTGCACCGAAAGGAAAAACCAAAAATGTTGTTTATCAAAAGGCTCTTGAATGAGTTGAAAATAAAATACTATCAATACTTGGGTAATCGTTTAGTTAATTTGTGTTGCAAATCTGTAGTGTTGAATATATGATGTGAAATGTTTTTATGTGCAATATAATCATTATAATTTGTTATAACTAACCACAGTTGGTTACTATGCCCAAACAACGCCGGGCTCTTCAGCAAGGGCATATATACATACACTTTTTCCCCATTATGTACCTAGGGGCAAAATTGTTTGGTGATTTGGAACACGCGGGGTTAAAATTCCACCTCACGACATAGCCTATGACGCTCTCGGGGTCCAGATGTGTGACTGTGCAAAATTTTGTGGCTCTAGCTGCGACGGTGCAGATGCCAATGAACATACACACATACATACATACAAACATACCCACACACACACACACATTGAGCTCTATATATTAGATATATATAATAATTATTATTATTATTATTATTAAATATTCACCTATTGCTCATGTTCTCAACAATGAAATTCAACAATTCACATTTATGATGCAGTGTGCACTTGGGATTTGAGTATCTGGGTGCTTGGATATGCTCAGCACTCGTCGAGTACTGGCTGGTGCTCGAATTTGAAGCTCAAATCCCCAACCTGGCATGTTTGGCACCTGTTACGCAGCCAATAAGCTTGCCATCTTGATAGTGACATTACTGTGATTGGCTGGACACATAACCTCATCAGAGGTTATAAAAAGATGAGGTGCCACCACGCTCGTCTCAGCAAACACGCCGACATTGCACACTGTGTCGTTATGTCTGCTTAAGAGATATCAGGATGCACAGCGCTGCATCTTCCATCCATAGAGGAGCAGGACAGGAGACAGGATGGCTTTTGAGTAACAGCTCAGGCTGCAGGTTTCTGTACTGTGTAGTGAGGAGGAGGCAGGACATCATACGGCAGAGACTTCCATAGTCTCACTGCTCTTACAGTAAAGAATCCGCGTCTGTCATTATGATTAAACCTTATTTCCTCCAAACGTAGAGGATGCCCCCTTTCCCCATCTCAGGTCTAAGAGTAAAAAGATAATTAGAAAGGTCTTTGTACTGTCCCCTCATATATTTATACATTAAATATGTTTACTCAGTCTGGACCACGTGGCCTTCAAAGGGGGAGAGGGGGAAAAAGAGAAGAGAAGACTTACAAGGGAGCGCACTTTCTTCTTTACATGTGTGATATTTTACCTCCATCTCTTTCTTCTGCTTTCCTCTTCCTTTCCATTCCCCTTTTTAGGGTCTTGTCCAGACAAGTTGCAGCCCACAGAAAGGGATTGACAGAGACCAGAATCTAAGGCATGGGAGATAATACAGGAGCCATTACACAACATGAGTAGAGATGAGCGACTTTGCCTTTTTTCGGGTAGAGTCGGGTTTCATGAAACCCGACTTTCGCAAAAGTCGGGTTGAACGAAATCGGCCGATTATCGTGAAAAGTCGAAGGCCGACTGAAACACGAAACCCAATGCAAGTCAATCAGGAAGAAAAGTTGGCAGGGAGTGGAGGACAGGAAACACACCTACAGTACAGTGCCCATTTTAATGCCAAAAACATCAATTCTAATTACTTAAGCTTTTCAACCGTAATTTACTTTATAATAATAGTTAGGCATTGAAAACTGGGGGTTATTTGGCTAAAGTTGTGGGGGGTAGGGTTGGCTCCAGATTTTCGTGGGCCCAGGGCCAAAGAGTGTCAATGGGCTCCTTTAACACATGCCACAATTCATGATCCTCTGATACGGCAGAGAAATAGCGGTACAGTACAATGAAAAATACTTCACTTCTTACATCACATGACTGATATCCATTTTAAATTCTCCAATAGCTCCAAAAACGGACAGTATATTACTCCCATACAGTATTATGACCACCGCATAGTGCGCTATACAGAGTAATGAGGCCCATATATTTCTCCATACAGAATCATTGGTCCCATATAATGTTCGATACAGTATATGATGAGCTCCACATAATGCTACAGTATATGTTGGTCCCCATGGATGAAGCTCTACTGTCTTATGGGCCCAAATAATGCTCCATATATAATGGGCCCCATTTCTATTGCTCCGGTGTATAATGGGCCCTGTAAATGCTGCTCTAGTGTCTGATGTCCACCTTTGGAATCCTCCAGTGTATGGTGGGCCCCATATATCATTCTCCAGAGTATAGTGCTCCCCAAAAATTGCTCCCAACCTTTAAAACAATTAAATAAGTCTCCTCGCTAGGGAATACCTGTACTAGTCTGGACTCCTCGTCGTCCCCATCTTCCATTTCACTGCACTTGGACTGTTTAGGCACAGGGCGTACAGACGTGATGTAATCGCGCTCTCTGACCAAAATGTCACTGTCAGGAAACGCGGGAGATGTCACGGCGGTGGAGCAGGGAGAGGTAAGTATTTCAACTTTGCAAGTGCTGTGATCCTGAGCAAGCAGAGGGGGCCCACTCGTTGGCGATGGCACTGGCACAGGGCCCCTCATAGTACGGCGGTGTGTCTGACGGCGGGTGGAGGGCCCTCCCTCCGGCAGAGACACTTTTGCGTACTATGAGGGGCCCTGTGCAAGTGTCGTCGCCCATGAGTATGCCCCCCTCACCTGCTCAAGGAACCTGCACTGTCATCTGCACCTTCCTCTTTGTCCTCGTGTAAGGTGGTATAGTATGCGGGAAGGGGAACCTGAGTTTCATCAGGGTCAGATTCTGGCTGTGTAGAGTGCGAGGGGAATGTAGTGGTCTGGGTCAATGTACCAGCAGAATCATCTAGCAGTGGCTGAGTATCAGTGCACTTGTGGTGCCCCCAGGAGTTCGGTCGCCACAGTGGCATTACCTTCTTCCTAGGGAGTGTGATGTCATGCTTGGGAGCAATGAAGGATCTCTCTAGCAGTTAAACGAACACACGACACAGTTCCCACTCCAGGCCAGCAGGGAGAGCTCTGAACCTGACTGCTGAGGAGCTGCTCTCTGTGGTCGGGAGGAGGGAAGTTAGGGCAGTCTGTGAAGGGAAGGGGAAGTGTGTGGATGTGAAAAGGGGAGCTGGAGGATGAGCAGAGTTAAGGCTCACTCCTAGCTGGAGCGCATGGTCCGGATTCCGGTCTCCGAGTTTGTAGGGACACTGACGGTCCTGCAGCAGAAACCGGAGGAAGTAGCAGCTGTAAATGCTCTACTCCCAACTAAGGCTCGGAGGCCCCAGTAACGACTTGTGTGAGCCAGAAGGAAAAGCCTTTGGCTGCCTGCCATACGAGAAAGTTTCAAAAGAGAGTCAACAGGGGGAACTTCAGTGAACTCAGTACTGCGAGTACCTCAGATAAGCGCTAGAACGGAGGCTACACTACCTGTCTGCAGAGAGAGTATTCCTAATTTGCTTCCAGGCTGACCAACTCCTTCTCCATCTGTACTCTGGGTCCTGGACGGCACTTACCAAGTACAGGTAAAGGAACTGCACGACTGTGTCTGTCATCTTTCTCCTGCGCCTGGCGCACGGCTCTGCTACATCCTGCACTGCACACCATTTACCAACTCTTTCATCTGCCCTGCGACTACGGCCCTACCTGTGCAGGGCTTCTACATCTTAGCTGCACCACAACATCTGTCCCAGAGAAGCGACACTGCAGCGCTGGTCAATCTGATCAGAAACCACAGGTGGCATCACGTATCATTCACCTATAAACGTTATTCACCCCTTTGCATGGACGCCCAGGCCCAAGGACCGGGTCACCACCACCGTGACACATTCCTCTGAGACACCGGCCCGGTACCGATTAACCCCCTCTGCCTTAGCTGGCCACCCACACTCCATGTCAGATTTATCTTGGACTGGGGAATTCATGATTTGACTTGATAGCCCAGGCATGGTATGTGGGAAAGAGCTACATGGACTAATGGGAAGTGTGGCCTGCTGCATCATTCACTTTTGGTGGGGGTGAAGGACACAAGGAAAGGGGTTCTTCCTGACCTGGAGCCAGCACTTGATGACTCAGTGCTTGCATTTTTTGAAACTTCAGAAGAGGAGGGCATATTTGCTGGAGTCTGTTTCGGCAATGTAAGCCAAAACCAGTTCCTGATGCTCCGGCTTTAAAAGCCGTTAACCTACTCCCAGAAAAGGTAGCCTTCCAGGCGTTCCGGAACCAGACCATGACGCAGGCTTATCACCTCCTCCCTTAGGTGCTATTGTGCTTTTGCCACTACCAGCAGATGCACCACCACCATCAGTACCAGTTGGTAACCCCCGCCCACTTCCATGGCCTCTTCCACCATACTTCCTCATTTTTGGAAAAATGTACCCAAAATACCACCAGCTATATGGTACTGTAAAACAACGTACAAGGTATATATAGTATTGGGGAGAATTTGAATCTCCCTAGAGATTTTAGGAGGCTGAACTATTATCTCAGGCCCACTATAGATTACACCTCAATTTAACAGGTTAAAATTGTATGGTGTAAGACAAAATACAAGGTGTATATAGTATTGGGGAGAATTTGAATCTTCCTAGAGATTTTAGGAGGCTGAACTATTATCTCAGGCCCACTATAGATTACACCTCAATTTAACAGGCTGAAATTGACTGGTGTATGACAAAGTACAAGGTGTATATAGTATTGTGGAGAATTTGAATCTCCCTAGAGATTTTAGGAGACTGAACTATTATCTCAGGCCCAATATAGATTACACCTCAATTTATCAGGCTGAAATTGGCTGGTGTATGACAAAGTACAAAGTGTATACAGTATTGGGGAGAATTTGAATCTCCCTAGAGATTTTAGGAGGCTGAACTATTATCTCAGGCCCACTATAGATTACACCTCAATTTAACAGGCTGAAATTGGTTGGTGTATGACAAAGTACAAGGTGTATATAGTATTGGGGAGAATTTGAATCTCCCTAGAGATTTTAGGAGGCTGAACTATTATCTCAGGCCCACTATAGATTACACCTCAATTTAACAGGCTGAAATTGGCTGGTGTATGACAAAGTACAAGGTGTATATAGTATTGGGGAGAATTTGAATCTCCCTAGAGAATTTAGGAGGCTGAACTATTATCTCAGGCCCAATATAGATTACACCTCAATTTAACAGGCTGAAATTGGCTGGTGTATGAAAAAGTACAAGGTGTATATAGTATTGGGGAAAATTTGAATCTCCCTAGAGATTTTAGGAGGCTGACAATGTTGCTCTCAGTCCAAGTATGGCAGCAGGCAGCCTAATAAGCAGGACTGCTGCACACAAAAGTGTGCAAAAATGAACGCTTGGTAACTGTGCAGAAAAGAGGAAGAAAAGTTTTTTTGCTTTTAAAAAAGCAGTTTTCACAGCAGTGTGCAAACAGCAATGCAGCTATCAGGGAGCCTTATAAGGCAGCCTAATAACCAACAGAGCTGATGCACAAAAAATATAGCCTCCCCTGTCACTGCACACAAACTGTTGTGTTGTACAGTGGAAATCGCTAACAGCAGAAGCAGTTTTTTTGTTCTTTTTCCCTGCCTAACGCTCTCCCTTATTCAGAATCAGCAGCTGCAACCTCTCCCTAATGCTAATATCGGCAGAAGTAAGATGGCGGTCGGTGTGCACACCCTTTTATAGCCCCTGTGACGCCACACAAAGCAAGCCAATCACTTGCATGCCCTTCTCAAAGATGGTGGTGACCGATGCCCATGTCATCGCGTAGCCCACAGTGTGCGTCCTCCATCATTGGCTGAAAAAAGGCGCTGGAAGCATCATTTGAAACGTGACTTTGGTGCTCTGGTCGCCGACCTCGTGGCCGACCTCACGCTATGGTCGGGTTTCGGTTCATGAAACCCGACTTCAGCGAAAGTCGGCGACTTATGAATTTGACCGACCCATTTCGCTCAACTCTAAACATGAGACCTAATTTGGGGTCAATTATACAGCATGGGAGCTAATTTGCGTCCATTATACAGCATTGGAGCTAATGCAGGGGCCATTACACAGCATTGAAGCTAATGCGGGGGCCATTACACAGCTTGGAAGCTAATGCAGGGACCATTATACAGCATGGAAACTATTGCAGGGGCAATATACAGCCTATGAGCTAATGTGGGGGCCATTATACAGCCTTGGAGCTAATGTGGGGGCCGTTATACAGCCTGGAAGCTAATGCGTGGGTCATTCATTATACAACCTGGGAGCTAATGTGGAAGTCATTATATAGCCTGGAAGTTACTGCGGGGGTCATTATACAGCCTGGAAGCTAATGCAGGGGCCATTATACATTATGATAGCTAATGTGAAGACCATTATACAGTTTGAAGGCTCATGCCGAGGCCATCATACAGTGTGGGTGCTACTTACAGTGTGGACGCTACTGTGGGGGTTGCCAATCTGTGGTCTCACAATGGATGCAATATTACTATGTAAGAGGCACATTATTATGTGGGGAAGTATAAGATTAGTGACCCAGTCCAGAGTGTGTCTGTCCCTTTAAGTAATACTGAACTGTGAGTAGCTTCTGTACACTACTGCTCACTCGCTAACTGGCTCTCTACATTATTTGTGAGCTGTAATTCTCCATTTCTAGTCACCTTCATTTTAGAAGCAATGCATTTCTCGTTTGCTGTGTTCTGTTGCCAAATAATGGTGAAAGTGTACAATGACTGAATTATTGTTTTGTAAGGACCTGAGATGTGAATTCCCTCTCCTATTGGCCAGCTCCTAGTCACATGGTCAAGAGGAGGAGCTGTTTTTCCAGGCAAGTCTAGAATGTTCTTGAGTCTGAGGGATGCCTTCAGGGAGAGCAGAACACACATGGAGGAGGTTTTTACCTCAAGATCTCCTGCAGGCGTAAAAGCCTGATTTCCCTCTAACCTGTACAAACATCATTCTATTGCTGACAGGATTCACCACATGTAAAGTCTTTATGACAGGATTCACCACAGTTTCTACATTCACCAATAAGTACTTGTGCATGTGCCATGACACACTGTGGAGCTAACCCCAAGTACAGGTCTGTAACCTCTAATTGCTGCATCTACCTCCCTCTGTAAAATACCAAAAGACATTATCCAGTGCTCTTAAAGCTCCAGACCCCAATCACATCTCAGCATCTAAGTGTGAACTTTGATTGTTGTGGACTACCCATGAGAGACTTTTCCTTATTTGTTCCAAGTTAAAATTCCCTTTCCTGCTGAAGTAAAAGCAACTGTTATCCCCGAGACCGGTGTGTGTCATAATTCTTTCGGCTGCAGACACCATGTGGGGGTGGATAACAGGGAACGTTCAGCCTGGTCATTACATAAGGATTCCTGCTTTTGTACCACTCAGTAGGTGCAGTAATAGGGAAACAGCAGCAGCTCAGCATTGGGGTATCAGCAGGATGGTGAAGTTGTGCAGGTTGGGAATAGATGGGGATGGGGCAGGAAATGTGAGAAGTCAAATGTGTCTTTGTTGTAATTTCTGTAGAAGAATGCTGGCTGGAAGAAGTTGTCATGTCGGTCTGAGCCAGATGGAAAAGACTGGAAAAGTGAATGATTCCATCAGAAAGAACATCAGCGGTAAGTCATTATCTGTAACTGTGCGGTGATCTCTTATATGTTCCGTTGGACTGGTATCTACCCAGGGCCGGCCCGAGAGATTACGGCGCCCTAGGCGAAACTATTTTGTTGTGCCCCTACTATTCTTGGCAGTAGATGAAAATTTGGGATATAAATTTAGGAGCAAAATAAACCACAACAACAACGATTAATTAACTCTCTCCTAACTCTTTAATCTTCTGAGAAGTTTTATAGGACAAATATATACAAAGTAATCAATAACACAAAACAAAAACGACCATAGGTAATTAAAATTTTTGTTTCCTTGCCTTTTTTTTTAAAAGGATGACACTAAGTCACCGAGATTAATTTGTTTAGCAACTTCAGATTCTACCGAAATTGTTGCCAACCAAACCAACCTCTCTTGCGTCATATTTGCCCTTAAATATGTACACTTTTCTTTCCATCCCTAAAATTTTTTGCCTTTTGAAAAGATTTTTTATAATATTTTCTATTTTTTCTCTGGCGCCCCCTTTGGGTCGGCGCCCTAGGCGGCCGCCTAGTTCGCCTATACGTTCGGGCCGGCCCTGTATCTACCACTATATGGTCAACATATGGCAGTTTCAAACAAGAAAAATTATAGCCAACTCACCCAGTTAGACGTCCTTAGTGGTTCTGCTCACTGCCAGGAAGCCGCACGGAGTTGTAATGGGAGAGGCACACCCATGTTGCAATAGAAACAAAAAAACAGCAATAATTCCAGCGGATGCTTCCTACTTGGCCATAAAATCCATTTTATTTTTATCTTTAAAAATAGTTCCATGTGGCAGAAACCCAAATATATACAGGGGGTCAGAAGAAAAAAAGGGCACACTGCTGCTTTTTGCGTGCAGACTACGCGTTTCGACCTTACTAGGTCTTCTTCTAGGTCTTAAGTGTGAGCAATGTTCAAGATAGTAATATACCCTGCTTCCAGGAACTTGATCCAATTACAAAATTTGGCTTAATTAAAATAGGGTGTATACCCTTACACAGGGATAAAACTTTGTTAAATACAAAATATACTACATATTTAAAGCATATCGCTACAAAGTGCCCTTATTTTTCTCTAATACATTATTATTCACATCTTATATTTATTCTTAGATATCACAAAATTTACCATATGAACAAAAAAAAAAAAAATTAAATAAATAAAAAAATTATTTAAAAAAAAAAAAAAAAAAAAGAAATTCAAGTGTTTTTATATATATATGTATATTTACCACTGGAAAACCTGCCATTTAAAATTGACTGATTAAGTCCAACCTATTATTCAGTCCATTAGGTATACGGCTTTCCAGTGTAAAAATCCAATAACTTTCACGATTTAATAAAGTCCTTCTATTATTACCTCCCCGTAAGGATTTCTTTACTTTCTCTAAACCATAGAAGGACAAATCATTCAAATTTCCTTTATGTTCATACCAGAAATGTCTTGAAACTGCAGAGCCTCCTATCATATTCTCTTTTACTGCATCAGATAAATGCCTACGGATTCTTTTTTTCAAAGAGCCCGTAGTACATCCAATATATTGTAATTTACAACTATTACATACAACAGAATAAACTACATTAGTAGTATTGCAATTGATAAAACTATTAATATTATATTCTTTACCATTTTTTACTGAAACTATTTTTTCTGTTTTATTTACAAATCTGCAACATTTACATTTTTTAGCTCCACATTTATAAAAGCCCTTTAAATCAAGCCAAGTATGAGATTTTTGTTGGTCAACAATGTTATATTCACTAGGTGACAGAACAGACTGAATCGAACGCGCTTTTTTAGAGACAAATCTGATTTTATTTCTTTCTAAAATTTTATCCAAATCTTTGTCTTGTTTTAGGATAGGTAGATATTTCTTTATTATTTTAATTATATCTGTGTATTGTGGTGTATATTCAGTACTAAAAGTAATATTTTGTTCACTATTTCTATTAGAAAATTTTTTATTCTTATTTTTACTTTTATTTTGCAATAATTTTTTCCTATCCACATTATCCACTATTGATATTGCTCTTGTTAAACTCCAATCTGGATAATGTCTATCATATAATCTCTGACATGTTTTAACTTTTTCACTTTCATAAATCTGCTTATTTGAGCTATTTCTATGTATTCTAATTAGTTCTCCCACTGGTATATTTTTGATAGTGTGTGCTGGATGACATGAATCAGCATGTAAAATTGTATTTGATGCTGTCTGTTTCCTAAATGGAGCAATATCTACTTTCTTAGTTTCTGCATTTCCTGAAAGAGTGATATCCAAAAAATCTATTTTATGACTATCATAAATACAAGTAAATTTTAGATTAAATTCATTACAGTTAATATATTCGTTGAAAACATCTAATGATTTTTTATCCCCATTCCATACAAATAACAGATCATCTATATAACGCCCCATCCAAATGATGCGATTTTTAAAAGGATTTTGTTCATTATATAGGTGTTTTTCTTCCCATCTTCCCATGACTAAATTAGCCAGGGATGGTGAGAACTTCGCACCCATACTAACTCCTTTTGTTTGGAGAAAATATCTGTCACAAAATCTGAAATAATTATGTTCCAATAAAAATTTAACTGCATCCAACAAAAAATCTTTTATCTCTTTTCTATAATTACTATAGATTTCCAAATAGTAATGTAAACTTGCCATTGCTACATTAAATGGTATCGAAGGGTATAAACCGATGACATCACAGGTGACCCAAGAATAAGTAGGTTGCCATTCAAATGATTCCATCATACCTACAACTGCTTTAGTATCCCGCATAAAGCTGGGAATATTTTTTACCAAAGGTTGCAAAAGGATGACACTAAGTCACCGAGATTAATTTGTTTAGCAACTTCAGATTCTACCGAAATTGTTGCCAACCAAACCAACCTCTCTTGCGTCATATTTGCCCTTAAATATGTACACTTTTCTTTCCATCCCTAAAATGTTTTGCCTTTTGAAAAGATTTTTTATAATATTTTCTATTTTTGCTCTGGCGCCCCCTTTGGGTCGGCGCCCTAGGCGGCCGCCTAGTTCGCCTATACGTTCGGGCCGGCCCTGTATCTACCACTATATGGTCAACATATGGCAGTAGTGTTGTTCTTTGTGTACTGATTTACTTTCAGTTACAGCAGGATCATCTGCTGAGGTTCTCCTATACCCAAGATTAAAGTGTACCAACATAGTTGTAATCACAGGTTAGGGGCCCACTCAGATATTTCGCCACCCCTGAGCTTAATTCCTAGCTATGCCTCTGACATAGAGTATACAGGAATGACAAAGAGATAAAAGTTCTCAGGTGACCAATGGTATCACATAAAAAGGAAAGTGCAATAGTATAAATACATAATTATATTTCATACCAAAAGGTGGAAACAGGGAGTGACACAATGCCTAAGGTCAATCAAAAAAGTGCATATATTTACATTTTTGCTCAAAAGTTTACATACCCCGGCAGAATTTTTGCTTTCTTGGCCTCTCTGGAGTCTCTGAAAACTAGCGGTGTGGATGTTTCAAAATGCACAATAAGGAGGCACATGATGAGTCTCCAGAAGAAAGCCGTTACTGAGCCAATGCCACAAAGTATCTCACCTACAATACGCAAAATAGCACAGAGACAAGCCTCAAAACTTCTGGAACAAGGTAATTTGGAGTGATGAGACCAAAATTGAACTTTTTGGCCACAACCATAAATGTTATATTTTGAGAGAGGTCAACAAGGCCTATGATGAAAGGAACACCATTCCTAGTGTAAAGCACAGAGGTAGATCGCTGATATTTTGGGGATGTGTGAGCTACAAAGGAACAGGAAACTTGGTCAAAGTTGAAGGAAAGATGAATGCAGCACATTATCAGCAAATACCGGACGCAAATTTGCAATTATCAGCCCGGAAGCTGTGCATGGGACGTACTTGGACGTTCCAACATGACTACGATCCAAAACACAAGGCCAAGTCCACCTATCATTGGCTACAGCAGATCAAAGTGAAGGTTCTGGAGTGGCCATCTCAGTCTCCTGCCCTCAATATCATTGAGCCACTCTGTGGAGATCTTAAGCTCGCAGTTCATGCTAGACAGGAGCTGGAGGCTTTTTACCAAGAAGAGTGGGCAGCTTTACCATCTGAGAAAATAAAGAACCTCATCCACAACTGCCACAAAAGACTTCAAGCTGTCATTGATGTTAGAGGGGAAATACATGGTATTAAGAAATGGGGTATTTGATCAGGGTCATTTGGATGTTTTGGTTTGTAAATATGATTTAAAAAAACAAAACAGTAGTTTGACAATAAATGTCTTCACCCAAACACTAACCATGAGTGAAGAAAAGGGTTTGGTGTTATCGCTCATATTCTCTGAAAAAAGACCAAGAAAGCAAAAATTCTGCTGGGGTATGTAAACTTTTGAGCACAACTGTATATCATCATAGTTGCCACAGTGGACAAAGAGAGCACCTTTTGATTGCTATATCAGCAATAGTAGCCAGTTCAGAAAAGACAAATTAAATGCCACAATGAACAAGGGAGGCACATAATGAACACCACAACAGCTGACTAGTGGCAAGTGATTATTAAGGCAGAGCAACCTTACCCATGGCATGAAAAGGGTGGCCACACTGGGAATACAATAGCTATAGCTATGTTAGGTAGGTCTTTGATACAGGCCCACAGATGAGAGGGGAGCAGTGTTAGTAAAAGGAGAAGTACTTCTTGGATATAATTAGTTAGGAGTAGAGCAAGGTTTAAGCTAAATCTTTGTGGAGTTCAAGTGCTATGGGCTGCTAGGGCCAACATGGGCCTATCACTTGAGGCAGTGGATTGTTATACAACGCCTCCATGTGGATCCATTCATCGGGCCCTGGATCTCGAGATTAACATCAGGGCCGTTGTGCACATCGGACCTGCAGGCGGGCAGGGGAAGATGGACACGGATCCTCAAAGGCGGAAGATGACAGAATCCGGGTGCACGGCTGTCGGTGGAGAGGAATCCCTAGAGGTAGTAGAGACAGAAGGAAAAGGGATAGTCTATCGGGAACGAGTACTAGGGATGAAGTTATGTCCAGTACCTGAGGTAAAGGCTGTAACTTGTTGTGTCCTATCCCACATGTTCCACGGTAATGACTGTGAACTGTTCAGTAAATGTTTGACTGTTGAAAAGCACTTGGTGATCCTTTGATTGTGTGTGATGGTTAAGGAATATGGAAGCTTGGAGTCAGTGGGGGCCTATAGTTAACAAGTGAGTGTGATGCACTACATACCTAACAACACACTGAAAATATGATATGATTTTCCTGTTGTTGCCAGAGCAAGCAGGAGCAGATCTCTTATGACCACCCCACCTAGGCACCTTAAAGTTACAGCACAGTGGTATTAACCTCCAAAATATTCTAAAATGTTTTCGGATTGCATTAGGCCTCTTTCACACATCAGGTTTTCGCCGTCAGGCGCGATCCGGCGCTTTTGACAGAAACCGGATCCGGCGAAATGCAATGTCGGATCCAGTTTCCCCCCCATTGACTTGCATTTGCGCCGGATCGCGCCGGATGGCCATGCGTTTCATCCGGTTTTCGCCGGATCCGGCAATGTGTCGCGATCCGGCGCCTGGAAAAAAGGCTACTGTAACGTTTTTTGTCTCCGGCGAAAAAGCCGGATGCGCCGGATCCGGCGCGTCCGGCTTTTTCACACAATGAAAGCCTATGAGCGCCGCAATGCGCCTGATCCGGCGAAAGCCGGATCCGGTGGCCGGATCCATTTTTTTTGGTCTGAGCATGCTCAGTAGCTCTGCCCACTACAACCTGACAAAGAAGGGCTGTAGGAACATGCTATATATAGTTTTCCAGTAGCCAATCCCGTTCGGAAGGCCACAAGGGTCAATTTTAAAAACCAGATCCGGCGTAATCCGTCGAAAAACGGATAGAAAAACGGATGAACCGGATGAGATGGATCCGGTTTTGTCTGTCAAGAACAAGACGGATCCGGCAGAAAACCGGATCCGGCACATCAGGTTTTACAAAACATTTGCCGGATCCGGCATTCCGGCACGACGCCGGATCGCGCCTGACGCCGAAAACCTGATGTGTGAAAGTAGCCTTAGCAATCCATGCAATGTAACATGCTTAGCGTTACATTACGGTGTTATTAACCTCCAAAAAAATGTTCAAAAACTTTTTCTGGATTTAATGAGTAATCCATACAGCGTAACAGGTCTTGTGTTAATTAATGGTGGTATATTAAACTCCACAAAACTGCTTTACCTGCTGCAAAGCGGTGACCATTTTTTTCTTTTTATTAAAACTAAACTTGGTTTCCAGTGACTTAACAATTCGAAAATGCATAAAGCATGCGGCAAGGGACGGGGTAGTGGAAGTTCTGATGATGGTGCACGCAGATGCCAAGGATGTGGGGCAGGTGTGATTACATCATTTCTGAAGCCTGGTGTGGCTTCAGTAGCATAGCAGATAATGTTTCCAGCATGCCTGCCAGCACCACCCAGTCTTCCACACCAGCCTACAGTCTGGATCAGTTAATCCTCATCCTGATCCTCATCCCTCCCATCATCGTTGAGTCCCAAAAGACCAGTGATCCCACACTAGGACACTCCGAGGAGGTCTTTACAACATCATTTCTTGATTGTGTCCTCTCACCCTGCATATTCCAAGAGGCACAGGAAGAGATGCTGTTTAGTGATGTACAAAACTTAGAGCAGCCACAGTTACAAGAAGATGATGTTGGGGAATTGTAAATTTTGTCTAAGGAGGTAGATGTTGATGAGACACAGTTGCCAATAAGTCAGGTTGATGTCACATAACCAAGTCAGGAGGACCAGAGTGCAGCATTGGAAGATGATGTGGTGGATGACAGAGTCACCAACCCAACCTGGGAAGCTGGCATGCAGAGTGAGGCCAGCAGTGCTGAGGGGAAGAGATCTGCTGCACCGAGGCAGGAAGAGGCATGGTTTTACCAGAGAGAGAATGCGGGCAACTGTTCCAAAGGGTACCGACACTCATGAATTTCTCCATCAAAGAGTTAGGTGTTCTCCAGTCTGGGACTTTTGTAAAGGGAGTTTTGAGACAATGAGACAAAAAAATGGTCCTTTGCGGTCCGTGCCATGCCAAAATCTGTTGGAGCATGAGTATTAAGAGCCTAACCACCATCACCATGATCAGGCACATGTCATCTAAGCACCCAACTCGGTGGGACGAACGCCTGAATCCAAGACTGGTGCCAGCGGGTGACACCACTTCTTCCCCTGTGGTAGGTGCTTCCCAATCCCCTGTCCATGACACTCCATCCATAATCTTTTCCCAACACAGAATTCAGCAGTCCCTTCCCCAGTCCCTTGGAATGAAAAAGAAGGTTACCAGCCACCCACCCACAGACCCAAATGCTAAACTGGCCCATTTCCAGGCTGTTTAGCCATTTAAGTTTGTAGACACTGAGGATTTCCACCAACTCATGGTGGCAGCCATCCCTCAATTCTCGGTCCCAAGCCGCCACTATTTCTCCCTGTGAAGCATCCCTGCCTTGTACCAGCACATGTCCAGTAACATCACCCGTGACTTTACCAATGCAGTTACTGGGATTGTATACTCAACAACTGACATATGCACAAGCTCTTGTGGCCAGGGATGCTACAGTGGGTCAACATTGTGGAGGCTGGCGCCAAGTCCCACCCTGGCACAGCACATGTGCAACCGACGTAGAAGATTTCTGGCCCTACTTCTATCAGGGTTTACCGAGGATCTGTTTATACCAAGGAAGGTGAAGGTCACAAGGGGGCATTCTCTGCGTCTGGAGGAGAAAAGGTTTTTCCACCAACATAGAAGTGGATTCTTTACTGTTAGGGCAGTGAGAATCTGGAATTCCCTGCCTGAGGAGGTGGTGATGGCGAACTCAGTCGAAGGGTTCAAGAGAGGCCTGGATGTCTTCCTGGAGCGTAACAATATTATATCTTACAGTTATTGTTAGGTTCTTTAGAAGGACGTAGATCTGGGGATTTTTATTCTGACAGAATTTTATAGGCTGAAATGGATGGACTAATGTCTTTTTTCGGCCTTACTAACTATGTTACTATGTTACTATGTTACTCCACTTCCTACAGCAGTTCCTGTATCCTCTCCTGCTCATCCTCATCCTCCATCTTCGCTTTGGTATCTCAGAGGACGTAGTCCACATCAGCTGGAAGCTAGAAGCTCTGCGGCACTGCCTCAGCAAATCGTCAACAGGCTCTGCTGAAGCGAATTTTTCTAGGCGACAAACTGCACACCACCACGCAGAGTTATTGAAAGGATTAACAGACCAGACAGATATGTGGCTCTTGTCGCTGAACCTCCAACCAGGCAATGTCATGTGTGATAATGGGAAAAACCTGGTGGCGTCTGTGAAGCTTGGAAAGCTCACACACGTACTTTGCTTGGCCCACGTGCTCAAATTTATGGTTCAGGGGGGTCTTCCCAATGCTGTTCTCCTTCCAATCAGCACTTTTTCCATCCATTTCAACATTTACACTGCCCCCCTGAAAAATGCTCAGATTTTGCAATGATTTTCATTATACTTGCTATCCGAAATGAGCATCCGATCAGTAGGAATTGCTCTGGTAGAATAACGAGCATTTAAGTGCTTGCTCATCCATAGTGTACACCAGATTTTGCCATACAAATGTGATGACATTTTAATATCCTGTATAAATTGGATAGAGCCAGTGCGCGTGTCCTGAGTACAGAAGCAGTGCTAAAAGTTACCTGGGGAGCAGGGCAGCAGAGGTGACCAGGCGTACTTCAACTAATAGTGTCAGGGTCCAGTCAGCGCTGGAAAGTAAAGAGGTACGGGACCTGCAGACACTGAAAATGAACAAGCTTGCACAGGACCTATGGTCATGTGACTGCAAGGGGGCGGGGCTTAGCGTCAGAGAAGCCAGAGAACTCAGATTATGGCAAAGCAGAAGTCATGTACAGTACAGTCAAACGAGGTACAGGAGGGATAAACAGACGGGAGGTCAGACAAAGCCAAAGGTCATACACAGGATCACAGTACAGTACCAGGGATGAGACAGAGCGGATAATCAGGGCCAAGCAGAGATCAAAACCAAACAGACATATAAGGTACCAGGCAGAATCCAAAGCAATATCCAGGGAACAGACCGAGTCATACACAGAGAATCAAGTAACCAGAACACAGCACAAACACACTCAGGGGTCACCACACAATGCCAAGGGCGAAAGTATAACTGACAGGGATGGGAGCGTCCTGAGGCTATAAGAAGCCTCCCCCAGAACCAGGGAGAGGCCACAATCATAGCCCCAGGTGTGCAGGTAAGCCTGCACCGGGATCACAACCTTTAACCCCAGAAATGCCAGTCATCAGCACTGGTTCCATACATTAACCCCACGTGTGCGAGTCAAACCCGCACTGAGATCATGACACTGCCAGCATACATCTCATCATTTCTGTCAGAGTTCTGTCTTTCCTTTCTGCTGCTCCATTTTGTTCAGGTGTATATGGAACAGTTTTCTGGTGTTCTATTCCCTTGTGTCTTAAGTAGTTTTCTATTTTGTGACCTGAAAATTCACCTCCATTATCACTTCTGATGACAATTGGCTTCCTTTGAAATTTATTACTCGACCTTGCTACATAGTCTACAAGTTTATCAAAAACTTCACTTTTATTCTTAATTAAGTATGTGACTGTGTATCTTGAGTAGTCATCTATGAAAGTCACTATGTATCTATTTCCTTCTGATGTAGTCACTTTCATGGGTCCACATACGTCGATTGGTCTTTTGCTTTTCATCTCATTTTCTTTTGGAATAGATATTCTTGTGGCTTTAGATTTTATACAACATTCACATCTTACGGTAATTGAGCAATCTGATATCTTTAGATCTTTTGTCAATTCTTTTCTTTGTAGTTCCCTTATACTGTCAGGGTGTCTGTGTCCTAGATGTCTATGCCACATGTGAATACTGTTCTTGTGATCATGTGTACATACCTTCATCTGTTCCTTTGGTGTGTCAAGATGATATATTTGTTCATCTGCCTTGACATTGGTTATCACCTTTTTCCTGCTAGAATTGCACACTCATTGTCTTTGAATTTTACACTGAGTCCATTGGCTGTTAAACGCTTCACAGATAACAATCCGCCTTCCAATTTTGGAACATACAACACATCCTATGCAAGTATCTTTGAATCTTGTCCGAACTTGTTTGAACAGTTTAGCATACCTTGTCCGATACCTTCTGTGGTTATTTTTCTTCCATCTGAAAGATAAATGGCTTCTTTCTTATCTAAATCAAGATCAGTGAAGAAATTCTTGTCACTTGTCATATGACTCGTTGCTCCTGAATCAATAAACCAACCAAGTGATGATTTCTTGTCTGTTACTTTAAATGTGCCATTCCAATTATTCTCACATGAATCAGAAATTGTGTTTTTCACTTTCTGTGTATGCTCTTTATGTTGTAATTTTTGTTGTTCTGCTTTCCATATGGTACAGTCTTTCGTTTAATGACCTTTTTTCTTACATCTGAAACATTCTCTTGTCTCTTTATTATAGGGTTTTTTAAATTCTGTAGCTTTAAGAGCGTTTTCACTGTCCTTTTCAGTAGAAGAATCATTTGTTTGCTCTTTTCTTCTCTGATATTCATCTATTAGTCTTGTTTTCACAAATTCTAATGTGATGTCTTTTTCAGGTCTTGTCTCTAGTGCATTTATTAAAGCTGTATACGAATTTGGTAAACTGCACAATAATATTGCTGCTACATGACTTTCTTTAATGTCTTCACCAATAGACCTTAGCTGTGATATTACTTCCATCATTGAGAATATGTGCTTCTGCATGTCATCATTTGCACTCAATCTCATACTATAAAGCTTTCTTAATAGAAATAACTTGTGATTTAAACTGGGTCTTTCATGTAATTTTCTTAATGCGTCCCACATTCCTTTCGCTGTTTCTTCATTTCTTATGTGTATTAATTGAGCATCATCCATTAATAAGCTAATGGTGGCTCTCACTTCTCTATTTTTCTTATCCCATGTCTGATTATCTTCATCAGGTCTATCTGTAATGATTACTTCCCATAAATCCTCCTTAGATAACAACATCTCTACTTTGAATTTCCATAGCTGATAGTTTTCACTGTTCAGCTTAGCTGCTGTGAGTTTCAGTTCAGTGCTGCACATCATTTTTATATAGCCTTACTTGTTTTAGAGTTGTAGTGAATATATTCTTCTTTGTTCTTGAGAGTTCCTGTATATTCTGTGTGTGGTGATTCTCTGTAATTATCTCCAGTGTGCGGTCCTCCAGTTCCTGGGATCATAAATTCCTTTGTCCCTCTGTATCTGGATTTTTTTCAGCCTCCGTTCACTGGGTTTTTTCTCCTTCTGTTTACAGAGCTTATCTGCTTCTCCGGTGTCTGAGGTTATTGCTTGTAATTATCTTCTGGCATTCTGTGTTCTGGGATTCTGTGTTCTGGGCTATCTCCTGGGCCCATAACCTGTATCAGAGTGTATCTTCTGAGAATGACCACTGGTACATAAGTGAACTTCAATGAGCAAGTTATCTTGAGTAAACAGTATTTACTTTTTATGGGTAAACATGAGATAAGAGAATTCAGTAGCACATAATCCATGCTGCTGCCATAATACACTCAAAAGCGAAAGTAAAAGTAGCAGCAACAACAACAATAGAGAACTTCCCTCCCCACAATACAACAAACATATAACTTCACACCATCGCCATCTGCTGTCAGGCTAGTATAAAGTCCTTCCTTCACTTATAATAAGTCCTGATCTGTTGCATATGTCAACATGGTATACTTTTTTTTTACTGGATGTCTCTGTATGACATGGCTATTTCAAACAAAAAAGTATGCAGGTGTATATGAACTCAGTGTACACCAAAATAATTCTTTTGGCATCTGCCAGGTCATTGGGGCCTATAGATATATCTGGCTTATTGCGGATAATCTTCCTGGCACATACAGCAAGCTCACAATGCAAAACGCAATGTGACACTACCCTTGCAAATGCAATACTTTAGCATATACTGCTGGTGAAATAAGTATTGAACACATCACCAATTTTCTAAGTAAATATATTTCTAAATGTGCTGTTGACATGAAATTCTCACCAGAAGTCGATAACAACACATCCAATCCACACAGGCAAAGAAATCAAATCATAGATGTCCGTAAATTAAGTTATGTGTAATAATGAGAAATGACACAGGGAACAATTATTAAATATGTGAATAAAGAGACATGGAAAAAGCCATGGAAAGTCATTAATACCAGCTGAAATCTATCAGTAATTAGAAATGAATCCTACACTTAGTGAAAAAATTATATCAGCCTGTTCAACTGATGGCCTATAAAATCGTGTCTTATTACCAAGGTGCCACACAAGAAACATCTCATGATGGATGAAACCAAGGAGCTGTCTCAAGACCTTTGCAACCTTATTGTTGCAAAACATGCTGATGGCATTGGTTACAGAAGAATTTCTAAACTACTGAAGGTTCCAGTGTGCACTGTTGGGGCCTTAATTCCAAAGTGGAAAGAACATAATTTCACCATGAACCAGCCAAGACCAGATGCTCCCGCAAGATTTCAGAGAGAGGGCTGCGGTCTAAGGGTTTACGTTTCTCCTTGTGAAGAATGATATCTTAAGGCTGGCATGTCAAAGTAAGGAGACTCAAAAGCCATGCATGCTCCTCTGTGAATTTGATTATAAATATGCAAATTGTCTCTTCAGAGAAAAAGAGGACTTGAACTCTAGTGCCACCTATTAGAAGTAGTGATTTTATTAGTCAATTTCAACCCTTCAACGAGCCCTGCAACATGACTTTGGATAAAACCAAAACAGAATAGCAGATTGCAGACAGTATTTTGGGATTTTGCCCCCACCCACGCTGTCAATGTGTGAGGGAGGGCCATCATATGAAAATAATGCCCATTAGTCAGCATACCTGTGTCCTCAGGTCCAGCATCATCAGGATTTCTTCTGAGCCACTGATGGCTGTTTGCAGACGGTTTCGCATGAATTGAAGCACAGTCAATTTCAACTTGAACCTGAGCAACATTTCTGTTTTAATTTCTCAGCACATCCAAGCGTTTCACAGCATTAATCACAGGTTGCACTGGGTTCACAGTTCTCCAGGTGATATCCATTAAATAATATCCCTTCCGGAGGGTTAAAACAGAAATATATAGCCCGACCCGTGTGTGGGGTCTGTAGTCCTTGGGAATGAGCTTCCCCTTCCCTTGAAGAGAGCACGGTCCCCAACATATTTACAACTGTAAGACCTATGCATTTGGTCCATTAATAAAAGGGGAAGTTCCTGCTTTCAGCAGAAAGGGTACAACAGGCGCAAGAAAAATAGAAAACAAAGTTTACTCCTGGCCGTCCGGCCGCATTACACCCAACCTTGGGGTGCTCCAGGGCTTCATCGCCCGCAGGGAAGTGAAACAGTCCCATTATTTTTCAAGTTATCCTGGTGCAACATGCAGAAAAATATTTTTAAAGGTAATAAAGCAACTTTTTTTGGCAAATCAACGGCACTCATCCCGTGCTACTCCAAAGGTGGCTGACTCACATGCTCGTTTTTAATCTGAAGATGACCCTGCATCCGTATACAGCACCTGCTATACATCAGCCTCAGCCTCCAGCCCAGCACCTGTATATACATCACCAGCCCAGCATCTGTATATACATGACCAGCACCTGTATACATTACCAGCCCAGCACCCTGCCCCTGTATCCATCACCAGCCTCCAGCCCAGCACCTGTATATACATCAGCCCCAGCCTCCAGCGCAGCACCTGTATATACATCAGCCCCAGCCTCCAGCCTAACACCTGCATATACCATGACCAAGCCTATTTTGACCTTAATGACCAGGCCATTTTTTGCAATTCTGACCAGTGTCCCTTTATGAGGTAATAACTCAGGAACGCTTCAACGGATCCTAGCGATTCTGAGATTGTTTTTTCGTGACATATTGGGCTTCATGTTAGTGGTAAATTTAGGTTGATAATTTTTGCGTTTATTTGTCAAAAAATCAGAAATTTGGTGAAAATTTAGAAAATTTTGCAATTTTCAAATTTTGAATTTTTATTCTGTTAAACCAGAGAGTTATGTGACACAAAATAGTTAATAAATAACATTTCCCATATGTCTACTTTACATCAGCACAATTTTGGAAATAAAATATTTTTTTGTTAGGAAGTTATAAGGGTTAAAAGTTGACCAGCGATTTCTTATTTTTACAATAAAATTTACAAAACCATTTTTTTTAGGGACCACCTCACATTTGAAGTCACTTTGAGGGGTCTATATGGCAGAAAATACCCAAAAGTTACACCATTCTAAAAACTGCACCCCTCAAGCTACTCAAAACTACATTCAATAAGATTATTAACCCTTCAGGTGTTTCACAGGAACTAAAGCAATGTGGAAAGAAAAAATGGACATTTTAATTTTTCCAACAAAAATTTTCTTTTAGCATCAATTTTTTCATTTTCACATGGGAAACAGGATAAAATGGATCCTAAAATTTGTTGGGCAATTTCTCCTGAGTACAACGATACCTCATATGTGGTCATAAACCACTGTTTGGGCGCAGAAGGGAAGGAGCGCCATTTGACTTTTTGAATGGAAAATATGCTGGAATATTTAGCGCTTGCCATGTCGCGTTTGGAGAGCCCCTGTGTGCATAAACATTGGAGCTCCTCCACAAGTGACCCCATTTTGGAAACTAGACCCCCCAAGGAACTTATCTAGATGCATAGTGATCACTTTGAACCCCCAGGTACTTCACAAATTGATCTGTAAAAAAAAAAAATACTTTTTTTTCACAAAAATTTTCTTTAAGCCTCAGTTTTTTCATTTTCACATGGGCAACAGGATAAAATGGATCCTAAAATTTGTTGAGCAATTTCTCCTGAGTGCACAGATACCTCATATGTGGTCATAAACCACTGTTTGGGCGCACGGCAGGGCCCGGAAGGCAAGGAGCACCATTTGACTTTTTGAATGGAAAATTAGCTCCAATCGTTATCGGACACCATGTCGCATTTGGAGAGCCCCTGTGCACCTAAACATTGGAGCTCCCCCACAAGTGACCCCATTTTGGAAACTAGACCCCCTAAGGAACTTATCTAGACGTGTAGGGGCACTTTGAACCCCCAAGTGCTTCACAAAAGTTTATAACACAGAGCAGTGAAAATAAAAAAAAAATTTTTTTCCTCAAAAAATGATTTTTAGCACACTATTTTTAATTTTCACAAGGCTAACAGGAGAAATTGGACCACAAATCTTGTTGTCCAGTTTGTCCTGAGTACGCTGGTACCCCATATGTGGGGGGGAACCACTGTTTGGGCACACGGCAGGGCTCAGAACGGAAGGAGCGCAATTTGACTTTTTGAAATGCAAATTACTTCCAATCGTTAGCGGACACCATGTCGTGTTTGGAGAGCCCCTGTGTGCCTAAACATTGGAGCTCCCCCACAAATGACCCCATTTTGGAAACTAGACCCCCTAAGGAACTTATCTAGATGTGTAGTGAGCACCTTGAACCCTCAAGTGCTTCACAAAAGTTTATGACGCAGAGCCGTGAAAATAAAAAAAAAAAATTTTTCCCTCAAAAAATTATTTTTTAGTGCGCAATTTTTTATTTTCACAAGGGTACCAGGATAAATTAGACCCCAAAATTTGTTGTCCAGTTTGTCCTGAGTACGCTGGTACCCCACATGTGGGGGGGAACCACTGTTTGGGCACACGTCGGGGCTCGGAAGGGAAGTAGTGACATTTTGAAATGCTGACTTTGATGGAATAGTCTGCGGGCATCATGTTACATTTGCAGAGCCCCTGATGTACCTAAACTGTGGAACCCCCCACAAGTGACCCCATTTTGGAGACTAGACCCCCCAAGGAACTTATCTAGATGTGTGGTGAGCACCTTGAACCCCCAAGCGCTTCACAGAAGTTTATAACGCAGAGCCGTGAAAATAAAAAATATTTTTTTTTCCACAAAAAAAAAAAGATTTTTAGCCAGCAATTTTTTTTTCACAGGGGTAGCAGGATAAATTGGCCCCAAAAGTTGTTGTCCAGTTTGTCCTGAGTACGCTGGTACCCCATATGTGGGGGGGACCACTGTTTGGGTACACGTCGGGGCTCGGAAGGGAAGTAGTGACATTATGAAATGCTGACTTTGATGGAATGGTCTGCGGGCATCATGTTACATTTGCAGAACCCCTGATGTACCTAAACTGTGGAACCCCCCCACAAGTGACCCCATTTTGGAAACTAGACCCCCTAAGGAACTTATCTAGATGTGTGGTGAGCACCTTGAACCCCCAAGTGCTTCACAGAAGTTTATAACGCAGAGACGTGAAAATAAAAAATATTTTTTTTTCCTCAAAAAAAATGATTTTTAGCCAGCAATTTTTTTTTTCACAAGGGTAGCAGGATAAATTGGACCCCAAAAGTTGTTGTACAGTTTGTCCTGAGTACGCTGGTGCCCCATATATGGGGGGAACTATTGTTTGGGCACACGTAAGGGCTCGGAATGGAAGTAGTGGCGTTTTGAAATGCAGACTTTGATGGAATGGTCTGCGGTCGTCATTACGTTTGCAGAGCCCCTGATGTGCCTAAACAATAGAAACCCCCCACAAGTGACCCCATTTTGGAAACTAGACCTCCCAAGTAACTTATCTAGATGCCTGGTGAGCACTTTGGACCCCCAAGTGCTTCACTTAAAAAAAAAAATTTTTCCACAAAAATATTTTTTTAGCCCCCAATTTTTTATTTTCCCAAGGGTACCAGGAGAAATTAGACTGCCAAAGTTGTTGTGCAATTTTTCCTGAGTACGCTGATACCCCATATGTTGGGGTAAACCACTGTTTGGGCACACGTCGGGGCTTGGAAGGGAGGAAGCACCGTTTAACTTTTTGAACGCAAAATTGGCTGGAATCAATGGTTGCACCATGTCGCGTTTGGTGACCCCCTGATGTGCCTAAACAGTGGAAACCCCTCAATTCTAACTCCAGCCCTAACCCCAACACACCCCTAACCCTAATTCCAACCCTAACCATAACCCTAACCCCAACAGACCCCGAACCCTAATCCCAACCCTAACCATAACCCTAACCACAAGCCTAACCCTAATTCCAACCCTAACCCTAATTCCAACCCTAACCCTAATTCCAACCCTAACCCTAATTCCAACCCTAACCCTCTTTCCAACCCTAACCCTTTCCAACCCTAACCCTCTTTCCAACCCTAACCCTCTTTCCAATCCTAACCCTAACCCTCTTTCCAACCCTAACCCTCTTTCCAACCCTAACCCTAACCCTCTTTTCAACCCTAACCCTTTTTTCAACCCTAACCCTAACCCTCTTTTTAACCCTAACCCTAACCCTAACCCTCTTTTCAACCCTAACCCTAACCCTAACCCTCTTTTCAACCCTAACCCTAACCCTAACCCTCTTTTCAACCCTAACCCTAACCCTAATGGAAAAATAAAAATAAAAATATTTTCTTTATTTTATTAGTTCTGCCTACCTATGGGGGTGATAATCGGGGGGTTTATTTACTTTTTCTTTCATTTTGATCACTGTGAGAGTGATCAAAATGAAAGAATGGAATCTGCAGCCGGCAGATTCGGTCGGGCGCACTGCGCATGCGCTCGCCATTTTCAAAGATGGCGGCGCCCATCATCCGGACCCGAGAGACACCGGGAGGGTCGGGGGGACTCAGGAGGTACCGGGGGGGTGAGGGGGGGGATCAGAGGCTGGCGGGGAGCAGAGGGAATGGGAGGGGGGCAGATGATGACAGCGGCGGCAGATCGCCGCTGTCATTCAGTTGCGGGGGGCGATCGCCGGTGGGGGGGGTGGAATCGGTGTCTCCAGCCATGTCCGATGCTACAGCAGCGTCGGACATGGCTGGATTGTAATATTTCATCAATTTTCATTGATGAAATATTACTATCGCTCTGATTGGCTGTTTCACTTTTAACAGCCAATCAGAGCGATCGTAGCCACGTGGGGGTGAAGCCACACCCCCTGAGGTGAATTACAAAGCCCCCTGTATCTGCGGGTCGGGTGACCTTTCAGTGACCCCGGTCACCCGACCCGCAGGGGGGCTTTGAAGTCATGACGCCACATAGGCGTCACTGGTCAGATTTGAACCAGGTTTCATGACGCCTATGTGGCGTCATTGGTCGTGAAGGGGTTAAAGGTAATAAAGCAACTTTTTTTGGCAAATCAACGGCACTCATCCCGTGCTACTCCAAAGGTGGCTGACTCACATGCTCGTTTTTAATCTGAAGATGACCCTGTATCCGTATACAGCACCTGCTATACATCAGCCTCAGCCTCCAGCCCAGCACCTGTATATACATCACCAGCCCAGCATCTGTATATACATGACCAGCACCTGTATACATTACCAGCCCAGCACCCTGCCCCTGTATCCATCACCAGCCTCCAGCCCAGCACCTGTATATACATCAGCCCCAGCCTCCAGCGCAGCACCTGTATATACATCAGCCCCAGCCTCCAGCCTAACACCTGCATATACATCAGCCCCAGCCTCCAGCCCAGCAACTGTATATACATCAGCCCCAGCCTCCAGCCCAACACCTGTATATACATCAGCCCCAGCCTCCAGCCCATCACCTGTATATACATCAGCCCCAGCCTACAGCCCAGCACCTGTATACACATCACCAGCCCTGCACCTATAAATACATCACCAGCCCCAGCACCTGTATATACATCACCAGCCCAGGACCTGTATATACAAGACCAGCACGTGTATACATTACCAGCCCAGCCCCTGTATCTGTCACCAGCCTCCAGCCCAGCACCTGTATATACATCAGCCCCAGCCTCCAGCTGAGCACCTGTATATACATCAGCCTCAGCCTCCAGCCCAGCACCTGTATATACATCAGCCCCAGCCTCCAACCCAGCTCCTGTATATGCATCAGCCACAGCCTTCAGCCCAGCACCTGTATATACATCAGACCCAGCCTCCAACCCAGCACCTGTATATACATCAGCCCCAGCCTCAAGCCCAGCACCTATATATACATCAGCCTCAGCCTCCAGCTGAGCAACTGTATATACAGTACATCAGCCCCAGCCTCCAGCCCAGCACCTGTATATACATCAGCCCCAGCCTCCAGCCCAGCACCTGTATATACATCAGCCCCAGCCTCCAGCTGAGCAACTGTATATACATCAGCCCCAGCCTCCAGCCCAGCACCTGTATATACATCAGCCCCAGGCTCCAGCACAGCTCCAGTATATACATCAGCCCCAGCTTCCAGCCCAGCATCTGTATATACAGTACATCAGTCCCTGCCTCCAGCCCAGCACCTGTATATACATCAGCCCCAGCCTCTAGCCCAGCACCTGTATATACATCAGTCCCAGCCTCCAGCCCAGCACCTGTATATACATCAGCCCCAGCCTCCAGCTGAGCAACTGTATGTACATCAGCCTCAGCCTCTAGCCCAGCACCTGTATATACATCAGCCCCAGCCTCCAACCCAGCTCCTGTATATACATCAGCCCCAGCCTCCAGCCCAGCACCTGTATATACATCAGCCCCAGCCTCCAGCCCAGCACCTGTATATACATCAGTCCCAGCCTCCAGCCCAGCACCTGTATATACATCAGCCCCAGCCTACAGCTGAGCAACTGTATGTACATCAGCCTCAGCCTCTAGCCCAGCACCTGTATATACATCAGCCCCAGCCTCCAACCCAGCTCCTGTATATACATCAGCCCCAGCCTCCAGCCCAGCACCTGTATATACATCAGCCCCAGCCTCCAGCTGATAAACTGTATATACATCAGCCCCAGCCTCCAGCCCAGCACCTGTATATACATCAGCCCCAGCCTCCAACCCAGCTCCTGTATATACATCAGCCCCAGCCTCCAGCCCAGCACCTGTATATACATCAGCCCTAGCCTCCAGCCCAGCACCTGTACATACATAAGCCCCAGCCTCCAGCCCAGCACCTGTATATACATCAGCCCAGCCACAGCCCAGCACCTGTATATACATCAGTCCCACTGTATTACAGGTGCTGGCCACTGGAGGCTGGGCTGATGTATTTTACTTTAAACATCTTTCTGGATCAATTATTATTTTATACTCAGTCTGGGTGACTCACTCATCTAGTCCCAGAGAGACCGGCGTCACTGATGTGATGATACCAGTCACTCGACCTAACGCCACGCGATTGCAGCAGGCAGGCCGCAGGCGCCAGACAGGTGCAGGTAGGGAAGCTACAGCACTCACAACCAACTGCTGCAGCCCTGCAGCCAGGGGTGAGAGAGCAGAGTGCGTTCTCTCCGTCCACAAAGAATGTCCTGACATTCTTAACCCCTATGTGCGTCGCAAGCACCTTTTAACCCCTTTCTGACTGCTGACGGGATAGTACATCAGCGGTCAGACTCCCCTGCTTTGAGGTGGGCTCCAGCGGTGAGCCCACCTCAAAGTCGCGACATGCCAGGTGTTATAAACAGCTGACATGTGCCACCAATAGACGCGAGCAGAATCGCCGTCCGCCCGCGCCCATTAACTAGTTAAATCCCGCTATCAAGCGCTGACAGCGGGTATTTAATTAGCCATCGGGCCAAAAGTGAGCTCATCGCTGACCCCCGTCACGTGATCGGGGGTCGGCGACACGTTGCCTGGACAACCAGAGGTCTCATAGATCGCTTTGAGGGCCGCCCGGTGGCCGGCGCTCAAAGCACAGCAGTGAATCTGCTGCATATGGGCAATCTGCTCATCGCCCATATGTAGCAGAGCCAATTGAGTTGTGCATGCTTCAAGCCTCCTATGGAGGCTATTGAAGCATGCCAAAAGTTAAAAAAAATGTTTAAAAATAAAAAAATAAAAAAAAATAAAAGTGCAAATCACCCCCCTTTCATCCCAATGAAAATAAAATAATAAAAAAAAATCACACATACACATATTAGGTATTGCCGCGTTCAGAATCGCCTGATCTATCATTAAAAAAAGCATTAATCCGATCGCTAAATGGCGTAGCGATAAAAAAATTCAAAACACTAGAATTACGTTTTTTTTGGTCGCTGCGACATTGCATTAAAATGCAATAACAGGCGATCAAAAGAACGTATCTGCACATTAAAAACTGGCATCTGGTATCATTAAAAACGTTACCTCGGCCCGCAAAAAATAAGTCATCACCCGACCCCAGATCATGAAAAATGGAGATGCTACGGGTCTCGGAAAATTGCCTTTTTTTTTTTTTTTTTTTTTTTAGCAAACTTTGGAATTTTTTTTCACCACTCAGATGAAAGAGACTATAGACATGTTTGGTGTCTATGAACTCATAATGACCAGGAGAATCATAGTGGCAGGTTAGTTTTTTCATTTATTGAACCTAGCAAAAAAGCCAAGCAAAAAACAAGTGTGGGATTGCACTTTTTTTGCAGTTTCACCGCACTTGGAATTTTGTTCCCGTTTTCGATTACACGACATGCTAAAACCAATGATGTTGTTCAAACGTACAACTCGTCCTGCAAAAAATAAGCCCTCACATGGCCATATTGATGGGAAAAATAAAAACGTTATGGCTCTGGGAAGGAGGGGAGCGAAAAACGAAAACGAAAAATCGAATAAAGCTCCGGTCATGAAGGGGTTAAAGGGCCGGCAGAGGAAAAACAGGCCAGGTGGCCTCATCATGATAGGTGCGCACGCGGCGCGCCCCTGCTTCTAGTGGGAGCAGCTGCCCCACCTGCCCCACAGTGGGTACAGCCATGCCCTATGCGCAATATCCTAATGGCTATCCAAGTAAAATTTATCTCTAGGAATGTAAGAGGTTTGAGAGATCCCTTAAAGAGGGTGGCTGTCATGGAATAGATAAGGGGAAAGTCACCAGCAGTGCTATGCTTACAGGAAACGCATCTAGAAAAAAATAATATAGCAGTCCTGAAACGTTCATGGATCAGTCACAACCTGCATTCCACCTCTTCAAGTTACTCGAGGGGTGTTAGTATTTTAGTGCACAGATCTATCCCTTTTGAATTGATATCAACTAAGGTGGTTGGGGAGGGAAGATTCATTGGCACTCATTGTAGAATAATTGCAAAAGAAATTGTGGCAGTATATATCCCACCACCCGATAATAATACTATTATGAAGGAGATTGCGTCGATTATAGACAAAATACCTGGGGTCCCTGTGCTATGCATGGGAGATTTTAATAATATTATACATCCATATTGGGATAGATTCAGATCAGACACAGCTACAGAGGGTACCCCCTTAACCAAGTTTGGGGAGCTCCTGTCAGAGTTATCATTGACTGATATATGGGATATCTATACCAAAATACAACAGTTCTCCTGCTACTCTAAATCACATAATATACTCTCACGCGTAGGTTTGCATTGGGAACAGAACATATTCTCCCTCTAGTGGAAAAGTTGGAGTACTTGTCCAGAGTATTTTCAGATCATTCGTCTCTGATGCTGAACCTCTGTCTCCTGCCCAGATTGGAAACTTCTCTTACTAGGTGGTCTGTGAATCCCTTTTGGTTTGAAATTATAGACACAAACTTATTCACGTCAGCTCTTCTAAACTATTTTACAGAAAATAATGTCTCTGTGGTGCAGAATTCACTAAGGGACACTATGAAGGCCTGCCTCAGTGGAGTTTTGACACAAGCCATAAATAGATCCAAAACTAAAACTAATCAATTTGGGGAATATTTGCAGGACCGGGTTAGAATCAAGAAAAAGAAATTTGTTTTTTCAGGTGCAGAGGAGGACTTAATGACTTGGAAAGAGGCGCAAGAGGCATACTGAACACACATTAGGGAGAAGGCAAAGAATAAATGATTATTTTACCAGATATATTTCTATGAAGAAGAGGAAAAGGCAGGGCATTTATTGGCTATGATCGCAAAGGACATCCTTTATAGGAGCTTTAAAAGACAAGGAAGGTGCAATGGTTAATCAGCCCGATCAAATCTCAAATATTTTCAAGGAATTTTATCAGGACTTATATGGAACCAGAATCCAGGTTAGCAGAGAACAAACACTGACTTATCTGAAGGGAATTGATCTTCCATCTATCTCTGAGGCAGATCAAAAATACCTGAATAGTACCCTGCAATTAGAGGAGCTACAAATGGCCACAGCATCAATGGCCAATAATAAATCACCAGGGTTGGATAGGTTCCCTGTGGAACTATACAAGAAATTCGGGGATGTATTATTACCTCAATTGTTGTGCACCTTCCAGGAGGCAGCTAAGGAAGCCACTCTGCCTCTATCAATGAGAGAAGCAGTCATTGCCGTTATACCCAAACCGGGCAAGGATCCACTGCTTCCTGATTCCTATAGGCCTATATCTTTGCTTCCTACAGATGTTAAAATTATAGCAAAAGTTCTGACCTCCAGGTTAAATAACATAATATCTAATGTCATACACAGTGATCAATTGGGCTTTATGCCCGCTAGGTCTACAGCCAATAATATCAGTAGATTATTTCTTAATCTCTAGCTAGCAGTGGATAATGCAGGAGATAGGGTCATATGCTCACTTGACGCTGCTAAAGCATTTGACTCTGTTATGGTAGTTTTGGAGAAATTTGGTATGGGTGCTGAATTTATTTATTGGATCAAATTATTGTATGAGAGGCCATTGGCACGATTAAGGGTAAATGGGCATCTTACTTCAATCTTTAAATTGGGGAGGGGAACACAACAGGGTTGTCCTCTGTCTCCCCTGCTGTTTGCATTGGCCATTGAAACATTAGCTGTGATTATTAGGAAGCACCCTGGAGTAGTGGGATTTTGCAGAGGTAAAATAGAGGAGAAAATTGTGCTTTATGCTGATGATGCTTTATTATTTTTGACTGAAGTCTCCAAAACATTACCGGTAGCTATGGAGACAGTTGAGAAGTTTGAGAAATATTCGGGTTTGGTGATTAATTGGACTAAATCAGTATTGCTTCCACTAGATAACGAGAACATTAGTGCACCTGTCAGGACTCTGAAAATTTTTTACCCTTTTGCATTACTGCCCTTTTCCAAGATGGTGTCTTTGGTCTCATGTGCATTGTGTCCTCCTGCTATAAAACTCCACCCCAGCCTTCAGTCTGTGCTTGAGTATTCTGCCTTGCATCCAGCTCCTGACCTCTGATTGCTCCCTGGCCATATACCGGCTCCTGTGAACCTGTGTGGTGATCCTGCTACTCTGCTCTGAGTTCCTGCTGCATTCTCCAGTAACTCCCTCTTCCTCTGCTGCTCGTGTTCACTTCCATCTGCATTTGCTGGACATGTAAGCTGTTGCTGCTTGCAAGAACCTGAGACTATTTTCCAGGCCTACCTGGTCAAGCTAAGATATGATTTGAACTGCCTTCTAAGTTTATCTATCTGTGTTTGGACTGAGACAAGGATTTATTCGTGTCAAGTATCCTCAAGAATAACTGTGCTTCATGGACTTTTCACTTGATTGCATTTTCCTCTGAAGTTCCTATAGACTGCTAAGCTGCGTCTTATATTTACACCAAGTGTTGTGGACTTGAGGTTCTTTCTGCATCCATTTGTATCACCGTGTGTTAATATAGACTTTACCACTTCTAAAGCTGTGTCCTGTAGTCATCTTGTTCCACGCACAGAGTCTCTTGAGTTATCCCCTATAATTATTACAGCACCACACTATACTGATTCGGGCTTACAAGTGGTCACTAAATTTAAATATTTAGGTATTAATGTAACATCTAACATAACCGACTATGAGAAACTTAACCTTAACCCAATATTGGCGAGATTCAAATGCAAAATGGACACGTGGTCTAAACTACCACTGTCAGTTGTGGGTCGCACCAACTTGATCAAGATGATCTGGATGCCACAAAAATGATACAACACAGAGAATAGCCAACTCACATAACTCTGGAGGATTAATCTCATTACTTTATAGAGATCTGCTGGACCTGGTATTAGCAAAACACCCCATACGGTCAAAAGAAAAATAGGAGAGCATGATAGGCCGTATTGAAGAGGGGCTGTGGTCTGAAATACTGGAAAGAGTTCCACAATTGTCCCTGAGCAAATCCCATACATTTTTCCACTTACAGGTATTGCACCAGTCATATAGAACACCCCAATTTCTCCACGATATAGGGTTTCAGCTTGACCCTCTATGTGCTAGATGTAAAACATCCCCGGTTAAAAAGCTTCATATGATGTGGACATGCTCTACTTTGGATACTTTTTGAGGGATGAACTAGCGATCATTAATAGAACATACTCAGTTGATACAGATCCCTCGCCATTAGTATGTATACAGGGATATATAGAAGATCTGAGCACTGACAAACATGGCAAAATAACGGTGGCACGCATGTCACATGTGGCCAGGAATTTGATAGCCCAGCATTGGTTATCAGAGCAGGCACCCACAGTAACAGAATTTATAAATAAAATTTATTGGCTATTAAATCTGGAACAAAATATATATTTGAAAAGGAAGGCCATCTCCAAATTTGAAAAAAATATGGGCTCCATGGATTGATGGCTCTGGCCTAGCATCTAGAGAACTGCAGACATTTAGACTAGGTCTGTTTTGATTTATGCATAGATTCAATTTAAATACTTGATAGATGCTATATTCCATATTGGGCAACTTTAGTCATGTATACAAATGTGCCAAACTAAGTTCTGGACTCCCCATTACTTTTGTTATGATAGTAGTTATTCATAGTGCAAGACTTATAATCTGCTGTGGACAAAACTGTGAAAGATTTATATTATGATGTTATATTAAAAAGAGGGATATGTTGTGGGAGGGATAGAAGAGGGACTGGGTCTTGTTTAGGGTTGGGTTGTTGTTTTGAATTGTTATAAAATAATTTTAATAATGAAAAAATTGATATAAAAAGTATGAGCTCTAATTTGGTTATTTGATAGGCTCTGGACTGGGGTCTAAGGGTAACATTTCTTCTTGTGGAGAGTAACATGTCAAGCCTGGCATGTCAGAGTGAGGAGACTTAAAATCCATGCATACTACTTTGGGAAATTAAATATGCAAATTGTCTCTTCAGAGAGGAATAGGACTTGAACTGTAGCACCACCTATTGGAGGCAACAATACTAAAAGTCAATTCAGACCCTTTACAAGCCATGCAACATGACTTAGAATAAAAGCCAAAACAGAATTTCAATTTACAGACGCAGTGTTTCGGGGTGTTACCCCTCATCAGTGCAAAGTGCTTTGGCTACATGAGAGGCTCTGTACTGGGCTCTAAGGGGTAATTTTTCTTCTTGTAAAGAGTGACATGTAAGGTCATGTCAGAGTGAGGACGCTTAAAGAATGAAAAGAATTATCAGAAGAATTGTCTAAGAGCCAAGGACTACCTGTGGAGAGCTACAGAAAGACCTGGAATTAGCAGGTATATTTAAGAAAAAACCTATTGGTAATGCACTTAATCTTCATGGCCTGTATGCACGATCAACACCCAAGACACTTTTGCTGAACAAAATGCATGTTCAAACATGGTTAAAGCTTGCTCAGCAAAATTTAGACAAGCCTGTGGAATACTGGGAGAATATTGTCTGGTCACATGAATCCAAAATTGAAGTCTTTGGATGTCATAACATAAAACATTTTTGGAGGGAAAAGGCTCTGCATATCACCCCCAAAACACCATAGCAGCAAGTTTTGTGTGGGGCTGTTTTTCCGCATACCTCACTGGCAAACTTCATGTAATTGAAGAAGGGATTAATGGACAAATGTAACCAAACATTCTTGATACAAATCTGCTGCCATCTACCAGGATGATGAAGATGAAATGAGGATGGACATTTCAGCAAGACAAACCCAAACACACAGCCAAGGAAACTCTGAATTGGTTTCATAGAAAGAAAATAGAAAATAAAGCTGCTAGAATGGCCCAGCCAAACACCTGACCTGAATCCAATAGAAAAGTTTTGAAAGGAATCAAAGCTCAGAGTGCATAGAAGGATCCCACTGACCCTTCAGGATTTATTAACACAGTGGGGAAGATGTTCAATGCTAATCCAATAATAAATCTAATATAATAATATAGACCAATTGTACAAACAACCCCTCTGAAATGATGGATGGCAGACCATCCGGTGAAAAAGACCACAATGCACACTAAGTAGGATGGAAGTTGAAACTGGCAGGGATCAAATACGTGTAATGAAATATGGCTACACGCAAAAAATTGAGATAAAATACCCTTTATTAAAAAATGGGTGTACACATAAAACATAAAATGGCATCACCAAAATTTATACATAGCATAATGGCATAATAGGCTACAGGAAGAGGTCAGATAAATAACCCTGAAATACATATAAAGTAAAATCCCCAAAGAAATAATATGTGATAACATATAGCGTGCTATAAGAATTGCCGTGCTATGAAAAATATATAATATATAAAATATATAATATATAATATTTAAATTATAAAATGTGAACGTGGCTAAATCAAAAAGGACATAAGATTTAAGTGTTGATAAAGGAAGAGCAAAAAATCGCTGAATACAATGGGGAATGAAAAAATATTAAGGGGTTAATACCTCATAAGCCAAAGATGAATGCCAAGGAACGCGCCCCGACGCGCGTTTCGGAGTGGAAAACTCCTTCGTCAGGGGGTGAGTGTATTACTGGCCAGCACATCCATATATAATGGATTCAATCAGGCCGGACACATGACGGCGCATGCGCCGCCGCCGCGACCCAGAAGTCACATGGCACGCGGCGTCACATGATCAAACACCGCCGGGTGAATCCGGCGTGTCAGAGCATGGAAAGACGCCGTTACCATGCGAACCACCGGCGCCGAGGCGGCGCATGCTCACCAGTGCCCGCCAGAGAGGCACACAGATGTAGAAATTACTGCGGAACCCATAATGGAGTGGTGTATGTAACGCTTATAGAGACGCAGATGCAGAAAACACATATACAATAATATATATGCCATCCATCAAATAATACAAATAATGAAGATTTATACAAGGTGAAAATATACATATCAGTGTACAATACCATAACCACATAGGTGTAAAAATAAAAGAAATATATTTTTTATATATATAAAAAATAAAAAATAAATAAAAAATAAAAAATAATGAAATAAAAAATGAAAAATAAAAAGGTGAAAAAAGCAACAAAGTGCACGTGAAAAAAAGAAAAAAAGGGGATGCACAACATCAAAATGCATATATAGATGCTGAACTCCATAAACATTCTGCATTACAACAAATGTCTGCGTCTGCAAACAAGCCTTGCCACCATTTCTTCTTCAGCAGATGTAAAAAATCCATGACATGAAGGGCCGACCAATATCTAAAATAAATGCAAAGACAATGTTAAAAGTGTACAAAAATTTTTTTATTATAAAAATGGAATGAAAGATAAACTCTCGTTTAAACCCAGTGGAGAAACAGTATTAAGTGTCCAAATCCACTGGGTTTCTAGCTGAGCAAGACGTTTGCTAATGTTGCCCCCCCTGATCCCTTTACAGATCATGTCAATGCCAGACACCTTCAATAAAGAAGAATCACAATTGTGATGTATTTTAAAGTGTCTTGGCAGAGTTTTAAAGGAGGCAACATCGTCAATCTCTTTGGCTGCCTTTATGCCCAATACGTGCTCACGGACCCTCACCTTGAGCTGGCGAGTGGTAAGGCCAACATAGATGAGGGAACATGGGCACGTGGCATAATAGATTACAGCTGTTGATGAACAAGTGATGGATTTTTTGATGTTGAAAACACACAAACCATCAGAACTGGTGAAAGTGTGAGCTCTGACAATGTTGCAACAGGCAACACAAGAGCCACAGGGTTTACATCCTGCGGCTTTTGTGTGTTGGATTATGAAGTTGTTGACCGGTTTGGAAATGTAATGGCTTTTCACCAAACGGTCACCAAAATTGGACGATCTACGAAAGGCAATATTTGGATGGTCGCCAATGTACTTGGAGAGTATTGGGTCATTTTTTAAAATAGGCCAAAATTTCTTGAGATAAAACCTAATCTGTTCATTTTGGCCATTATAAGTGGTAATAAACCTGACCACGTCCTTAGATTCAGATTTACTCGCATCCATATAAAGTGCATTATGGCGTGATGTATGCTTAGCCCTGTTGAAGGCTCTCTTTAATGATCGTCTGCTGTAGCCGCGTTCAAGAAATCTAGCCTTTAAGCGGTCAGCCTGTTTCAAAAAGTCAGTATCTGTAGAACAAATACGTCTTAGACGTAAGAATTGTCCTATGGGGATAGAGTTGATAAGAGTACGAGGGTGAGATGAGGAGGCGTGGAGAAGTGCATTGACGGAGGTGTGTTTTCTAAATAAATCTGTCTGAAGGACGTTGTTAGAATCCCTCCTTACTAAGACATCCAAAAATTCGATGGTTTTCAAATCACTATGATGTGTAAGATGTATATTGATGTTATTAGAATTTAATACATCAATAAACTCAGATAACACACTAATGGGATCCTGCCAAATAAAGAAAATATCGTCAATGTAGCGTGTCCAGAAAGGGACACGCTCCATTTGTTCAACTTTGCCAGAAAAGAATAGATCCCTTTCCCACAGGCCCAGGAACAGGTTGGCATAAGAAGGGGCAAAAGAGGCCCCCATGGCTGTTCCCTGGGTCTGTAGGAAAAAGGAATCTTTGAAAATAAAAAAATTGTGAGTCAACGCAAAATCTAATAAATTAATGAAAAATATAATAAAAGAGCGTGAAAAAGAAGAGTGTTGTAAGAAATATGAGACAGCCGCTATCCCATCAGTGTGTCTGATGTTGGTGTATAAAGATTCTACATCACATGTGACAAGAGAAGAATCTTCATCAATATGCAAACCATCAATTTTTTTGAGAAAGTCATTAGTATCCCTAGTATAAGACGGGAGGGAAGTGACAAATGGTTGTAAAATATAATCAATATACTTGTTCACATTTTCTAAAAAATTGCCCCTCCCTGATATAATGGGCCTGCCTGGTGGTATGTCCTTGTTTTTATGTATCTTGGGTAGCAGATATAGGGTGGGAATGGTGGGTTCATGAACTTGTAAGGCCGAGAAGAGGTCATTAGAAATGATGTTATCTTCTTTGGCATCATTTAATAATGTTTTCAATTCAGCCTGAAATTTTTAAAGAGGATTAAACGTCAACCTCTTATAGCATTCCACATTATTTAGCTGACGAAATGCCTCAGTCTCATACATTTCTTTGGGCCATATCACCACATTCCCACCCTTATCTGCCAGCTTGAATACTACATCCTGGATATCTGATAATTTCCTCAGACAGATTCTCTCCTCATTACTCAGATTGTCTTCATTACTGTATTGAGGAATTTTTTGAAATTCATTACTCACGGTTCTAACGAACGTGTCTATATTCGGACATGAGGACAGTGGAGGGAATTTGACAGAAGATTTTTTGATGACATCTGGAACCTCACCTTCATCAATGCTGTGCTCTCTTGCCAAATGTTCTAGGTCAACTATTGCCTTCTGCTCCGCCTCTGTCGGAAAAAATTTAAAATTATCCGGATTGTGAAATATACGCTTGAATAGCAATCTCCTGGCAAACAAATGCAAATCTTTCACTGCAGTGAAGCAATCAAAGTTTGCTGTAGGGCAAAACATAAGTCCTCTACATAGAATATCAATCTCCAGGGATGTAAACATATGAGTACTTAAATTGATTACCTTCAAGCGACTAGAACCCACATCCGGAGAATAATTTCTCTTGTTAGGTGGAAATTGTAGATTTCTTTTCCTTTTAGGAGTAACCATAGATACAACAGAGGCGGAGGAGGCAACAGAGACATCACCAACTGACGAGTTGGAGGCAACAGAGACAGAACGTTCTCTATTCAAATTATTGCTCATATGTTTTTTCCAGTGATAGATTTTGCCTGAAGACCAATCAGTTTGATCCTTGATCAACTTATTAGTGTGTTTCCGTTGTATATCTTTCACCAAGATCTCTAGATCTTTATCAAGGGAATCATTGAGTGAATTGAACTGTTCAGAAGGTAGAGTATTCTTTGCTTTAATAAATAATTCATCTAGTTCCTTATCCACATCCGTAATTAATTTGGTGTTGAGTCCCACCAAAAGCTCCATTAGCTTCCATGAAGTTTCATTACATGTCTTTTCCCAAGATTCCACAAACTCATCATCTGTTACTATAAAAGTCGGAGTCACCCGTACCCTTAAACCTCTCGGTATCAATGATTTCTGTATATATGCCAGTTTCAACTTCCATCCTACTTAGTGTGCATTGTGGTCTTTTTCACCGGATGGTCTGCCATCCATCATTTCAGAGGGGTTGTTTGTACAATTGGTCTATATTACTATATTAGATTTATTATTGGATTAGCATTGAACATCTTCCCCACTGTGTTAATATTGTATATTTTCTGTGTTCTGCATAGGTTATGGCACACTCTGTTATGGATTTCAAGACCAGGGAGCTATCCTGGCAGGGCCAAGTGAATAATGTGTTTGGCAACATTAGCGCAACAACCGTATCCAATACGGATGGTTTGACATTTAACTCTCTATCTATGTCAATTAAAAAGCTGCTTTTTAAACGAACTAGAATCTGGTGGACAAAAGCTTTTTTTACAAAATTATATACAGAAATCATTGATACCGAGAGGTTTAAGGGAACGGGTGACTCCGACTTTTATAGTAACAGATGATGAGTTTGTGGAATCTTGGGAAAAGACATGTAATGAAACTTCATGGAAGCTAATGGACCTTTTGGTGGGACTCAACACCAAATTAATTACGGATGTGGATAAGGAACTAGATGAATTATTTATTAAAGCAAAGAATACTCTACCTTCTGAACAGTTCAATTCACTCAATGATTCCCTTGATAAAGATCTAGACATCTTGGTGAAAGATATACAACGGAAACACACTAATAAGTTGATAAAGGATCAAACTGATTGGTCTTCAGGCAAAATCTATCACTGGAAAAAACATATGAGCAATAATTTGAATAGAGAACGTTCTGTCTCTGTTGCCTCCAACTCGTCAGTTGGTGATGTCTCTGTTGCCTCCTCCGCCTCTGTTGTATCTATGGTTACTCCTAAAAGGAAAAGAAATCTACAATTTCCACCTAACAAGAGAAATTATTCTCCGGATGTGGGTTCTAGTCGCTTGAAGGTAATCAATTTAAGTACTCATATGTTTACATCCCTGGAGATTGATATTCTATGTAGAGGACTTATGTTTTGCCCTACAGCAAACTTTGATTGCTTCACTGCAGTGAAAGATTTGCATTTGTTTGCCAGGAGATTGCTATTCAAGCGTATATTTCACAATCCGGATAATTTTAAATTTTTTCCGACAGAGGCGGAGCAGAAGGCAATAGTTGACCTAGAACATTTGGCAAGAGAGCACAGCATTGATGAAGGTGAGGTTCCAGATGTCATCAAAAAATCTTCTGTCAAATTCCCTCCACTGTCCTCATGTCCGAATATAGACACGTTCGTTAGAACCGTGAGTAATGAATTTCAAAAAATTCCTCAATACAGTAATGAAGACAATCTGAGTAATGAGGAGAGAATCTGTCTGAGGAAATTATCAGATATCCAGGATGTAGTATTCAAGCTGGCAGATAAGGGTGGGAATGTGGTGATATGGCCCAAAGAAATGTATGAGACTGAGGCATTTCGTCAGCTAAATAATGTGGAATGCTATAAGAGGTTGACGTTTAATCCTCTTTAAAAATTTCAGGCTGAATTGAAAACATTATTAAATGATGCCAAAGAAGATAACATCATTTCTAATGACCTCTTCTCGGCCTTACAAGTTCATGAACCCACCATTCCCACCCTATATCTGCTACCCAAGATACATAAAAACAAGGACATACCACCAGGCAGGCCCATTATATCAGGGAGGGGCAATTTTTTAGAAAATGTGAACAAGTATATTGATTATATTTTACAACCATTTGTCACTTCCCTCCCGTCTTATACTAGGGATACTAATGACTTTCTCAAAAAAATTGATGGTTTGCATATTGATGAAGATTCTTCTCTTGTCACATGTGATGTAGAATCTTTATACACCAACATCAGACACACTGATGGGATAGCGGCTGTCTCATATTTCTTACAACACTCTTCTTTTTCACGCTCTTTTATTATATTTTTCATTAATTTATTAGATTTTGCGTTGACTCACAATTTTTTTATTTTCAAAGATTCCTTTTTCCTACAGACCCAGGGAACAGCCATGGGGGCCTCTTTTGCCCCTTCTTATGCCAACCTGTTCCTGGGCCTGTGGGAAAGGGATCTATTCTTTTCTGGCAAAGTTGAACAAATGGAGCGTGTCCCTTTCTGGACACGCTACATTGACGATATTTTCTTTATTTGGCAGGATCCCATTAGTGTGTTATCTGAGTTTATTGATGTATTAAATTCTAATAACATCAATATACATCTTACACATCATAGTGATTTGAAAACCATCGAATTTTTGGATGTCTTAGTAAGGAGGGATTCTAACAACGTCCTTCAGACAGATTTATTTAGAAAACACACCTCCGTCAATGCACTTCTCCACGCCTCCTCATCTCACCCTCGTACTCTTATCAACTCTATCCCCATAGGACAATTCTTACGTCTAAGACGTATTTGTTCTACAGATACTGACTTTTTGAAACAGGCTGACCGCTTAAAGGCTAGATTTCTTGAACGCGGCTACAGCAGACGATCATTAAAGAGAGCCTTCAACAGGGCTAAGCATACGTCACGCCATAATGCACTTTATATGGATGCGAGTAAATCTGAATCTAAGGACGTGGTCAGGTTTATTACCACTTATAATGGCCAAAATGAACAGATTAGGTTTTATCTCAAGAAATTTTGGCCTATTTTAAAAAATGACCCAATACTCTCCAAGTACATTGGCGACCATCCAAATATTGCCTTTCGTAGATCGTCCAATTTTGGTGACCGTTTGGTGAAAAGCCATTACATTTCCAAACCGGTCAACAACTTCATAATCCAACACACAAAAGCCGCAGGATGTAAACCCTGTGGCTCTTGTGTTGCCTGTTGCAACATTGTCAGAGCTCACACTTTCACCAGTTCTGATGGTTTGTGTGTTTTCAACATCAAAAAATCCATCACTTGTTCATCAACAGCTGTAATCTATTATGCCACGTGCCCATGTTCCCTCATCTATGTTGGCCTTACCACTCGCCAGCTCAAGGTGAGGGTCCGTGAGCACGTATTGGGCATAAAGGCAGCCAAAGAGATTGACGATGTTGCCTCCCTTAAAACTCTGCCAAGACACTTTAAAATACATCACAATTGTGATTCTTCTTTATTGAAGGTGTCTGGCATTGACATGATCTGTAAAGGGATCAGGGGGGGCAACATTAGCAAACGTCTTGCTCAGCTAGAAACCCAGTGGATTTGGACACTTAATACTGTTTCTCCACTGGGTTTAAACGAGAGTTTATCTTTCATTCCATTTTTATAATAAAAAAATTTTTGTACACTTTTAACATTGTCTTTGCATTTATTTTAGATATTGGTCGGCCCTTCATGTCATGGATTTTTTACATCTGCTGAAGAAGAAATGGTGGCAAGGCTTGTTTGCAGACGCAGACATTTGTTGTAATGCAGAATGTTTATGGAGTTCAGCATCTATATATGCATTTTGATGTTGTGCATCCCCTTTTTTTCTTTTTTTCACGTGCACTTTGTTGCTTTTTTCACCTTTTTATTTTTCATTTTTTATTTCATTATTTTTTATTTTTTATTTATTTTTTATTTTTATTTTTTATTTTTTATATATATAAAAAAATATATTTCTTTTATTTTTACACCTATGTGGTTATGGTATTGTACACTGATATGTATATTTTCACCTTGTATAAATCTTCATTATTTGTATTATTTGATGGATGGCATATATATTATTGTATATGTGTTTTCTGCATCTGCGTCTCTATAAGCGTTACATACACCACTCCATTATGGGTTCCGCAGTAATTTCTACATCTGTGTGCCTCTCTGGCGGGCACTGGTGCGCATGCGCCGCCTCGGCGCCGGTGGTTCGCATGGTAACGGCGTCTTTCCATGCTCTGACACGCCGGATTCACCCGGCGGTGTTTGATCATGTGACGCCGCGTGCCATGTGACTTCTGGGTCGCGGCGGCGGCGCATGCACCGTCATGTGTCCGGCCTGATTGAATCCATTATATATGGATGTGCTGGCCAGTAATACACTCACCCCCTGACAAAGGAGTTTTCCACTCCAAAACGCGCGTCGGGGCGCGTTCCTTGGCATTCATCTTTGGCTTATGAGGTATTAACCCCTTAATATTTTTTCATTCCCCATTGTATTCAGCGATTTTTTGCTCTTCCTTTATTATACACTTAAATCTTATGTCCTTTTTGATTTAGCCACGTTCACATTTTATAATTTAAATATTATATATTATATATTTTATATATTATATATTTTTCATAGCACGGCAATTCTTATAGCACGCTATATGTTATCACATATTATTTCTTTGGGGATTTTACTTTATATGTATTTCAGGGTTATTTATCTGACCTCTTCCTGTAGCCTATTATGCCATTATGCTATGTATAAATTTTGGTGATGCCATTTTATGTTTTATGTGTACACCCATTTTTTAATAAAGGGTATTTTATCTCACTTTTTTGCGTGTAGCCATATTCCCTTCAGGATTTGAAGAGTGTTTGTGTAGAAGAATGGTCCAAAATCACACATGAGCAATGCATGCAACTAGTTCCTCCATACAGGAGACATCTTAAAGCTGCCATCACCAACAAAAGCTTTTTATACAAAGCATTAATTAATTTTCACTAAGTGTGTTCAATACTTTTTCCCTGTGTCATTTCTCATTATTACACATAACTTAAATTTATGGACATTTATGGTTTGATTTCTTTGCTTGTGTGGTTTGGATGGGTAGTGATAATTTCATGTCAATAGCATCTTTAGAAATATATTTACTTAGAAAATTGGTGATGTGTACAATTTTAATTTAATCAACTGTATAAATACAGGTGCTTCTCACAAAATTAGAATATCATCAAAAAGTTAATTTACTGTATTTCAGGTCTTCAATACAAAAAGTGAAACTCATATACTATATTGAGTCAATATAAACAGAGTGATCTATTTCAAGTGTTTATTTCTGTTAATGGTGATGATTATGGCTTACAGCCAAAGAAAATAAAAAAGTCATTATCTCAGTAAATTAGAATAATTAACAAAAAACACCTGCAAAGGCTTCCTATGTGTTTAAAAAGGTCCCTTAGTCTGTTTCAGTAGGCTCCACAATCATGGGGAAAACTGCTGACTTCACAGATGTCAAAAAGAAAGTCATTGACAGACTCCACAAGGAGGGTGAGCCACAAAAAGGTCATTGCTTGTAGGGGTTGTACTCACTCGGGTGCGACGGGAGGAAAACAGCAGGCACGTTCCTTTAAGTTTCTTGTGAGTTTATTGCTTCATAAATGTCACAATCCATTTTCGAATCTGTGGCAGAGTCTGGATTCTCTTATAGAAACCTTTTTCCTTTCAGACCCTCGGGGGTTAATATGGGTTTTTCTTCTGAAGAGAGAAGCTATCTGGAGCAGTGCTGTTACAGCTTAACTGGAGCCTTAGTGTTTCTGCTGGAAGCTGTGTCCGGGTGCCTTACTCTGCGGTCCTGTGCATGTCTGCAGAGCAAGTTAAGTGTTGTTTGTTTTTCCCTGTCTGTTATTTTCCCTGGTGTTTTATTAGTACAGTGGTGAGGACCAGTGTCCGCACTTGCCAGTTCCCTAGTAAGGAATAGGTGCAGAGCAAGTGAGGGACTGAGGTATGCTGGTCGGCGACAGGTTGAAAGAACCTGTATAGGGAATGTGAGGAGAGTTCAGGGCTCTTCCATAGGAGAGAGCAGGAGGTGTCCACTTCCCCCTTCCCTATTATAGGGCCCACCGTTGTAATTGTTTCCCCGGTGTCCCCTTGGCTGTCTTGTTGTTTTGTGACTGCCCGATCATCGGGTCGCGTCACGCAGAGCCATACATATCGTGACAATAAACCCCAGAAGCACAAACAGAAAGTAAATAGCCTTTAGATCAGGCAAAACAACGTCACAATGTCCTTAGCAGGGCTTTGTTCTGCCAGGCTGGGTTAGTGTCCAGTATTCAGACTCAGTCTGGAGCCAAACACACAGGTGGCCTTCTCCCTCTCAATACACAGGCCATGTGCCAAACAACAGCCTCCATTATATTAGGCTGTAACCACACCCAGAGATGAGTTATGTGGGTTGCCAGACCCACCCATCCCTCATAGCTACCCAGAACCTGGTCCCAGGTGCAACAAACAAACCTCTTAGTGCTTTCATGCACTAGAGAAAATACTCTGGGTTACATCAAAGAGACAAGCCATCTCTGTGACACATACCTCCCATCGACTATAAGACCATTAGCCACACTACAGCTAAAGAAGCTGGCTGTTCACAGAGTGCTGTATCCAAGCACATTAAGGGAAAATTTAGTGGAAGTAAAAAGTGTAGTAGGAAAAGGGCACAAGCTCCGCCCTTTTCTGACTGAAGAAAGGTATAAGTTGTTTGTAAGTGACACTTATTGCAGACTGTTATGAGTTCATTTTCCCCTTCACCATTGAGGTCTGATGAACTCCCTCTTCTGGCGAAGGAAGGTAGTGAGGCTGATTACCAAGCACCTGAGCTGGGAGAGGATGACTGGGCGACGGGGATCTCTGACTGGATATAAGGCAGCCGACGCCCTTCAGCCTCGCTGGTGATTTCTCTGTGGAATTCTAGGAGACCAGTATGATTCCTGCTCCTCAAAAGCTAAGTTTTCTGCTTTGCCTTTTTGCATTTGTGTTTTGGTTTTAGTTTGCCTTGCTTTTCTGGATTCTGCCTTTTTGTCGGTTTGCTCTGTCTTCAGAAAATACCTGATTACTGACATAGTCTTTTTGAAGCCTAGCGTCTTCAGGGCCTTTTTCTCTGTCAGTCTGTTGGCTCTTATTTTGATAGGGTTTTTCGCGGATTGCAGACAGCAGCCTTCCTATCCTGTCCTATCTAGTTAGCTTGGGCCCCATCATTTGCTCAGTCTATCTTTCTATCTGTGTGAGTGTTTTTTCATCTTGCTTCACCGTCATTATATGTTGGGGGCTGCCTATTGCTTTGGGGTCTGCTCTGGGCAGTTTAGATTTCCCTTTCTGTCTTTAGGCTAGGCAGTTCTCCGGCTGTGATCGAGGGGTCGAGGGCATCGTAGGATCCCCCCACGGCTACTGCTAGTTGTTGTTGATAGGTTCTGGAGTCTGCAATCTGATAGCTGCCAACTTCTCTGGTTTTCTGGACTTAGCTAGCATTAATGTTTTTGCCTCCTACGGTGACTCATTCATAACAGCAGACATTATTGCAGACACCTGATGAAGGCTTGCTATAGCCGAAATGTGCATTGTGTTTTTATACCATTTTTAATAAATATCATTGTGCTAGAACAACTGCTTTGTCATTTATATATATATTTTTACCTCTGATCACATGAAGTCTCCATTACATTATTATTATTATTATTATTATTATTATTATTATTATGCATTTATATAGCGCCATTTATTCCATGGCGCTTTACATGTGAAAAGGGGAAATATAGACAAGTATAATAAACATGTGTAAGACCAGGGACAAGTACATAAGGAGAGGGGACCTTGCCCGCGAGGGCTCGCAGTCTACAGTCTTACATCAGTGGAAGTGCTCATATCCTACTTTTACTCTCTTGGAATCAATGTGATCTTGTGAATACCCCTTTAACCCTGGGAGAATAGGTCGCTATCAATTATACACATGGACAGAGCCATGTTTTTAATATTCTGCGGAACTCTGTTGAAGCTGTCAAGTCGCATATAGACTAAGATATTTCTAAAGGGGTTGTCCGAACAGTGTGTAACATACTCACTGTTATGCCATGTGCACACTTTAAGTATTTGGTGGGTTTTTTTACCTCAGTGTTTGTATGCCAAAATCAAGAGTGGAACAATCAGAGGAAAAGTATAATAGAAACACGTATTTATCACCCACTCCAGATTTTGTCTTACAAATACTGATGTGAAATACTGACCAAATACAGAAAGTATGAACGTGGCCTTAAGAATCTCCTCTGCTTCAATTTCCAGGCATTCGTCACATAACTGCTCCAATGCAATTTGCATATGTCGCCACATAATCGCAAGTATGCAAATCACATATGAGTGGTCATGTAATGACCAGAAAGAGTTTTAAACAGAGCAGAACCCTTAGGCCGGGGAAACACTACTGTAGAATACAGACGAGTGCTATGCGAGTAAACATCGCATAGCGCTCGGACCAGTGTTAATTTATGGGGAAGATCACATCTGCAATTATTTTCGCATTATTTAATCATGCTGAATCGGCATGCGAGAACAATCGCAGTATGCTGCGATTGGCACCGAGACTCGGCCGAGTCTCAGCTCACTCGCACCCATAAAAGGCTATGGGTGCGAGTGACAAAACACACATCACTCGGATATCATCCGAGTGTGGTGTGATATACACCGACGCCGGCAATGAAGGAGATGGAGAAAATACTTTCTCCACCTCCTCCACAGCTGTGCTTCAAGTCTCTCTGTGTGAGAGGCTTGGAGCGCAGTAGCAGGACACTCGGCTTCCGCTCGCAGCAGAGCAGGAGCCAAGGGTCATTAGCATATTGTATCCAATGCTCTCGCATCGGATGCCATACACTAGTGTGACCCGGCCTTACACTGAGAATTTGTTAATATTTATCACTATCTGAAGAGCCCCGCGTTGCCCGGGCATAGTAACTAACTGTGATTAGTTTTAACAAATTATAATGTACACGCTGAGTTATTTCAGTGGCCCTTGAGGAAGCATCTCTTGCCTCCCTTTCTTCCATTTCTGTATTCATTTCTGTAAGTCTTGCCTCCCTTTCTTCTTTCTGTAAGTCTTGCTCATTGAGGCGTACTACAGCTTTTCTATTAGAGAAAGCTGATTTCAATCTTGTGGGAGTGTAATACCATTTAGTTAGAAATTTTAAAGAAGGACTAATTTAGAGTGGCATTAGTTGTAGCTGTCTAAATAATTTTAAAGCAAACCTGTCATAAGGATTTTGCTAAGTAAACTACAGGCATTGTTAGGTTGGCGCTGTTACACCGATTAAAATGATACCTGGGTTGGAGAAATACATCTTATGTATCTTTTTTGAATCTGTGTTTGAAGCTTTAAGTTAATAAGATGCTGGTGCTCCGGGACATGCTGGTATGCAGATCTTTTTTGGTGCTCTGGCCTCATCATGATCATTCTGGGCTTATATGACAGGTCACTGAACCTTCAGTGATGTGCTTCCTATTTTAAAACCTGCGCCTGCGCATTTAATATTGTGGTCTTCAAAAAAGAAAAATTTTGCTTCAACAAAACGGTGCTATTGCCTGCGCAATAGCATATATCGGCAAGCAGTGCTCTCAATCTGCTCATGCGCAGTCCACTGTGTTCCGAGGACCAGTGTGGGAATGTGCACATGAAAAATAAATTGTCGCTGTTGAACATAGCAATACTCCCGCACTGGTACACGGAGCAAAAGGTTTTTTTAACACAATGTTAACACCTTAATGACTGCCGATATGACTTTTAACGGCGGCAGTTAAGGGGCCTTATTCCTCCTGCACCTCATGTTCCTTCTCTTTACACAGCCTCCTCCTGCACCTCATGCTCCTGCTTTATACACAGCATTTTTCTGCAGCACAGCTTTTCTCCTTTATAGTTTCCTCCTTTGGCAGCACCTTACACTCCTCTTCCACATGCTGTGCAATTGGAAGCATGTCTCTCATACAATCCTTATTGAAAAAATGACTAAGTATGGAATGGACAAGGCAACTGTTAGGTGGATTCATAACTGGCTTAGTGATCGGACCCAAAGAGTGGTCATAAATGGCTGCACATCCAGTTGGAAGAATGTCTCAAGTGGAGTACCACAGGGCTCTGTCCTGGGCCCTGTATTGTTCAACATCTTTATCAACGATTTAGATGAAGGAATTGAGGGTAAACTGATTAAATTTGCTGATGACACAAAGCTAGGAGGGATAGCTAACAAGAATGGGATAGCTAACAGCAACTAACAGAATGGTTTTTAACAGGGAGAAATGCAAAGTACTACATCTGGGCAATAAAAGTGAAAAAAGCATATATAGAATGGGAGGAATAGGGCTAAGTGACAGCACATGTGAAAAAGACTTGGGTATACTAATAGATCACAGACTGAATATGAGTCAACAGTGTGATGCAGCAGCAAAAAAGGCAAATGCAATTCTAGGATGTATTAACAGAAGCATACAGTCTAGATCACGTGAAGTCATTATTTCCCTCTACTCCTCTTTGGTCAGACCTCATCTGGAATATTGTGTCCAGTTTTGGGCACCACATTTTAAAAAAGACATCAACAAACTGGAGCAAGTTCAGAAAAGAGCGACCAGAATGGTGACCGGTCTGCAAACCCTGTCTTATGAGGAAAGGTTGCAGGATTTGGGAATGTTTAGTTTGCAAAAGAGAAGACTGAGAGGAGACTTAATAGCTGTCTACAAATATCTAAAGGGCTGTCACATTGTAGAAGGATCAACTTTATTCTCATTTGCACAAGGAAAGACTAGAAGCAATGGGATGAAACTGAATGGGAGGAGACACAGATTAGATATTAGAAAAAACTTTTTGACAGTTAGAGTGATCAATGAGTGGAACAAGCTGCCACGAGAAGTGGTGAGTTCTCCTTCAATGGAAGTCTTCAAACAGAGGCTGGACAGACATCTGACTGGGATGATTTAGCGAATCCTGCTTTGAGCAGGGGGTTGGACCAGATGGCCCAGGAGGTCCCTTCCAACTCTACCATTCTATGATTCTATGATTCTATGATCCCGAAAGGAATTGCACTAATTGCAATAAAGCATATTGTATACACAGCCTACTTCTTCTGCAGCACCACAATTTTCTCCTTTAGACCTCGTTCACATGTTATTTGGTCAGTGTTTTTACCTCATTATTTGTAAGCTAAAATTTGGAGTAAAACAATCACAGGAAAAGTATATTAGAAACATGTCACCGCTTCTGTATTTTTCTCCCATTCATGGTTTTGGCTTATAAATACTGAGGTAAAATACTAACCAAATACTGAATGTGTCAATGTAGCCATATACAGTTAGGCCCATAAATATTTGGACAGAGACAACATTTTTCTAATTTTGGTTCTAAACGTTACCACAATGAATTTTAAACAAAACAATTCAGATGCAGTTGAAATTCAGCTTTCATTTGAGGGTATCCACATTAAAATTGGATGAAGGGTTTAGGAGTTTCAGCTCCTTAACATGTGCCACCCTGTTTTTAAAGGGACCAAAAGTAATTGGACAATTGACACCAAGGCTAATTCATGGACAGGTGTGGGCAATCCCTTCGTTATGTCATTCTCAATTAAGTAGATAAAAGGCCTGGAGTTGATTTGAAGTGTGGTGCTTGCATTTGGAAGGTTTTGCTGTGAAGGAAACATGCGGTCAAAGGAGCTCTCCATGCATGTGAAACAAGCCATCCTTAAGCTGCAAAAACAGAAAAAACCCATCCGAGAAATTGCTACAACATTAGGAGTGGCAAAATCTACAGTTTGGTACATCCTGAGAAAGAAAGAAAGCACTGGTGAACTCATCAGTGCAAAAAGACCTGGGCGCCCACGGAAGACAACAGTGGTGGATGATCGCAGAATAATCTCCATGGTGAAGAGAAACCCCTTCACAACAGCCAACCAAGTGAACAACACTCTCCAGGAGGTAGGCGTATCAATATCCAAATCTACCATAAAGAGAAGACTGCATGAAAGTAAATACAGAGGGTTCACTGCACAGTGCAAACCACTCATAAGCATCAAGAATCAAAAGGCTAGACTGGACTTTGCGGAAAAAAACATCTAAAAAAGCCAGCACAGTTCTGGAAGAACATTCTTTGGACAGATGAAACCAAGATCAACCTCTATCAGAATGATGGAGAGAGAAAAGTATGGCAACGGCGTGGTACAGCTCATGATCCAAAGCATACCACATCATCTTTAAAACACGGCGGAGGCAGTGTGATAGCTTGGGCATGCATGGCTGCCAGTGGCACTGGGTCACTAGTGTTTATTGATGATGTGACACAGGACAGAAGCAGCCGAATGAATTCTGAGGTATTCAGAGCCCTACTGTGTGCTCAGATCCAGCCAAATGCAGCCAAACTGATTGATCGTCGTTTCATACTACAGATGGACAATGACCCAAAACATAAAGCCAAAGCAACCCAGGAGTTTATTAAAGCAAAGAAGTGGAATATTCTTGAATGGCCAAGTCAGTCACCTGATCTCAACCCAATTGAGCATGCATTTCACTTGTTAAAGACTAAACTTCAGACAGAAAGGCCCACAAACAAACAGCAACTGAAAACCACCGCAGTGAAGGCCTTGCAGAACATCAAAAAGGAGGAAACACAGCGTCTGGTGATGTCCATGACTTCAGGCAGTCATTGCCAACAAAGGGTTTTCAACCAAGTACTAGAAATGAACATTTTATTTACAATTTTTAAATCTGTCCAATTACTTTTGGTCCCTTTAAAAACAGGGTGGCACATGTTAAGGAGCTGAAACTCCTAAACCCTTCATCCAATTTTAATGTGGATACCCTCAAATGAAAGCTGAAAGTCTGTGTGATGTCACGCATTACTGGATACACCGCCTCCAGCAGGGCGAATTTACAGAGATAAGGGAAACACCAGGGAAACCGATACAATGGAGGGCCCTGCAATAGGGAACGGGGATGTGGAGACCTCCTGCACTCCCCTGAGTCAGTGTCTCTACACTCTTGATGGTCCCTAGGCAGGTTCCGCACCTGGCGACGAGCAGGATACCTAAAAACCCTAGCTCGCCCTGCACCTATCCCTTTCTAATGAATTGGACGGTGCAGAAACTAATCCCACCACTGCACTAAAACACACATAAGGAAAGTTACAAACAGGGAAAAATCACTTAGCTTTGCTCTGTTGCTATTGCTCCCAGCAACAGAGTCCAGTACCTGAGTGCGGCTTTCCTCCTGAATAGCTGCTACTTCACCCAAGCTCTGTCAGAGCTGCAAGGAACTCCTCACTGTTGCTCCTTCCACACCAGGACTCTGACTGAGCTGCAAGGAACTCTTCTTTAGCTCCTTCCTCCACCAAGGATGGTTGGAAATGACCAATATCACCAACATTGAGTGAGAGCACCTGACTCTCCTTCATAGGCAAGAGCCAGAGCAATCACACCTGCTAGTGATTCCCGTGTAATAATACTAGCCACCACCGTGGCCAAAACCAGAACTAAAGACACCACTGTGTAATGACCCTAATGGCCACCGGGAGCAAAACTAACTTTAAGCAACCAGCTTAAAGGGAAAAAAAAGGTTACATGTGCTTTTATCTGTCACAATCCAGCATGGATCGCGACAGTCTGAACTTCAACTGCATCTGAATTATTTTGTTTAAAATTCATTGTGGTAATATCTAGAACCAAAATTAGAAAAATGTCTCTGTCCAAAAATATATTGACCTAACTGTACACTGCCTCCACCTGTAACGCCTCACTCTTCTCTATACACAGTCTCATTCTGCAGCAGCACCTCACTTTTCTCATTTTCCCACTCGCATCTCTCATTTTCCCCCTCATATCTCTCATTTTCCCCTCAATCCTCTCATTTTCCACTCACACCTCTTCATTTTCATCTCACACCTCTCATTTTCCCCCCACACCTGTTATTTTGACCTCATACCTGTAATTTTCCCCTCACTCCACTATTTTCCCCTCACTCCTCTCTTCCCCACACACGTGCACAGAAACTTCCTGTCATGATCACAGCGGTGTAATTCATGAGGCTCCTCCCTTTTCTCTTGATATCATGCCTCACAGGAGCAACTCCATTCTAGACACGATGGGGCCTGTGCCTGCCGCGTAATGATACTCTGAAGGCGGCGGCCCTGATTGTAGCTCGCAGTGTTTTTCAGTTCTTGGCACCCCTCAGATGGTGATGGATGTCGCTGTTTGCTTATTAGAAGCGCAACTGCGGGGGACTCCAATGGTCAGTAGAATATGAGTGCAATATGCACTTTGCCATTGCAATCATTATTCATTGAGCTGAAGGAAACAGCATTAAGCTCTACTTGATTCTCTATCACTTCCAAAGACTTTGAATAGAGCTGCAAGGTACATGTTCATCTGCTGCTTGCTTTAAGAGGATTCTTTACAGTTAGGGCAGTGAGAATCTGGAATTCCCTGCCTGAGGAGGTGGTGATGGCGAGCTCAGTCGAAGGGTTCAAGAGAGGCCTGGATGTCTTCCTGGAGCGTAACAATATTGTATCTTACAGTTATTGTTAGGTTCTTTAGAAGGACGTAGATCTGGGGATTTATTCTGACAGAATTTTATAGGCTGAACTGGATGGACTAATGTCTTTTTTCAGCCTTACTAACTATGTTACTATGTAAGCAACTCTTCACCGTGAGGAGGAGCCGGGGGCACAGAATGTCTATTCTAATGATCTATTGAGGTTGTGGTCATTGTACATCTGTAAGGAGGAAGACCGAGCTGCGGGTACCTGTACTGAGCCAAGCCTGGAACTGTCGAGGCTGCATCCCACATTGCCTTTGGGAAGGAATAGGGGAACGGACAGGTCCCATGACCCGGAAAGAGGGGGCCCGGGTGAACCGGAATTCAAGGGAAAAGCGCGCAAATTGAGGCAGAGTACAGCAGGGTGAGCAGCGCTTGATGCACGCCGGTGCTGTGACAGGATGCAATTGAAGGTTCCTGGTACCACTAGCGGGACAGTGAGAGTAAAGAGCGTTGTGCACCCAGTGATTGTGAGTACCGTGCACGTGCGGAGGAGCGAGAGCCCAGTAAAGGACAATAGCTTACGTCCCTCTCTGCCATCTGTTACACATCAGCACATGTTTAACCCTGGGATTGCTGCAGCCCTTTTTGCTTTGGCTGCACAGGCTCATGGACTAGGGACTCAATGGGTAAAACCGGAGACCGCCCATTGCCCCCAGAAGACGGATGATCGTTTGAGGGACCCCATCTGTGAACATTTCCCTGGCCGTTGTCAGAATTACAACCCCCATGAGATCTTCTGCGGTGGAGGAACATAAAGGACACGATAAGATTGATAATGTAACAACCCTGCTGGTATCACTGCATGGCCTTCCATCCCCCACACACCAACTTACTCACTGCTCCAGGCCTTTCTGTCTGTTGCCATCTCCATGCTCTGTGCCGCTTGTCTCCTATCTGCTCTGTGCATGTTTCCTGGCTGTGTGCATAGGGGGGCAGCACCAGAACTCTCTGGTTTTTATGGAGTCAGGGTGCACCTGTCTAATGTGTCCCAAGAGCCCTCTAGTACTTAAGGCAGCTCCACCCAGTGGAACCTTGCCTGTGCAATGTGTTAACTCAGCATCTTGCTACTGAGCTGCCAGGTCTTGCTCTGTGTATCTCTTTCTCTGGAGGTCTTACTCCTAGCCCTGCTTGGTAATCTAGGTCTGCCCTCCAGGAGGCAGAATATCCTGGTCTCTGTGTCTTTGTCCTAGCTTTGTCTTGTACCTGTCTTGCTGCCCTCCAGGAGGCAGTATTTCCTGGTCCCTGTGCTGTAGCTTCTAGCCTTGCTTTGTATCTGTGTGTACTCTGGTCCCTTTGTCCTTGGTCCTGTTCCTTGTCTCGCACTATTTCCTTGTCTGAACTCTGTCCTACCTCTGTCCGTCTATCTCCTCGTCTTTGGCTTCTTTCCCTGCTGTATCTTTCCTTGTGTCCTCCCTGTTTGCTTGTGCCCGTACTCTTGCGGTTCTGCTTGATTCTACTGCTGCAGAACCTCTTGCTGCTCTACTACTCTCCTGCGCAGTCTTGCGGCTCTGCTCGTACTCTGCTCTCTTGAGACTCTATCTGCTCTGTACTCTTCAGCCTCTGCCTGTGCTCCATACTCTTGCGGTTCTGCTTGGTTCTGGTTATACTGCTGCAGAACCTCTTGGTGCTCTACTATTCTTCTCCGCAGCCTTGCGATTCTCCTGTGTTAACAGGTCCAAACCTGTTCCTTCATACACCACTCCTTCCTGCCTGTATCCGTAACTTCACCTCATGTGTGAACAAGTCCAAACCTGTTCCTTCATACACCACTCCTTCCTGCCTGTATCCGTAACTTCACCTCCTGTGTGAACAAGTCCAAACCTGCTCCTTCATATTCCACTCCTTCCTGCCTGTATCCGTACCTGCATTTCCTGTGTGAACAGGTCCAAACCTGTTCCGTCATATTCCACTCCTTCCTGCCTGTTCCTGTACCTGCTCCTGCTGTGTGAACAGGTCCAAACCTGTTCCTTCATATTCCACTCCTTCCTGCCTGTATCCGTACCTGCATCTCCTGTGTGAACAGGTCTCTACCTGTTCCTTCATATACAACTCCTGCCTGCCCATTGTCTCAGCAGTGCCAGCCTGCCCAGTGTCTCAGCCATGCCAGCCTGCCCAGTGTCTCAGCTGTGCCAGCCTGCCCAGTGTCTCAGCCGTGCCAGCCTGCCCAGTGTCTCAGCCGTGCCAGCCTGCCCAGTGTCTCAGCCGTGCCTGCCTGCCCAGGTACCAGCCATGCTGGCCATGCCCACCTGCCTGCCTGTCAGTCGCACCTGACCAAGTGTCCTGTTCCCCATTGGGATCAGCTGGCACAGACAGACACCACCCTGGAGTGGCACCTGGCATCTGCCTGCCACACAAGCCTGACCTCACCATCAGAGGCTCCAGTGAAATCAAAGGCATCTGTCCTAGTCACGCCCCTTCCAGGGTAGTCTGGTTTGTGGACCAGTGGGCACACAACCCCCTGGCTCAGGCCCACCAGTCAGGGCGTTAGCGTGACAGATAATTGGACTGTTCTTATTCTGCATTTGCTTTTCACCATTTAACCATCTACCTCCCTGCGAGGAGTTTATCTACCCTGTTAATTAAATTGTTAAATTTGTTAAATTTGTTAATCCTTACTCTGCCTCCTTTGCGTCACTATATCCCGCAACCTGCTTACACATTAATCAACTATCTTGTAGATTTTTTTTAATCTTCTTTAAGGGGAAACTATCATTAGTTTTTGGGTCTGTTAACAAATGTCACAACCTTTATCTGCTACTGTTATGCATTCCACAAACGTTAATATTGTCTCTTCACAACTGTATACCCCAAAAATGTCATTTGATTTGTCCCGAGTTGGTGATAGGTTCCCTTTAACTTTTTTCATTAGTATAAAATCATGCTGAATAGAATTCAAGAGGTCACTGGTGATTCAGTGACTTAATAGGAATCTTTCACCCTTAAAACTTAAATTAAACCACTGCTTTGGTCATGTAAAATGACATTATAACTGTACTGTGGATTTCACACTTTTATATAAAAAGCATTACATGATAAATGCTAATTAGGGGTGCTCAGTGCACTCTTGGCATGTGCAAGAGCCCAACGCACCTTCCAGTCTCTCAATTAACATCCTCCACACCACCTCTTAGCCAGCTTAGCAGCACATGATTCAAGTACTGCCTGAATTAAGCAGGAGTTCAGAAAGTGCGCACTCAAAGTGTCAGTGTGGGCACATTCTTATCACTCTCTGCAGTGGCTGCTCGATGTACATAGATCACAAGCTGCCAATGCAGACAGGAGAAGGATAGCAGCAGACTGCACTGACAGTGTGTGTGCGCACTCTCTAAGCTTCTACAGAGGTATGTTCAGGGCCAGGGATTCAATTCAGGCAGTGCTCAAAGTGAGCACTGTCAATCAAGATAACAGGAATTGCAGAAGATGCTAATCAAAGATGGGCATACCATTGGTGTAACCTGTGCAGGTACACTTCCTTCTCCAAAGCGTCAAGCAGCTTCATTCACAGAAACATAAATGGTACATGAGCTATTGGTGTTACGATTGTAGACGCAGCGTGGCTTACCAGCCAACGCTCCCAAGTCATCGAACCATAACAACGACGGAGTATGCGTCCCAGGTGATAGTGGAATGTGGACCCACTGAACCACAGAGGGGGACCCGGGCCTACCCAGACTTGGGAAGGGTAGAGACCGGGGTCTGTGGCAGCTGAGCTAGTGGACAAGATGGCCATATGCAGAACTAAAAGACACAGCACAACTTCAGGTATGAAGAAACATAAAGTTTACTTAAATGAAGCAAAAGACATCTAGATACCAGGTTCCCGATTATGCACATCAAGAAGGGAACGTATCTCAGGTTGACAGATGAAGCAGTAGGTCATCACGGGTTGACGCAGTCCAGGGACATCTGGCACGGGCATCCTAGGAGGACCCCTCTCTTGGCCCACAGGAGAGACACAGACTCAGCAGGAGAACATCAGACACCGACCTCAGGCAGACTTCAGATGATGGCTAGGGTCATCACGGGTTGATGCAGTCCAGGGTTGTCTGGCACGGGCATACTAGGATGGTCTCTCTCTCAGGCCTCAGGCATAGCACAGGCACAGCAGGAGAATTTCAGACACTGACTTCAGACAGTCTTCTGACAATGGCAGGAGCCATCACGGGTAACACCCCAGGAAATTGGCAGGACATCGGGACATAAGCAAGACACAGATAGCACAGGTCTAGGAACATTGGGAACACAGCACCGGGCATCGACTGGTCAGATCCAGGGCTCACTAATGTGACCGTCTCCGGGAAACAGAGCTGGATACTCCCGAGAACCACGGAGGAGGAATCCATCAAGGAACACGAACGGGACTTACTCCAGAGCACAGACTGGACCACCAGGACCACGGACTGGACATCTGGATACAGGCTGGACATCGGTACACGGACTGACATCAGACTCAGGCAGGACATCAGGACACAGGTGGAACATCAGGCCACAGGCTGGACATCGGAACATCGGACACAAACAGGATATCAGGGCACAGGCAGGACATCATGACACAGGCAGGACATCAGGACATCTGGTCACAGGCAGGACATCAGGACATCTGGTCATAGGCTGGACATCAGGACATCTGGTCACAAGCAGGACATCAGGAAATCTGGTCATAGGCAGGACATCAGGACATCTGGACAGGATATGTCAGGGCACAGGCAGAACATCAGAACACAGGAAGGACATCAAGACATCTGGACATAGACTGGACATCAGGACACCAGCGTAGCAGCCCAGGTCATTGGCTGGGACAAGGATGGCACAGAACCAGGAACAGTGTGGCAGCTCAAATCATTGACAGAGACACAGACAGCACAGGTCCAGGTACACCGGCATGGCAGCTCACGTCATCAGCAGAGACACATACGGCACAGGACCAGAAACACTGGCGTGGCAGCTCAGGTCATCAGCTGAGACACGGACGGAACAGGATCAGGCAGCGGTAGTGGAGCTCTGGGAATCAGACAGCGGTCGCCAAACTCCAGACATCGGACACCATCTAGGCACCAGACGGTGGTTCTCAGGTACCAAACTATGATCGTCAGGCTCTGGGCATCAGACCTAGGAAGGAACTCAAGCGTGATGGTACAAGCACCGCCGGGTTGGACTGGGGCCGGACAGAGTTAGCACTGCATAACAGGCTGAGCACTGCATAGTAAATGCTCAGCAAAAACACCAGGCTCCATCTTTAAAAGATGAACCCAGGATAGTTCTTAGTCACTGGGTCCAGGGTTCCAGACACAGAGGACACAGTTCAGACAGGGTCAGGTACAGAAACAGATGCAGGATCAAGGGTTCAGGCCTGGATATGCAGCCTCCAGGGAAGGCAGAAAAACAAGACACAAACTGAAACAGATCTGGGTACTCAGCCCCCAGAGCAGGCGGGAAAACAGGCATCAGCTCCCCTAGAATTGCACACAGACAGAACAGGAGCTTAACACCAAAAACACAAAGCAAGACTCAGAAACTTAATGCGAAGCTCTAGCAACACCCCATGGGGCAGCAGAACTTTATATAGGAGCTGCCCCACAGCAATAGGAAAGAGACAGCAATTCAAGCACACACCCATTACTCATAAAAGCAGGGTAGGTGTGGCCACGCGCATCCTAAGCACAGCCAAAAACAAATCAGCATAGCAAAGGACACCTTGCAGCGTCTGCAAGCCTGGAGACATGTGGTAAGTCATGCACAACTGCAGAGGATCTTGCAACCCGTGGGTAGCTTCCACAGAAGCAGCAAGGGACCGCACATGCAGGTGGTCATGCAGCGGAGACACTCAGGCATGTACGGCTACGCACCGGAGCCGAGAACTGAGCAGCATCCATACATATAACTGACAAGAGCATTCCAGCTCATTATGGGGAAAGGAGCAAAGGGTTAAAGCAGAGATATGCAGAGTAAGGCTGGTTAAACAGAGTACAAACACAGTGACATTATAATTGGATTGGAGAGTGACCACAGCTCTGATCTTGCACAAGGCCCCTTTTCTGTCTGGCTTTGCCCTTAATGCTAAATAATGAGGAGGAATGGTGCACTGAGCCATTGGCCACACTTAATTAGTATATGTAGTAAAGTGTTTCAATCATTAACCCTTTCTCATGACCTTAGGATTTTCTGTTTTTGTGCTTTTGTTTTTTGCTCCCTTTCTTGCCACAGGCATAACTTTTTTATTTTCTGTCACTGTGACCATGTGAGGGCTTGGTTTTTGAGGAACAAGTTGTACTTTTGAACATCACCATTGATTTTACCATATAGTGCACTGGAAAATGGGAAAAAAATTCTAAATTACAAAAAAAGTTCAATTCCACAATTGCTTTTTGACATTTTTTTTTACTATATTTGCCAAATGCTAAACCTGACCAGCTATTATAATTCTCCAGGTCATTACGAGTTTGTAGATACCAAACATGTATAGGTTCTTTTTATGTAAGTGGTGAAAAAAATAAAAAAAAATCAAAGTTTGTAAAAAAGATTGACAGATTTAACATGTTAACAGCCGCGGGTGGAGTGAGATTCCACCCATGGCTGTTAGGGGCACATGACAGCTGATCGAATGAGATGTCACATGCTTGAAAAGATGTGGGCTAACTGCTGGAGCCTGCATCAAAAGCTGGCACATGACCTATGACACATCTATGCATTATAGGTCATGAAGAGGTTAAAAAAAACTTTAGAAAAGAAGGGATCACTTCTAGCAAACTAGCCCAAGAACACCTTACCGTTCCTCAATTGCCCAGGTACTTTTACATGCCAGATTCAATAATACGTATCTGAATAGGATCACCATACCTGCAAACACATCTTTCTACTTTATGCTTCTACTATCTTTATAAGGCTATCCATTATAATAAATGGAAGATATGTTGTTATTATTATTATTATTATAGAGGTTATCGGGCACTATTTTAATTTTTTCGCATGGGGCTAAGAACTGACAGGCAGGTAATTGCTAACTACCTGTGTAACGTAGGGACTATGAACTGTGGGCGCCCACCCAATCTCTCACCATAAGGGCACACTAGTACATCCCGTCCTTCCGAATTACTCCAGAAGGTGGGGACGCGGGATCATGTGTCTTGCTATCCTCCTGTATTTATTCTTATCTGTTTCCTCCCCCAGCCAGAGATGTGTTGGTCCACAGTGTATCTGACAAAACTAACCAGACAAACAAGGGAAGACATACAAGGATAAAAGAAAACTACAATCATACAAAATACACTCACCAAACAGCAAAGTGGTACACAGGGGTGGTATAGGAAGGTGAAGTCAATTAGGAGAGGATGAAGAAGAATACACAAACTCAAAGCAACGATCTCCTGAACAACTCTCCAAACATGAACTTCACTTCAAACTCGTAACCAGGCAGTAAGAACTATCACTGGCAATTCCTAAGTGCCAGCGGTGAGCATATATAGCAGAGGGAAGTGGCCAACACTGAACAGCTGAGGTAATACAGGTTGGAGAGCTCCAGGAGATCAACTAAATTCATTAACCCTTGCACTGCCATCAAGGAAAAAACCTTCACTGTTTAATAACATGATGAAGCATTTCTCATCAGTGCAGGAGTTCATGAAACCAGACGCCGCAATCTTCTAGCCCCTCTCTGCTGTGGTATCCACATGACAACTTGCCTGTTCTGCCTAATGCTGGCTCTGAGCGATCGTAGACCACTTCTGCTGGCAATTTTACTGCTTCAGGTCAACAGAGCAGCTTTTTGTCTTCCAGGTTGCTCTGTCGATGAGGCATGACTGAAATGTCATGCTGATTGACAGCTGGCTCTCCACAATTATGTAGTGGGGAGCTATCAATCAGCATGACATCGACAGCAACTCCCCATAAACAGAGTGGAAGAGAAGAAACTGCATTTCAATGTGACATTGCTGGAAGCTGCAGAATAGCCATCAAGAGCAGTCTATGGCAGAGACCAGCGCTGGGCACAATAGGTAGGTAGTTAGCAGCTACTTGCCTGTAAGTTATTAGGCCCATAAGAAAGAAAGAAAATAGTCCCCAAAACCCTTTAGCTAGCATTTGTCAAAAATGTCAGGTTTAATTTCCTGCAAAATACAAGCTAATTGGAACATCCAAGAAAAATCAAACTTGCAAGGAATTGTCACAATTCTGTTACTTTCTAATTAAAATCCGATTGCAGTGATAAAGTGGATGTAGGCAAACACCTTATTAGAAAGATTATGTTAGTAGAACAAATGTTAAATTACCTGTCTATAAACCCTGTACTAATGAGGAAAACTGCAGAGTATGTGTACAAACATGATCTGTCTCCTACATTACTCAATTAGATATATTGGATTGAGCTGTAACACTGAGGTGAGAATAAAGTGCGCTGTGTATGGGGTGTTATTACGTTCTTATTCTCTGCAGTTATTACAGTCATATAAATATGTGTGCCTCGTGCAGCTCCGACCTCTTTACACGACCCGGTCTTTAGATATAGATGTTTATTTCCGAGCCTTTATTGAGGAGATACACATATCGTGTAGCTCAGTTCATGTGGATGGTTACCATAACAACAAAGTATCCATTAGACAGAAATGTTTACTGGATTTAATTGCTAAATTTATCACATAAAATGCTTTTGTACAAATGAAGGGCATTGCTCATCAAAAACGCGGGCGCGATATAGCTGCTATTGTATATTTTATTATTTTGCCATAATTCAGTCTTACAGCCACTAATTTATGACTGCAGGGATTTCCATAGAAGTTACTACAATAACGCCATATCCTTATGGATCAGTCAGAAGCGAAATATTCTTCCACTGAACAAGACATCACTAGGGCAGAATACTAATTATTTGCATCTTTATCTGCAAACAGCAACTTCTCAAGCTCATCCAGACACAGCCATATTCATCACGTTATCAGATGAGATGCTTTCTATCATGTGGGATCAATGCTGGTTGCAATGCTCTAAGATAAAATCATGCTGAGTACAATTCAAGAGGCCCCTAAAAATAACTGGATCTGGCAAGGACATAATGGTAGCATCAATTCTAAAGTTATTAAATGAAATTTGCAATAAGAACGGTAAGATAAACCCAAATTTCCCCTCTAAAGATCCCCATATGTATTAGTCTACCTACAACACAAACTGCTGATATCAATTAGTTCGGCCAACAGTCAGCGACCTGATGGAAGTCGCCTTGCTACACTCATCAGGAGAACTTTAAACTAGAACAAACAAAAGGCCAGAAATAGCCATACACCTGACAAATGCTATTGAGAACTCTGCTATTAGAAGTGGAAAGGAAGAGCAAAGACAAAAAAATCTAAATAATAAAAATATTGGAGAAAGAGCAACCAATCACAAACTAAAATGTTTCTATACTAATGCACAAAGCATGGGCAACAAACAAGGAGAATTGGAACTACTAACGCAGGAAAAGAAATATGATGTCATTGGAATCACTTAAACTTGGTGGGACGATACACATGATTGGAATGCAAGGCTAGAAGGATACAACTTATTTGCTAGAAACAGACTTGATAAACGAGTAGGAGGTGTTGCATTGTATGTTAGAAAAGCGTATATCTGCACAGAGATTGAAACTTCAGAGACTGGGAGTTCTGTGGAAACTGTTTGGGTAAGAATACAAGGACAGAACAATGGAAAGGACACCATTGTAGGCATTTACTACAGGCCGCCTGTGCAAGCTGAAGACATGGATGAACTCTTTATGCATCAAATGGCCAAGTTCTCCAAAAAATATGACATAGTTGTCATGGGAGATTTCAAGTATCCAGACATTTGTTGGGAATCTCTCTCAGGCAAAACTAACAGGTCAAGGAAATTCTTATCCTCTCTTGCTGACAACTTTATCTTCCAAAAGGTAGGGAAGAAAACAAGGGAAACTGCTACCTTGAATCTAATCCTTATAAACAGAGAGGAAATGGTTGAGGAGGTAAAAGTGGCTGGGGACCCTAGGAGGTAGCGACCATGCTATTTTAGAATTTTGGATAACTAGAGGAGGAAGACCTGTGAAGACTCAGACGTCAAGGTTAGATTTCAGAAAGGCAGATTTTAAGGGATTCAGAAAGAGAATTGGAGGGATCCAATGGCTGGATATCCTTAAGGACAAAAATCTCCAGGAAGGATAGGAAATCTTGAAAAATAAAATTCTCAAAGCACAATTGTTAACAATTCCGAATAGAGGGAACAATAGGAAGCGTTTAAGGAAGCCAGGATGGATGAACACAGAACTTAAGCACATGTTAAAAAGGAAGAAAGAAATGTTTATAAAATGGAAAGAGGGAGGCATATCTAAGGAAGAATATAATGCTGTCTGCAGAACCTGCTGGGCACGAATCAGATTATCAAAAGCTGACAATGAATTGAGGCTTGCAAGAGACGTCAAAAGCAATAATAAAGGATTTTGGGGATATGTCAAGAGTAAAAGAAAAGTCACAGATGCTATAGGATTTTTACAGTATGAAAATGACGAAATGGTAAAACAGGATGTTGAGAAGGCCGAACTTTTAAATTGCTATTTTGCATCTGTTTTCTCTCAGAAAGGAAATGTAACATCAATTATTCTTCACTGTCCTATTAAGGGAATAGAAGAATCCAGGATATGTATAAACAGAAAGATAGTGAGGAAACACTTAGCTAACCTAAATGAATTCAAGTCTCCAGGTCCAGGTGAATTACACCCCAGAGTGCTGAAGGAGATCACAGAAGAAATTTTTGAACCCCTTCCTATAATCTTTGAAAATTTGTGAAGAACAGGGGAAGTCCCAGAAGACTGGAGAAGAGCAAATGTTGTTCCTGTCTTCAAAAAGGGGAAGAAGGTGGACCCAGGCAACTATAGGCCGGTGAGTCTGACTTCTATACCAGGAAAGATCTTTGAACAAATGATTAAGCAACATATATGTCAGAACCTGGATAAGAATGAAGTGATTAAACAGAGTCAGCATGGCATTGTAACTAATAAGTCATGTCAAACTAGCTTAATTTCCTTCTATAACAGAATCACTGATTGGGTGGATCAGGGAAATGCTGTTGATATAGTATATTTTGACTTCAGCAAAGCATTTGACAAAGTATCTCACACAGTCCTTATTAAAAAAATGACTAAATATGGTATGGACAAGGCAACTGTTAGGTGGATTCATAACTGGCTTGGTGATCGGACCCAAAGAGTGGTCGTAAATGGCTGCACATCCAGTTAGAAGAATGTCTCAAGTGGGTACCACAGGGCTCTGTCCTGGGCCCTGTATTGTTAAACATCTTTATCAATGATTTAGATGAAGGAATTGAGGGTAAACTGATTAAATTTGCAGATGACACAAAGCTAGGAGGGATAGCTAATACTAGAGAGGAGAGAGGATTCAAAAGGATATAAATAAACTGGAGCAGTGGGCAGCAACTAACAGAATGGTTTTTAACAGGGAAAAATGCAAAGTACTACATCTGGGCAATAAAAATGAAAAAAGCATATACAGAATGGGAGGAATAGCGCTAAGCAAAAGCACATGTGAAAAAGACTTGGGTATACTAATAGATCACAGACTGAATATGAGTCAACAGTGTGATGCAGTAGCAAAAAAGGCAAATGCAATTCTAGGATGTATTAACAGAAACATACAGTCTATATCACGTGACGTCATTATTGCCCTCTACTCCTCTTTGGTCAGACCTCATCTGGAATACTGTGTCCAGTTTTGGGCACCACATTTTAGAAAAGACATCAACAAACTGGAGCAAGTTCAGAAAAGAGCGACCAGAATGGTGACTGGTCTGCAAACCCTGTCTTATGAAGAAAGGTTGCAGGATTTGGGAATGTTTAGCTTGCAAAAGAGAAGACTGAGAGGAGACTTAATAAATGTCTACAAATATCTCAAGGGCTGTCACATTGTAGAAGGATCAACTTTATTCTCATTTGCATAAGGAAACACTAGAAGCAATGGGATGAAACTGAATGGGAGGAGAAACAGATTAGATATTAGAAAAAACTTTTTGACAGTTAGAGTGATCTATGAGTGGAACAGGCTGCCATGAGAAGTGGTGAGTTCTCCTTCAACAGAAGTCTTCAAACAGAGGCTGGACAGACATCTGTCTGGGATGATTTAGCGAATCCTGCTTTGAGCAGGGGGTTGGACCAGATGGCCCAGGAGGTCCCTTCCAACTCTACACTTCTATGATTCTAAGGCATATGGGAGCCCCCAACAGAGATTTGTCTCTTTAGTCTCTCGATCTTTAAGTTCCCTAAGAGATAAGTCATCAACAAAGAATACAGGATCAATCGGCAGAGCGAGTGTTCTTGTGTATGGGAGACCCTGGCGAGATAGCTACCAGTCAATCCATCGTTAGATTGACAGCATCTACCGGGGGGCTTAAGGACTGAGTAACTTTTAGCCTTAAGAAGGATCCATTAATATTTTTCCTCTATCGAACTCACATTTATATTTTTGTTTATTTTTCTGTTAAGCAGTTTAAGCACTTTTATGGGGATGGGTAATTATGACATGTATTTTTCAATGACATCATTTTTATGAACATATAACCTATTTATTAACTCAATTTTTTGCTTAGAGGAGAATAATAAAAAAAAATTCAGCCCTTAGCATTGATTACTATGCAGTTTAAGTCTTAGGATCTGATTTAAAGGTGTAATATGGGTGCAGTAGTGTGGGGAAGGTGACGGACAGACTTGACTGAAAGTAGGAGGGGACGGTTTGTGCACTATGGACGGAGATAGACAAGGACAGCAGGGTGATAGCTGGGAAAGACAGACAAGAGAGTGCTGTACCTAGAAATGACCACAAGATGGCAGGGGGAGTAGTTCAGGACTCAACAGTAGCTTAGGGATTGAGAAATGCTTAGTCATGGGGGGAGGGGAGATAGGAACCCAGGAGGGGAATTCCCGGTGAGAAAGGGGATAAAAAGGACTGGTTGGGGTTCCAGGCAGGTTAGTCCTGGGAGGAGCTTGGCAGAAGACAGTGGACAGCAAAGAGTTCGACTAGGGGACTGACAGGAAAGAGACAGTCAGGGGGGTGGCCCTGACCCGACGGACCGCAGGACAGACGAGGCCCCGGGGGTACCGATTGGACGATGACCTCGGGCAGGTGAAGCGCTGGCGGTAGATTGGTCTTGGACAGCCCCAGCGAAAGATCCACGAGGGACGTTACTTCTACTGGAGGAAAGGTGCAGGTACCCAGGTCTGGAGACGGAGAACTATAAAGAACTGCAGTGCGTGGTTGTGGTCGTCAGGAGGATGACAAATAAAATCCGGAACTGTTACAACTGAACACTGTCTCTGTCTTGTCCTTGCTTCGCCTGGTGCCTGTGTCGTCCAGACATGGTAAGCAGAGGACCACCCCCCAATCCCGGCCCCTACCACAGTAGTACTGCACTAGTATGCTCATGTCAAAATGGCTTTAAGGCAGTGATGGGCAGCTAATTTTCCTGAGGGGCCCCATGAGAGACTGACTGTTGTGGCGGGCTGAACCATTAGGCTGAAATTAATTCTGCTCAATTCTAGTATTTACATATTAATTATAATTATTAACAGTACAGTACATTATATACAGTATGAGCCCCCACATTGCCTCCTACATTCAGTATGAGCCCCCACATACTTCTATATACAATATGAGCCCCTACATAGACTCCTACATACAGTATTAACTCCCACATATATACAGTGTGACCCCCTTAATAGCCTCCATATATAAAGTGTGAGCTCCACATAACCTCCATATATAGTGTAAGTTCCACCTGTCCTCCATATATACAGTGTGAGAGTCCAACATAGCCTCAATATATACAGTGTGAGCCATATACACTCACTGGCCACTTTATTAGGTACACCATGCTAGTAAGGGGTTGGACCCCCTTTTGCCTTCAGAACTGCCTCAATTCTTCGTGGCAGAGATTCAACAAGGTGCTGGAAGCATTCCTCAGAGATTTTGGACCATATTGACATGATGGCATCACACAGTTGGCGCAGATTTGTCGGCTGCACATCCCTGATGCGAATCTCCCGTTCCACCACATCCCAAAGATGCTCTATTGGATTGAGATCTGGTGACTGAGGAGGCCATTTGAGTACAGTAAACTCATTGTCATGTTCAAGAAACCAATCTGAGATGATTCGAGCTTTATGACATGGTGCATTATCCTGCTGAAAGTAGCCATCAGATGTTGGGTACATTGTGGTCATAAAGGGATGGACATGGTCAGCAACAATACTCAGGTAGGCTGTGGCGTTGCAACGATGCTCAATTGGTACCAAGGGGCCCAAAGAGTGCCCAGAAAAAATTCCCCACACCATGACACCACCACCACCAGCCTGAACCGTTGATACAAGGCAGGATGGATCCATGCTTTCATGTTGTTTACGCCAAATTCTGACCCTACCATCCGAATGTCGCAGCAGAAATCGAGACTCATCAGACCAGGCAACGTTTTTCCAATCTTCTACTGTCCAATTTCGATGAGCTTGTGCAAATTGTAGCCTCAGTTTCCTGTTCTTAGCTGAGAGGAGTGGTACCCAGTGTGGTCTTCTGCTGCTGTAGCCCATCTGCCTCAAAGTTCGACGCACTGTGCGTTCAGAGATGCTCTTCTACCTACCTTGGTTGTAACGGGTGGCAATTTGAGTCACTGTTGCCTTTCTATCAGCTCGAACCAGTCTGCCCATTCTCCTCTGACCTCTGGCATCAACATGGCATTTCCGGCCACAGAACTGCCGCTCACTGGATTTTTTTTCTTTTTCGGACCATTCTCTGTAAACCCTAGAGATGGTTGTGCGTGAAAATCCCAGTAGATCAGCAGTTTCTGAAATTCTCAGACCAGCCCTTCTGGCACCAACAATCATGCCACGTTCAAAGGCACTCAAATCACCTTTCTTCCCCATACTGATGCTCGGTTTGAACTGCAGGAGATTGTCTTGACCATGTCTACATGCCTAAATGCACTGAGTTGCCGCCATGTGATTGGCTGATTAGAAATTAAGTCTTAACACACAGTTGGACAGGTGTACCTAATAAAGTGGCCAGTGAGTGTATATCCTCCATATATACCGTGTGAGCACCATATAGCTTCCATGTATACAGTGTGAGCCACACATAGCCTCCATATATACAGTGTGAGCCCCAAAATCCTAACATAGCCTCCATATATACAGTATGAGCCCCACATAGTCTCCATATTTACAGTGAGCCCCCATAGCCTCCTATATACATTCAAATATCCCAAACACGTGAAAAAATGAATACAATCATTTACCTGCGTGATTAGAATGCAGCACTATGGATGCAGCGAACATACACTGCATCCTACGTGCTACTACTTCCTGATTGTGGGTACATAGCTTAATTGGCTGGCGGCTCCTGTTGCCAAGCAGGAATCGGTCCCGCACGACAATAGATTTCAACTGAATGTACAAGTGAGGATGCAAGTTCAGTTACTGAGGGAACAGCTGAATCCTGCTCTTGGGGCCCAGTGATGAGTGGAGGAGGAGGGCCCGTGCTGAGGATGCACATTCAGTTATTTGCAAATGGCTGAATCCTGCCTCTGGGGCCTGGTGAGGAGGGGGTCCCAGACTGGTGAGGAGAGGGGCCCAGACCAAGGACACACAGTCAGTTAAACACAGAACTAAATTGGGGAGCCGGCTGTAATTTGAACAATCGGTTCCCCGAATCAGACGAAGCCCACCCCTGGTTTGTCCTTTTCTGACAGCTTATAACTTCAAAGGCTGCAGCTAGGATTGATCAAATAGCTTCAGATAAGAGCTTATCCGAATACCTATAGTGCTTACTGAATAGCTGCATCGGGAACCCAGATACCTGGAGTGCTCCCGATGATCAGCTGTTCAGCTCTGCAGCTGCATGTGTCGCGGCTGTGCGACAGTCACGACACATGCATGGAGAGCCTGTTTGTTGGGCTTTCCATAGATGTGTTGTGACAGTGAAACAGCCGCTACACATGCAGCTGCGGTGCCAAATAGATTATCATCGGGAGCACTCTAGGTATCCAGGTTTCCAATGCAGCTATTCGGTAAACACTATAGCTATTCGGATAAGCTCTTATCTGAAGCTGTTCGCTCATCCCTAGCTGCAGCCAATAGAAAAGGGACATACAAAAATACATTCAATTTATCATAAATGACAAGCAGCACTGGCATGTATTGCCAAATATACTGCAGTCAGACAAGAGGTACAACAGTGCAGGAAAAAGGGGTAAGTCAAGGAGGAGACAGCCAGTGTCTTATATATAGCCCCATCCCCTTTCTCTCTTGTGTCTCATGCCTCTCTCTTATCTTCTGCCTCTATCTTTGCTGTATCATACCTCTATCTCTCTCGTCACTTCTTCCATCTTTTCTATTTCCCACTCCTTTCTTTCTTTCCTTCTGCCTCCTTCTCCTTGGTTGTCTTTGGCTCCATCCACTATGTTTAGCCCCGCCCCTCCATGTTCCACAGCTTGATAGTTGGGACGCTGCTGGAGGGGAGGGATCAGCTGCCAGCTCCTGGCTCCACTGCTGACTGCAGGCTGGGGAGAGTGATTACACCCTATGTCAAGACTGGTCATGCCCAGCCTGCACTGCAGTGCAGAGTGCTATATCTCAGGGGGCGCCAAAGTGCTCCTGCTGTAGATGGATTGTTCCGCCCCCTGAGAGACACATGGGAGTGCAGATGCCGAAATTAGAACCGAACCGAAGCACTTTTTCTTGCCGGTTTTGCAACTGGTTCTGCAGAAGCGGCTGAATTCCACCACTGTTCACAAATAAAGTGTATTTTAAACTGCCAGGTGAGCAGAAGCAAAAGAAAGAGGGAAATCTGTCTCACCAATCCGGACCCCTCCTCTTTGCTTCTCCTCACCGCGCCCCATACACCAGTAAGGGTAGTAATTCCCTGATGGTGGCGCTGAACAGACAGGAATAAAATAAAACTATAATCATACAAATACACTCACAAAATAACAAAGAGGAAAGTGGGAAACAGAGTTGGTATAGGAAGGGTAAATCAATTGTGAGAGGAAAAGGAAAAACACGCAAACCAACTCCACTCAGCAATCTCCAGAAAAACCTTTCAATATCCAACTCTAAACAATGAACTTTATCCTTCATCACCAAACCAGGAAGTAGAACTATGACATATTCCAGATAGGAGTGGCCAACACTGAACATCTGAGTCAATTCAGGATGGAGAGCTCCAAGAGATTAACTGAACTGATTAACCCTTGCCATCACAGCATGGAAACCTGCACTCTTTAATAGGATGGTGAAGCAGTTCTAATAAGATCAGGAGTTTGTGTAACCAGATGTTGCAATCATCTGACTCTACTCTGTCATGGAATCCTAACGACAATTATATTTCAGGGCTGCTGCACCTGGCACCGAGTGTCTTCAATCTGTGCAGGGGACAATGAAATCTCAAGACTATCAAGACATTTTGGAGTTTTGGAGTAAAATGTGCTGCCCAGTGTCAGAAAGCTTGCTTTGAGTTGCAAGTCAGAGGTCCTCCAATAGGATAATGACCCAAATCACACAGCTAAGACATATCAGAATGGCTAAGAGCAAAGCATTGGGCTATTCTCAAGTGGCTTCTACAAACACTGATCTAAATCCTAATGAACACTGTGAAAGGAGCTGAAACATGGATTCTGGAGCAGGAAAACTTCACACTTGACATCTGGAGTAGTTTGCTCTAGATGAGTGGACCAAAATACCCGTGGACATGTGCAGGAGTCTCACAGAAAGTTACAGAAATTGTTTGATTGCAGTTACTGCCTCAAAAGGTTGTGCAACGAAATATTAAGTTAAGGGTACCGTCATTTATGTCCGAATAATTTTTACGTTTTTTTTTATTCTTCTGTTGAACCAAATTTCAAACACAATGTTAGATCTTGATTTCGTTATTTTATATTCGGTGAATTTAAATTGAAAATTATTTTTGTCAGGTTCAAATAATTTCAGGGCCTATTGTGGGGCTTTCTCACTTTATCAGAAGGGTACTAATAATTTTATCGATGTGTGTAAATCCATGATTTTTTTTAAATATTTTAGATGGAAACACTAATGTAGAGCTTGGCATTTGTTATAGTAACTGATATATAAATATGTCATACGTGCCTGGAATAAAATGCAAATATACAGTAGTCTTTTATTTCAACCTCATAACTTTATTTTCCTACATAAACGTTTGGGATCATATCAACAGACTGGAGAGTCTGTAAACTGAATTTTCTAATAGCTCTCAAGAATATTTAATATGACCTCACCATATTTCAGATAAAACAACTCCAACTCCAGAGAAATTTTCCTGATTATTACTCCATTTTAAATTTTAATTATATTGTTGTTATTGCCCTAGTAAATATAGCAAAAAAACAGTCTAATTGATTTTATGTATCTATTCTCAATGTCCTTCATGTAGAAGTGTACTTTGCTGTGAGTTTGCTTTGATTCAGATTGGCTGAGTAAACATTTTTAGCTAATTTATTCTTGACATCGTAGCTTATTACACTGGCCAAATTTTGTGTTAGTAAATGCTATTTTGATTCTGCACCAGAAATATCAGAAATATCTCCTCCAGCTAGATTCATCAAAATTTGAACTTGGTGCCCCACCTGCATATTGGTCAGATGTATGGGCCCTTATAGTATTCTAGGTCCTTTAAAGCAGGGTTCCCCAACTCCAGTCCTCAAGGCCCACCAACAGATCATGTTTTCAGGATTTCCTTAGTATTGCTCAGGTGATGATTGCTTCACCTGTGCAATACAAAGGAAATCCTGAAAACATGATCTGTTGGTGGGACTTGATGACTGGAGTTGGGGAACCCTGCTTTAAAGATATACATGTTCAACCTATGTATGAATGTCCTCTCTTTGGATCCTTCTTGTAATAATCTTCCCTAGCCTGTGCTTCTTCCAGGCCTCATGCAATAATATTTTCCCCCAACCTGCCCCCTTCCTGGTAAAATGTCCCCTATCATGGTACAATGTCCTCATTCTGGTATAATGTCCTCATTATGGTATAACTCCTCCCATCCTGGTATAATGTCCCCCATTCTGGTATAATGTCCCTTATCCTGGTCTCCTTCTGTTATTCTCCAGCGCTTCTTAGAAAGAAACAAATAATTATTAAATTTTTATTACGTTCGACTATCCCCTCTCCAGTCCATACTTAATGCAGCAGCCAGGGTCATCTATCTGGCTAATCGGTAATCAGATGCGTCCGCTCTTCGCCAGTCCTTACACTGGCTGCCCATTCATTATATGATCCAATTCAAAGTACTTGATCTCACCCACAAAGCTCTCCACAGTGCAGCACCCCCCTACATCTCCTCCCTCATTTCTGTCTATCGGCCTAACCGACCACTGCGCACTGCAAACGACTTTCGACTAACCTCTGCACTAATCCGTACCTCCCACTCCCGACTCCAAGACTTCTCCCGCGTTGCTCCAATCCTCTGGAATGCTCTACCCCAAGAAATTAGGACTATCCACAATTTGCATAGTTTTAGGCGCTCCCTCAAAACACATTTGTTCAGAGCGGCCTATCACGTTCACTAATCAAAATCATTCTATGTGTAAGTGTGCATGAGTAGCCCATTCACTATCTCCATCCATCCCTCATTCCCTCAAGATGGCTGGACCATTATTGTAAATACACCATTGTAAATACACACCTGTACTTTGTATCTCCCCCACCTCATTGTAGATTGTAAGCTCTCGCGAGCAGGGTCGTCTTAATTTGCTTTAATTATTGTATTATTAACCCCTTCACCCCCAAGGGTGGTTTGCACGTTCATGACCGGGCCAATTTTTACAATTCTGACCACTGTACATTTATGAGGTCATAACTCTGGAACGCTTCCATGGATCCCGGTGATTAGAATCATAGAATCATAGAATCATAGAATCGTAGAGTTGGAAGGGACCTCCTGGGCCATCTGGTCCAACCCCCTGCTCAAAGCAGGATTCGCTAAATCATCCCAGTCAGATGTCTGTCCAGCCTCTGTTTGAAGACTTCCATTGAAGGAGAACTCACCACTTCTCATGGCAGCCTGTTCCACTCATTGATCACTCTGTCAAAAAGTTTTTTCTAATATCTAATCTGTGTCTCTTCCCATTCAGTTTCATCCCATTGCTTCTAGTCTTTCCTTGTGCAAATGAGAATAAAGTTGATCCTTCTACAATGTGACAGCCCTTTAGATATTTGTAGACAGCTATTAAGTCTCCTCTCAGTCTTCTCTTTTGCAAACTAAACATTCCCAAATCCTGCAACCTTTCCTCATAAGACAGGGTTTGCAGACCGGTCACCATTCTGGTCGCTCTTTTCTGAACTTGCTCCAGTTTGTTGATGTCTTTTTTAAAATGTGGTGCCCAAAACTGGACACAATATTCCAGATGAGGTCTGACCAAAGAGGAGTAGAGGGAAATAATGACTTCACGTGATCTAGACTGTATGCTTCTGTTAATACATCCTAGAATTGCATTTGCCTTTTTTGCTGCTGCATCACACTGTTGACTCATATTCAGTCTGTGATCTATTAGTATACCCAAGTCTTTTTCACATGTGCTGTCACTTAGCCCTATTCCTCCCATTCTATATATGCTTTTTTCATTTTTATTGCCCAGATGTAGTACTTTGCATTTCTCCCTGTTAAAAACCATTCTGTTAGTTGCTGCCCACTTCTCCAGTTTATTTAAATCTTTTTGAATCCTCTCTCTCTCTTCTCTAGTATTAGCTATCCCTCCTAGCTTTGTGTCATCAGCAAATTTAATCAGTTTACCCTCAATTCCTTCATCTAAATCGTTGATAAAGATGTTGAACAATACAGGGCCCAGGACAGAGCCCTGTGGTACCCCACTTGAGACATTCTTCCAACTGGATGTGCAGCCATTTACGACCACTCTTTGGGTCCGATCACTAAGCCAGTTATGAATCCACCTAACAGTTGCCTTGTCCATTCCATACTTAGTCATTTTTTCAATAAGGATTGTATGAGAGACTTTGTCAAATGCTTTGCTGAAGTCAAGATATACTATATCTACAGCATTTCCTTGATCCACCCAATCAGTGATACCGTCATAGAAGGAAATTAAGTTAGTCTGACATGACTTATTAGTTAGAAACCCATGCTGACTCTGTTTAATCACTTCATTCTTATCCAGGTATTGACATACATGTTGTTTAATAATTTGTTCAAAGATCTTTCCTGGTATAGAAGTCAGACTCACCGGCCTATAGTTGCCTGGGTCCACCTTCTTCCCCTTTTTGAAGATAGGAACAACATTTGCTCTTCTCCAGTCTTCTGGCACTTCTCCTGTTCTCCAAGAATTTTCAAAGATTATGGAGAGGGGTTCAAAAATTTCTTCTGCTATCTCCTTCAGTACTCTGGGGTGTAATTCATCTGGACCTGGAGACTTGAATTCATTTAGGTTAGCTAAGTGTTTCCTCACTATCTTTCTGTTTATAGATATCCTGGATTCTTCTATTCCCTTAATAGGACAGTGAATAACAGTTGATGTTGCATTTCCTTTCTGAGAGAAAACAGATGCAAAATAGGAATTTAAAAGTTCAGCCTTCTCAACATCCTGTCTTACCATTTCATCATTTTCATCCTGTAAAAATCCTATAGCATCTTTGACTTTTCTTTTACTTTTGACATATCCCCAAAATCCTTTATTATTGCTTTTGACATCTCTTGCAAGCCTCAGTTCATTTTCAGCTTTAGATAATCTGATTTGTGCCCTGCAGGTTCTGCAGACAGCATTATATTCTTCTTTAGATATGCCTCCCTCTTTCCATTTTATAAACATTTTTTTCTTCCTTTTTAGCATGTGCTTAAGTTCTGTGTTCATCCATCCTGGTTTCCTTAAATGCTTCCTATTCTTCCCTCTTTTCGGAATTGTTAACAACTGTGCTTTGAGAATTTCATTTTTCAAGATTTCCCATCCTTCCTGGACATTTTTGTCTTTAAGGATATCCAGCCATTGGATCCCTCCAATTCTCTTTCTGAATCCCTTAAAATCTGCCTTTCTGAAATCTAACCTTGACGTCTGAGTCTTCACAGGTCTTCCACCTCTAGTTATCCAAAATTCTAAAATAGCATGGTCGCTACCTCCTAGGGTCCCAGCCACTTTTACCTCCTCAACCATTTCCTCCCTGTTTATAAGGATTAGATCCAAGGTAGCAGTTCCCCTTGTTTTCTCCCCTACCTTTTGGAAGATAAAGTTGTCAGCAAGAGAGGATAAGAATTTCCTTGACCTGTTAGTTTTGCCTGAGAGAGATTCCCAACAAATGTCTGGATAGTTGAAATCTCCCATGACAACTATGTCATATTTTTTGGAGAACTTGGCCATCTGATGCATAAAGAGTTCATCTATATCTTCGGCTTGCACAGGCGGCCTGTAGTAAATGCCTACAATGGTGTCCTTTCCATTGTTCTGTCCTTGTATTCTTACCCAAACAGTTTCCACAGAACTCCCAGTCTCTGAAGCTTCAATCTCTGTGCAGATATACGCGTTTCTAACATACAATGCGACACCCCCTCCTCGTTTATCAAGTCTGTTTCTTGCAAATAAGTTGTATCCTTCTAGTCTTGTATTCCAATCATGTGTATTGTCCCACCAAGTTTCAGTGATTCCAATGACATCATATTTCTTTTCCTGTGTTAGTAGTTCCAATTCTCCTTGTTTGTTGCCCATGCTTTGTGCATTAGTATAGAAACATTTTAGTTTGTGATTGGTTTCTCTTTCTCCAATATTTTTATTAATTAGATTCTTTCGTCTTTGTTCTTCCTTTCCACTTCTAATAGCAGAGTTCTCAATAGCATTTGTCAGGTGTATGGCTTTTTCTGGTCTTTTGCTTCCCTTCCCATGTTGTTCTAGTTTAAAGCTCTCCTTACAAGTGTAGCAAGGCGACTTCCAAATACATGCTTTCCAGTCTTCGTAAGGTGCACCCCATCTCTAGCAAGTAGTCCATCGTATAAGTAGTTCACTCCGTGATCCAGAAATCCAAATCGTTGCTGACGGCACCATCGACGTAGCCAGTTGTTCACCTGCAGAATCTTATTCCACCTCCTTGTTCCATGGCCATCCACTGGGAGGATGGAAGAGAAGACCACCTGCGCTCCCAGTTCTTTCACTTTCTTGCCTAAGTCTTCAAAGTCTCTGCAGATGGTTTCCAGGTCGTTTCTTGCGGTGTCATTTGTCCCCACATGTAGTAGCAGGAATGGGTAGTCATCTGTAGGTCTGAAGAGTCCTGATATCCTGTCAGACACATCTTTAATTTTTGCACCTGGAAGACAGCACATTTCTCTTGAAGTTATATCCGGTCTGCAGATAGTGGCCTCTATTCCTCTCAACAGGGAATCCCCCATGACCACCACTCTCCGTTTCTTCTTCACAACATTTTTCTTTCTCCATCCAGGAGGACTCTGAGGGCGTACAAGGTTGCTGTTTGTTGGCAAAGTCTTATCCTGATGTATTTCTTCATCGTTTTCCTGCGTGAGAGCCTGGTACTGGTTTCTGAGCAGTATGGGTGCTGACTGCCTCCTGATCCTCCTGCTTCTCTGGGTCACATGTCTCCATTCCTCTGTTTCTTCAGGTGCACTTCGAATTTCTTCTCTTTCTGTAACATGAAGAGATAATTCTGCTCTGTCCAAGAACTCTTCACCTTCCTTAATGATCTTCAACGTAGATAACCTCTCTTCGTGATTTTGCAACTTTTCCTGCAATGTCTTTTCTGACATTGTTTTCTCGTGACATATTGTACTTCATGTTAGTGGTAAAATTTCATTCAAATAACTTGCGTTTATTTGTGAAAAAACGGAAATTTGGCAAAAATTTTGAAAATTTCGCAATTTTCCAACTTTGAATTTTTATGCCCTTAAATCACAGAGATACGGCACACAAAAAACTTGATAACTAACATTTCGCACATGTTTACTTTACATCAGCACAATTTTGGAACCAAAATTTTTTTTTGTTAGGAAGTTATAAGGGTTAAAAGTTGACCAGCGATTTCTCATTTTTACAACACCATTTTATTTTTAGGACCACATCACATTTGAAGCCACTTTGAGGGGTCTATATGATAGAAAATACCCAAAAGTGACACCATTCTAAAAACTGAACCCCTTAAGGTGCTCAAAACCACATTCAAGAAGTTTATTAACCCATTAGGTGCGTCACAGGAATTTTTTTGAATATTTAAAAAGAAATGAACATCTAACTTTTTTTCACAAAAAAAATAATTCAGGTTCAATTTTTTTTATTTTACCAAGGGTAACAGGAGAAATTGGACTGCAAAAGTTATTGTGCAATTTGTCCTGAGTACGCTGATACCTGATTTGTGGGGGGAACGACTGTTTCGGCGCATGGCAGAGCTCAGAATGGAAGGAGCGCCGTTTGACTTTTTCAATGCAAAATTGGCTGGAATTCAGATCGGACGCCATGTCATGTTTGGAGAGTCCCTGATGTACCTAAACAGTGGAAACCCCCTACAAGTGACCCCATTTTGGAAACTAGACCCCCCAAGGAACTTATCTAGATATGTGGTGAGAACTTTGAACCCACAAGGGCTTTACAGAAGTTTATAACGTACAGCGGTACAATTAAAAAATCATATTTTTTCCACAAAAATGATCTTTTCACCCCAATTTTTATTTTCCCAAGGGTAACAGGACCCTAAAAGTTATTGTGCAATTTGTCCTGAGTATGCTGATACCCCACATGTGGGGGTAAACCACTATTTGGGCGCATGGCAGAGCTCGGAAGGGAAGCAGCGCCACTTGACGTTTTTGGCTGGAATTGAGATCGGACATCATGTCGCGATTGGAAAACCCCTGATGTACCAAAACAGTGGAAACCCCCCACAAATGACACCATTTTGGAAACTAGACCCCCTAAGGAACTTATCTAGATGTGTGGTGAGAACTTTGAACCCCCAAGGGCTTCACAGAAGTTTATAACATAAAGCCGTACAATTAAAAAATCATATTTTTTCCACAAAAATGATCTTTTCACCCTCAATTCTTATTTTTCCAAGGGTAACAGCACCCTAAAAGTTATTGTGCAATTTGTCCTGAGTACGCTGATACCCCACATGTGGGGGTAAACCACTATTTGGGCACATGGCAGAGCTCGGAAGGGAAGCAGCGCTATTTGACGTTTTTGGCTGGAATTGAGTTCGGACACCATGTCGCGATTGGAAAACCCCTGATGTACCTAAACAGTGGAAACCCCCCACAAATGACACCATTTTGGAAACTAGACCCCATAAGGAACTTATCTAGATGTGTGGTGAGAACTTTGAACCCCCAAGGGCTTCACAGAAGTTTATAACATAAAGCCGTACAATTGAAAAATCATATTTTTTCCACAAAAATGATCTTTTCACCCTCAATTCTTATTTTTCCAAGGGTAACAGCACCCTAAAAGTTATTGTGCAATTTGTCCTGAGTACGCTGATACCCCACATGTGGGGGTAAACCACTATTTGGGCGCATGGCAGAGCTCGGAAGGGAAGCAGCGCCATTTGACGATTTTTGGCTGGAATTGAGATCGGACACCATGTCGCGATTGGAAAACCCCTGATGTACCTAAACAGTGGAAACCCCCCTCAAATTACACCATTTTGTAAACTAGACCCCCCAAGGAACTTATCTAGATGTGTGGTGGGCACTTTGAACCCCCCAGTGCTTCACAGAAGTTTATAACGCCCGGGCGTGAAAATAAAAAATTCGTATTTTTTCCACAAACATGATCTTTTAGTCACCATTTTTTTTATTTTCCCAAGGGTAACAGGAGAAATTGAACCCCAAAAGTTGTTGTCCAATTTGTCCTGAGTACGCTGACACCCCATATGTGGGAGAAAACTACTGTATGGACACACGTCAGGGCTCGGAAGAGAAGTAGTGATGTTTTGGAATGCAGACATTGATGGAATGGTCTGCGGGTGTCATGTTGTCTTTGGAGAGCCCCTAATGTACCTAAACAGTGGAAACCCCCCACAAATGACCCCATTTTGAAAACTAGACCCCCTAAGGAACTTATCTAGATGTGAGGTGAGCACTTTAAACCCCCAAGGGCTTCACAGAAGTTTATAATGCCAGGGCATGAAAATAAAAAAATCGTATTTTTTCCACAAACATGATCAATTAGTCCCCAATTTTTTTATTTTCCCAAGGGTAACAGGAGAAATTGAACCCCAAAAGTTGTTGTCCAATTTGTCCTGAGTACGCTGACACCCCATATGTGGGAGAAAACTACTGTATGGACACACGTCAGGGCTCGGAAGGGAAGTAGTGACGTTTTGGTATGCAGACTTTGATGGAATGGTCTGCGGGTGTCATGTTGCCTTTGGAGAGCCCCTAATGTACCTAAACAGTGGAAACACCCACAAATGACCCCATTTTGGAAACGAGAACCCCTAAGGAACTTATCTAGATCTGTGGTGAGCACTTTGAACCCCCAAGGGCTTCACAGAAGTTTATAATGCCCGGGCATGAAAATAAAAAAATCGTATTTTTTGCACAAACATGATCAATTAGTCCCCAATTTTTTCATTTTCCCAAGGGTAACAGGAGAAATTGGACCCCAAAAGTTGTTGTCCAATTTGTCATGAGTACACTGACACCCCATATGTGGGAGAAAACTACTGTATGGACACACGTCGGGGCTCGGAAGGGAAGCAGTGACGTTTTGGAATGCAGACTTTGATGGAATGGTCTGCGGGTGTCATGTGCGTTTGGAGAGCCCCTGATGTACCTAAACTATTGAAACTCCCCACAAGTGACCCCATTTTGGACACTAGACCCCCCCACGGAACTTATCTAGATGAGTGGTGAGCACTTTGAACCCCCAAGTGCTTCACAGAAGTTTATAACGCTCGGACGTGAAAATAAAAAAATCATTTTTTTCCACAAAAATGATATTTTTGCCCCCAATTTTTTATTTTCCTAAGGGTAACAGGAGAAATTGGACCCCAAAAATTGTTTTGCAATTTGTCCTGAGTAGGCTGATACCCTACATGTGGGGGTAAAACACTGTTTGGGCGCATGGCAGAGCTTGGAAGGGAAGGAGCACCATATGACTTTTTCAACTCAGAATTGGCTGAAATTGAGATCAGACGCAATGTTGCATTTGGAGAGCCCCTGATGTGCCCAAACCGTGGAAACCCCCAATTCTAACTCCAACCCGAACCCCAACACACCCCTAACCCTAATCTCAGCCCTAACCCTAACCCTAGCCCTAACCCAAGCCCTAACCCTAGCCCTAACCCTAACCCTAGCCCTAACCCTAGCCCTAACCCTAGCCCTAACCCTAACCCTAACGGAAAAATGGAAATAAATACATTTTTTTTTATTTTATTATTTTTCCCTAACTAAGGGGGTGATAACGGGGGGTTTGATTTACTATTTATGGCAGTTTTTATGTTTGGCAGCTGTCGCACGCTAAAAGACGCTTTTTATTGTAAAAATAGTTTTTGCATCACCACATATTGAGAACTATAATTTTTCCGTATTTTGACCCACCGAGTCATGTGAGGTCTTATTTTTTGTGGAACGAGTTGACGTTTTTATCGGTACCATTTTCGGGCACGTGACATTTTTTGATCGCTTTTTATTCCGATTTTTGGGACGCAGAATGAACAAAAACCAGCGTTTCATGAATTTCTTTTGGGGGGGTGCGTTTACACCGTTCCGCGTGCGGTAAAATTGATAAAGCGGTTTTATTATTTGGGTCAGTACGGTTACAGCGATACCTCATTTAGGTCGTTTTTTTATGTTTTGTCGGTTTTATGCAATGAAAACTATTTTATATAAAAAATAATTATTTTTGCATCGCTTTATTCTGCGAACTATAACTTTTTTATTTTTTCGCTGATGATGCTGTGTGGCAGCTCGTTTTTTGCGGGACAAGATGACGTTTTCAGCAGTACCATGCATCTTTTTGATCGCGCGTTATTACACTTTTTGTTTGGCGGTATGATAATAAATCATTATTTTTTGCTTCGTTTTTTATTTTTTAAGGGGTTCGCTAAAGGGGTTAACTAATGGGACAGTTTTATAGGGCAGGTCGTTACGGACGTGGCGATACCTAATATGTGTACTTTTATTGTTTTTTTTTATTATTTTCAAAAAATGAATTTATTGGGGAATATTTATTTTTTTTTTACTAATTTATTTGGCGATTTTTTTAAATTTATTTTTACACTTTCTTTTAATTTTTTTTTTACTTTATTACATAGTCCCAGGTGGGACATCACTGTCCTGTGACAGATCGCTGATCTGTCCCATCACAGATCACTGTGACAGATCAGCGATCTGTCACAGGCAGTGCCGAAGGCTTCCTCATGCCTGCGCTTTGCAGGCACTGAGGAAGCCAGCTTCCTGCAGGCCCCCGAAGGCCCCCGTCGCCATCTTGGATTCGGGGGCCTGGAGGAAAGGAGCCCCCCGCAGCAGCGCTGCACATTGCGCTGCCGTGGGGGGCTCAGGGAAGCACGGAGGGAGCCCCCTCCCTGCCGATGCTTCCCTTTAACTCCCGGTACACCGCGATCATGTTTGATTGCGGTGTGCAAGGGGTTAACGTGTCGGGGGTGGTCCGTGACCGCCCCTGACACATTGTGCCGGGTGTCAGCTGTGATAATCAGCTGACACCCGGCCGCGATCAGCGGCGGTCACCACGTGGGATAGTACGTCGGATGTCAGGAAGGGGTTAAAGTTGTTACTTATGACTTGTGTCTTGAAACTGTTAAACTGTAAAGCGCTGCGGAATATGTTGGCGCTATAAAAATAAAGATTATTATTATTATTCCCCCACCCCCACACTGCACTGTATCCTCTTCGGTAGCTGGCGCTGAAGCCAGCATCTGACTTCAGCATGGGCAGCACATGCCATCATTGTCATGAACCACGCTTCACTGTTGGCCTCTAATTGGCCAGTGGCGTGTATTGTAGCAAAGGCACCCAGCGGATATTTGTGCCACAATACATTTCACCTGAATGTGAGCCAGAGGATGCATATCCAGATGAAATTGGCATTGGCGTGCCCTCCTCCCTCACGGACTGTTAGTGGTCACAATCAATATGCTTCTGCTTATTCATGAAATAATTAGACCTCTTGGATGTTTATGGGTCCATAAACATGATTATTCACACAAGACATACCACCTATATACAGTATATAATTACCTTGTAATGTTTTCGCATCCTGTTCCGTCCAGATGTGTCCGGATCCCAGAATTCCAAGCGGAGGAAGTTCACCGACAGCCATATTGGGATACCCAGGTGATGGGTGTCTCAATATGGAAATTGCTGGTGGTACCCCCAGCGGAACACCGTCGCACTGCACACACACACTGTATACGCCATACGGTGGTCTGATTTACTGCGCCTGCGTGAATTCTGAGCAGGCGCAGTTAAATCATTCGGCTGATCCCGGCGGCAAATGCGCGACGTCTCTACAAGCAGAGGAAACCGGTCACATTAAAGGGGTTTTCCCAGGAACGAAAGTTCTTTTTAAAAATTGTCTGTGTCTGACCGTGTATGGAGCATACCACATCTCCTGGGCAGGGGAGGAAGCAAAAGACAGTACTGACATTACTGCAGGAGATCACAGAGAATTCATTTTGTAAGGTAAAATATTTCACTGACTATTTTTAAACAATATTTTTCCTCACAAAATGTATCCTCTGTGATCTCCTGCTGTAATGCATAGACAGGAGAAGTCAGCATCTGGGGAAAGAGAGAGTGGATAGGTGGGTGAGCACATGGGAGGACATATTCTCAACACTGCAGCCTGACCCTATCGGGACATTACCGCCCTCCCGATGTGATAGCATCGAGCCTACGTCTAGTAGAGAAATATAAGCCACAATGAGACCCGTCAGCAGCAGCTACCCTAGTTTCTATCCATATCAACAGGCTTATTCTATGGTAGAACAGTGAATGGAAAAATAAATATACTGTAGTCTGCTGTTTCTCTCCAGATTAGTCACACATTTTTGTAAATTGTTGTGTTCTGAAATTGATAAAACATTGAGATCTTACTTCAAATACTGCGCTGGTAGACATTCTACTCTTTTATTTATTTATTTATTTTCCCAAGGGTAAAAGGACCACAAAAGTTGTTGTGCAATTTGTCTTGAGTATGCTGATACCCCATATGTGGGGGTAAACCACTGTGTGGGTGCATGGCAGAGCTCAGAAGGGATGGAGCGTCATTTGACTTTTTCAACGTAAAATTGGCTGTAATTGAGATCAGACACTATGTCATATTTGGAGAGCCCCTGATGTGCCTAAACAGTGGAAACTCCCCACAAGTGACACCATTTTGGTAACTAGACCCCCCAAGGAGATTATCTAGATAGGTAGTGAGCACTTTTAACCCTCAAGTGCTTCACAGAAGTTTATAACGTAGAGCCGTGAAAATAAAATAATCAATTTTTCCACAAAAATGATCTTTTTGCCACAAATTTTTACTTTCACAAGGGTAACAGGAGAAATAGGACCCCAAAAGTTGTTGTGCAATTTGTCCTAAGTACGCTGATATCCCATTTGTGGGGTGGAACCACTGTTTGGGTGCATGGCAGAGCTCAAAAGGGAAGGAGCGCCGTTTTGGAATGCAGACTTTGATGGAATGGTCTGTGGGCGTCATGTTGCATTTGCAGAGCCCCTGATGTGCCTAAACAGTGGAAACCCCCCACAAGTGACCCCATTTTGGAAACTAGATCCCCCAAGGGGCTTATCTAGATGCGTGCAGAGCACTTTGAACCCCCAAGTGTTTCACAGAAGTTTACAACGTAGAGCCGTGAAAATAAAAAAAATCATATTTTTTCCACAAAAATGATCTTTTTGCCCCCAAATTTTTATTTTCACCAGGGTAACAGAAGAAATTAGACCCTCAAAGTTGTTGTGCAATGTGTCCTGAGTACGCTGATACTCCATATGCGGGGGTAAACCACTGTGATCGCCTTACTGCGATCCTTGGGAGGCAGAACACACAAATTCACAAAAGGTGAAGAATTGGTTTTATTTTTTATGTCGTTCCTCATGCGGTATTAGTGATTAGGCAACTTTATTTCTCGGGTTGGTGCGATTACAGCGATACCAGATTTATACCTTTTTTCATGTTGAGCTTCTGTGACACACTAAAAGACTCTTGTTTTGGAAAAATATTCAGGATTGAGAGTCCTCAGTAGTTGATACCTTTTAATGGCTAACTGAAAAGATGGTAATACATTGCAAGCTTTCGAGACTACTCAGGTCTCTTCATCAGGCTAGACTAATACAAAATCTGAAGTCACATATTTATGCTCATCGTCACACAATAAGAGAAAAAAGAATGGATCTACCTGTGGCAAAACATTTCTGTATCCCTGATCACAGCAGCATGGATATGAAATTACTGGTATTGAAAGGTAACTTCACATCTCAGAGAGAGAGACGAGTTTGGGAGTACAAATTTATGACGAACTTTGACACTCTCAGTGCTGGAATGAATGTGTCGCATGGATTTATGTCTTTTTACATCAATTAAGGAATTTCCTTTTAAAACCTTGCAGGGCAACACAGAACTAGACCCCAATCAGAGGACCATAAAACATCCAGACTCCTTATCTATGAACTGGTCCAATGTTTATATTTATGTTTCTCCCTCTCCCATATTGATAGTTCTGCTTCACGTCACTTGTCTTATCTATTGCATTTTTTCTAGGCTGTATTGTGCATAAATATGTGACTTCAGATTTTGTATTAGTCTAGCCTGATGAAGAGACCTGAGTAGTCTCGAAAGCTTGCAATGTATTACCATCTTTTCAGTTAGCCATTAAAAGGTATCAACTACTGAGGACTCTCAATCCTGAATATTTTTCTATCTACTGGCTAACACGGTACAAAGATATACATCTTTCTTGTTTTGGAAGAATCTTTTGTAAGAAATTTTTGCATCGCCGTTTTTTGAGAGCTATAATTTTTACATATTCCGGCTGACAGAGTGATGCGAGGTCTTGTTTTTTGTGAGACGAGCTGACGTTTTTATTGGTATCATTTTCGGGCACATAACATTTTTTGATCACTTTCTACTCCGATTTTTGTGGGGGCCTAATGAACAAAAACTAGCACTTCAGGAATTGTTTTTTTTTTTTTTCATTGTTCCGCGTGTGGTAAAATTAATATGGCAGCTTTATTCTTTGGGTCACTACAATTACTGCAATACCTCATTTATATCGTTTTTTCATGTTTGATGCTTTTTACACAATAAAAACTTTTATAGAAAAAATATTTATTTTTGCATCACTTTATTCTGCTAGCGATAACTTTTTTATTTTTCTGCTGATGGAGCTGTATGGTGGCTTGTTTTTGTGGAACAAGGTGACTTTTTCAGAGGTACCAAGTTTATTTATATCCGTCTTTTTGATCACATGTTATTGCACTTTTTCCAAGTGATATGATGATACCGCTTGGAAAAAGTATAATTTGCTATTTTTTTGTGGGGGTTTTTTACAGCGTTATAGATGGGATTTTTACAGATGCTGCGATACCAAACATGTGTATTTTTTTGTTTATTTTAATTTTTTTACATAAAAATGTGCATTTTTAGGGGATTTTTTAAATTATTTTTTATTATTTTTTTTACATATTTTTTAACCCCTTCACTACCAAGGGTGGTTTGCACGTTAACTACCGGGCCAATTTTTACAATTCTGACCACTGTCCCTTTATGAGGTCATAACTCTGAAACGCTTCCGTGGATCCCGGTGATTCTGACATTGTTTTCTCGTGACATATTGTACTTCATGTTAGTGGTAAAATTTCATTCATATAACTTGCGTTTATTTATGAGAAAAACGGAAATTTGGCGAAAATTTTGAAAATTCCGCAATTTTCCAACTTTGAATTTTTATGCCCTTAAATCACAGAGATATGGCACACAAAAAAGTTAATAAGTAACATTTGCCACATGTTTACTTTACATCAGCACAATTTTGGAACCAAAATTTTTATTTGTTAGTAAGATATAAGGGTTAAAAGTTGACCAGCGATCACTCATTTTTGCAACACCATTTTATTTTTAGGACCACATCACATTTGAAGCCACTTTGAGGGGTCTATATGATAGAAAATACCCAAAAGTGACACCATTCTAAAAACTGTACCCCTTAAGGTGCTTAAAACCACATTCAAGGAGTTTATTAACCCTTCAGGTGCGTCACAGGAATTTTTTGAATATTTAAAAAAAATTAACATTTAACTTTTTTTCACAAAAAAAATTACTTCAGGTTCAATTTTTTTTATTTTACCAAGTGTAACAGGAGAAATTGGACTGCAAAAATTATTGTGCAATTTGTCCTGAGCACGCTGATACCTGATATGTGGGGGGGAACCACTATTTCGGCGCATGGCAGAGCTCAGAAGGGAAGGAGCGCCGTTTGACTTTTTCAATGCAAAATTGGCTGGAATTCTGATCGGACGCCATGTCGCGTTTGGAGAGCCCCTGATGTACCTAAACAGTGGAAACCCCCCACAAGTGACCCCATTTTTGAAACTAGACCCCCTAAGGAACTTATCTAGATATGTGGTGAGAACTTTGAACCCACAAGGGCTTCACAGAAGTTTATAATGTACAGCGGTACAATTAAAAAATCATATTTTTTCCACAAAATGATCTTTTCACCCCCAATTTTTATTTTCCCAAGGGTAACAGGACCCTAAAAGTTATTGTGCAATTTGTCCTGAGTACGCTGATTCCCCATATGTGGGTGTAAATGACTATTTGGGCACATGGCAGAGCTCGGAAGGCAAGCAGCGCCATTTGACTTTTTTGGCTGGAATTGAGATCAGACACCATGTCGCGTTTGGAAAGCCCCTGATGTACCAAAACAGTGGAAACCCCCCACAAATGACCCCATTTTGGAAACTAGACCCCCCAAGGAACTTATCTAGATGTGTGGTGAGAACTTTGAACCCCCAAGTGCTTCACAGAAGTTTATAACGCCCAGGCGTGAAAATAACAAAAAAAAATGTTTCCACAAAAATGATATTTTTGCCCCAAAATTTTTATTTTCCTAAGGGCAACAGGAGAAATAGGACCCCAAAAGTTGTTTTGCAAGTTGTCCTGAGTAGGCTGATACCCCATATGAGGGGGTAAAACACTGTTTGGGTGCATGGCAGAGCTTGGAAGGGAAGGAGCACCATTTGACTTTTTCAACGCAGAATTGGCTGGAATTGAGATCAGATGCCATGTTGCATTTGGAGAGCACCTGATGTGCGCAAATAGTGGAAACCCCCAATTCTAACCCTAACCCTAGCCCTAGCCCTAGCCCTAACCCTAGCCCTAACCCTAGCCCTAACCCTAATGGGAAAATGGAAATAAATACATTTTTTTAATTTTATTATTTTTCCCTAACTAAGGGGGTGATAACGGGGGGGTTTGATTTACTATTTATGGCGGTTTTTATGTTTGACAGCTGTCGCACGCTAAAAGACGCTTTTTATTGTAAAAATAGTTTTTGCATCACCACATAATGAGAGCTATAATTTTTCCATATTTTGACCCACCGAGTCATGTGAGGTCTTATTTTTTGCGGGACGAGTTGACGCTTTTATTGGTATCATGTTCGGGCATGTGACATTTTTTGATCGCTTTTTATTTCGTTTTTTGGGACGCAGAATTTACAAAAACCAGCAATTCATGAATTTCTTTTGGGTGGTGCGTTTATGCCGTTCCGGGTGCAGTAAAATTTATAAGGCGGTTTTATTCTTCGGGTCAGTACGGTTACAGCGATACCTCATTTAGGTCTTTTTTTATGTTTTGGTGCTTTTATGCAATGAAAACAATTTTATATAAAAAATAATTATTTTTGCATCACTTTATTCTGCGAGCTATAACTTTTTTATTTTTTCGCTGATGATGCTTTCTTGTGGCTCGTTTTTTGCGGGACAAGATGACGTTTTCAGCGGTACCATGGATATTTATAAGCGTCTTTTTGATCGCGCGTTATTGCACTTTTTGTTCGGCAGTATGATAATAAATCATTATTTTTTGCTTCGTTTTTTATTTTTTAAGGGGTTCGCTTAAGGGGTTAACTATTGGGATAGTTTTATAGGGCGGGTCGTTACGGACGTGGCGATACCAAATATGTGTACTTTTATTGTTTTTTTTTTTATTTATTTCCAAAAAATGAATTTATTGGGGAATATTTTTTTTTTTTTTTTAATTTATTTGGCGATTTTTTTTACATTATTTTTACACTTTTTTTTATTTTTTTTTTACTTTATTACAATGTCCCAGGGGGGACATCACTGTCCTGTGACAGATCGCTGATCTGTCACATCACAGATCACTGTGACAGATCAGCGATCTGTCACAGGCACTGCACAGGCTTCCTCATGCCTGCGCTTTGCAGGCACTGAGGAAGCCAGCTTCCTGCAGGCCCCCGGAGGTCCCCGTCACCATATTGGATCCGGGGACCTGCAGGAAAGGAGTCCCCCGCAGCAGCGCTGCACATTGCGCTGCCGTGGGGGGCTCAGGGAAGCAAGGAGGGAGCCCCCTCCCTGCCGATGCTTCCCTTTAACCCCCGGGACACCGCGATCGTGTTTGATCTCGGTGTGCAAGGGGTTAACGTGTCGGGGGCGGTCCGTGACCGCCCCTGACACATTGTGCCGGGTGTCAGCTATGATAATTAGCTGACACTCGGCCGCGATCAGCGGCGCTCACCACGTGGGCGCCGCTGATCGCGATGACGTAATATTCCGTCCATGGTAATTAGGTCCATGGTCACATGGACGGAATATTACGTCATTTGTAGGTAAGGGGTTAAAAAAAGTTTGTTTTTTTATCTAGTCCCTTTATGGGACTTTCACTTTCATTTCAGATATAACACATTGCAATGCTCCAGCATTGCAATGTATTATTCCTTATGCTGAAAGCTGCTGACACCATGCTGTGAGCATGGTGTCAGCAGCTTTCCGTGGCTGAATGACCCGGAGGTTGTCATGACAACCCCCGGGTCATCATGGCACAGGTCGGGCCCCGCAATTACATCAGGGACGCCGAATTGAGGCAGAGGGAGCCCCCTACCCTCTGCCTCCCCCCCCTAAATGCTGCAATCGCGTTCGATCGCAGAACTCAGGGGGTTAACAGCCAGGGTCAGCGGGGGCGCCGCTCCTGGCTGTCAGTGCAGGACGCTCAGCCACTGCAGCGCTGAGCTCCTGCACTGATTGGGCAGGAGATGCTGAAATGTCAGCATCTCCTTCCTGATCGCTGCTGTGTTTGGTCAGTCAGATTGACTGACCAATCACAGCACTTGCCGTGCCTGTCAGCTGTCATAGATGTCATGATGTCATGTTTACACGCAGTGACAATTCAAAGGCATGATGTGCACAGTCCATCCTGGTGCGGTACGTTACAACCGCCCATGATGAACTGTGCACGTCAATGGGCATTAAGGGGTTAAGGAACAAGTAATCTTCTTGTTTTTGTGTTTTCATATTTTCTTGTCCTTCTTCCAACAGGGATAACATTTTTTTTATTTTTCCATCAATATAGCCATAAGAGTTCTTGTTTTTAGTGGGCTGAGTTTTAGCTTTGAATGCTATCATTTATTTCACCATACAGTGCAATAAAAAGCAGGAAAAAAATTCTACGTGCAGTAAAATGGAGGACAAAAACATAATTCTGCCAATGTTTTTTGTTTTGCTTTTATGACATTCGCTGAGCTGTAACACTAATCTGGTAACATGATTCTTAAGGTCAGTACGATTACAAGATGACAAACTTATTAAGTTTTTGTCTATACAGTATATTAGTGGTTTAAAACTTCATACATTTCTGAAACAAAACCAAATGTGAGTTCAGTCACCACTTTCTGAGCTCTGCAACTTTTTAATTTTTCCATCGATGGTCATAAGTGATGATTTGATTTTTTGCAAACCATGCAGACATTTTTTTGATTACATTTTGGGGCAAATATGCCATTTTGATCGCTTGTAATTACATTTTTGGGGGAAGTTTGGTGATCAAAGTAATGCCTGACAGAAGTAATTCAAGGTCAATAATAAGACAGAATTGCAGAATTTAGAACAGAAGTAGCTGTATGACATTTAATAACCTGTGTCTAGGTTATTAAATGGTGAGAAGGTGAACAAAAGACCTAATGGTGGAAAAATCAAAGCTGGATTTTAAAAAACCAGTGTCCAATTAGTTCTAGCTGGTAAATATGTATTGACAAAGCAATTTATAGTGTGATACAATAAATAAATAAAGGCTGGACCATTAAATGTGTTAATAATAGAATACAGAATACCAATTGATTAACACACAATTCTAACTAACTTAAAAATCATGATGTCAATGGGGTCTACAAGCAGGAAATAACCCAGAAATAGCAAGCGATCATATAGTCACCACCCACAGTGTATATGGTGGTGGTGTGCCCAGGCAAACATTAACATAAAGGGTGCTTTTACAATAGGTCGATAAAGTATTCCATTAAGGATTGTTATGGTTGTGGACATGCTCCTTCTACTGTAACTCTCCGTTATATTTTCCATTGCACAACTCAAGAACATTCCTGATTGGAGAGTGTTACGGGTTTGCTGAACGCACCAAATAATATAAGATGGTATAGAGGTGCGTTCGCAGCCCGGGGTCCACCATGCAGAGATGTTAACTGCTGCTTGGTAATGGCAGAGTACTAACTTGATACCGGCGGGTTAACTGCTGACCCGGTGTGTACAGGAGCAAACTCAGTTACCTCACTGAGCCGCTGGAACAAGTGCGAGAGCCTGTTTATCCTCACAGGACTCGGCAGAGAGTGCTAGTGCTAAGACACAGGACTCTGCCTCAAGGATACAGGGTTAGAGCCCCTCTAGTCCCACTAATGCTCAGCACTGCAACAGCAATAAGTGGGTAGACACTTATAGAATCCTGTGCCCTGTTAGCAGCCACAGGGTGCAGCTGCACGTTGCTTACTGCACTATGTGTTGTGATGCAGAGACCCCTGTGACAGCTAGGGGGTGCTGTTATGATTGGGTCACCGAGGAGGAAAACAAGACCAAGTCACAGAAAACCAGAGAGGTTGGTAACTACGCGGATTGCAGACCCCTGATCCCAACCACACCACTAACAGCAGCCGTGGGGCATACCTACATACCTACGATGATTCTAGACACCTCGTCACAGCCGGAGGACTAAATAAGTCTAAAGCAAGAAAAGGGGAAATCTAAAACTGCCCCAGAGCAGACCCCAAAGGAATAGACAGCCCCCACATATGTATTGACGGTGAGACAAGATGAAAACACGAACACAGGTAGGAAAATAGGCTGAGCAAACGATGGGGCCCACACTAGCTAGAAAGGACAGGAAAGGAAAGATATTGTCTGCAATCACGCCAAAAAACCCTGCAAAAATGTCCAACACTTCTGATAGCAAAAAATACCCTGAAGTCAAAAGACTTCTCCCACGATATCAGCACTCTGGCATATTCTGAGAACAGAGCAAAAAGAGGCCAATCTAATAATGGACAAAAAGCAAACTGGCACATACAGTGGCATAAGAGTGGAAATTCAGCACAGCCCCAGCCGGGGCTGGCTGACCACGCAAAAAACTGAATAGACCAAACCAAATCAAATGTGAACATTAGCAAAAACAACTTAGCTTGAGAAGGCAGGAACTGAGCTGGAAACTAAGACCTCAGGAGGCATGAAAAAATCACCAGCATGGGAATAGGGAGTCGGCTGTCTTAAATCCAGTCTGAGACTCCAGATGTCCACTCCTCTTCCTCATTAGGCCTGTTTCACACATCCGTTTGTGTCCATCAGTCAAAATCTGCCGTTTTGCAAAAAAACAGATCCGCCATCTTTCTTGGCGGATCCGTTTTTTTCCCCATAGACTTGCATTATTGGCGGATCTTGATGGATGGTCATCCGTTGTATCCGTTTTTTTGCAGATCCGCCAAAATTTTGGCGTCCGCTGACTTGCCTGGATGGACAATGCAACGTTTTTTGGCTGGCCGGATCCGCATTTTTCTCATTTGCTGGAGATTTAACCCTAAATTCATTCTCTCTCGGCTCCCGGGATCATCTTCCACTCGCGGCTCCCGGGATCATCTTCCTCTCGCGGCTCCCGTGATTATCTTCCTCTCGTGGCTCCCGGAATCTTCTTCTCGCGGCTCCCAGGATCATCTTCTTCTCGTGGCTCCCGGGATCATCCACTGCATCTGCGGCGGTCCTGTTGTTTTCAGGACTGCGGTTCCTTTAAATTTCCTGCATCGGCAGATCCCGTCACACCCGCAGTCCGGTGCCTCTGTTGGTGTCTCTACAAACACGGATCCGTTCTTTGCCTTTTTGGCGGCTGCCAACTGACTGCAATAACGTATGTGTGAAACAGGCCTTATCAGGTGGCAGGTCTCTGTTAATTAGATCAGCTTCACTACCTCCTGCCACCACCAGAGGGAGCCCAGAAGGAGAACTCACAACTCCTCTGTCAGCACAACCAGCTCCCTCACCAGAGACCAGAGGCAGACCAGAAAATGAGTTCATAACAGTACCCCCCTTTGGGGAGGGGTCACCGAACCCTCATCCACGCCACCAGGCCGATCAGGATGGGCCCGATGAAAAGCACGAACCAATCTATTGGCATGAATGTCAGAGGCAGAGACCCAAGAATTATCCTCCTGGCCATAACCCTTCCATTTGACCAAATACTGGAGTCTCTGTCTAGCCAAACGAGAATCCAATATTTTCTCTACCTCATATTCCACATTGCCTTCAACCAATACAGGGTCAGGAGGCGCCGCCTCAGGAACTACTGGCTCAACAAACCTCTTCAACAGAGATTTGTGAAATTCGTTATGGATCTTAAACGTAACTGGAAGAACCAATTGAAAAGAAACAGGATTAAGAATCTCCAAGATCTTATAAGATCCAATAAATCTTGGCTTGAACTTTGGAGACGCAACCTTCATAGAGATATTCTTTGACGACAACCAAACCATATCACCCACTTTAAACCGGGGACCAATGGTCCTATGCCGGTTGGAAAACCGCTGGGCCTTTTCCTGAGAGAGTGACAAGTTATCCACCACTTGGTCCCAAATCTGCTGCATTCTCTCTACCACAGTGTCCACACCTGGGCAGGCTGAAATAGTATAAGAGGGTTATGGCCAGGAGGATAATTCTTGGTTCTCTGCCTCTGACATTCATGCCAATAGATTGGTTCGTGCTTTTCACCGGGCCCATCCTGATCGGCATGGTGGCGTGGATGAGGGTTCGGTGACCCCTCCTCAAGGGGGGTACTGTTGTGAACTCATTTTCCAGTTTTGGATTGGAAATCTGTGTCTGTGGTGAGTTGGGGTTGTCAGTGTGTTCTTAGGGAAGCTCCTGTTTTCTCCACCTCTCCTCAGTCTCATGATATTCCTGATTATTTGGCTGATGATTCTGTTATGATTGGGTCACCGAGGAGGAAAACAAGACCAAGCCAAGTCACAGAAAACCAGAGAGGTTGGGAACTACACAGATTGGAGACCCCTGATCGTAACCACACAACTAACAGCAGCCGTGGAGCGTACCTACGATGATTCTAGACACCTCACCACAGCCGGAGGACTAAATAAGTCTAAAGCAAGAAAAGGGGAAATCTAAAACTGCCCCAGAGCAGACCCCAAAGGAATAGACAGCCCCCACACATGTATTGACGGTGAGACAAGATGAAAACATGAACACAGGTAGGAAAATAGGCTGAGCAAATGATGGGGCCCACACTAGCTAGAAAGGACAGGAAAGGAAAGATACTGTCTGCAATCACGCCAAAAAACCCTGCAAAAATGTCCAACACTTCTGATAGCAAAAAATACCCTGAAGTCAAAAGACTTCTCCCACGATATCAGCACTCTGGCATATTCTGAGAACAGAGCAAAAAGAGGCCAATCTAATAAGGGACAAAAAGCAAACTGGCACATACAGTGACATAAGAATGGAAATTCAGCACAGCCCCAGCCGGGGCTGGCTGACCACACAAGAAACTGAATAGACCAAACCAAATCAAATGTGAACATTAGCAAAAACAACTTAGCTTGAGAAGGCAGGAACTGAGCTGGAAACTAAGACTTCAGGAGGCAGGAAAAAAATCACCAGCATGGGAATAGGGAGTCGGCTGTCTTAAATCCAGTCTGAGACTCCAGATGTCCACTCCTCTTCCTCATTATCAGGTGGCAGGTCTCTGTTAATTAGATCTGCTTCACTACCTCCTGCCACCACCAGAGGGAGCCCGGAAAGAGAACTCACAACTCCTCTGTCAGCACAACCAGCTCCCTCACCAGAAACCAGTGGCAGACCAGAAAATGAGTTCACAACAGGGCACTGTATGGGCTGCCTGGGACATGAATGCAGGCATTCCCTTTGTTGTGATGGGAAAATGGTGTTAGCGTGGGTGGTCAGGAGCGGGAGCTCCGAGAGTGGACCCTCTGGACCGTGGCACCGAGGGACCCCGGGCGAGCTGCCAGGTGGAACCGACCCCTATACAGGGACCGTTAGGAGCAGGCCCAGGGGTTCGAGTACCACGGTAGCCGGTACCGAGAGGGGCGGCTCAGGATGGACCGGAGTAAGACTGAGACTGGAGTAGGACGGCAGGAGCACTGAAGACAGGACTGGAGTAGGACGGCAGGAACACAAGGCAGGACTGGAGTAGGACGGCAGGAACACAAGGCAGGACTGGAGTAGGACGGCAGGAACAGTGAAGGCAGGACTGGAGTAGGACGGCAGAAACACAAGGCAGGACTGGAGTAGGACGACAGGAACACGGGTAGCAGGACTGAGAAGCTGCTGTGAGGAGCAGCCGAGACAGGAACTGCAGGAGCAGAGTGTGCACGATGGAGCGAGGCCAGAGTGTCAGGAAACACAACGATCAGGCGCCTCCCTCAGGGGGAAGCGGCCTGATATGGCCCCGTCTGGTCAGCCATTGGTCCAAATGTGCTTCCGGGTCAGGGCACAGCCGGAGCATAAGAAGCAGGAAGGAGGCGCGGCCGCGGCCTATGGCGCATGCACATAGCATGCAGGGAAGGCATCGGTCGCGGGTCTGTCTCAGGTGACCGCCGCGGCCGTCGGGTGGAGAGAGGCTGCGGCGTGGGAGCGGAGGGCGACTGCGGCGTGGGAGCGGAGGCCGGGTGAGTATGGCGGAGCGGTGTAACAGTACCCCCTCCCCTAAGCCGCCCCCCCCGGAGATTAACAAGAAACCTCTTGAGGATACGGGGAGCATTAATATTCTCCCGAGGCTCCCAGGATCTCTCCTCAGGACCAAAGCCCTTCCAATCAACGAGAAAGAAAGTCCTACCTCTAACCCTTTTCACAGCGAGGATGTCCTGCACTTCAAAAACGTCGTCGGCACCCACCGGCTGAGGACCAAGATCAAGCGAGGAATGGAAACGATTCAGCACCACAGGCTTCAGGAGAGAGACGTGAAAGGTGTTCGGGATCCGGAGCGAAGCAGGCAACCTCAATTTGTAGGCAACTTCGTTAATACGTCCCAGAATTTCAAACGGACCGATGTAGCGTGGACCCAACTTGTAGGAGGGCAGTTTTAGTCGGACGAATTTGGAGGAGAGCCAGACCTTGTCGCCAACACGATACGGAGGAGAATCCAACCTCTTTTTGTCTGCATAGTTCTTCATCTGATCAGCGGATCTCTTGAGTGATGTGTTGGTCTCAGCCCAAATCTTAGAAAATTCCGAGGACAAGGCATTGGCCGCGGGTACCTCAGAGGCAGGGGTTATCGGAAGAGGGACACCAGGATGTCTGCCAAAAACAATGAAAAACGGAGACTTGGCCGAAGACTCACCAGCATGGTTGTTATAAGCGAACTCTGCCCAGGGGAGTAAGCTGACCCAATCGTTCTGGTGGGCGTTAGAGAAGTGGCGTAAGTATCCCGTAAGCGTCTGGTTGGTACGCTCTACTTGTCCATTGGACTGTGGATGGTAGGCCGAGGAGAAGTCGAGGGAAACGTTCATAAGCTTACAAAGCGAACGCCAGAACTTGGAGGTAAACTGAACCCCTCGGTCAGACACAATGCGTCGAGGTAGTCCATGAAGCCTGAAGACTTGATGAATGAAGATCTCGGCCAGCTCCGGCGCTGAGGGAAGACCGGGCAGAGGGATGAAGTGAGCCATCTTGGAAAAACGATCCACCACCACCAGAATGACTGAGCAGCCCGCACAGCAGGGTAGGTCGGTGATGAAATCCATGGCGATGTTCTCCCAAGGAACCGTAGGGACAGGCAACGGAAGCAACAAGCCAGACGGAGATCTCCGTGGTACCTTGTTCTTTGCACAGGATGGACAAGAAGCCACAAAATCGAGTACATCTTGGCGAAGTGAGGGCCACCAGTAGTGACGTTTGATAAGATCAAGGGTCTTCTTAGTTCCGGCATGGCCGGCCAGTTTGGAGGAGTGCCCCCATAGAAGAACCTTTTGCTTGAGATTCTCTGGCACAAGCGTCTTGCCAGGCGGAGGAGTAAGCCAGTTCACTGGAGCCACGGTGATGATCCTAGTGGGATCAATGATATGTGACGGTTCCTCCGTGGATTCGTGTGGTTGGAAGACCCTGGACAGGGCGTCGGCTTTGGAATTCTTGCTGCCGGGACGGAATCGGAGCTCGAAATCAAATCGGGCAAAAAATAAAGACCATCTGGCCTGGCGAGGGTTTAGTCTCTGGGCAGACTGGAGATAGGCCAGATTCTTGTGGTCCGAGAAGATGACAAAAGGATGGACAGCTCCTTCCAGGAGGTGGCGCCATTCCTCCAAGGCCAACTTGATGGCCAAAAGTTCCCGGTCACCGATCGAGTAGTTACACTCGGATGGAGAAAAGGCCTTCGAGAAGAAGCCACAAGGGTGCAGGCGACCGGAGGCGGTTCTCTGGGACAGCACCGCCCCGGCACCAGTCGAGGAAGCGTCCACCTCGAGTACAAAAGGTCGATCGCTCTCAGGGCGATGCAGGACCGGAGCCGTGGAGAAAGCCCGTTTTAGGGACAGGAAGGCCTCCTCTGCCTCAGGAGACCAATCCTTGGAAGTAGACCCTTTACGGGTGAGCACAGAAATGGGTCTTGTGATCGCGGAGAAGTGGGAGACAAATTGCCGGTAATAGTTGGCGAACCCGAGGAATCGTTGTATCGCCTTTAATCCGACGAGGCGAGGCCATTTGAGGATGGCAGACAACTTCTCGGGATCCATCCTTAGACCAGCGTCGGAGATAATGTATCCCAGAAATGGCAGAGAGGTCTGTTCGAAGAGACATTTCTCGATCTTTGCATACAGACGGTTCTCCCGAAGACGCTGAAGCACCAGGCGGACACTCTTTCTGTGGGATGAGAGGTCCGGCGAGAAGACGAGGATGTCGTCTAAGTACATGACCACACAGGAGTACAAGAGATCCCGGAAGATCTCGTTGACGAACTCTTGAAAGACTGCAGGAGCATTGCAAAGACCGAAGGGCATGACCAGGTACTCGTAATGGCCATCTCGAGTGTTGAAAGCGGTCTTCCACTCGTCACCTGCACGGATACGGACCAGATTGTAGGCTCCTCTGAGGTCCAGCTTGGTAAAGACCCGAGCCCCTCTGAGACGGTCAAACAGTTCCGGAATGAGTGGAAGAGGGTACCTGTTCTTGATGGTAATCTCATTCAAGCCCCTATAGTCAATGCATGGCCGTAGAGTCCCGTCCTTCTTTTTGACGAAGAAGAACCCGGCTCCCGCGGGTGAAGAGGATTTCCGTATAAAGCCTTTGGCGAGGTTCTCTCGGACGTACTCGGACATGGCGGTGGTCTCCACGGGAGACAGAGGGTAGATTCTGCCCCTTGGGGGGGTTGAACCAGAAACAAGTTCAATTGGGCAGTCAAACGGCCGGTGTGGGGGGAGGACCTCTGCTTCCTTCTTATCAAAAACATCGGCGTAGGAGCTGTAAGCTGGAGGAAGACCCGGGAGGTCTGGAGGTGACCGTGGAGCGGCCGCCAGGCGGACAGGAGTCAGACAGCGAGCTTGGCACGGGTGCCCCCAGCGGAGTATCTCCCCAGAAGACCAGTCGAGAACAGGCTGATGAGTCCTTAACCATGGAAGACCGAGTAGAATGGCATGAGAGAGCTTAGGTAAAACGTAAAAGGCTATCTTCTCTCGATGTAAGGCTCCGATTTGCAATTCCACCTCTTCAGTGACCAAGGTGACGGTCACCTGTAGCGGTTTGCCATCCACGGTGGCAATCTGAATTGGGTTAGATAGAGTGACAACAGGAATTTGGTATTTGTCTACCTCTTCCGGCCGAATGAAGTTACCCGCTGAGCCCGAATCCACGTAGGCCACCTCGGAACCACGCCTCCCTCCTGAAACCAAAAGCACAGAAATCGTAAGGGGTTGAGAGGAATCATCATCATCACCTAGGAAGGCCTCTCTTACCTGACCTAGGTGGAGTCGTTTCCCTGTCTCTTAGGACAGGTGCGGATATAGTGTGACGAATGACCGCAATAGAGGCACAGACCTTGTGCCCGTCTCTCTCTCTGACGTAACTCGGCCAACCTGAGATGATCTATCTGCATGGGCTCACCCGAAGAGAGGGAAGAAGATCCGACTGAACGTGAGCTGGCCGACTGAGTGAAAGGAGGAACTGACCTGGAGGAGCGCCTGTCTCTCACTGACTCCCGAGCGCGCTCCAGGAAGCGCAGGTCAATGCGGGTAGCCAGCGAGATAAGGTCCTCTAAGGTGGACGGGGTATCTCGACCAGCGAGTTCATCCTTTATTTTACTAGAAAGACCGCGCCAGAATGCCCCCACCAAAGCTGCGTTATTCCAGCCGAGCTCAGAGGAAATAGTGCGAAAGCGAATAGCGTACTGTCCGACCGTGAGAGAGCCCTGGTGTAAGTTAAAGAGTGACTCAGTGAGAGAGGCTAACCGGCCCGGCTCATCGAAAACCTTACGAAACGTATCCAGGAAAACCGGGAGACTCGAAACGACCGGGTCGTCACGTTCCCAGAGCGGGTTTACCCAAGAAAGGGCCTCTCCCTCCAGATGGGACATGATGAAGGCCACTTTGGCCCGGTCCGAGGGATATTGCTGCGGCAGCCATTCAAAGTGGAGACTACACTGATTTAAGAACCCCCTACAGAGCTTGGGATCCCCGGTGAAACGAGGCGGCTTGGCGAGGCGGGGCGTCGGATGAGCAGCAGACGCAGGGGGAGGAGTCGGCACTGCAGCGGCAGCCTGGAGGGCCGACAAGCGACTATCAAAGGAGGCCATGTAGGACAAAATGTGGGTTTGAGTATCTTGCTGCTGGCCCAGCTCCTGTTGGAGACTGGCCAGCTGAGTGGAATTTCCAGGATCGGCCACCTGTAAGGCCGACAAACGGGTGTCCATCGACTTCATGATTGACATAATGCGCCCCTGATTCTCCCGTAGGAATAGCAACTCTTTCTGGGTAGCAGCCGTAGTACCGGCGGAGTCCATGGCCTGATCGTACTGTTAGCGTGGGTGGTCAGGAGCGGGAGCTCCGAGAGTGGACCCTCTGGACCGTGGCACCGAGGGACCCCGGGCGAGCTGCCAGGTGGAACCGACCCCTATACAGGGACCGTTAGGAGCAGGCCCAGGGGTTCGAGTACCACGGTAGCCGGTACCGAGAGGGGCGGCTCAGGATGGACCGGAGTAAGACTGAGACTGGAGTAGGACGGCAGGAGCACTGAAGACAGGACTGGAGTAGGACGGCAGGAACACAAGGCAGGACTGGAGTAGGACGGCAGGAACACAAGGCAGGACTGGAGTAGGACGGCAGGAACAGTGAAGGCAGGACTGGAGTAGGACGGCAGAAACACAAGGCAGGACTGGAGTAGGACGACAGGAACACGGGTAGCAGGACTGAGAAGCTGCTGTGAGGAGCAGCCGAGACAGGAACTGCAGGAGCAGAGTGTGCACGATGGAGCGAGGCCAGAGTGTCAGGAAACACAACGATCAGGCGCCTCCCTCAGGGGGAAGCGGCCTGATATGGCCCCGTCTGGTCAGCCATTGGTCCAAATGTGCTTCCGGGTCAGGGCACAGCCGGAGCATAAGAAGCAGGAAGGAGGCGCGGCCGCGGCCTATGGCGCATGCGCATAGCATGCAGGGAAGGCATCGGTCGCGGGTCTGTCTCAGGTGACCGCCGCGGCCGTCGGGTGGAGAGAGGCTGCGGCGTGGGAGCGGAGGGCGACTGCGGCGTGGGAGCGGAGGCCGGGTGAGTATGGCGGAGCGGTGTAACAAATGGTTAGCGGCAGTATTATGAATAGCCGATATGTATCACAGGGGTGGGTGCTCTGTGATGGAAGCTTGAACGTGTGTTGATCAGCAGATGTGCTGCTGATGGTTTCTGTTGTTTTACATTGGGAAAGCTTCTAGGTGACATGGTGAGATGGGTGGGACCAGTCACCTACAATCCACCCAGGGGCGTGTGTCTGAACACCCAATGTAAAGCCTGTGTGTGCATTGCTGGGTGTGTTGAAAGGACCTGCAATGTGCCCAACTTACGGACATGGTGTCACCTGACAGGTACCACAGTGTGACTGTTGATGATGTGGTAGAAAAAAATGGAGATGACACCTGAACAGAGAGCAACATGAGCATTTTCCATACAGTGGGGTGTGACACAGACAACGGGGGTGACGGTGACGTGTTATTGCCGTTAGCAACCACTAGGGCTGAGGACAATATTGTGCAGACAGAGGCTCGTACCCAGTGTAATGACAGTGCCCCACAAGGTGAAGGCAGGACGATGCTGGTAGACAAACTAGAATGTGTGACCATTGAAGACGGGGAAGCTCCGGGAGTGGGGTCCAACACCGTTAGAAATGGGGACCCTTGCATACAGGATGATCAATCGGGTGGTGGTGACTCCCATTCAGACTGTGACGACAGTGGAAAGGAGTGCAGTAAGACTGACTCAGGTCTAAATAGCAAGTCCTCCTCTCGTCGCCGGAGAGGTAAAGGCCGGAAAGGGGCTGAACAAACTGCACCCTCTGAGAAGCTAGAGAAAGAGGAGAAGCTCTCCAATTTGACTGCTATCACCCGACAGCTAGAGGGTCAAGTTGACAAACTGACCAAGGAAATGTGCACGTGCAAAGAGCAAGCTGACATTTTCCACCAGGTAGAAGCGCACGTACGAAACTTGGAGAGAGAGTGCGAAGAGATCTGTCAACAGCTGGCGAAGGAGTGTTTAAAGGTGGCGAGTATGGATGTCGCCAACTCCGTGCAGTTGGAGCGGCTGCGCCACCTGGAGTCCGAGCTCTCAGCAGTCAAAACTTGGTTTGGAGAGAAGGAAGCACAGGAGTTCCAGGACCTCATTAAGAAGTTGTCTTGTGAGAAGCAAAAGTCGGCAGATGTACAGGCCGAACTGAAGACAGTGAAAGAACATGTCGAACTAGAAAGGGTCCTGAGACAAGCAGCTGAGCGCAGAGTGGATGAGCTGCAGAAGGATGTCTCTGAGCTCAGAGGTGATCTGTCAACGTGGCAAAGCGTGGATAAGACCCTAAGGGAAGATGTGGAAGTGCTCAGAGAGCAGTAAGAGGTCTTCTGCAGGAGGAGAAGTTGGTGGTCGAAGATGTACAGCAGCCGTGCCTCAGTGATAACAAGGCGGAGCTGCAAATGTCCATCTTGGAAAAGTGTCCTGAAGAGTGTAAATCTCAGGAAGATTGTGAGCTAAGAGCTGAACAGGACAGTCACCCGGTTGTGGCAGATGTCTTGAGGGAAGTGTCCGAGGTAAGCCAAGAGTCATCTGTCCAAGAAGAGAGTGAGGTTTCGATCTTCAAGTACGTGATGGAGGTACCCGCAGATATGCGAGAAGCATGTGCCAGCGAGGGTGTGCATGAGACCTTTAAAAAGGCAGTAAAAGCCTATAGTGTGAAATGGGCCCCAGAGACAAACCAGTTGGTGATACTGGCAGAAGCAGAAGTCACAGAGAAGAGGTTGGCTGTCCTGAAGGAGATGCATCTGCAATGTCTCAGCGCAAAACAGATGATTACCCTGAGTAATGGGAAAGCTGCTCGACATCTGGAGCTTGCGAGGGAAGATAAAAATCGGCTGGGCTTGGTGGAAGATGTAATTCCGGTACCCAGAAATCTGGTGGGGAAAGTCATTGGAAGACTTGGAAAGGTGATGCAGGAGGTGGTGAATGGATCCGGTGTGAAGAGAGTGAAGATCCCACCTGCTGGTGACATCCAAGTAACTGTTGAAGATGACATGGTTCCAGTCATTGCTGTTGGCTCAGTGAAAAGCCTTAGAAACATCCGAATGCTACTGGAATATCGGATAAAACTAAAGTTTTCGGATCTATATCACACGACGGAACTGAAAAACATGAAGAGATCCAGCACTAGAATAAAATATCATATTTTATTGAATATTATTAAAAGAAATTTAAAATAACAAAATGCCCAGCAGGAGGCGCTCAAACATCAATAGGTAAATAACGTAGTCACATAAGCAGTGCAAAAGTCCATCTAAACATAAATCCTGGATGTAACATTTAGATATATATTAGTTATAATAAAAGGAGTGTATCATCCCCATAAATATACAAACTATCTAAAACAGGATATAGAAAGATAAGGCAGTTAAACAAATATACTCACCCTAATAAAAAGCCTGGTGTCTCAAATAATTGTGTTTGTCAGAGCCTAGATGCTTATCCTATTAATGCCAAAATCAACAAGTCTAAAGAAATTCAGGATGGACTATACCTGTGAGAAAAAAACACTGAAGACTGTGCTGGCAATGAATTGCGCGGCCTCCTCCACCCCAACGCATGCTTCGCATTAGCTTCTTAGCTGAACCCTGATTGGCAGCAGTAACCAAGCCAACAGTATTGGACTGAGCAAGACGCCAGGAACAACGTCTTTACTGAGCAGGCTCCTCTGCGGCCGGAGAGGAATGGGAGTCCGCAGAAGGCAAGGGTTCGGGATTCCTCCTCTGCAGAGTCAGGAACCCAACGCCTAACATTACCCCCCCTCCTAGAGCCCCCTCCACCCGTGCCTCGCTATGCTCAAAGGGCCAGCTATATTGAAACATTTTTATCCTTAGTAGTCGATGATTTCCGGAAACTGGGAACCACTGATAAAACAAAGAGTAAAAGACACGAGAAAGACAAAAAATGTAAAAATTAATTGAGAGAGCCAACAACCATTAAATATAACATCACCCTTAAAGAAAGAGAAGCCTTAAAAAATTTAAGAGAGGACACCAAAATAATAATCAGAGAGGCTGATAAAGGCGATGGCACTGTTATCCAAGATAGAAAGGATTACCTTGCTGAGGCAGCCAAAATACTATCCAATCAAAAATACTATAAAAAAATTGGAAAAGGATCCCACCAGTGATTTCTCTAAAGAATATCACTCACTTCTGAATGAGGCATCTGTGAAAGGGATCATAACAAAAAGCGAGAAAAAAAATTCTAGTTAATAAAGAACCGGCCATGGCTTTCTTCTACCATCTTCCAAATATTCATAAGGACCCCGTGTATCCACCCGGACGACCCATTATATCGGGGATCAACTCTCTCACTAGGCTTTTGTCTCACTATCTGGATTTACACCTACAAACGCATGTCAAATCACTACCCTCATATTTTAAAGACTCTAACCATCTAATCAGCCTCCTAGAGGGAATAAGTTGGGAGGAGAATTTTCTATTCCTAAGCCTAGATGTAGTGGCATTATATTCAAATAGAGAACATAATTTGGGTATAAGAGCTACCAGATTTTACTTGGAGAAAAATGAAAAAATGCCAGAGGAACAACTGGAATTCCTTCTGGCTGGTCTGGAATTTATTTGGAGTCATAATGTCTTTGAATTTGATGGACAATTGTGCCTGCAGCAGCATGGTACCACGATGGGGACTTAGGTAGCCCTAAGTTTTGGAAATCTCTGTTAGCGTGGGTGGTCAGGAGCGGGAGCTCCGAGAGTGGACCCTCTGGGCCGTGGCACCGAGGGACCCCGGGCGAGCTGCCAGGTGGAACCGACCCCTATACAGGGACCGTTAGGAGCAGGCCCAGGGGTTCGAGTACCACGGTAGCCGGTGCCGAGAGGGGCGGCTCAGGATGGACCGGAGTAAAACTGAGACTGGAGTAGGACGGCAGGAGCACAGAAGACAGGACTGGAGTAGGACGGCAGGAACACAAGGCGGAACTGGAGTAGGACGGCAGGAACAGTGAAGGCAGGACTGGAGTAGGACGGCAGGAACAGTGAAGGCAGGACTGGAGTAGGACGGCAGAAACACAAGGCAGGACTGGAGTAGGACGACAGGAACACGGGTAGCAGGACTGAGAAGCTGCTGTGAGGAGCAGCCGAGACAGGAACTGCAGGAGCAGAGTGTGCACGATGGAGCGAGGCCAGAGTGTCAGGAAACACAACGATCAGGCGCCTCCCTCAGGGGGAAGCGGCCTGATATGGCCCCGTCTGGTCAGCCATTGGTCCAAATGTGCTTCCGGGTCAGGGCACAGCCGGAGCATAAGAAGCAGGAAGGAGGCGCGGCCGCGGCCTATGGCGCATGCGCATAGCATGCAGGGAAGGCATCGGTCGCGGGTCTGTCTCAGGTGACCGCCGCGGCCGTCGGGTGGAGAGAGGCTGCGGCGTGGGAGCGGAGGGCGACTGCGGCGTGGGAGCGGAGGCCGGGTGAGTATGGCGGAGCGGTGTAACAGTACCCCCTCCCCTAAGCCGCCCCCCCCGGAGATTAACAAGAAACCTCTTGAGGATACGGGGAGCATTAATATTCTCCCGAGGCTCCCAGGATCTCTCCTCAGGACCAAAGCCCTTCCAATCAACGAGAAAGAAAGTCCTACCTCTAACCCTTTTCACAGCGAGGATGTCCTGCACTTCAAAAACGTCGTCGGCACCCACCGGCTGAGGACCAAGATCAAGCGAGGAATGGAAACGATTCAGCACCACAGGCTTCAGGAGAGAGACGTGAAAGGTGTTCGGGATCCGGAGCGAAGCAGGCAACCTCAATTTGTAGGCAACTTCGTTAATACGTCCCAGAATTTCAAACGGACCGATGTAGCGTGGACCCAACTTGTAGGAGGGCAGTTTTAGTCGGACGAATTTGGAGGAGAGCCAGACCTTGTCGCCAACACGATATGGAGGAGAATCCAACCTCTTTTTGTCTGCATAGTTCTTCATCTGATCAGCGGATCTCTTGAGTGATGTGTTGGTCTCAGCCCAAATCTTAGAAAATTCCGAGGACAAGGCATTGGCCGCGGGTACCTCAGAGGCAGGGGTTATCGGAAGAGGGACCCCAGGATGTCTGCCAAAAACAATGAAAAACGGAGACTTGGCCGAAGACTCACCAGCATGGTTGTTATAAGCGAACTCTGCCCAGGGGAGTAAGCTGACCCAATCGTTCTGGTGGGCGTTAGAGAAGTGGCGTAAGTATCCCGTAAGCGTCTGGTTGGTACGCTCTACTTGTCCGTTGGACTGTGGATGGTAGGCCGAGGAGAAGTCGAGGGAAACGTTCATAAGCTTACAAAGCGAACGCCAGAACTTGGAGGTAAACTGAACCCCTCGGTCAGACACAATGCGTCGAGGTAGTCCATGAAGCCTGAAGACTTGATGAATGAAGATCTCGGCCAGCTCCGGCGCTGAGGGAAGACCGGGCAGAGGGATGAAGTGAGCCATCTTGGAAAAACGATCCACCACCACCAGAATGACTGAGCAGCCCGCACAGCAGGGTAGGTCGGTGATGAAATCCATGGCGATGTTCTCCCAAGGAACCGTAGGGACAGGCAACGGAAGCAACAAGCCAGACGGAGATCTCCGTGGTACCTTGTTCTTTGCACAGGATGGACAAGAAGCCACAAAATCGAGTACATCTTGGCGAAGTGAGGGCCACCAGTAGTGACGTTTGATAAGATCAAGGGTCTTCTTAGTTCCGGCATGGCCGGCCAGTTTGGAGGAGTGCCCCCATAGAAGAACCTTTTGCTTGAGATTCTCTGGCACAAGCGTCTTGCCAGGCGGAGGAGTAAGCCAGTTCACTGGAGCCACGGTGATGATCCTAGTGGGATCAATGATATGTGACGGTTCCTCCGTGGATTCGTGTGGTTGGAAGACCCTGGACAGGGCGTCGGCTTTGGAATTCTTGCTGCCGGGACGGAATCGGAGCTCGAAATCAAATCGGGCAAAAAATAAAGACCATCTGGCCTGGCGAGGGTTTAGTCTCTGGGCAGACTGGAGATAGGCCAGATTCTTGTGGTCCGAGAAGATGACAAAAGGATGGACAGCTCCTTAGAGGAGGTGGCGCCATTCCTCCAAGGCCAACTTGATGGCCAAAAGTTCCCGGTCACCGATCGAGTAGTTACACTCAGATGGAGAAAAGGCCTTCGAGAAGAAGCCACAAGGGTGCAGGCGACCGGAGGTGGTTCTCTGGGACAGCACCGCCCCGGCACCAGTCGAGGAAGCGTCCACCTCGAGTACAAAAGGTCGATCGCTCTCAGGGCGATGCAGGACCGGAGCCGTGGAGAAAGCCCGTTTTAGGGACAGAAAGGCCTCCTCTGCCTCAGGAGACCAATCCTTGGAAGTAGACCCTTTACGGGTGAGCACAGAAATGGGTCTTGTGATCGCGGAGAAGTGGGAGACAAATTGCCGGTAATAGTTGGCGAACCCGAGGAATCGTTGTATCGCCTTTAATCCGACGGGGCGAGGCCATTTGAGGATGGCAGACAACTTCTCGGGATCCATCCTTAGACCAGCGTCGGAGATAATGTATCCCAGAAATGGCAGAGAGGTCTGTTCGAAGAGACATTTCTCGATCTTTGCATACAGACGGTTCTCCCGAAGACGCTGAAGCACCAGGCGGACACTCTTTCTGTGGGACGAGAGGTCCGGCGAGAAGACGAGGATGTCGTCTAAGTACACGACCACACAGGAGTACAAGAGATCCCGGAAGATCTCGTTGACGAACTCTTGAAAGACTGCAGGAGCATTGCAAAGACCGAAGGGCATGACCAGGTACTCGTAATGGCCATCTCGAGTGTTGAAAGCGGTCTTCCACTCGTCACCTGCACGGATACGGGCCAGATTGTAGGCTCCTCTGAGGTCCAGCTTGGTAAAGACCCGAGCCCCTCTGAGACGGTCAAACAGTTCCGGAATGAGTGGAAGAGGGTACCTGTTCTTGATGGTAATCTCATTCAAGCCCCTATAGTCAATGCATGGCCGTAGAGTCCCGTCCTTCTTTTTGACGAAGAAGAACCCGGCTCCTGCGGGCGAAGAGGATTTCCGTATAAAGCCTTTGGCGAGGTTCTCTCGGACGTACTCGGACATGGCGGTGGTCTCCACGGGAGACAGAGGGTAGATTCTGCCCCTTGGGGGGGTTGAACCAGAAACAAGTTCAATTGGGCAGTCAAACGGCCGGTGTGGAGGGAGGACCTCTGCTTCCTTCTTATCAAAAACATCGGCGTAGGAGCTGTAAGCTGGAGGAAGACCCGGGAGGTCTGGAGGTGACCGTGGAGCGGCCGCCAGGCGGACAGGAGTCAGACAGCGAGCTTGGCACGGGTGCCCCCAGCGGAGTATCTCCCCAGAAGACCAGTCGAGAACAGGCTGATGAGTCCTTAACCATGGAAGACCGAGTAGAATGGCATGAGAGAGCTTAGGTAAAACGTAAAAGGCTATCTTCTCTCGATGTAAGGCTCCGATTTGCAATTCCACCTCTTCAGTGACCAAGGTGACGGTCACCTGTAGCGGTTTGCCATCCACGGTGGCAATCTGAATTGGGTTAGATAGAGTGACTACAGGAATTTGGTATTTGTCTACCTCTTCCGGCCGAATGAAGTTACCCGCTGAGCCCGAATCCACGTAGGCCACCTCGGAACCACGCCTCCCTCCTGAAACCAAAAGCACAGAAATCGTAAGGGGTTGAGAGGAATCATCATCATCACCTAGGAAGGCCTCTCTTACCTGACCTAGGTGGAGTCGTTTCCCTGTCTCTTAGGACAGGTGCGGATATAGTGTGACGAATGACCGCAATAGAGGCACAGACCTTGTGCCCGTCTCTCTCTCTGATGTAACTCGGCCAACCTGAGATGATCTATCTGCATGGGCTCACCCGAAGAGAGGGAAGAAGATCCGACTGAACGTGAGCTGGCCGACTGAGTGAAAGGAGGAACTGACCTGGAGGAGCGCCTGTCTCTCACTGACTCCCGAGCGCGCTCCAGGAAGCGCAGGTCAATGCGGGTAGCCAGCGAGATAAGGTCCTCTAAGGTGGACGGGGTATCTCGACCAGCGAGTTCATCCTTTATTTTACTAGAAAGACCGCGCCAGAATGCCCCCACCAAAGCTGCGTTATTCCAGCCGAGCTCAGAGGAAATAGTGCGAAAGCGAATAGCGTACTGTCCGACCGTGAGAGAGCCCTGGTGTAAGTTAAAGAGTGACTCAGTGAGAGAGGCTAACCGGCCCGGCTCATCGAAAACCTTACGAAACGTATCCAGGAAAACCGGGAGACTCGAAACGACCGGGTCGTCACGTTCCCAGAGCGGGTTTACCCAAGAAAGGGCCTCTCCCTCCAGATGGGACATGATGAAGGCCACTTTGGCCCGGTCCGAGGGATATTGCTGCGGCAGCCATTCAAAGTGGAGACTACACTGATTTAAGAACCCCCTACAGAGCTTGGGATCCCCGGTGAAACGAGGCGGCTTGGCGAGGCGGGGCGTCGGATGAGCAGCAGACGCAGGGGGAGGAGTCGGCACTGCAGCGGCAGCCTGGAGGGCCGACAAGCGACTATCAAAGGAGGCCATGTAGGACAAAATGTGGGTTTGAGTATCTTGCTGCTGGCCCAGCTCCTGTTGGAGACTGGCCAGCTGAGTGGCATTTCCAGGATCGGCCACCTGTAAGGCCGACAAACGGGTGTCCATCGACTTCATGATTGACATAATGCGCCCCTGATTCTCCCGTAGGAATAGCAACTCTTTCTGGGTAGCAGCCGTAGTACCGGCGGAGTCCATGGCCTGATCGTACTGTTAGCGTGGGTGGTCAGGAGCGGGAGCTCCGAGAGTGGACCCTCTGGGCCGTGGCACCGAGGGACCCCGGGCGAGCTGCCAGGTGGAACCGACCCCTATACAGGGACCGTTAGGAGCAGGCCCAGGGGTTCGAGTACCACGGTAGCCGGTGCCGAGAGGGGCGGCTCAGGATGGACCGGAGTAAAACTGAGACTGGAGTAGGACGGCAGGAGCACAGAAGACAGGACTGGAGTAGGACGGCAGGAACACAAGGCGGAACTGGAGTAGGACGGCAGGAACAGTGAAGGCAGGACTGGAGTAGGACGGCAGGAACAGTGAAGGCAGGACTGGAGTAGGACGGCAGAAACACAAGGCAGGACTGGAGTAGGACGACAGGAACACAGGTAGCAGGACTGAGAAGCTGCTGTGAGGAGCAGCCGAGACAGGAACTGCAGGAGCAGAGTGTGCACGATGGAGCGAGGCCAGAGTGTCAGGAAACACAACGATCAGGCGCCTCCCTCAGGGGGAAGCGGCCTGATATGGCCCCGTCTGGTCAGCCATTGGTCCAAATGTGCTTCCGGGTCAGGGCACAGCCGGAGCATAAGAAGCAGGAAGGAGGCGCGGCCGCGGCCTATGGCGCATGCGCATAGCATGCAGGGAAGGCATCGGTCGCGGGTCTGTCTCAGGTGACCGCCGCGGCCGTCGGGTGGAGAGAGGCTGCGGCGTGGGAGCGGAGGGCGACTGCGGCGTGGGAGCGGAGGCCGGGTGAGTATGGCGGAGCGGTGTAACAATCTCTTTATGGGGTTATTCGAGTCCCTATCCCCCTCAGTTCAGAAAAATACAAAGACAACATAATAATGTATAAATGTTTTATAGGTGACTTAATCATCTGGAGGGGTGACATAGAATAAGCCCATATGATGGTAGGAGAAATGAACCAAAACACATGGGGGATTTCCTTCACATCCACAATCAGTGCTGAAAAAATAGTCTACTTGGATTTAGAGATCTCACACATGGGAAAGAAAATTGTAACAAAAACCCATTTTAAAAAAGTAGACGTTAATGGATATTTACATTACAATAGTGCACACTATACTAAATGGAAGAATAATATTCCATTTAGGCAATATCTAAGAATAAGGAAAAATAATAGTAGAGAACAGGATTATATAGCACAAAGCAAAATTCTGACCAATAGGTTTCGGGAAAAGAAGTATCCAAAAACCCTAATACAACAAGCCTATAAGGTTAGTCTAGCAAAAACCCAGGGAGAATGTCTGAAAAAAATGCTTGAAAGCACCATGGAAAAAAGCATTGAGAAAACTGTGAGGGAAAAAGCTGTTATAGATACAACTAAACCTCACCTGAAACCTGATAATGAAAAATGGCAGTTTAACTTTACTACAGCCTATAATAAAGACAACGAGAAAATTTGTGATATTTTGAAAAAACATTGGTATGTCTTGAAACAAGACCCTCTGCTGCGAAATGTATTACCACAAGCCCCGAACATTACATTTAGAAGGGGAAAAACAATAAGGAATATGGTAGCTCCCAGCCGACTGAAAAACTCTTCAAAAACACGAAATTCCTTAAAAAAAATCCATGGAATCATACACCAAAAGAGTGTCAATAAAATTGGGGTATACAAATGCAAACAGAAAAAATGTCCGTGTTGCTATAATATAGCAGACCAACAACAACAACGAGTCTCCAACAGTACAAGTGAAATATTTCAAATAGAACAATTTCTGACATGTACAATCTACTTTGTAATATATGTCATCAATTGTGACTGTGGCCTCCAGTATGTGGGGAGGACCACACAAATGGTACGAACCCGACTGAATGGCCACAGGCACAATGCTAAAGTCAGTCTCCTCACTCACAGTCTATCAAGACACCTCCTGCAAACACATTAAAAAGAATTCAATGTGACCCTGACACCGGTTGAACAGATTCCTGGAGATGTTTCTAACAGGATCCAACAGTTGAATAAGAAAGAGGCCTTCTGGATATACAGATTGAGGACTCTGTATCCAGATGGCCTCAATGATAAGCTAGAAAATATATAGTACTGTTGTCTTAAGTCTAAAAAGATCCTTTGATATATTCACCACCGGTTTTTGTTGGTTCGCTTTGAATCCCCCTTAAGAATGTGATCATATGTCATTATTGATTAAATGTTTCCTCTAGTATATGATAATGATTTGTGTGGAACACAAATATCCCCACCTAGAATTCAATTGCTAGAAATCCCATTGAAAGAAACTAAGCACCTAGAGACCATACATATAGGTGGCTCTGTAGAGTAAATATGTAAGTACGATAAAGATATAGGGAATATGAATGCATGAGTTCTAGTCCTGACAGATACCAGTTAATCTGATGGTCCCTAGTGATGAAATTACTTACGGGTTGGAAATTAGTTTTGTCTAATCAGAGATATATTAAATAAGATAATAAACAAAATCTTTAATATTGATGCTAAAAGATAAATAACTTTATTAATTTTAATTAATTAAAAAAAATTTTATCTCAAAAATACAATACAATTGAACATGGAAGAAGTATACACACACGTACACACACATATATACATATATAAATTCTTTTATCTATCTTTTATAATCATTTCCCTGTTTGAGCATCGGAATTTTGCAATCTTCTTAAAGGAATGAGAATTATAAATTATAATTATAAATTAATACCTTTAAAAAAAAAAAAAATAGAAAATGAGGTTTTTATTAGATTCCAAGTAATATGGACTCCACCCCAACAGTTTGGAGAGGTGTGTATGTGTTTTTAATTGATGATAATTGACTAAAGGGTTGAACCTTTTTTTCCCTCTATATAAATGTGTCTTTTAAAGATATATATAATTTTATCTGATGAAGGCTAATTTTATGTATGACTGAAGCGCATTGTGTTTGTTTGTCTAATAATAAACTGGATATTCCTTGAAATATTCGGAGAAATTAATGGATCAGCTGGATGCGCTCCTTGACAAACTGGAAATCCTTTTCTATGCTCAAAGGCTGCAATGAGCAAGGGAGCATGAATATTCTCCACCAGTTTCCAGTCCACTAGATAATATTTTTTGCCCTGTACCACCTTACATCCCACGATGGCGTTCACCTCATACTCATCCGAGGACAAGCTTGATGTCCCGGTAGGTGACTCTGAAAACCGGGACATGGGAATGGGCTTAAGGAGGGACACGTGGAAGGTGTCAGTGATACCAAGGTATAGAGGAAGAGCCAGATGGTAGACCGCAGGGTTAACCTGTTCAAGGACCTTGAAAGGACCAATATAGCGAGGAGCGAACTTAGTGGACTCGACCTGCAGCCTGATATTACTGGCGGAGAGCCACACTAAGTTGCCAGGGGCGAAGGTTGGAGCAGGTCGCCGGTGTGTGTCCGCGGAGACCCTCATTCTCTCCTTGGAGGCCCAGATGGCATCCTGGGTGCGGCCCCAGATATCACGTGCCTCCACCACCCAGTCTGCCACCCTAAAGTCAGTAGAGGACACGGGCATGGGCATAGGGATGCGCGGATGCTGGCCGTAATTGAGGAATGGGGTCTGACCGGTGGAATTGGCCACAGCGTTGTTCAAGGCAAACTCCAACCACGGCAGCAAGGATGCCCAGTCATCCTGCCTGGCCAAGACAAAATGTCATAGGTATGTGACCAGGGTCTGGTTGGCCCTCTCTACCAACCCGTTAATCTTGGGATGATAGGCCAAAGAGAGATTTAGCTCACTGCTGAGCAAGCGACAGAGTTCTCTCCAAAACCGAGAAGCGAACTGGGGACCCCGGTCACTGATGATCTTGTCCGGCATGCCGTGTAGGTGGAAGATGTGTTTGATGAACAGTGCTGCCAGGCCCCGTGCAGAAGTTAGCCAAGAGAGAGGCACCAGGTGCACCATTTTGGAGAAATGGTCTGTGACGACCCAGATAACTGTGCTGCCACTGGACTTGGGTATGCTCACCACGAAGTCCATACCGACCATCTCCCAGGGCCTGTCCGGCACCAGCAGGGAGTAAAGCAGCTCAGCAGGCCGTTGCCGAGGAGACCTATTCTTGGCGCAGGAGACGCACGGCCAAATGGAAACTCTGAAAACAAAGCAGGGTGAGACGAGGAATTCACTCACCTCTGTTACCTCTGAAGAGGAATTGAATTAGTCTATTTATTCCAAGATTGAGGAGAATCTTCGCAAATTTAGAACTGAACTTGAAGATACTAAAAGATCTAAATGGTTCCGGGATTTGGAGGATTATAAATAATGGCAGGGTGTATGGCTGGCAGTTTAAAAACTCCATGACCATGACCAATAAATCTGTGGCAGGCCCCAATCGCCCTAGAGGGAACTCCAGGAGGCCAAGGAGACCTCAGAAACCAGTGGCTGGACAATCTGCATTTGGTTTCACAGGTGGCGAATCGGATTCTACTGATGGTGGCAGGATGAATTTGGGTGCTTCAAATTTTTTAGTCAAGACTCGAGGGGGCGGTCCCCGTGGAGACGGAAAGCACACAGGGGTGGTAGGAAGCATAGAAAGAGGGAACCAGGGCTTGGTTACGAGATCCAAGTTGAAGAAGAAGTAATGGAGGCGCCATCCCTGGTGGTAAATATCTCTTCCTTAACTCTGTCAGATGTCCAAGTACGGGTTCTATCTAAGGGGTTGTCATTTTGTCCTTCTAGTAATGTCAATTGGTTTAACCTTGATAATGATCTGCTTTCACTATTTAGACATCTACATTTGACATTGTTTTTTGTGGGTAAAGAAAAATCAACGGTTGAGGATTCACAGGGTAGTCTATCTCTCTCAATGCACTAGGTCTGTATGATAAGAGTGATTTTGTTCCTCCGTAACATGATCCCATCATTGAGACTTTTTCTAAATTTGTAAAGACAGAAATAGCTAAATTAAGGAAAAGTAACATGAGGCTGGGTAAGTCCAATATGAGTGCATTGGAAAGAAGAGAGTCTAAACTGTTGAGAATGAATAAATCCATCACCATCAAGCCGGCCGATAAAGGCGGGGCTGTGGTGGTGATGGATACTCTTCAATACCGTGAGGAAATCATGTCACAACTATCAGATAAAAATGTGTTTGAGAAATTATCATTTACTCCTGTTCAGAGGTTTAGATTTGAACTGGATGGACTAAAGGCCCCGTCACACACAACGATCTCGCTAGCGAAATCGCTGATTTTGTGACGTCACAGCGATCTCGCCAGCGAGATCGCTGTGTGTGACGGGGATCAGCGACCAGCCCCCCTGCCGGTTATCGCTGATCGTGCATCGACCTGGGCCGTTTTTCGATCACTGGTCTCCCACTGGCCAGCGCGCATCGCTGTGTGTGGCAGCGAGAGACCAGCGATCAGCGACGCTGGACGCTGGTTTCTAATGTAAACATCAGGTATCCAGGAGCCGCGGCTCCTGGATACCCGCTGTTTACCTTGAAAACTGGTGTACACGCTGGTTTCCAAGGTAAACAGCGGATATCCAGGAGTCGCACGGCTCTTAGATACTCGATGTTTACCTTGGAAACCAGCATGTACGCCGGTTTCCAAGGTAAACAGCGGTTATCCAGGAGCCGCGGCTCCTGGATACCCGATGTTTACATTAGAAACCTGAGTCCAGCGTCGCTGGTCCTGATCGCTGGAGGGGCTGTCTTGTGACAGCTCACCAGTGATCAGCCTAACGATGTCCCAACGATCCCATCATGTCGGATCGTTGGTGAGATCGCTGGGACATCGTTATGTGTAACAGGGCCTTTATTGACAATGCCCTTCATGATGGTCTGATTGATGTAAAATTGTCTAAGTATCTTAAGTTTGAGCACCCTATTGTCCCTATCCTGTACACCCTCCCCAAGATACATAAGGAATTGCACAGGCTACACAAACGACCTATTGGGTCGGGGAGGGGCTCTTTATGCAATAAGGTATCAATTTTTCTGTATCGCCTGTTATGGAGATTTGCAGTTTCTGCACCTTCGTATGTTAGGGATACCAGTGATTTCATCAAGTCATTCGAGGGTGTACAGGTGGATGACTCTACATGGTTGGTATCTTTTGACGTAACATCCTTATACACCTTGATTGAACATACCAGGGGGTTGTTTGCTGTTTATGTGACGCTTGCCAGCTCCGACATGGCACCGGACTGTGCACGGTTTGCCCTGACACTGCTGGAGTTCATACTGAGGAGGAATTTCTCTCTCTTTGGGGATGAGTACTACCTGCAGTGCCATGGGACAGCCATGGAGTCCAATGTGGCCCCTACGTATGCTAACATCTACATTCCTTGAAGGTGAACATGTGTATGGGTCCCGGTTTTGGTGCCATGTCAGGGGCTGGTGGCGTTACATCGACGACATCTTCCTTATCTGGGATGGAGATAGAGATGAGTTAGAGCTGTTCCACCAACATCTAAATAAAATTTTTCCTGAACTTAGGTTCACCATGGAGTGTTCACAGGAGAGAATGCAGTTGTTAGACACTCTTATTTACAAGGAGGAGGGGACCTTGCAGACGGATTTGTTTGTCAAGGCCACGGATAGAAACAATCTGTTGCATTTCTACAGTGAACATCCTAGGAGAATGGTTGAGTCATTGCCATGGTCTCAATTTTTGAGGGTAAGGAGGGTGGTCTCTTGTGATGCTCTGATTGATGATAGATTGGAGGAGATGTGTCGAAAATTCCTTCTAAGAGGGTGCTCGAAAGCTGACCTTGTTAGGTTCAAAAGGTTGGCCCTTTATAAACATTGAGATGACCTTCTGTTACCTAAAACGATCACTGTACCTAAGAAAAAGGATACCCTTTGTGTCGACATTTAATGGCATGAGTAAAAGGATCTCTGGGATCATATTGAAACATTGGTCATTGCTTGGGAGGTGACATGCAAATGTTGATAAGTTGCAATTGTCACCACTTTTTTCCTACAGGAGGAATAAGAATCTTAAAGATGAACTGGTGATCTCTGATATAGGCAGCTCTAAAAAAGATTTGCAAACAGCTTTAAGCCGTCCAAGTCTTAGTAATTTTCCATGCCTTGGATGTGCTTGCTGCAACAATTTGGTGAAAGGGGCCCAGTTTTTTCATCCCTAAACAGGGAAGAAGTACAAGATTCGGAAACGATATACCTGTACCAGTAATTTTGTTATTTATGGCCTGAGTTGTCCATGTGGTCTATTCTATGTGGGGGAGACCACTATGGAGGTAAAAGCAAGAATTAGTAAACATAAGAGCACGATCAGGACCGGTACTACAGAACTTCCTGTACCGAGACATTTTCGCGATATGGGTCAATCTGTCAATCAATTACGGTACAGGGTGATTGATGAGGTGCCTGTACTCAGACAAGGTGGGGATCGGATTACCCTTCTGAAAAAGAAGGAACTTATGTGGATTTTTGAACTGGATACCCTGCAACCTAAAGGCATGAATATTGAGAACAATCAAAGCTGTCTCTTATAGGGGAACGTGGGTTTGTTGGCTTCTTTTTTTTGGGGGTGTTTTTTGGTGGCGTCTCATCGGTATATTGATTTTAATCTTGTCTATATACTGAGTATAATTTTTATCTGAGTATTGTGGGGCTATAGTTAATATGGGGTGGTTGGTTTAGGGGCGTTCTATTTGTATGTAACTTTTTTATGCAATGCAGTTCACTTGGACTGATTCTTATGTGTTTATCTGGTTATATAGGGTGGTTTATGGCATCCTGGGTACTTTTATATAATTTGTTTGACAACTTTATGGTTATTGTGTATTTATTCCACCTTAGTACCCGAGTTACATATTCACCCGAATTGAATGATATTATGCTGCAAATGAGCCCCTATTATGTTTGTCCTATTGTTTGTTCTATGAGATTTATATCTAATTGGATGTGTATCTCTACATCACCAACCAATCACGAAGCATCTTTCATTTCACCAGAGCTGTTCAAAAGAAGCTAAGCTGTGATTGGTTGCTGTGACCAACAGTTTTCCTTGCAACCAATCACTAAGCATCTCTCATTTCACCAGAGCTGGTTAAAAGTAGCTGAGCTGTGATTGGTTGCTATGGGCAAGTTTTCCCACTTGACAACACCTCAGCAGACACTGACATGGTGGGAGAAATCTAGCATCCCCAGGAACATAAGCTCCAGCCATCGTCTGTCCCCCAGAAAGGAGCAGTGAGTACATGACAGAAATGAATCCCCCCTCCCGTGTGGTATCATTAAGTGACACACATGAATGTAGGAAAGTGCACATATTAAATGTCATGTGGATTTAATATTTTCTCACAGACACATTTATGCATTATTGATGTGTTACTGTGCTCTGATGCTGTGAGTTTTTTTAAAGTGCTAATTTCCCCATAATTCACCTGAATATACCCATATAACACGTAATGCTTTTCCCATAGCAACCCATTAATTATGATATTATACTGCATACAGATGCTGTACATCCATGAGCAACTCAGCCGGACAAATTACAAGTTGACGGTGCATGAAAATGTGTGTGAAGGTTTCTCTACTGTACTAATGTATAAAGTTTGTGCCTGTCCATTGGTGAAAAGCATGACTGTGATATTTCTGATTATTATTTATGATGTGATTATTTATTTCGGGGCAGTACCCCGAAACACAGTGTCTGCAAATTGAGATTCTGGCTTGGCTTTTATCCAAAGACATGTGACAAGGCTGTGGGCCAAAAAAAAGGGTGACAGATTCCCTTTAGCATAATATTATAGGTAGATGGTTGACCCAGCTTAGGGGAAGGAATTTTTTTCCCTATGGAGAAAATTGGCTTCTACTCTGTGGGTTTCTTGCCTTCCCCAAGATCAATAGGCTGAACTAGATGGACATAAGGTCTTCCTTCAGCCTTCAAAACTATGTTACAATGTTCAAAACTATGTTAAAGGGTCGACATTGACTTTTAGGATTGCTACTTCCAATAGGTGGCACTAGAGTTCTAGTCCTCTTCTTCTCTGAAGAGACAATTTGCATAATTAGCATATTTCCCAGAGGAGCATTGCGGCTTTAAGTCTCCTCATCTCGACATGCTTAGCATGTCCTTCTCCGCAAGGAGAAATGATACTTCATGGATATCGGTCAGACGCCTCTCACACAGCCAAACCAGATCTCACACTTTGTACTGACGAGGGGCAGTACCCCGAAACACAGTGTCTGCAACTTGAGATTCTGGCTTGGCTATTATTCTAAGTCATGTGACAAGGCTCGTTAAAGGGTCGACATTGACTTTTAGGATTGCTACTTCCAATAGGTGGCACTAGAGTTGTCGTCCTCTTCCTCTCTGAAGAGACAATTTGCATAATTGTGATATTTATGGTGGCAGATAAGTGAGAATATCAGCCTGATCAGTAGAATACCTGGGATCTTAGTGAACCATGTTTCTGTGCAATTTCACTATTCTACTTTTACTGGCTATGACGGGATGATGTGGGATATTAGCAGCAGTAGTCCGGTAGCTCTGGCTGATGGGATGATGTGGGATATTATAGTGAATGTGGCTATGTGGAATGGGTGGAGCTCTACACTCAGCTTTATATATATATATATATATATATAGATATAGATATAGATATAATCATTAATTTGTTATAACTAACCGTAGTTAGCTCCTATGCCCGGGCAGCGCCGGGCTCTTCTGCTAGTCTAACTATATTTACATAATGTGGAGCCAGCAGCCATTCTAGACTGAAGTTGTATGCCCTCGTCAGATCGCAGCTGCTTAGCAGCTTGAGGCTGCGCCTGTACCAGCATGGGAGACTAGCTGGGAATCCCTGGTCTAAGTTTTCTGGGTAAGGGTGTTTGTGGGTTATTTGGGATCATTTATAAGGTTTTATGCTTGCTTGAACCGTACCCGGAGTGAAATGTATTTAATGATGAAATTATTTGCTTCTTTTTAATGTTATACCTGAGCTTTATATTTCCATAGGTATTCCTGCCGATTGATATGATTTTTCTGATGTACTGGTATTTCTTCCTGTATTATGTGGTTTTGTTACTTTGTGTCGGTCTAATACATATAGGGGCGTTTGTTACTATGATGGACATCTTCAGTTAACCAATCGCCTGGGAGTATCTGGGAGTCGACTAGACAAAAATACTGCGATATGCGCAGTGGAATTCAATGCAAGAACATAAGAGCTGCTAATTTAGATGTCCGGACATGCGCAGTGATATGGAGCAGCGCGGCATATTCATCAGCGTGAGCAGATTAGACTTGTGCGGCGCTAAGGACTGCTGGGATATGTGCAGTACTATGCACATATTTGTGTGATTCGCTATAGTGTTGTTTACAAGATGACGTCGTGACATGTGCTGTTGTGATTTTCTATGATTGGTTCTGGGGGTTTTGTGACCTCCTTTTGGGGGAATGGCTGTCACTATGACAATGGGAATGCTCTTTAATGATTGGTGGGATGCCTTCTTTGTTTACATGTGATCTCTGGGAGTTAGTTACAGGTTTTTGCATCTTCCTTTATGTATAATAGCGATCAGAACTAGCGATTTTGATGTCAACTTAACCATTAGTAGAACAGATACTCAGTAGGATTGTTTTTATTTATGCGTTGGGATTTGTACCTTTATGTAACTATATGTGTATTTTCTATTGGTGATCTGTTAATTAGTGGATGGTTCTTGTATAAAAGGGTGGTTTGAACACTTTTGTGCTGTGCTTGAAAAAGGTCTCTTGACGGAAACGTCGCCACAGGAGGCAGAGCAAATGTAAGACTTATTTCTTCACCACGGTCTGGGGCGCTGTCTTCTTTTTCATTGGCACTCCCGAATATAGTCTCTGACATCATGGCCATATGTGGCTATCAGTACGTCCTTGCCAGGAGCTCGGTTGTGCTTAGTGTTACATTATGGTGGCATATAAAACTCCAGAAAAAAGTTCATATTTTCTTTTCTGGATTCAATTAGTCATCCACAAGTAATAATGTCAAATATGCTCTTTTGCCATTGAGTATTCATTTAAGTAAATACTGTCCTGAAAGCCCTCTCAGGCCCCTTATATCCTGCATGATAGTCCCACAGCTCCCTACACACTGCATAATGGCCCCCACAGCTCCCTAAACAGTATATGATGGTCACCACAGCTTCCTAAACACTGTATTATGATCCCCATAGCTCCCTAAGCAATATATGATGGCCTCCACATGTCCCTATGCACTGCATTATGATCCCACACAGCTCCCTCCAAAATGCATGATGGTCCCCACAGCTCCCTATGCACTGTATGATGGCCCCCATAGCTCCCTACGCACTGCTTGATAACCCTCACAGCTCCCTATATACTGTATAATGGTCCCCCACAGCTCCCTATACACAGTATGATGGTGTCTACAGCACCCTATGTACTGCATGATGATCTCCACAGCTCCTTATACACTGTATGATGGTCCCTACAGCCTCCTACACTCTGTATGATGGTCTTCACGGCTCTGTCAGGAACACCGCACTGCACTTGCTCACTGAGCCAGTGCACGTGTCCTGAGTAAGAAAAACAGTGCTCAGAGATACCTGTGGAGCGGGCAGCAGCAGAGAAGATGCGTGCTTCAGACCCGCAGGACCTGAAGCACGTGACTGCTGAGGGCGTGGCCAAAACCTCAGAGAGCTAGGAGCTGCAGGAAAACTCCTAGAATGGTAACTATGGAACTAAGTTACTAATTGGCATAAACAGGGACATAAACCAGATCAGGCCGGGGTCAAAGCACGAGATAGCATGACAATTACCAAAGGGCTAGACAGAACGGATAGTCAAGACATAGTCAAGAAGTCAGAAACCAGAGAAGCAGATATACAGTACAGAATCAACAGGCAAACTCACAACGGGGGACAGAACCAGATCAGAACCATATAAGCAAGCTATAAGACAACGAATAGGCACACAGGGGTCAACACACTCGGCCAAAGGCAAAAGTATAACTGACAGGGATTGGAGTTTCTCAGGGCTATAAAAACTCTCCCTGAACCAAAGAGAGGCCACAATAATTAACTCCAGGCGTGCAGGTCAAAGTCTGCACTGAGCTCAAGACATTAACCCCTGACATGCAGGTCAAAAACCTGCACTGGGATCATGACAGTACCCCCCTCTCAACGGGGGGCCTCTGGACCCCCAGGCTTCCCCGGGTACTTGGCATGGAAAGCCCAAACCAAGCGATCTGCATTTACAGAATGAGGAGGGACCCATGAGCGATCCTCCGGTCATTATCCCTTCCAGTGGACCAGGTACTGCAAAGAGCGGCGCACCCGCCGAGAGTCCACAATATGTCCGACCTCATACTCCAAGTGACCCTCCACCAACACTGGAGGAACAACTGACTCAGAGTCCTCCTTGACAGACCCCACGGGTTTCAACAGAGATTTATGGAACACATTGGATATCTTTAAGGAGGCGGGGAGACGCAACCTATATGCCACCGGGTTGACTATCTCCACAATCTCGTATGGACCAATGAACTTTGATCCCAATTTAGCTGACGGTACCTTCAAGTTGATGTTATGTGTGGAAAGCCACACCTTCTCCCCCACCTGAAACATGTGTCCCGGGGCCCTTTTTTTGTCAGCAAAATATTTGTACCTCCCCTAGGCCCAAGAGATATTACAGTGGACTTCAGCCCAGAGGCTTTTTAACCGTTGGACAGACCCCTCTGCCCCTGGACAACCGGAATTCACCTGTGAAAACTCCCCAAAATGAGGATTAAACCCATAATTGATTAGGAATGGGGACATGTTGGTGGACTGACTCACCCGATTGTTAAAAGCAAATTCCACCAACGGTAATGCATCACACCAATCCTACTGTCTGGCGGAGGTCAGACACCTGAGAATTTGTTCCAGGGATTTATTGGTGCGTTCCGTCTGACCATTACTCTCCAGGTGATATGCCGACGAGAAGGAGAGTGAGATGCCCAATTTCATACAGAATGCCCTCCAAAATTTGGCCACAAACTGCACACCTCTGTCAGACTCCACATTCAGGGGTACCCCATGCAATCGGACCACATGCTGCACAAACAACCTTGACAATGTTTCTGCTGAGGGTAGTGCTGCCAAGGTAATGAAATTGGCCTGTTTTGAAAACCTATCCACCACCACCCAGATCACGGTATTGCCCCTGGAAGGTGGAAGACCGGTAATAAAATCCATGGAGAGATGAGTCCATGGCCTATCAGGAACCGCTAAAAGGTATGATATGGACAGGGACAGGGATAATAGTATCTGTAAAGCGCTGTGGAATTAATGGCGCTATATAAATGAGTAAAATAAATACATAAATAAGGTATGAGTTCCCCAGCCGGCCGGTTATGCGAGCTTTTGAAACGGGCACAAACTCCACAAGCAGCAATTAATTTCTTGACATCGGACCCCAGTGAAGGCCACCAAAAAATCCTGGCTACTGCCTCTCTAGTGGCCGTGATACTGGGATGAGCACTCAGCCTAGACTCATGAAACTCCTGCAGAAGTCTAGACCGCAATAAATCTGGAACAAACAATTTATCCCCTGGCCTGGTCGTAAGACCTAGGGCCTGAGCCCTCAAAATTTCTTGTTCCAACTCTGATGAGACCCCCGCCACTACCACCCCTGGGGAAAGAATGGAGGACGGCGGCTTAGGGGGAGACACGGGGTCAAAACTTCTGGACAGGGCATCTGCTTTAACATTTTTGGACCCTGGTTGAAAAGTAATGGAGAACTGAAAGCGTGAAAAAAAAGTGACCAACGGGCTTGTCTAGGAGTAAGCCTTTTAGCCGATTCAAGGTATGCCAAATTTTTGTGATCAGTGATAACAGTGATAGGGTGAGCTGCCCCTTCCAAAAAGTGCCTCCATTCTTCGAATGCCAGCTTGACCGCAAGAAGTTCTCTATTGCCTACATCATAGTTTCTCTCGGCGGATGAGAACTTCTTGGAGAAGAAGGCACAGGGTTTGAGATCAGTAAGGGTGACTGGACCCTGGGACAACACTGCCCCCACCCCTACTTCAGAAGCATCCACCTCCACAATAAATGGTTTGGACGGGTCTGGCTGGACCAACACCGGGGCAGACATGAAACATTTCTTAAGAGCTGAGAAGGACTCCTTAGCAAGTTCCGACCAATTTTTTACATCAGCCCCCTTCTGGGCAAGATCTGTGAGTGGTTTAACCACTTGAGAGAAACTTTTAATGAATCTCCGGTAATAGTTCGAAAATCCCAAGAAGCGCTGGAGCCCCTTGAGATCACGAAGCTGAACCCAGTCTGCAATCGCCAGCACCTTCTTAGGGTCCATACCAAACCCCTCACAAGATACAATCAGCCCCAAGAAAGACAGTTCCTGTACGAAAAACGAACATTTTTCCAATTTAGCAAACAAGTGGTTCTCCCTGAGTCACTGGAGAAATGTCTGTAGATGTTGTAAGTGAGACTGACTGTCCGGGGAATACACCAAAATGTCATCCAAATAAATGACCACAAAATGGCCTATCAGGTCAGAAAACACAACATTGATAACGTTCTGGAAAATAGCGGGGGCATTAGTTAACCCAAAGGGCATAACCAGGTTTTCAAAGAGTCCCTCTGATGTGAGGAACGCAGTTTTCCACTCGTCCCCTTCCCGAACCCTTATCAGGTTGTAGGCCCCCCGGAGATCTAATTTGGGGAACCATTGGGCCCCAGATAACTGGTTACGTAGGTCTGGGATGAGGGGAAGTGGATAAGTGTTCCTAACATCCGTCACCATACACACAGCAGCAGTATGAAAATACTAGCTCATGGCATAACGGCCATGCGCACTTTTTATAGCGTACGGGACCTGCCGGAAATCTCCAGAGCCCTGAGCTAAACCAATGGAATTAGGAGCAGGACCTGAGCACCTGACTACTGAACTCCAATGGGAGCTTGTCCCGTGGGCATGCTCAGAAGCTGGAAAAAAGGACTTAGCCTCTGGAGACAGATGTGAGAATCTGGATTCCCGCACAGACATCATAGAACCCAGATTCCTAGCACCGCCACCTTGGAGGATGACGGACAGGAGGGGCAGTCCTTCTTCCAAAGTCCAGATTCTCCACAATAGAAGCACAACTGCTTCTCCCAGCGGCATCTTCTTTCCTTCTCATCACAGGTGACAGCGCTCACTTCCATAGCCACCGGCGGAGTCCGGGTCTCAACTCTACTGGAGAATAGTGATGTTTCAAGTTGCATAACACCTCTTGCCCGCAGTCTGAGATCCATGCAAACCGCTTGGGTCATGGCATCCTCCAGGGAGTCAGGTGGAGGATGGAGTGCCATGGCATTCTTCAGACATTCATACAGGCCTCTACGGAACAGCCCCCGAAGGGCGGCATCATTCCAAGCGATCTCGGCTGCCCAACGTCTGAATTCAGAACAGAACCACTCGGCCGAGTGCTTCCCCTGACAGACACTCATCACCTTGTCCTCAGCCAAACGCACTCTATCAGGCTCATCATAAATAAGCCCTAAGGCCTCAAAAAACGCATCCACAGTCATTCTCTCAGGGGCAGAAGAGGACAGCAAAAATGCCCAGGCTTGTGGGGACCCCCTAAGCAGGGACATAACCACCCCCACCCTCCGTTTCTCATCCCCAGAGGAGCGGGGTCTCAAGGAGAAAAAGAGCTTACAGCCCTCTTTAAACACTCTAAATTCATTTTTGTCACCAGCAAATGTATCTGGTAACTTAACCGGGGATTCGGGTGGGACTAAAATGACATCTCTATTCCCCACCTGCTGAAAGCCTGCGGAAAGCGCCCCCTGAACCGAGTCCGCAACCTGCCGTTGGGACTGGGCCAGAGCTTGGTGTTCCAAACTTAGCTTCTGCAGCGACTGTGTCAAGCATTTCACCTGCTCAGATAAGGCATGCATTGGGTTCATGCTGCAGAAGTGAGGGAAAAAAAAAAGTTCACGGTCAGTTATAATGTCAGGAACACCGCACTGCACTTGCTCACTGAGCCAGTGCGCGTGTCCTGAGTAAGACAAACAGTGCTCAGAGATACCTGTGGAGCGGGTAGCAGCAGAGAAGATGCATTCTTCAGACCCGCAGGACCTGAAAAACGTGACTGCTGGGGGCATGGCCTAAACCTCAGAGAGCTAGGAGCTGCAGGAAAACTCCTAGAATGGTAACTACAGAACAAAGTTACCAATTGGCATAAACAGGGACATAAACCTGATCAGGCCGGAGTCAAAGCACGAGATAGCACGACAATTACCAAAGGGCTAGACAGAACGGATAGTCAAGACGTAGCCAAGAAGTCAGAAACCAGAGAAGCAGATATACAGTACAGAATCAACAGGCAAACTCACAACGGGGGACAGAACCGGATCAGAACCATATAAGCAAGCTATAAGACAACAAACAGGCACACAGGGGTCAACACACTCGGCCAAAGGCAAAAGTATAACTGACAGAGATTGGAGTTTCTCAGGGCTATAAAAAGCTCTCCCTGAACCAAAGAGAGGCCACAATAATTAACCCCAGGCGTGCAGGTCAAAGCCTGCACTGAGCTCAAGACATTAACCCCTGACGTGCAGGTCAAAAACCTGCACTGGGATCATGACAGACTACCTACTCACTGCATGATGGTACCCACAGCTCCTTATATACTGTATAATGGTCCACACAGCTCCCTACGCTCTGAATGATGTCCCTACAGCTTCCTAGGCACTGTATGATGGTCCATATAGCTCCTTATACACTGTATTATGGTTCACACAGCTCCCTATACACAGCATGATAGTACCCACAACTCCCTATGCACTGCATGATGGTCCCCACAGCTCCTTACACACTAAATGATGGTCCCCACCGCTTCCTTCACTCTGTATGATGGTCCCCACAGCTCTTTAAATACTGTATGAAGGTCCTCATAGCTCCCTTTACACTCTATGATGGTCCCCACAGTTCCCTATACTTTGTATCAAGGTCTCCAAAGCTCCCTATATCTGGTATGATGGCCCCCACAGCTTCCTATAATCGGTATGATGGCTCCTACAACTCCCTATATCCTGTATAATGGCTCCTGCAACCCCATATATACTGTACTATGGCAACCAGCAGACCAATATATACATACTGTATTACAGCACCCACACCCCCTTGTACACTATATTATGACCACCACAGCTCTCTATATACTGTCTGATGGCCTCCCAGCCATCAGACAGTATATTATGGCACCCATTCCCCCTAATATCTAGTATCATGGCCCCACTGTCACTTATATATAACATGATGATGCTCATAGCCCCTTATATATCGCATGATGGCAGCCATACACCCTTATATATAGTATAGATTAGAATCATCATCAGTACGATTATGGATAGGAAAGGTCTAATGGCTGGATGTTCTAAAGGACAGAAATGATGAGAGATTTTGCTAAATTAAATTCTCACCAAATAATCAGTAACAATCCCAAAAGAAGGAAGAATTGTAAGCATTTCAAGAAACCACGGTGGATGAACAAAGAACTTAATCACTTGTTAAAAAGGAAAAAAAACAAATATATCAAATGGAAAGTGGGGAGCATACAGTGTCTAAAGAAAAAATATAATGGTGTTTGCAGAGAATGCAGGACAAGCATTAGAAGAGCTAAAGCCAGTAATGAAATGAGACTTGCAAGGAAGAACAAAAGCAGTTTAAAAAGATTTGGGGAGGGGGGCGTGGTCTGGACTGCAGAGGAATGAGACTTGCAGTCTGTGAGCTCTGAGGATTTATCATCATAATCTACATTCATCCCCTCTACTGAAAGAATCTTCAGTCTCATCCACATCAGAAACAATCTATACATGCCGCAGGCCATATTTTTACTCCACCTCTACTTTTTTTTTTAAACAAGTTTGGGCAACTTTCTCCTTCAGCAGGCCGCGGCCTATTTAGGCCGAGGCCACGAGGCCTACCAACCCTATTCACCTTGAACATCAGGGGAGATCTCTTGGCCATATCAAGTGGCTTTCCTAAGATTCTGTGTACCCGGACCCCTCCCTGGGAATACCCCGAACAGAGATCCCGCTTTTGCCATCCACCGGAGGAGAAATTAGACAGAACCCGGCCGTGCTGCAGCGCTCATCAGCTGGAACCCGGAGCTTGGAGGGTCCCCCTGGAGGTATCGGAGGAGAGAGGTGGCCCTCATCAGGACAAAGACAGAACTGACAACCCCAGTTATTCATTGCCGGTGACTTGGGTAAGAAGTTACCTTATTTGCAGCCTTGAGCATGCGTGCAGTCTCCCAACCCGGCTGACAACCCCGAGTTAATTAGGACAATAGCGCGCCCGACTCCTGTGCCGGGGGAGAGGAGTGCCCGCTGGTGTATCCGGACGGTCTGGAGGCTCCCGCTTGCTAGTGGATTCTCAGGATGCTGCCGTCGACGGCTAGTCCGGATGTAAGAGTTGAACCGGGATCATAGTTGAATCTGTGGCTGTGAGCACAAAGTCAACTTTACTCAGCTAGTGCGCAGGTGCGCATTTTCAGTTTTGACAAGAGACTGCCGCTGATGGAGGGGAATGCCCCTGGCCCTGTAAAAGTTTAAGCACCTCTCCAGGGCAGCTGTGGGGACCCGTAGTGCTCCTTTACTCCCTCCCTCTCTTTCTGACACTTTAATAAAAAACAAAGAAAGAAAAGAAAAAGTTCAAGTGAATTGGCATCTTAGTAGAACAGCGTCTGGTGCCTCACACCTGCAGTGAATTTGTCAGCATCGGTTTCCAAATAGATTTACAAGCATACTAGCTTATATACGTCACTGAACTACGCTCCAGCTGTTAGCTCCCTGGTGTCCGAAGCTATCAGCACCAGTGTGATGACCCCAAAGGCTCTTTCTATTTTGAAGCCCATCTTAGAGAAGTTATTGATTTGTTGATTTCCTATCACTTGAATATCCAGCCCAATCTGCATCCACATAACCTCTGAAAGTGAGATCTCATGATGCAGATATCTTAAGATTTAGCCTGTGAGTTTCTTTAAGATATTGAAGAATTCTCTTAATTGCATTCCAGTCTCTTTGGCATGGCTTGCTTACGTGTCGCAGAGAATTCCAACTGCTTGACTGTAACTCTCATTGCTGGGTAGCAGTGTAAGAAGAACTGGACCAGGGGTACCTCTTTTACGCCGATTCTGGAACTGTCGGGACTGTCACCAGTGTTGCACGGGGGAGAGCTTTCAGACCCAGACCGACCTTTGCACTGGACAGTAAGAGGCAGGTTTGACATAAAAAGGGCTGTGCACGGGAAAAGTACACGAGACCTGGTGGGAAGACTGAGCGTGCAGCAGGGTAAGGTGCAGGCCTTGACAGCGGTGCATTGTGTGAGCGCAGGCCTACCTTGCATATCCCCTGTGACTGTGTCCACTATTCACGGACGACATACTGCTGAGCCTCCGTTGAATCTTCTTACTGGAGGTGACTCACTTTCGAGACCAGTGACTGCTGCATGCATGCGGTCCTGCCGAGAACAGGTGACTAGGCCAGAATTGCCTGACTCCTCACTCTCATACACCGCGGAGCAGGGCCATGCTCCGGTGGTATCACCCATTGAACTGTGCCCTATACAAGGAAACCGTGGGAACAGGCTCCCACCTAGGACAACAAAGACTCTCCGCTTGCATCAAGGACGGAACCTCCGTCTACTCAGGACAACTCCAGGTCATCACGCGCCGCTGGTGTCGGCGCCATCGTTGGAGACCGAGGTGCTGCAGTCAAGAAGAATACAGACTGATAAGTTTACTCTCTCTTGAATATTCGCCTTAGGCCTCTTTCACACTTCAGTTTTTTGCATCAGTCAAAATCCGCCAAAAGGACGGATGGCGGATCCGTTTTAGTTCTGATGACAACGGATGCCACCTGTCCGTTTTTTTGACGAATCTGACAAATGAAGAATTTTAAAGGAATCGCAGCCTGGAAGAGAGAGAGAGAGAGAGAGAGAGAGAGAGAGAGAATTTTTTTTGTCCGGCAGCCAGAAAGAATTTCGGGTTACATGAGTGCCTGGAGGATCCGCCAGAGAAAAAAACCTTGCAAGCTCCGTTTTGAAATCTTTGAGGATGGTAACGGACAGCAACTTTTGGCGGATCCGCAAAAAAAACGGATGCAATGGACGGCAATCCATCACAATCCGCCAATAATGGAGGTCAATGGGGAAAAAAACGGATCCTCAAAAGAAAATTGCGGATCCGTTTTTTTCAAAACCTGGCGGATTGTGACTGATTGTAAAAAACTGAAGTGTGAAAGAGGCCTTACCCTTGTTCTCCCTATCCATTCCTTCCATTCCCACATTGCTCTACACCTCCCCACCCATACTCCCTCTCTCCCTGTGTGGAGTTTAACCCTGATAATAAATTTGTTAACTCTTGATCTGCCTCCTGTATGTGACGACATTTTGGTTCCTGCGATTCTACATTTGGCGTAGTTGGCAGGATGTCGTTCAACAGCACGGAGACGGCAGACCAAGCAGTTGGGGTGGGACCTAGGTCCAGTATATCCCTGGGGGCAATGCTAAATAACCTTCTGAAGTTTACTGGGAACAATACTATGTTATGGAGCTGGACTGAATGGGTCAGGGGGATGATGAGGATGCACCCCATGAACCTGCACTAGAGGCGGACGTTGCCATGATGGCTTTAGATATAATGAAACTAGGAAACAAAAGAGCGCAATAGGGTCTTATCTGGTGATAAATGGAATAGATATGAAAAAAGTCTACTCACCCTTTCCAGGAGAGGTATAAGCATATAGACTCGCCGTCAGCTTGCTGCACGCCCGAAGGTCCACTGCGTGACCTCCAATGCAAATCCTTAAGGATATAAAGTTATTCTCGGGCTTACTGTGCGCTGCTTGACCGGAATGAAATCACCACAATGTGAGAAATTTGACCATTTAATTCCCTACGCGTTTCAAAGTGTGAACCACTTCTTCTTCAGGGGTTGACATCATCTTGTCAACCCCTGAAGAAGAAGTGGTTCACACTTTGAAACGCGTAGGGAATTAAATGGTCAAATTTCTCACATTGTGGTGATTTCATTCCGGTCAAGCAGCGCACAGTAAGCCCGAGAATAACTTTATATCCTTAATGATGGCTTTAGATGGAGAAGCAAGGGACTCTGTCATGCTTCGACTCCCCCGGGAACGAGACACCTTTGACAAAGTATTACAGATACTGGAGGAGACGCATGAGGACCCCATGGACGTGCGGAGTTCCGTATGTGCCTATTTTGCCGGGTTCAAAGAGAAGGGGAGACGGTGACCCAGTACAAGAATGCACTGCAGGAGATCCATACTGCCATTACTAGAAAAGACGGCATAGGGTCTGCTGACATCTTCTCTGTTTCTCTGTGCTGATTTTGCTCTGGGCTTCTGTTGCTGTGGTACTCTGGGGTTCTGTGTCACTCTGGGCCCATAGTGTGTTGGCAGCAGATTATTCAGGATATTATCCAAGCATGTGACAACAGAGCCTCTTTATTCAGGAACAAACAGGAACAATATATGATAAGCTTAATAGATCAGGAATAAATAATTTGTGTGTCTCTATCTGTGCAGCATCGACAGCAGGCTGCTTCTCTCATACAAAGACACAGGAAAATAGGAAATACAGTCACATGCTCTCCCTCAGTGAGCCTCTGGGAGGGTTTTTTGTTCTAACTTTATGCACAGCATACAAATCTAGCAATTAAACACTCATAGACAGGAATGGAGTTGTTGCACCAAACATATTCCAACACTCTTCCTAAGCAGGTCCAGCCCTGTGTCACAATGGATCCATGAACCACATGCACCACCTGCGGGGTGACACTGTATGCAATAGTTGTGATACAATCAGAGTTTTTTGATGCAGCATGTAGCAGAGCTCAAAAGCTGCCCTCACCCACAGCATACATTTGTGTACATTGAATATTGGCAGTGAGCTACTTATCAGAGGAGGGGGCATGGTTGGACCACTTCACATGAGGGATCTAGTCTGGACAGACATAATCTTCTACTGATAAAACATTCATTGTATTGAAATAAGAATGCATCGCCTAATAAGTGACATCACTGAAATCAGTGTCTCAGCCCCTACCACATGCTGCCCTCAGATTGCACAACAAAACCTGCTGACAGATTCCTTTTAAAGCATAAAGTATATAAGTATTAACTGGAGATCAACTCCATTGAATGAACTATAATTCAGCTCTGATCCCGAAAAGTAGGCACCCTTTCCTGCGAAGTGACACATACCTCAGACTTCTTGTACTTAATGGAAAATCTGAAGTCCTTATTAGACACTGCAGGGAAGAAATAATGTGAAAGACCTGAAAATGCAAGTTGATTATACAGATTTTACATCAGGAAACCATGAAGCATAGCAGGAGATTTAATCAGGCACACTAAAAGGGCTCCTCGATTTACATTCATAGAATGGAATCAGTTCAGCATAATATTCCCTTAGTTATTATTCAATAGATTTAAGTCTACAGTAACTAAAAACCCTAGCATGATTCTCCAAGTCGCTGTGTATGTATCCCGTGTGTCATACTTAGATATTTGAAGAAATCCAGATGTAGGGAGCATAATGCAAATAAGGTGATACTCTGTTGAGGGAGAGTCGGTAAGAGTTTGGTTAGCCCCTCACCTGTTGAGTTGTGACAGGTAGGCATGGAGAAAAACAGCTGTTGCTGCCCAGTGGATGGCGGATAAATCCTCCAGGAGATATTGGATCCAGTTGGATAAAACACGGTAGGTGTAGCGAGTAGTGAGATTAATGGAAGTGAATGGCAAACTCAAGCATTTTTATGAAGGAAGGGAAAATATTCTCTCTCTCTTCCTCCCCTCCCTGCCCACCTTGGCTCAGATAATTCACTTACGGGAATCCAAGCACTCGAGCACCACACGATACTCGGCACTGCTCGAGACCCTATCGAGCAGTGTTGAGCTCGCTTGCCCATCACTAGTATTTAAACTTTAATTTACTTTTGTTTACAGCATGTTGCTATGGAGACCGACCACCGTTGCTGCCCATCTTGTAAGCAATGCTCTGAAGTTGGTTGGGATTATTAGATTACATTTTGCTCTAGCGATCCTGTTAGCTTCAAAACATTACTTACAAATTCAATAGAAAAAAGTTTGTAAGGACTGCACATGTCCTGCAGCAGTGGTCGGTCTCCAGGGCAACGAGCTGTAGGCAAAAAAAAGTGTTAATATCTGAAGGACAACTTCAAATTTTAATAAACAGTAAATAGTATATTTGCTGGAATTTACAAGCACTCTCCGACGATACCCATTTATGAAGATGGGAATAACCTTTTAAAGAGATCAGGACTGTATATAGGTGATAGGGTTGGTATGATAGTATAATTAGCTTGCACTAATGCTATAGTTTTAAATGTAAAAAATATTTTGATTTTATTGAATGAATTAATATAAAATAAAAAATTCTAGTCGATACTAGTGAAGACAAATAAAACTGCAGTAGCAAAAGATGTAAGGACTATTTTCCAGATGAATTGTCTTGCATAGCAATCCAAATATTTAGAGCAAATCTAAAAGATAAAACTGACATTTACTCAAACTAAACACTGTATGACATTATCATCAACATGATCCATAAATCTCTACAGACAATACCTTGTTACAGCCTGTCACATTTTGTCATTGCTTCACACACTGAGAAAAACGAGTGTTAAAAGGCCTGTGTGCAAGTCACTGTCTTTTTCACACTTCCTGCACCTCTTGCATCAAGTCAGATGTTGCCATTTAATTGATGCTTTTTGAAAATAGATTAAAAAAAGAGAGGACATTATAAAATGTTTCATCTCTAGCATAAAAGGTCAACTTTAGGGGACTGTGTGACTCCGGAGAGACAGAAACCATATTGCAAGCAAAACTGTTAATAATGTTATTATTTATGGATGTTTATGAATTATTTCTAAATGGAACACAGAGGGGAAGATTTATCAAACTTATGTTAAATTTCGATAGCTTAGAATTAGATATGTGGTAAATGTATGATAGCAGCTCAGGCTATATGAGAAAATTGTTCAATTTTACAGCATTTATTGGTTGACATATTTTCGACTAATTTTTGCACAAATTATAGCGCATTGTGGTGTATTTTAAGCCACAACTCTTTCCGATAAGCGATGCTCACATGTCCAGTGAGGCCCAAAAAGTGTCTAAAGCACAGGAAATGTGGCACACAGCACATGCACCAGAGTTCTGGCACATTTTTAATATAAATCTATAGGAGTTTTTATAATAAAAGTGATAAGATTTACCTACAATGATGACTTCATATCCCTCCCCTGTAGATTGACATTATTGGCAGACGACTCTGTGCAAGAAAAAAGCTGTAACAGGCTTGGACTGTCTTATAGGGGAAGAGGTGACTCTCCCGGTACGCCCCTTTGCAGGATTGGGACTACTAACCCCCATAAATGAGCATTGTTTGGAACAGTACACTTAATGCAACATGTACAGACAATCATTCAGCATAGTGAACTTTGTAAACAAAGGTCAGTTACCATATTTTTCGGACCATAATTTGGGAGGAAAGTGTGGGGTGCACCTTATGGTCCAAATGTAACATGTGGGACCAAATGTAACATGTGGGGAGGGGGTAGCAGTGGAGTGGGATCACACTGGCAGGAGGCAGGAAAATGTTGCCGCTGCAGGAATCCGGATCTGTGGAAACCGCGTTGTTCTGATGCTTAAAATGAAGGAATATTCATTAGCCCCTTCCCCGCCCACTTGCTAGCTCTGAGCAGTGAGCAGGGAGCAGCAAATAAATATTCCTTCACTTAAACAGTGCACCCACATGGTTTCCCCAGCGCCGGGAGATCGTGTGTCCGGTGGAAAAGGAGGCGGCAGGAGCCGGATTCCACAGGAGAGATTGCCCGGTCTGTGCTGATGCTGAGTATAGGACCTGTGTGAGGTATTGAAGAGAGCAGGCTGGAGCAACACATGACAGCACAGAGCCCTCCCTCTTCACTATGTCATTACAGGTCACAGATCCTGCAGACACCGCACTAGACAAAATGCATCTTCCTCTTACACGATCTGTGGTGAGTTAAGGGAGGGGGGCTCTGTGCGGCCATGTGATGCTCCAGCCCTTCTCTACCTCACCACAGATCCTGTCAGCTGGACAGAGAGACTTTTGGTTTTTTAGAGCGGCTGGCTGCAGGACCTGCACTGAGCACAGTGAGCACAGCCGTACAGGTAAGAATTAATTAAAAATTTATTAATTACAACACTTAAAAATGCACTCTGCCACTCATGTGGTGAATTATAACTCCCAGCATGCCATAGGATCTGCAGGACTTGCTGGGAGTTATAGTTCTCCCATGGGATCTTAAAGCAGCATTTCAGTGTTATTTTTCAGTGCTGGAGTGGTGCTTTAAGTATAAGCCCTGTGCCCCCATTTTTATACTCACCCTCCAGCGGCTTCATATAGTTCTTCACAGATACCACACTGGTCGCGCAGCACCATCTTCTACCCGCAGCTTCCAACATAATAACATACTATTATATATAATAACACTACATATAATAGTATGTAATGTATGGTATTAAATATTTTACCACATTTTTTGCTTCAAATATTTTTTTCCCTATTTTCCACCTCTAAAACCTGGGTGCGTCTTATAGTCGGTGAGTCTTATAGTCCGAAAAATGCAGTAATATTATATGTAGCTGATCATTGGGCCCTCAGAATCAATGTCACTTGTGGACCTTTGACACGTCAGACTGACGTTGAGCATAAGTCTTTTATTCTCTTTGTTAGCAGGTTCATAAAGGTAGCATTAATCCCAAATCAGAATGTTATAGCATATTCAAGGCATATGCCATAATTTCACTACATGGAAATAACCATTTAACATTTTAAAACCCTGCACAGTAATATCACAACACAAGAACTATGCCCATACCATCATCTGTAGGGTGCCTAATAGGCTGCATGTCAGCTTCAATAAAAAAAAAACTTTTTCAGGAAAAAAATAAATCCATTTTGTTTTAATAGTGACAAAATTGCTGATTTTGTTTTACCTCACTCCCATAAAATGGTATAAAAGGCAAAAAATAGTACAAATGGTAACTACAAGTCATCTCACAAAACAGCTCATAAAGCTGCAGCATTAAAAGGAAAAAATGTTATGTGTAATAAAATCCCATCATTTACACCACACAGTGATCATCGTAAAGACAAAATCCAACAATAATGGCAGAATTTACAGGATGTAAGCTGAGGAAGGAGCCCACATTGACAGAATGTAATGTACACAGAAAATGTTTAGAGTGAAGCATTAAAAATTGACCAGAGTACAGTAGATTACTGGGTGCACTGGAGAAATATGGTGTGATGATGTCAATGTTGGGCTGTAGGTAGAGCGATACTCATCAGTGTCACATAGACATTTTCACGCAATAATTTCCCTTTACAATTACAATCTGTATTTCTGATTAGGTTCTGGAATTGTGGACCAAAACAATGGGTGCCTTCAATTTTGGATTACTTCACAAAATCACAGCTTTTTCTGCAAGTGGAGGGTTCTTCTTTATTGAAAGCTAGCTGTGGTCCAGTGAAAAATAGTAGTGATATGAGTGCCAAGGTTGCACTTGATTTAGAAAAACTGGAATGACAATGACCACAATAGGGTCTTATCTGGGTTAAAAGGAGAGATAGAAAGCAGAATATGCTCATGACGTTGAAGGGTTGTGAAAGTCATAAGCCCTGTGTCAGCTGAAGAAGTTGGCTGCTGCAGATCTACAAAAGAAAGTAAAGCTCCTGTTACACTAAACGATGTCCCAGGGATCCCACCAACGATCCGACATGATAGGATCGCTGGGACATCGTTAGGCTGATTGCTGGTAAGCTGTCACATAGAGAGCCCCAGCGATCAGGACCAGTGACGCTGGACGCTGGTTTCTAATGTAAACGTCGGGTATCTCAGGACTAATTACGGAAGTTCCAGCTATAGGCAGGCAAGGTAGCGTACGTTGCTCTATGCACATCAGTGCAAGGCCGGCAGGCACTGTATGTGTGCATATAGAGCATACATCAAGAGGGTCCATTCCCTTCTGTTTTCTGGTGCTGCTGCTGCTACCTGTGGGCTATATTATCCATATATAGCTAGCCCCAGGTGCATTTGGAATACATGCCGCACATTTTTTGGTGTGGTATCTCCATGGTAGCTGATATCTGTGCCTGCTCAAACTATAGCCAGTTTATAGCTGTTTCATTTTTGGGGCTATCTGTACCTCTTTTAAATACAACAGCATTTAGCCCCCCAAAAATTTAAAAAAAACAACACATTCATTGTAGTGGTATCTTGGTGCCAGCAGATATGTGTGCGTGCTGAAATTATAGCCATTTTACGGCTCTTTCATTCTTTGGGCTATCTGTACCTTTTTTAAATACAGCAGCATTTAGCCAAAAAAAATTAAAAAAACCAACACATTCATTGTTGTGGTATCTTGGTGCCAGCTGATATCTGTGCATGCTCAAACTCTTGCAAGTTTACGGCTGTTTTACTTTTGGGGCTGTCTGTTACTTTGATTTAAGTACATGAGAATTTGGCCCACAAAATGAAAAGGGCCAAACAAACATTGTATTGGTACCTGCGTGCAGCTCATATCTGTGTGTGCTCAAACTCTTGCCAGTTTACGGCTGTTTTATTTTTTGCGGGCTGCCTGTAACTTTGCTTTAAATATACGAGAATTTAGCCCACAAAATGAAAAATACCACACATTCATTGTAGTGGTCTCTCCGTGCCAGCTACTATCTGTACCTGCTCAAACTTTGGCCAGTTTACACCTGTTTGATTTTTCACCTGCCTGTCACTGTTGTTATATCCAGCAGTCTTTTGTATCCAAAAAAATAAAAATTAATAAGGAATACAGTCTGTTATCTCAGGCAGAGGCCTGTGTATCTGTGGTGGAAAAATCTTTGCTTTGAAGGCCTACAGTACTTACCACATCCAATTGTTCTCCAAAGACATCCATTTATAGGCAGCTTTTTACCTCTTTCATTACTCCATTTAAAAATGGGCAAGGGATGGGGAAGTGGAAATGATGCTGATGGTGCATGCAGAGGACAAGGCCGTTGCAAAGCTTACAGTGGGCCACAGCAAAGACTCACACCTTCGCGATCGTAATTCCTGTCCCAGTTTCTAGGGGACCGCACCACAACACTATTGAAGCCAGAGCAATGTGAAACAGTTGTTGGTTGGATAGCGGATAATGCTTCAAGTCACTTTGCCACCAACACCACCATGTCTTCCACACGGTAAAGTCTGAGTAGTCGTGAGTGTGGACCGGATTTTACTCACCCTGCTCCTCCTTCCTCCCACCATGCCGAGTGCCCTGAGAAAACTGATGCCACACTCGGACACTCAGAAGAGCTGTTCAGTCAGCCATTTGTAGATTCGTGCCTCTCGCCCGCTCCAATTGAAGCGGGGCAAGATGATATTCCATGTACCGATTCACAAATCCTTGAGCAGCCACGGTCACCTGAGGTGGATGATGATAAGACACAATTATCGGAAAGTCAGGAGGAGGAGCAGGGTGCGGATGTGGAAGACGAGGTGGTGGATGACATAGTGAGTGACCCAACCTGGCAGGAGGACTTGCAGAATGAGCAAAGCAGCACACATGGGGAAGGAGGCATATCACCCCAACAGGCAGGAAGAAGCAGTGTGGTGGCCGCAGACAGATGGTGTGCACCCATTCCCCGTTACACCAACATGCAGAAAGTTGCCATTAAAAGTGTTAGATCTTCCAGAGTCTGGTTATTTTTTAAGGACTCTGCCGATAACCCCAAACAGGCCATTTGCAGCACTTGCCATGCCCACATCAGCAGGGGTAGTAAAACTACTAGCCTGACCACCACTAGCATGTTTAGGCACATGGCAGCAAAGCACCCGACTTTGTGGGCAGAACCACAGTCTCCAGGAACACTGCCTGCAGGTGACAACACTTCTTATTTCACTGTTTTGCGTACATGCCAATCCCCAGTTCCACGTGCGTGTGAAGATGTCTCTAGCCCTGCACCTGTTGTTGCCCACAGTCAACCAGCACCATCATCAAGCCCGTCCACGTCCTTGTCCCAGCGCAGCCTTCAGTTGTCTTTACCCCAGTACCCCAGTCATTGGAACGCAAGCGGAAATACCCACCCAAAAGACCACAGGCCACAGTACTTAATTCGCAAATCTCTCGTCTGCTTGCGCTCAAAATGTTGCTTTTTAGGCTCGTGGAGATGGAAGCTTTCCACAACTTGATGGCGGCGGCCGTCCCAAGGTACTCGGTCCCCAGTCGTCACTATTTCTCCCATTGTGCCATACCGGCCTTACACCAGCATGTGTCCCACAACATTACCTGTGTCCTCAACAATGCTATTACTGGTAAAGTCCACCTAACCACGGACACGTGGACAAGTGCCAGTGGGCAGAGACGGTACATCCCCCTGACGGCATACTGGGTTAATATAGTGGAAGCCAGCACCCTGTCGGACCTTGGGATGGAACACATCCTTCCCACGCCAAAGATTGCTGGCCCTACATCAGTCAGGGTTGCACCCACAATCTACAGCTCCTGCACCTCCTCCTCTTCTTCAGCCTCCATCTCTGAAATGAACACATTAATCAGAATCTGGAAGTACTGCAGCACTGCCTCAGCCAAGCGGCAACAGGCTGTGCTGAAGCTAATCTGCATAGGTGACAAACCGCACAATGCAGAAGAGTTGTGGACAGCGCTGAAGGAGCAGTTAGTTATTTGGCTGACACCGCTGAACCTACAGTCAGGCATGGAGGTGTGTGACAATGGCCAGAACTTGGTGGTGGCTCTGAGGCAAGGTCCGCTCACACATATACCTTGCCTGGCCCATGTGCTTAACCTCATGGTTCAAGGTTTTCTCAAAAGCTACCCGGAGCTGCCTGATCTGCTGTTGAAAGTACGCCGTATGTCTGCTCAATTTCGAAAGTCAGCGACAGCTTCAGCAGCCCTTGCTAGACTTCAGCAGCATTTGCAGCTTCTGCCTCACCAACTGGTGTGCTGTCCCCACGCGTTGGAACTCTACACTGCATATGTTGCAAAGGATTTGTGAGCAGAAGAGGGCAGTTGTTGAGTACCAGCTTCAACAAGGCCATCGATATTCAGGTCAGACACCACATCTAAGACCTCAGGAGTGGACATGGATGTCAGATATATGTACCATCCTCCAGAACTTTTAGGACTGCACCAAGATGGTGAGCGGCGGTGATGCCATAATTAGCGTAACCATCCTGCTTCTCAGCATTCTGAAAACCTCTGTGCTCACAATAAAAGAGGATGCATTGCAGGAAGACCACGAGGACATTGAGCCAGGAAACATACCAGGTGATTACACTCAGCCCAGCCTCATATCGTCGCAACGTGGATTGGTAGACAATGAAGAGGAGGAGGAGGAGGAAGAACAGGAGCTACTTTTATGCACTGTAGACGGTACTACAAGCACAGTTGTCATACCGTCTGTTCAGCGGGGATGGCCTGAGGACAGGGAGGAGTATGAGGAGGAGGACACCATGGTCAGTCATCCTGTTGGTGAGGACATGAAAGGCATGTCTGTTAGTAGTTTGGCTTGCATGGCTGACTTTATGTTGTGCTGCGTCTCCCATGACCCTCATATTATAAAAATTTTCGGGGACACTCATTACTGGTTGGTGACACTTTTAGACCCACGCGACAAGGAAAATTTTCAATCTCTTATTCCAGAGTCAGACAGGGGTCTAAAAATGGTGGATTAACATAGGGCCCTTGTAGCAGAAGGGCCCTTTGGCAGCAGACGTCAGAGTTTGTTGTACAGCCAAGGAGTCCAAGCAAGAGAGACAGAAGTACAATCCAGGTCAGGCAGGGGAACAATGGCAAAGTCCTGGGAACATTTTCTCAGACCCTCCCATCGTGCCGCCACAGAGGCAAGGGGTGCTGTCACAAGAAGTTCAATGTTTGGGAAGATGCTGAGGGAGTACCTTGCAGATCGTACAAACGTCCTCCGGGATTCCTCTGTGCCTTTTAGTTATTGGGTATCCAAGCTGGACACGTGGCATGAACTGGTTCTCTATGCCTTGGAGGTCCTGGTCTGCCCTGCTGCTAGCGTTCGAGCTAGAGTGGTTTTTTTAGTGCCACTGGGGGAATTATAACAGATAAGTGCATCCACCTGTCAACTGACAAGGCTGACCCTTATCAAAATGAACAAGGGCTGAATTGGGCAAGACTTCGGAACACCTCCAAATGAAAACACCGAAATATAACCTTAAATGCATTGTCTTTTTTGGGGAGGTGTATTCTCAGGCACTTCTTGACAACCACACATGTATCTCTCCGCTTCCTGAGTTGGTCTGTTTGCTGTTAAGGCCCCGTTACACATAACGATGTCCCAGCGATCCCACCAACGATCCGACATGATGGGATCGCTGTGACATCATTAGGCTGATCGCTGGTGAGCTGTCACAAGACAGCCCCTCCAGCGATCAGGACCAGCGACACTGGACGCTGGTTTCTAATGTTAACATCGGGTATCCAGGAGCCACGGCTCCTGGATACCCGCTGTTTACCTTTGAAACCGGCGTACACGCTGGTTTCCAAGGTAAACATCGGGTATCTAAGAGCCGCATGACTCCTGGATACCCGATGTTTACCTTGGAAACCAGCGTGAAAGCCGGTTTCCAAGGTAAATAGCGGGAATCCAGGAGCCGCGGCTCCTGGATACCCGATGTTTACATTAGAAACCAGCATCCAGGGTCGCTGATCGCTGGTCTCTCGCTGCCACACGCGATGTGTGCTGGCCAGTGGGAGACCAGCGATTGAAAAACGGCCCTGGCCGATCAAGCACTATCAGCGATAACCGGCAGGGGAGGCCGGTCGCTGATCCCCGTCACAAAATCAGCGATCTCGCTAGCGAGATCGCTGTGTGTGATGGGGCCTTTATCCTCATAATCCACAACCAGTAGAACACCAGGCCGAAGGGATTGCGTGATGCAAAAGTAAATCAACTTTTGGTGAGGGTATTATATAATATTTCTATTTATAACACTGTCTCTGAGCTGCTGCTAGGGACAAACCTAACTTGTCGAACACATTGTGGCTTGATATATATGAACCTGTGTTCGCCCCTCTGTTTTGTTATTTTCTTTCATACGTGACTTCACATTTGTAATTTAGTTGTTTAATTTCAGTATGGTTTCTCATTATGTCTCCTCGTTGTCCACGGCTACATGACCAGGGTTAACGTGTTGTGTACTGCTACAGGCAGTCCAATGTTTGGCAAGGGTGTCCTTGATGCCCATAGTCAATTTTTTAAAAAAGGTAACCCCCATTGTGGAATTGTTTGTGAGGTCATGCACTCCATTACAAATCTCAGAGACCCACACCCCTACATTGGGCCTACTTCTTAACTGTGTTTCCTGCAATGTCTCTTCCTTATCTCACACTACATGATCTAGATGAACATGTTCTGTACTGTTATAGGCCGGTGAATTTGGGGCAAGAGGGGGCTGTGATGGCAATAGCATATTTTGAAAAAAGGAACCCCCCTTGGGGAATTGTTTGTCAGCTCATGCACTGCATTACAAGTCTCAGAGACCCACACCCCTACATTGGGCCTACTTCTTAACTCATTTTCCTGCAATGTCTCTTCCTTATCTCTGACTACATGACCTAGATGAATGTGTTCTGTACTGTTATAGGCCGGTGAATTTTGGGCAAGGGGGCTGTGATGCCACTATTATAATATTAAAAAAAGGTACGCCCCCATTGGTGAAATGTTTGTCAGCCTATGCACTCCTTTTAAAGTCTCAGAGACACACCCCCTACATTGGGCCTACTTTTTAAATCATTTTACAGCAATGTCTCTTCCTTTTCTCCGACTACATGACCTGGGTGAATGTATTGTGTACTGCTATAGGCCAGTGAATTCTGGGCAAGGGGGCTGTGATGGCACTAGTTTATTTTTACAAAAGGTACCCCCCTTAGGGAATTGTTTGTCAGCTTATGCACTCCATTACAAATCTTAGAGACCAACACCCCTAAATTGGGCCTACATCTTAACTGTGTTTCCTGCAATGTCTCTTCCTTATCTCTGACTACCTGACCTAGATGAACGTGTTCTGTACTGTTATAGGCCGGTGAATTTGGGGCAAGAGTGGGCTGTGATGGAAATAGTATATTTTTCAAAAAGGAACCCCCCTTGGGGAATTGTTTGTCAGCTCATGCACTCCATTACAAGTCTCAGAGACCCACACCCCTACAGTGAGCCTACTTCTTAACTATGTTTCCTGCAATGTCTCTTCCTTATCGCCGACTACCTGACCTAGATGAACGTGTTGTGTACTGTTATAGGCCGGTGAATTTTGGGCAAGGGGGCTGTGATGGCACTAGTATATTTTTAAAAAAGGTATCCCCCATTGGTCAAATGTTTTCCAGCCTATGCACTCCATTACAAGTGTCAGAGACCCACACCCCTACATTGGGCCTACTTCTTAACTCAGTTTCCTGCAATGTCTCTTCCTTACCTGCCATTACATGACCAGGGTGAAGGTGTTCTATACTATTATAGGCCATAGATTTTTGGCCAAGGGGGGCTGTGTTGGCCATAGTTTATTTATTCAAAAAGGTACCCCCGATTGCTGAAATGCTTGTCAGCCTATGCACTCTATTACAAGTGTCAGAGATGCACACCCCTACTTTGGGCCTACTTCTTAACTCGGTTTCCTGCAATGTCTCTTCCTTATCTCAGACTACATGACCTGGGTGAACGTGTTTTGTACTTTTATTGGCCAGTGAATTTTGGGCAAGGGGGGCTGTGATGGCAATAGTATAATTTGTAGAAAGGTACCCCCTTTGGTGAAACCACATCCTTGTTGGCAAAGACTTGATAATATTTATGAGATTTAGATTTTAATATGCTTTGTGAACAATACAAACATTAACCAACGGAAAAATATAAAACCCATCTTTAGAAATGTTTAATAGCTCTGTGATAAGAATGCAATTTTCATTTTCCAAACTGTAGGCATAAAAGTTCTTCAAAACATGAACAAAGTTTTATACATACCTAGTCTAAAACCTTAATAATTGTGTTTGAAAACTATTGCCACGTTACTTTTAGAAAGTATAAGGGTTAGGCTACTTTCAGACTTGCGTTATGAGGTGCAGCGCAGGGCTGCCGCTAAGCTCCGCCCCCGGTCGCGCCTCCTTCAGTCAGCTCCTCCTATGGGCGCATGATGCTGCATGCGACCGACGTACCCTATATTTAGCGTTGGGTATGCTGGCCGTGCACTGGTATGTTTTTTCCGGCGCATGTGCCCTTTTTGCACTGCACTAAGCGCCCAAAAATGCAACACGGTGCGTTTGGCACACATCGGCGCAGCGCCCTTTTTGCGCTGCCTGGCAAAAACATACCAGCGCACGACTAGCGTACCCAACGCTAAATATTGGATACGCCAGTCACATGCAGACACGCACCCATAGGAGGAGCTGGCTGGGGGCAGAGCTTAGCGGCGGCCCTGCGCTGTGCCTCATAACGCAAGTCTGAAAGTGGCCTTACTGCCCGATGGACCATACAAGGTCAAAGGATGAAACATGGCAGCTGGATCATTGCCAAAAGAAACAGGAGCCTGAAACGTGGGTGCCATAATACATGATGGCCAAACAGGGGCTGCTGCTGATATGGGGTTTAGCTTTTTAGTTTGGGGGCGTAGACTGAAAATTGTTGTTTTAGTCAGCATTTTTCTGCAAGTTATTTGACAGATAAGTCAGAATATTTATCAGCTCTGGCATGCCCACTTCTCCCATTTCAGGTATCTCCTGCCCTACAGGTGGGTGCCTTGTTCCACCATCAAATTCTCCTCCCTTTCAACATCTTCTAATATAGATGTGAATATGTCATCAGAAATATCCTGATCCTCCTCTCTCTGAATCTTAGAGACCTTTCTGGGACATGAAGACCAGAATGGATGGTTTGGAAAAAGTAGAGCCAGTAAAAGATTAAGGATGTTCATCCTCAAGACCTGGCCCCCCTAAGGGGCGAAGTTTGGCAGGTATTGGTTGGCATGCTGGAAGTGGAATTATAAAGGCCTCCATGTTGTTGGCATTGATAATTGCATATCTTACTTTGCGGTTGAGGTAGTAATAGAGCCGACTGTAGAACACCGCATCACTGCAGGTCTGGGGGCAGAAACGCAGGAGGCACATATCCTTGGTACATGCAGTCTAGATGAGATCCACATATTCCCAGACTGATTCCTGAGAGATGACGTCTTTAGTTGTGATCTTCTTTGGTAATTTCTGACAAAAGTGGGCATTATATCCCGAAACTTGCAAGGCTGTAACTTTGAACGTCTTAATAAAAATCATCTGAATCAAGCCTTTCCATATTTCAAATTCAGATGAGGATGTGGAGCGCCCCACAGGGCCTTAGGTTACTCAGTACCAGGCCGGTCAGGTTCTTTAAAGGGGATGTCATGGTGGCAGTGACCCGGTCTGTGGCCCTGGATGTCCAGTAAGAAACAGAGGATAATTATGTGGTGTTTGGTCGTGACGCCACCCGTGGTGTTCGGCAATTGGCGACTGACGCTGCGGCTTTGGTCCCCTGGGGCTGATGGTGACGCAGCAAAGATGATTCAGCTCCCCACGGGTAGAGCGTGGCCCCAGGGCAAATATATTTGATTGTTCAGATGGCGGTGAACGTTGGGGTGCAGAGGAAAAGTGAAGTACATATAGAGAGGTGCAATTTTCTTTACCTTTTACTTGAACGTAAATGCAATCTGGGGTACCACATACAGATGATGGATTGGGTCCGGCTCGCCTGGAGGAATTCAGGGAATCCACCCTGCCAGGCGTGGTTGGGAACCTTCCTTCTACGCTCTCATTTTGGGTCCCTGCTGCTTGTAGCTAAGCTGTGGCCCTCTCCTGCGTGATGATTGCTAACCTGTATAGCTGACAGCATAAGCATATATCACTAGCACTGTCTTGTTCACTGTCAGCACAGGGCTCTTGGTCTGCTGCCGTGCCTTCAGGTGTTCAGTGTGGCCAAGGAACTTTCAGTGCCCTGCACCCCAGATTCAGCTGTAAGATAGTACAGCTCCTGCCCAGCCAAGGACTCTGGCATCCCTTTTTATCAGTGCTTCGCTCTGGGGACAGCTATTTGGAATTTTAGTTCCCCAGAGCCCATGTCTCTGCTCCTGTCCCTTCCCTCTCCACAGACCTCAAACTTCAACTGTCTTGTTATGAGCTCCAACTGCTCTCGTTTCCATGACAACTCTCTTGTTTACTTTTTCAGCTGTCTTCTTACTGACTCACTAACCCCACCTGATGGCCAGAATTTATAAGGAAGCTCCCCTTTCTGGCCTGCAGCAGCAATTGTCATGTACACTGTGTTACCTGGCATGGGGACCCCCCTCCTGCCTCCAGGTATGACATCAACCCTTAGAAGGAGGCAATGTCACTGTGGTAACCGGACTCTGGGGTGCCACAGATGTGTTCTCACTTTTTATGCCTAAGACATCATTTACCATGCAATCAATGGTCTCTGCTGCCTGTGAGTATTGTAGCTTCTGTCCATAACTCTTTTCCTTGGCATTTGTGATTGTTGATTTTATTTTTGCCCATTGGCTCATATTATTCATATCGGAAGGTTTGATTTTTCCCTTGCAAATGAGGGAATGGAGGTCCGTAAGGTTAAGTTTTGTGATGAGCTGTTGTATCTGTTGTGATCTCATTTATGTTATTAATATCTGAACTCAGTGAATCATTGGTTTTCCAAGGTGCACGAGACAGATCCTCCAAGGTAAACCTTTGATCTGGTGATGTATCGATTTCAATCAACCCCTTGTGTGTGAGCTCTATCATTTGCTTTTTTTATTTAGTTCCTCCTCTGCTTTCTGAATCATCTCCAATGTGTGCTGCCTCTCCTGGTTTCTACAGTCAATTAGCTCCTGGCGAGCCATTTCTGCAGGATTCATCAGAACCAGACGTTATGGGGTGATCTCATCTAATACCACACTTTGAAAGAAACCCTTATTTTTGGGTTCCTTCAGATTGAAAAGAAGACTTCTGTACTTAGTTTTGTATGTTATACTAGTATCACGATACAAGCCAAATATTTCTTCTTGAACATTTTCTGCCATTTTTTTCAATGTTTCCTCAGGCAACTCAAGATTCTTCGTCTCCTTAACCAAGTCATACAGAAGTGGTGCTCGGTCTTCTAAGCAACGAGCTTCTCATCAGGACGGTCCAATTCTGGCTGGTCAGAAGGTCTCTCTATCTCATCCAGCATCTCCACCTTCTTGGAATTTACATACCAGGATCCCAACAGAATGCAAGATTCATCTTCTGCACTATTCCTGACAGCAGAGCCTGCATTCATCACCAAGCACATTCTCTCTAATAAGACACTTTTATCCCTGCTGGATGCACTGACATCTTGAGAATTTGGGGTAACCATGCAATGTTTGCACACCCATGTGGAAGGAGATTCTGAAACTCTTGGTACGTCAGTAACAGGAAAAGATGCAGGATCTGGAGGGATTTCCACCATGAATTTCTCAAACAAGCCCAGTGGACTGTGACAATCACGATCATCTGGCTCTGATGGGTTCACACTAAGCCGTGTATCCATGTTGTATCTTTCTTTCTTGGTCCGCCAGTAAGAGGAGCTTATGGTGGTCTGCCCAGGTACTACAACAGGAACCCCAACAGTGCCGACCGGCCTGGTACTAACATCCCCCTCCTCGTGTTCACTCCTCGGCATAGGCTGGTCTCGTCGCGTTCCTTTATAACATTTATGTACCTTAAAGAGCTCCCTTCAAAAACTCCTTTTTTGTTGTCTGGTTGCTCACATTGGACACAATACACTTCATATAAATTTGATAAAGCAATTCTGTTATGTAGGCTCAGTATTTCATTACAAATATTTCTTTGTCCACTATATTTGTTTATCTCCTTTAGAGCCATAACTTTGGCTGCATCAAATGGTAAGAGTTTAATACAAAACAGTGACAGCTGAATGCTTGTAGATGTTGAGAACTTAATCAATTTTTGAAACAATAACTTCTATGAGTGAGACTGCATGTTCCTTCTTTCCTGGATTATACACAGGAAAATAAATTATCTTATTATTTAAAAATTACTTTGTTGAAACCTTCTGTGATCATCTATGGTGTCTCCAATATTACTCCACAGCTGATAGGAACAGTTAGGGAAAATTTGGCAGGGTCACAGTTCTTTTTCCGAACATCTTCACATTAGTGCACTTCTCTTGTATTTAAGGAATACATAGTAGCAACTGTTTTGTACTTTATTTGCCTGTATATCCTGGGAAAGTTGATTGTAATGATTCTCCCCAGTACTCGATGGGTTAAGCTTCTGTTTTTCTGGAAAGGCTGAATAAACATATGATTGCTGTTGATCTTCATATTCTCCTGATAATAATTCTTCATAGAGGATCCCATCATACCATAAAAAATTACGAAATGTTTGTCGTCCAAGAATATATTGCATACAGATCTTAACATATTGTCGGGTTGCCATAACCATTTGCAATTTCAGGAAGGCTTTGACAGCTTGAGGTTTCAGGGTACACTTTAAAAATGTTTTTAGATTTTTTTTAAACTGTCTCCTGTCCAGAATCACATTATTCAGACTGCATTGTTGCTTCTTCTCATCTCATGAACTTTAATGAAAGCATCCCTAATTTTCTGGCACATTGCTTTACAGATTTCCTACCATTTAAAGTAATCTGTATCACTAGTATTTTGACCAATTTAGGTGTTGTATTTCGGCAAAAGTTCTGAAGTGTTCTCAAATTTGGTTTGAACAGATGCGGATTCTTTGTTTCTTTTTCCTTACTGGCAGTCCAATTTTTGACAAAGGTGTCTACAATGCCCAGAGTATAGTATAAAAATGTGTACCCCCCATTGGGAACAAGTTGACAGCCCATGCACTGCATGTATGGGCATTATAACTCTAAGAGACCAGGTCCTTTTCTTTGAGCACATTTGGTACGGAACCCTTTTCAATGTCTACCTCTTTTCTGCAACGACATGACCTGGGTAAACGTGGTATGTGCTGTGTATGGAAGTACAATGTTGAGCAAGTGTGTCTATGATTGCACTAAAATTTTTGTTACAAAGTTCCACACCATGGGGAAATGTTTGTCAACCAATGCACTGCGTGTATGGGCATTACTAGTGTAGGACACCCGATCCTTTACATTTGGCCTACTTGTTACTGAGGCCTTCATCACTGTCCCCTCCTTAACAGACAATAGATGACCAGGGGGAACATCTTCTGTGCTGCTATAGGCAGTGCAATTTTGGGGAAGTGTGTCTGTGCTGACAAGAGTATATTTGTTACCAAGGTACCCCCACATGTGTAAACCACTGCCTGGTTTGCTAATACTTCATAAAATTTGCGTGCTTTAAAGACCTCACTTGTAAAGCTCAGTTTTTTGTTGACTGATTGATCACATTGGACACAATATACAGCATATTACTTTGATAAAGCAATGCTGTTAATTTGGCTCAGTAGCTTAATAGAAATATATCTTTTGACACAATATCTTTTCTCGTATTGAAAACCGTTACTTTGACTGCATCAAATAGGAAGTGTTTAATAGCAAAAAGTGACAGCTGAATGCTTGTAGATGCAAAGTACGTAATGTAATCAATTTTTGGCTGAGATAACTTTTATGAGGGAGACTGCATGTTCCGTCTTTCTTTCTAGGATAATAAACAGGAATAATAATAAATGCTATTTTTATCTGTTAAGAAATTTTTGGAAAGAATGTCAGATCATCTATTGAGTCTCCAATATTTACTACACAGCAGAACGGAACAGTTATGGAATATTGAGCATGGTCACAGTTATGTTTTAGAACATCTTCACATTTTTGAAGTTCTCTCTTTTATTTCTGGAATACATAGTAGCAGCTAGTTTTAACATTACTTACCTATAGATACTGATCAAAAACATTGTTATGATTATCCGTGGCAGTCTATGGGTTAAGCTTTAGTTTTTCAAGAACGGCTGAATATAGATATGATTGCTGTTAATAGTATAGTGTGAATATACAAATGGCTCTTTTGAATCCATATTGAAATATACAGAATGCATTCAGACTATTACCTAGCTGCATTTCTGGTAAAAGATATACATATGTGAAAGAAAATGCTCATCCTGCCACAATCTGGAGACTGTTTGTTTATTGACTTCACAAACAGTTATTTCTAAGCTTCCATATGTTAGTGGTTTTTAATTGCAAAACATTACAGATTACTTAACCTCTGCCTGTGGTGGTTTTATCTAAATCCTTGTGGCTTTTATATTCTAAGGGTTTATGGCCCCTCGTCTGATGACTACATGATATCTCAGTTTCATCCGACCTTGAAAGCTGGCCACTTGAAGGGCTGGGTGAAACTTGAGTTACTACATAGTGTAAATTACTATATAAGACCAGAGAAACATGACAAAACAGATGCAAAAACTGGGGTACCTGTACATGTACAGTGTGTTCATACCTGCATAATTGGGGACGCACATGCAGTGTATTGAATCTCCCAGGGGTTCTCTGTCTTGGTGTTGCTTCTCTGATATTCCAGACGGATGATGTTTAAAAGCCTCTTGGCGATGATGTAAGTATACTGTATGTAGTTAATCTTTATATACAGTATACTTAATCATTAGATGTATTTAATCCCTATATGTACTTAACCTTTGTATATTAAAATATACAAAAGTGTACGCACTCATACTATTCAATCATACTATTTGAAATAAAAAAGCGCTATATTGCAAGTATTAGCCATCTTTAAAGCCGTATCTGAACCTTAGTGTTAAAAACTTGGCAAATAAAATAGCCAAATTATCCATTAAACTAGATGGTGGCCCGATTCTAACGCATCAGGTATGCTAGAATATGTATGTAGTTTATTTATGAAGATTTAATAATAATGTAATAATGTACCCACCAATCCTGATATGCATTGTCCTCTCACCCCCCCAATCCTGATATGCATGGCACCCCTCACCCTCCTATCCTGGTATGCATTGTTCCCTCACCCCCCTATCCTGGTATGCATGGTCCCCTCACCCCCAATCCTGATATGTATGGACCCCCTCACCCTCCAATCCTGGAACACATGGTCCTCTCACCCCCTAATCCTGGTATGCATGGTCCTCTCACCCCTCTTTCCTGGTAAGCATGGTCTCCTCACCCCCCTTTGCTGGTATGTATGGTCACCCTAACCCCCTTTTCCTTGTATGCATGGTTCCCTCTCCCCCCTTTCCTGGTATGCATGGTCCCCCTCACCCCCCTTTCCTGGTATGCATGGTCCCATCACCCACCTTTGCTGGTATGTATGGTCTCCCTCACCCCCCTTTCCTGGTATGCATGGTCCCCCTCACCCACCTTTCCTGGTATGCATGATCCCCTCACCCCCCTTTACTGTTATGCATGGTCCCCCTCACCCCCCTTTCCTGTTATGCATGGTCCCCCTCACCCCCCTTTCCTGGTATGTATGGTTACCCTCACCCCCCTTTCCTGTTATGCATTGTCCCCCTCACCCCCCTTTTTCCTGGTATGCATGGTCCCATCACCCCCCTTTCCTGGTATGCATGGTCCCATCACCCCCCTTTCCTGGTATGCATGGTCCCCCTCACCCCTAGGAAACTGCACACATACAAAAAAAACCACTGCAAATGTGTCTTCAGGAAAATGGTGCCAGATAGCACTATGCGCATGTGCGATTCTCACTCGCACTCCTGCCCTGTCATCTTCCGGTCCCAGTAAGGCTTAGCACGAAGGACCGAAGATGACGTCACCCTCCTATCCTGGTATGCATTGTCCCCTCACCCCCTATCCTGGTGTGCATGGTCCCCTCACCCCCCAATCCTGATATGTCTGGTCCCCCTCACCCTCCAATCCTGGAATGCATGGCCCTCTCACCCCCCCAATCCTGGTATGCATGGTCCTCTCACCCCCCCCAATCCTGGTATGCATGGTCCTCTCATCCCTCTTTCCTGGTAAGCATGGTCTCCTCACCCCCCTTTCCTGGTATGCATGGTCCCCTCACCCCCCTTTGCTGGTATGTATGGTCACCCTAACCCCCCTTTCCTGGTATGCATGGTTCCCTCACCCCCCTTTCCTGGTATGCATGGTCCCCCTCCCCCCTTTGCTGGTATGTATGGTCCCCCTCACCCCCCTTACCTGGTATGCATGGTCCTATCACCCACCTTTGCTGGTAAGTATGGTCCCCCTCACCCCCCCTTTCCTGGTATGCATGGTCCCCCTCACCCCCCTTTCCTGGTATGCATGGTCCCCTCACCCCCCTTTGCTGGTATGTATGGTCACCCTAACCCCCTTTCCTGGTATACATGGTTCCCTCACCCACCTTTGCTGGTATGTATGGTCCCCCTCACCCCCTTTTTCCTGGTATGCATGATCCCCCTCACCCCCCTTTCCTGGTATGCATGGTCCCCCTCACCCCCCTTTCCTGGAATGCATGGTCCCGTCACCCCCTATCCTGGTATGCATGGTCCCGTCACCCCCTATCCTGGTATGCATGGTCCCGTCACTCCCCTTTCCTGGTATGCATGGTCCCATCACCCCCCTTTCCTGGTATGCATGGTCCCCCTCACCCCTAGGAAACTGCACACATACAAAAAAAAAACACTGCAAATGTGTCTTCAGGAAAATGGTGCCAGATAGCGCTATGCGCATGCGCGATTCTCACGCCACTCCTGCCCCGGCATCTTCCGGTCCCAGTAAGGCTTAGCCGTTGTGGAGTAAAACTGCTTTGAGACTTCTTTTTGAAGAATCTAGAAAAAGACGTCATTGCACTGAATCATATTGGATTTTGAATTGACCCATCAAACCTTCGACATCGATGCAATAAACCAACTTATCTTCCTGGGCAAAGTAAGGAACGAACTCGTCTTCACGATGTCTGAACCATGAAAAAGAGACACTCCTGACAACAATAAATTCTTGCTTTTGAGCCTTGATCTGAGTAACTCAGCGGCATCTTTGGGAAGATTCACATCTCTTACCAAATCATTCATCTCCTCCTGGGAAAACAATTTTGGTCTTGTATCATCTTCAAAGTCAGAACTTGATTCATCATCTGGTTCAGGTATGATTCCACCTTCATCGGAGCTAGTTATCTCTTCCAAGGTAGCAGGGGCCTTGGGTACTGGTATATATGTGCCATGGGGGATGGGACAATTGCTGAGTGAATATTGGGGTATGAAATGGAATGCTTCCATTTTGAATTATACCCTTTCACATCGCATGAACAAAAGTAACAATCGTCACTATGGTTCTTTTGCTCTCGCCATACCATAGGAATCCCATAACGGAAAGCTTTTTTCTTATCCTTGAACCAATTTCGGAGGTTCTCAACACACCGTTTATCCACCTCTTCTTGCCGGATGAAATTGCCCGCCGCACCCGAGTCCACATACGCCCACACAGATCTGCGCTCCCGACCTGAAATAATTAGAGCTGAAAGAGTAAGGGGCAGAGAGGAATTATGATCACCTAGGGAGACCTCTCTTAACTGACCTAGGTGGAGGCGTTTCCCGGTCTCTCCGGACAGGTGCGCACAAAGTGGTTGGCTCCACCGCTGTACAGGCAGAGCCCGTTCGTCATTCTGTCCCTGCGTCGCTGCTCCGTTAATCTGACCCGATCTACCTGCATGGGCTCAGAAGCGACGCTAGTAGAGGGTGCTGAGGAGCGCGGAATGGGCGCTTGATACAGCCTGAAGGGTCTGCGCTCCCTAACCGATTCTCGAGCGCGCTCCAAAAACCGCAGGTCTATGCGCGTAGCCAAGGATATGAGATCCTCCAGAGCGGTTGGAGTATCCCGTCCGGCTAGCTCGTCCTTAATTTTACCTGAGAGGCCTCTCCAAAAGGCACCCACAAGTGCTTCGTTATTCCATTCAAGTTCCGATGATAATGTCCGAAAGCGGATGGCGTATTGTCCCACCGTGAGAGACCCCTGGCGGAGGTTAAAGAGGGCCTCTGTGGTAGACGCTAAGCGTCCGGGTTCATCAAACACTCGGCGGAAGGTCTCCAGGAAGTTTTGGATACTAGATACGACGGGGTCATCCCTCTCCCATAGAGGATTCACCCAGGACAAGGCCTCTCCCTCAAGATGGGATACAATGAACGCCACCTTGGTGCGATCAGTGGGGTATTGTTGGGGCAAGAGCTCAAAGTGCAGTCTGCACTGATTTAAAAATCCCCGACATAGCTTAGGGTCTCCGCTATACCGGGGAGGCTTCCCCAGTCGAGGGGGCGGAGACGAAACTGCGTCCCTGGATGGGGTAGCGGCGGCTGAGGCGGACTGCAGGGCCAGCAGTCGGTCGTCGACAGACGCCATACAACCCAAAATGTGGGACTGGGCATCGCGCTGCTGCGCGAGCTCTTGCTGAAGGCTGACTAGGAGGGAAGCATGCCCTGGGTCTGAAGTTTGCAGAGCGGACAACCGGGTGTCCATGGACTTCATAAAGGACATTATCCGGGTCTGATTTTCACGCAGGAACAGTAGTTCCTTCTGTGTGGAGGCCGCGGCACCGGCGGGGTACATGGCCTGAGGATACTGTAACGGTCAGGGGATGGACAAAGTCCGAGAGTGGACCCTCTGGGTCGTGGATCTGGAGCCCCTGGGTCGAGCGCGCCAGGTGATGACCAACCCCTATACAGGGATCATTAGGGGCAACACCGCAGAGGACAGAACCGCGACAGCCGGTACCAGGAGGGGCGGCTCGGGGACACGGGGTGCTACAGGGCAAGGGCACCGGACGGGGATCCAGAGAACCAGAGCCAGGATATAGGAGGAAGCAGCCAGGTAGCAGGTACTAGAGGGGAAGCACAGGAGAGGGCGCGGGAACCAAGGGGTTACAGACTAGGAGGACCCAGAAGGGAGACACCGGGCAGAATACAGAAGGGCCGAGACCCAAGGGACCAGGAGGAAGGGGCGAGGAGAAGGAAGGACAGGGCAGAGACAGCCAGGGAGAAGGACAGGAAGCTAACATAAAGCTTTAGCAAAACAGTGGGGCCAGAACAGAGCGTGGAGTATCACACAATCCTCAGGCGTCCTCTCTACAGTGAGGACGCCTGAAATACCTTAGGGTCCGGAAGTGGGAGGTACGCCCAGCCCTCAGCGCCGCCCACTGCCGGCAGAAGAAGGAATGCTGGCGCGCGCCCGCGGCCTAAGGAGAGGGCGCAGAGAAGTAGCAGAGCAAGAGGCAGGGTGAGAGCGCGCACTGTGGCGAGGACGCTGATGGGGGGCGGTGGCAGCTGGTGCTGCCGACGAGGACACGCGACTAGGCACTGCCGCGGATGCTACATATGCCTAATATTGCTAGTGGTTATGAGTATACTCCCTTCACCCCATCCCAAATAGACACCCTTTGCAATCAATTACCCAATCCAGAGACTTCCCCCATGACCTTCTACAGGCAAATGGCAGCAAATCGAGAGATTTTATTCCACTCCCCGAAGAGATCTATTACACATACTTCGAGTAAAAGCTGGGGAGGGGTATTTTCCAATTATTGAGGGTGGCATAATATATAATATGAATCTGGATGGGGAAACCTATGAGAGTGGTGTTGATTTCTGCAATGCTTTAAAGGTTTGGGCACAAGATAGATTAGCGGACCAAGCTACCTCTCTCACAGATGTCACACAGGCCAAGGGGGAGACCGCCGAGAAGTTCTATGGGCATCTTATGGTAGTATTTAGAAATCTGGGATTCTCACTGTATAATAAAGCCCATGCACATCTTTTTGTGGCAGCTTTGATGTCCGGCCTTAAACCCGAATTGCAAAAGGCAATAATGTCAGTTAGACCCGACGTTGAGAATTCCACTCCGGATTATACATTGAAAGTAATTAGTTTTCAGAAGAATCTAACCCGCTCTGCAGCAGCAAGAAAACAGAAAAATAAATCAACAGCGGTAGCTGTGACAGCCCCTGCTCTAGCAGCAGCCCCCCACCATCGCGCCCAGCGCGGCTGTGAGCACACAGCAAACTCTGGCCCCCCTCAGACTTCAGCTCCCTACTCTCCTAATCCTATGACTAGGAACTTTACTCCCCAGCCCCTCCCTGTCAATTCTCATCTGCAATGTTGGCGCTGTGGCCGACTCGGTCACTTTCAGAGAGACTGTCACACTCCCACTGATAGATGCTGCCCTCAAGTTCCATCTTCTAATCGTAATCTAAATACTCCCAATTAACATACTTTTACAAACCCCATCCCTGTGGGACTCTTCCCCGAGGTTACTACTCAGTTTGTAATCTCTCCCACATGTCCAGTAAATTTACTAGGGGCAGATTTATTATCACAGTTCCGCTCCAGAATACAATTCCAAGATGATGGTCAGATGGTTCTTACATTATATAATCCCTATGTAGATGAAGACAGTGAGGAAATCTGTATTTTGCATGCCTTTCCCACAGATGCCACAAGGGGCCCAAAACAGTCCCAACTAGTTTGCAAAAAAAAAAATCTATGAGCGAGTGTCTTTTGCCATTGCTGCCACTGATAGCCTCCTCAAGCATCTGGCAGCACTGAACTGTTGGGTTTCGGCCTCGGGACTTCAGTTCTGCCTTGGTCAAGTGATATTCTTGGGTCACTGTCTCCTTCAGGGTGTCAGCCACCTCACAGAAGAAAGAAAAATAGCTGGTAGCTTCCTTTCCTTTCCCAAAAGATGAAACTGAACTCCAGCGTTTTCTTGGACTATGCACTTATTGTTGTCAGTGGATGCCGGATGCATCCCGCATAATGCAACCTCTTTACAATGCCTTGAAAGACGGTATAATGAACTATAAGGAAAGATGGCAGTGGTGAGGATTACCTCCAATATGATTGTTCCCAACTTCTGACTGAAGAAACAGCTACTCCACCAAATGTCAGTGAGAATTCACTCCCAAATCCTGATCTGGTGTTATACACGGTTGGTTCAAGATATCCTGACGAGTTTGGTAGATTCCACACGGGATATGCTGTTACCACAGAGGACACTGTAGTGCACGCAGCTGCGCTCCCGATCTCACAGTCAGCACAAGAAGCAGAACTCCAGGCTCTGTCTACTGCATGTACTTTGGCCAAGAACAGGCGGGCTAATATATACACGGACTCACGGTATGCATTTGGTATTGCTCACGATTTTGGGGCTCTATGGGCCAATCGAGGGTTTATTACTACTGCCGGAACCCCAGTGAAAAATGCTGAAGCTGTTAAAACCCTCATGGACTCGATCAAATTACCTACTCAGGTGGCCATTATCAAAGTTAAGACGCACGGTCCTAGGAACAGTCCACAGACTGTTGGCAACGCATTTGCGGATATGCAAGCAAAAGCTGCCGCTCTCTTACCCATTGATCCAACCATACTAGCTATGGTGACCACATGCTCTCAGCGTAAACAGTTACAAGAAGCATTGACCCTACAAGAACCTGATGATCTACAACAGACTGAAGTTTTCTGTCAGACCCCACGAGACCGCTTAATGACAATGCAGAGAATGTCTCCAAAGGAAGAGGTGAAGCAATGGAAGACTGATTGGGCACGAATGGATAATGGTCTCTGGAAAAAGGACCAACTCGTGTGTCTCCCTAAGTGGATGTACCCTGCTATTGCCACATGGGCACATGGACCTACACATCAAGGAAAGAATCAGGCCCTCGCACTGGTGCAAAAATTCTACTGGGCCCCGGGAATTTCCACAGTTTTGACAGCGCTCAACCGTGCCTGTAATATCTGTCAGACCTGCAATCCCGGTCAACTTCAACGTGTACCCCCGAAGCATCTTGCTAAGCCCGACCATCCTTTCCAAAGGCTCCAGGTGGACCATATCACATTGCCTAAGTCTGGAAGGTATGAATACTGTTTGGTTGTTGTTGACATGTTCTCCAGTTGGCCAGAAGCATTCCCTGTTACCAACATGACTGCAAAAACCACAGCGAAGAAACTGGTGATGGAAGTCATATGCATATATGGGGTTCCAGAAGTTGTTGAAAGTGATCAAGGCCCGGCCTTTTCTTCTTACATGTACCAAGAAGTTCTGAAAATGCTTGGATCCACTGTAGCCCTCAATACTGCGTACCACCCACAATCCAGTGGGAAAGTTGAGAGGCTGAACGGCACACTGAAGGGACAATTGACCAAAATGATGCAGGAGACTACGGCTCCATGGCCAGAGCTCCTACCCATTGTACTATACCACATCCGTACTACCCCTATTGCAAAACATGGCCTGTCCCCATATGAGATATTGTTTGGTGCTAGGCCCCCAGTTGCAAATTTCCAGCCTCAGCAGTTATCAGAAGAAACTGACAGTGCTGTTCAATGTGTTATTCAGCTTAGTAAAAATCCTGCTAACACCAATGCTCTAGTTTCTTTTTCTCTTCCAGATTCAGCTGAAACCGACACCTGAAGCCTGGTGATTTGGTAGTCATGAAAAGGCATGTCAGGAAGCATGAACTAGAACCCTTGTATGATGGTCCCAATCAAGTCCTCCTCATCACCCAACAAGCCAATAGCAAATAAAGGGGACATAATGTTTTGGTTTTTTGCATTTTCCATGTTATTATTGGTAGAAGTTAAAAGTTAAAGTTAGAAGATATTCAAAGACTCAGAGATCAATACGATAAAGACAATGATCGTAATAAGGACAGTTGGTGGTCAGACACTTTCTCCTTTCTTAATCCAGCCAATTGATTTAAGGGAATTGGGGGCTGGATAGCTGGGATCTTACAAAGCTTGTTACACATTGCTGCCTGTATCCTTGTTGTATATGTGATACTAAAACTTGTTTTTTGGTGTATTCCTGTATGTATTAGGAAATTCTGCACTAAGACAGCTAATGATGATACCAAAGGTGTCGTTGCCCCTGCTCTTCTCTGCACCAATCTCAAAAGGCTACTTGATGAAGATGTTGAAGCCAAGCACATGGCTACCTACAAAAGATCTCAACCACCATCATCAAAAATTGTTATTCGTGAATTGCAGTATATAGGGAGGACGGGTGCACCACAACAGCCATGACTGGTAACATGGCATCAGTCATGTGAAGACCAGTACCCCTCTAGCTGTTAGCTTGGGATAGCACCTCTGATGCTGCATATGTGTTAAAAAATTTATCTAGGGGGATTGTGAAGGGTTAAAACTAAAATCAGAGCTGAAGTTTCATTTTCTCCATTCTCTGAAGGTTTCATTTGTCCATTTTTGTTGATGTAAGATAAATTTTTGTAATTAGGATCAAAAAGTTCAGGCTGTCATGAAACCAGACTGTTCCCATCAGGTGCAAGATCAGGGAACCGGGGGTGTAGAATTCTGAAGAATATGCCATTTTACTACTTTCTATGCTATTTGGATACCAACATATATGCAGTTTCTGGTTTTCTTGCAATATCTTTGGCTTATAAAGTGAAATGATGCTATTGGTAGTTGAGAACTTTGCATAATTAAGCAAAATATTATAAAAGAAGTGACTAAAATAAAGGGGACTAGTGATCTGTCTCGGTCATCCCGTACAGAGACCCCCAGAGATCCATGTGGTCATTCCCAGTTGCTAGCAATGCCCTGTGGATTAATTTGGAAATCACTGGATCAACTGTGAAGGGTTAATTTAACCCTCTCCCTATCATGGGTACCAAGGTGTAATAGGGTGCAAATGACTATGCAGCAGAGATTGCCTTGCTGCCAATGTGTAAAACAAAAAGTATGGGAGTACCAAATGAATATGGTGAAGTGGATTTTCCTGGGCCCATCCAGTATGTGGGTACCAAGGTGTAATGGGGTGCATAGGACTATGCAGCAGGGCAGACATTGGTGTCACTGTGTAAACAAAAGAGTACAGTAGTGTTATGAATGGGTCACCAAAGAGGATGGTAGGAACAGGCTAAGCCACCAGAAAACCAGAGAGGTTGGTAACTACGCGGATTGCAGACCCCTGGTCCTATAAACACAACTAGCAGTAGCCGTGGAGCGTGCCTACGATGCCCTAGATGCTTCGGCACAGCCAGAGAACTAACTGAGCCTAAAGTCAGAAAGGTGAAATCTAAACTGCTCCGGAGCAGATCCCCAAAGGAATAGACAGCCCCCAAACATATATTGTCGGTGAGACAAGATGAGACACAAACACAGGCAGAAAACAGACTGAGAAAATGGTGGGGCCCAAGACAGGACAGGATAGAAAAGATACTGTCTGCAATCACGCACAAAACCCTAAAAAATCCAACACATCATATATAGAAAAAACCTGAGGCCACATGACCTCACCTCCGCTAGATCAGCATTCTGTAATCAAAAAGAGAAAAGGAGTTTTATTCCCAAAATGAGGTAAAAAAGAGTATTTTATTTATCACAAAACACATACTTAAAATAGTAAACAGTTATTTTGTAGCTGTTCATATAACAGAGTGTTGATTAACAAGAGACAAAAGTGCAACAAAAGCTGCATGCCTGGCAGCCAGATAAAGTAATTAGCAAGTGCAATAATCTCTCAGAGGCCCCATAGGTACTGATTAGCATCGATATTGTAATCTCCCTGTGAGGTGTGAAAAAACAATGAAATCATTCTTTGCTAAATGGTCCTTAGGTAATAACCCCATAATCACTCCTTAACCATAGCTGGTCAGGTCAGCGCATGCTCCGCCCCGACGTGCGTTTCGTGTGGGCTTCTTCCAGGGGCTGTTGCGGTGTATACTGTCCCCTAGTTCACATTATATAGACCTGTCACAGATGTCAGGTAACACCGCTAATCGCGGTGCATGTTTCCGGACCAGAGACTGGATATGACGTCACACCCAGCGCCAGGAAGACCACGCGCATCACGTGGCCACCCTGATGATGCAAGTGACACGCACACGTCATCCAGCGGTGCAGATGGGATGCACAAATCCTGGCCCGTCCGCAGACATGCACACTAGCGGTGGCTGTTCTAACACTAGAACTACCGGAGGGGTCATTTTGACCTTTTTGCTATTTCTTTTTCCTATAATTTCTAAAATTTTAACAAATGAGTTCTGACTTTTTGTGACTTTTATTTATTCATGGTGTGTATATTTTAGGACACAAAAATGAATTGTAACTTTTTAAGGGGCCCGGATTTTACAATTCATACCTATAAGTACTGAAGGGGTCAATTTGACCCCATACATAAAAGCAGTAGTAGGCAAGTCACCTAATATTTCAGAGTACAGAAAATCACAGTGCTTATCCCTAGTTGTAGAGTGTAATTGTATCTTTGCATATCAGGGATGATTCAGCATTTTGTTTTGTCTAAACTTGTCTGAACATGTTTGATCCATGTCTTTTGTAGTGATTTCTGTCTGCACTTCAGTAGCAAACATTACAGTTGAAGCTACAACTCTGCATGTTTGTACAGTGTCGTTTTATTACTTGTCATGGGAAGCCTAGGTAACTTTAGGCTGAAACCCCGGGGCCCCTGCGGTGTCCCTCAGACTAGGGGAGACCCTGTCTGTCCCTCAACCCAGGGTTTACACTGAAGGTGTGCCTGCCTGGGCCTCCACCCTGTCCTTGTCTCCTGTCCAGCCCTAAGCTGAACCCACCTCCCTCCACCCAGTGAGGAGACCAAACACCAGACCCGACAAATAAGTATGGACAGGGATAAAGGAAACGCACCACACCGCATACACACAGGAGAATACAATAATGTGCAAGGGCAACCAAAAAATACAACACAGGGAGGCAAAATGGCAACAACGGAATATACTACACCAGAAACAGTATGCTCCTTAGACCACCACTCCAGACCGGTATTGCTAGCACAAGGCAAGAGCTATAGTCGGCGACGCCCATAGTCACGCAGGACAATTTAAAGACAGAGGGCGCGCCTAAGCCCTCAGCCAGAATGACAACCTGGTTAACACAATCCAAGCCGGATCAGAAGACCAACCAGCGCCGCTGAGAACCAAGTGGTAGGATGGGGTATTACCGCTGTCTGCCGGACACCCTGGTGCGAACAGTGTCCGACATGACATTACTTCTGCGATCTTACAAGTCCCTTTTTGCGACGTATATTTGAAGCATGAGCAAGCAGAGGGGTCTGACAAGTGATGAAATTTTGAAATGTCTTCAGAATTTATCTGAAAATGAGTCAGAAGAAGTGGCCCATCATCCGCAATGTCTGAACCACAAACAAAAGGACAAGAAATCCGCAAGCGTCGAAAATGTGGACTTGGAAGATGCAACGAAAACAAAACAACTAAAACTGGCGCAAGCTGTAACAAACCAGTTTGTGGAAAATGCACTGGGAAAGTGTGTTGCCAACTGTTTAGCAATAAGGTTCGGATACGGCTTTAAAGAAGGCACCACTTGGATATAACACGATTTTATTATACAATGATTAATTTAAATGATAAAACACCAAATTAATGGAATGGCAGATATAATATTACCCTATTTTGTTAATTAATTTCATGTGAATCATACAATTAATATGAATTATAGTACATAGAGAAATAAGCATCCATACTATACATTACCAAGTATTCAGAACACATGACACATGCACAGAAAATGAACAGGTCAGTAAGACCCTGTTCACACCACCCAAGAACTAAGACACAGAAAAAACACACAGGATGACAAACGTGCATAAATACTCTGTTGTAAAATTTATGTAACAGCAAGCAGCAAGTGCTAGTAAAAGATGTTAACAAAACCAGGGTATTTTGTTGATACATTTTTTTGCAAAAAAATGTACGCTAAGCTACTCCACCACGTCACGGTATACCCTTCTCGGAGCAGTCCTATCTAATATATTTAAAACCTGAACATGTGAACAATACCTTCATGAGCAGGGTTCAGAAAGGTGCTGCCCGGTATGGGCTCGTTGGGCAAAATGGCTTTTTATGTGCATGTCCCAAAGGAGAGAGGCGGGGATCTCCCAAAGCTTGCATAAGCAAGAAATCAATAGATTCAGAACACATGACACATGCACAGAAAATGAACAGGTCAGTAAGACCCTGTTCACACCACCCAATAACTGAGACACAGAAAAAACACACAGGATGACAAACGTGCATAAATACTCTGATGTAAAATATATGTAACAGTAAATTAATGGAATTAATGGAATGGCAGATATAATATTACCCTGTTTTGTTAATTAATTTCATGTGAATCATAGAATTAATATGAATTATAGTACATAGAGAAATAAGCATCCATACTATACATTACCAAGTATTGTAACATCACTTCTCCACTGGAGGGACCACAGTGTCAGCGAGAAGGAAATACTCTGGTCTTGTCATCACAGAAACCATGCACCCACGATACCTTCTGGAAATGTCCCTCACTCACTGACACAGGGTCCACCTTTTTATACACAACTTCCAGATCCTCCCCTATTACATCTGTGCAGTATGTTTAGGCTGCATTAGAATCTTGAAATTGCACAGTTGGTTGTTGTCTTGATAACAGCACAAGACTTCAAAGTCTGTTTGTTATAGACTACTACAATCTTAAAGTTTTGTTTGCACCAACCCAAGATCTGTTTGGCTTTAACAATCAATGTTGCACTGTTCAAAGTTCAACATATGTTGCTTGTTACAAAGTTAACTCTTCATGATCATAGCGAAACGCTCTAAGATGGTCGCTTATGGGCAGCATGACTTCCATAATCACCTATTCTGAAAACTGGATACCTATCGTAACCCAGGCACACACTCATACTTGTCTCATTTGTATCACAATCGGTCCTTGATTATTGATGTCATGCATGACCATTGCTACATGAGACCATCAAAACAGTATCTATCACTGTTTGACAAAGCAAATATCACAGTGGTCACTTGTGTGCAAATCAGGATAATGAATCTTTGAAACACAGAGCTTCAAAGACCACAGAACAATTCCTTGTCTTACGGTACTGACACAGAGAAAAAGCGTTGTGGCTCAGTATCAAAGTTCAGCATTAATGATATTACACCTTAGTATATTGCAATATATAGTGTTTGGATTCAAACAACCATATTTCATATTTGCAATACTTTCCACCCTTGGTCTAGTGACCACACTATATCAAAGCATATAAGCAATATATTACAATATGTAGGCTATAAGATATCCATATTTTTATTAGCACCACAATCCACCCTTGGATATCTTATAGCCACACATTATTTATCCAACTAACAACAAACCAATACATGCATAATACAAATTACTCCTTAAAGTTAACCTAGAGCTAACACCTGACCCACTAGTTATTATATTAGTTGGAATATATCTAAAAGTGATATTTCCAAGGGAAAACATCCCACCTCTAGGCAATCTTACATGTTCTGTAAATGATGGAGAGATCACTATACTGTTACACGTCATATTTTTGCCCGCCCTCATACTTTTACACTTTTTATCTGAACTGGAGCCACATATAATAGCCCTCTCCCCATCCCCAGTCTGATTCATCATATTTAAATGTTGGCATCTGCCTATTTTATCACAAGTCCACTGACGGCATGGATCAGCTGGCATAATACTTGGAATCCTTCTGTTAATCATTTCTCTCATTAGAAATTTCTTTAGTACAGTCCACACTTTGGGTCACATCTTCTTGGATATACCACCATACAAGTTTCTAATATATATAGTGGTAGCAGTGATAGTCTTTACCCATCAAAAATGGCTAGTGTTCCACTGAGCCAAGTAATGTAAATCCATAGATTCTGTTTGGTTTTCAGAAATCCACATTTTCCATAGTTGGCATCTGTCTGAAGATTGCTTGGGTCTTGAGAGCAGACGCACATGATGAAAGCAATAATGCAACACTTACAGATCAGATTTTGATCTAAAGGGAAAACAAAAACATTATTATCTGAGATCACATTGACTGCTACTTGAGAAATGACTTGAGCAGATTCAGGACACCTAATTGATTCCACCAAATTTTAGAAATCCACTGACTGAGCTATTGTAGCTTCTCTCTGTATTATTGACATGCATTTCTCCTGGATAAATCTGATCTATCACATTACCTCCATTCATTGAAATATCAAACGTAACTGTTCAAGATGCAACTTACAACTGGATTTCACAAACCTATTATGTTCCTAATTGAAAATAAAGATTAAGAACATACATAAAACTAAACCACAACTTTTAGCTAAGTACAGTCCGATTCATCACAATGGGATGATCACTTATTTAATTGCTTGCAAACAATTATCTTAACCTTTACCTTTGAGCTCATTGTCCAACCCCCATGTCTTATCTAATATATAAAGCTCAAAGTGTGTATGTATGTATGTAATGTATGTATGTATGTATGTATGTGTGTGTGTGTGTATGTCCGGGATAGGCATCCGCACCGTCGCAGGTACAGCCACAAAATTTGGCACAGTCACACGTCTGGACCCCGAGAGCGTCCTAAGCTGTGTTATGAGGTGAAATTTTAACTCCGCGTGTTCCAATTCACCAAACAATTTTGCCCCTATCTACATACTTTGAAAAAGTGTGTGTGCGTCAAGCCCCGCCCCTCATTATGATGTCATAATGACCCTATCTGCATACTGGGGAAACAGTGTGTGCGTATCAAGCCCCGCCCCTCATTATGATGTCACAATGGTTGCCATGACGACGCTGATGTCATCATAGGTTGCAAGCCCCGCCGCTCATTATGATGTCATAATGGTTGACTATGGGATGGAGGATGTGTGATGGGTATATGGGCACTGGACTATGGGATGGCGGATATGTATGATGGGTATATGGGCACGGGCCTATGGGATGGTGGATATGTATGATGGTTATGAGGGCACAGGCCTATGGGATGGAGGATGTGTGATGGGTATTTGGGCACAGGACTATGGGATGGCGGATATGTATGATGGGTATATGGGCACGGGACTATGGGATGGAGGATATGTATGATGGGTATATGGGCATGGGACTATGAGATGAAGGATGTGTGATGGGTATATGGGCACTCGACTATGGGATGGCGAATATGTATGATGGATATATGGGCATGGGACTATGGGATGGAGGATATGTATGATGGGTATATGGGCACGGGCCTATGGGATGGAGGATGTGTGATGGGTATATGGGCACGGGTGTTGTGAGTTCATTTTCCCCTTCACCATTGAGGTCTGATGAACTCCCTCTTCTGGTGAAGGAAGGTAGTGAGGCTGATTACAAAGCACCTGAGCAGAATGATGATGACTGGGTGACTGGGATTGCTGACTGGATATAAGGCAGCCGACGCCCTTCTGCCTTGCGGGTGATTACTCTGAGGGATTCTTGGAGACCAGTCTGATTCCTGCTCCTCAAAAGCTAAGTTTTCTGCTCTACTTTTTGCATTTGTGTTTTGGTTTTGTTTTGCCTTGTTTTTCTGGATTTCTGCCTTTCCCTGCTGGGTGAGCTGAATTCCTTTTTGCTCTGTCTTCAGATAATACCTGAGCACTGATATAGTCTTTTTGAAGCCTAGCGTCTTCTGGGCTTTTTTCCCTATCAGTCTGTTGGCTCTTGTTTTTGAGAGGGTTTTGGCGGATTGCAGACAGCAGCTTTTCTATTCTGTCCTATTTAGTTAGCTTGGGCCCCATCATTTGCTCAGCCTATCTTTCCATCTGTGTGAGTGTTTTTTCATCTTGGCTTCACAGTCATTATATGTTGGGGGCTGCCTATTGCTTTGGGGTCTGCTCTGGGGAAGTTTAGATTTCCCTTTCTGTCTTTAGGCTATGAAGTTCTCCGGCTGTGATCGAGGGGTCTAGGGCACCGTAGGAACCCCCCATGGCTACTGCTAGTTGTTGTTGTTAGGTTCAGGGGTCTGCAATCCGATAGCTGCCAACTTCTCTGGTTTTCTGGACTTAGCTAGTATTTCTGTTTTTGCCTCCTACGGTGACTCATTCATAACAGAATCACCCGCCATACCGCAGATCCTAGGGTACTCAATAGCAGGAAAGAATTGTAAAAAAAAAAAAAAAAGTGTGTATATTTTTTCCTTTATATCTCTGAGGCCGTAGGGGGAATTTTTCTTTTTTTTTTCTCTCAATGGAGATAAAGCAATTGTCTGATCGTGTGGAGCAGCTCGCTGCGGAAGTGTGGGGAATTTCCGCCTACCTTGCTCATTCACATGCTGCTGAACCAAAGATCCCTACTCCTGATGTGTTTTTTGGGGACCGGTCTAAATTTTTGAATTTCAAAAATAATTGTAAATTATTTTTTGCCTTGAAGCCTAACTCGTCAGGGAGCTCCGCGCAGCAGGTTAAAATTGTCATCTCTTTGCTGCGTGGCGATCCCCAGGATTGGGCGTTTTCTTTGAAACCAGATGATCCTATTCTGACTAATGTGAACGCATTTTTTCAAGCCTTGGGGTTGTTGTATGACGAACCTAATGCTATTGATCAGGCTGAAAAGACCCTGTTGGCATTGAGCCAGGGTCGAGATTCTGCAGAATTGCACTGTCAAAAATTCTGAAAGTGGGCGGTCCTTACTACCTGGAATGATAATGCCTTGGCAGCTCTCTTTCGGAAGGGTTTGTCAGAAGCCGTAAAAGATACTATGGTGGGATTTCCTGTTCCCTCTGGTCTTGACGATTCTATGTCATTAGCCATTCAGGTTGATCGGCGTTTACGTGAACGCAGGACTGGACGAGAGGTGTTGCCACCTGTTGAACAAGTGTCTGAACCTATGCAATGTGATAGAGTTTTGTCCAGGGAGCAACGTCAGGAGTTCAGAAGGCGTAATAAGCTGTGTTTTTTTGTGGAGATGCCTCGCATATTATTTCTGTCTGTCCTAAACGAAACGTTTTGCACACACGTTTTCTGTGGGTGGCGTTCAACCTAAGTTTCTTCTAGCAATTACTATGATCTGCTCCCTGTCCACATTTTCCGCCAAGGCTTTTGTGGATTCGGGAGCAGCCCTGAATCTAATGGACTTGGATTTTGCTAAACGTTGTGGATTTCCGATGACACCTCTGCGGACGCCCATCCCTTTGAGGGGGATTGATGCTACTCCTTTGGTTAAGAATAAACCTCAGTTTTGGACCCAGGTGGTAATGCGGGTCGCCCCAGACCATCAAGAAAATTGCAGATTTTTGGTGATGCATAATTTTCATGATACCATTGTTCTGGGGTTTCCCTTGTTGCAAATTCATAATCCAGTTTTGGATTGGAAATCTGTGTCTGTGGTGAGTTGGGGTTGTCGGTGTGCCCTTAGTGAGGCTCTGGTTTTTTCCACCTCTCCTCAGTCGCATGATGTTCCTGACTATTTGGCGGACTTTTATGATGTATTTAGTGAGAATGAGTCTGCGTCTTTGCCTCCTCATAGGAGTTATGACTGTGCAATTGAACTGAGCCCGGGGTGTAAATTTCCTAAGGGTCGGCTCTTCAATTTATCTGTACCCGAGCACGAAGCTATGCGATCCTATATTAAGGAGGCGTTCGAGAAGGGTCATATTAGACCATCCTCTTCACCCTTAGGTGCCGGGTTTTTTTTCGTGGCCAAAAAGGATGGTTCATTAAGGCCTTGTATTGATTATCGTGCCCTCAACAAAATTACTATTAAATATCAGTATCCGTTACCCCTGATTTCGGATCTATTCTCCAGAGTTAAAGGTGCTTGCTGGTTTACCAAGCTAATTACCTACCTAATGCCCCTTCTGTCTTCCAGTGCTTCATGAACGACATTTTCCGAGACTTTGTGGATAAATTTTTGATTATCTATCTGGATGATATTTTGATCTTCTCCAAGGATTGGGATTCTCATGTGGAACATGTTCGGACTGTGTTCCGGATCTTGAGGGAGAATTCCCTGTATGTCAAAGGATCAAAATGCCTTTTTGGGGTACACAGGATTTCATTTTTGGGATTTATTTTGTCTCCGTCAACTATTGAAATGGACCCGGCCAAGGTACAGGCCATTTATGATTGGGTTCAGCCCACTTCTTTGAAGGCCCTCCAGAAGTTTTTGGGTTTTGCTAATTTTTATCGGAAATTTCTAGCAAAATTTTCTAGTATTGCCAAGCCATTGACTGATCTGACTAAAAAGGGTGCTGATGTGTTGAATTGGTCTCCGGAGGCTGTTTCTTCCTTTCAGGAGCTGAAGCGAAGATTCACTTCTGCCCCGGTTTTGCGGCAACCTGATGTCTCACTCCCGTTCCAGGTAGAGGTGGACGCTTCTGAGATTGGTGCAGGAGCTGTTTTGTCCCAAAAGGATCCTGTAACATCTAAAATGAATCCCTGTGCTTTCTTTTCCTGAAAGTTCTGTCCATCTGAACATAACTATGATGTGGGGAATCGGGAACTGTTAGCCATGAAATGGGCATTTGAGGAGTGGAGACATTGGTTGGAGGGAGCTAAACACCAAGTCGTGGTCCTCACTGACCACAAGAATTTGATTTACCTGGAGTCAGCCAAACGCTTGAACCCTAGACAGGCTAGGTGGGCCTTATTTTTTACACGTTTTGATTTTGTGGTCTCTTTTCTTCCTGGCACTAAGAATGTCAAGGCAGACGCCCTCTCTAGAAGCTTCTTTGCTGATTCTCCTGTGGTGACCAAGCCTGCTACCATCTTAGGCGAAGGGGTAGTTCTTTCTGTCATCTCGCCCGATTTGAGACGTGCTCTGGAAGAGTTCCAGGAGGACAAACCTGAGCGTTGTCCCAGTGGAAAGTTGTATGTTCCTGACCAGTGGAAGAAGAGAGTGATGTCTGAAGTTCATTGCTCTGCATTGGCTGGTCACCCAGGTATTTTTGGTACTAGAAATCTGGTGAGTCGGTCTTTTTGGTGGCCCGCCTTGTCTCGTGATGTCAGGAATTTTGTGCAGTCCTGTGGGACTTGCTCCCGGTCTAAACCTTCTTCTCGCTCTAGTGGCTTGTTGATGCCTTTGCCGGTCCCCAGGAGGCCATGGATCCATATTTCAATGGATTTCATCTCTGATATGCCTGTCTCTCAGAGAATGACTGCTATTTGGGTGATTTGTGATAGGTTCTCTAAGAGGGTTCATCTTGTACCACTCCCTAAGTTGCCATCTTCCTCTGAGTTGGTGCCCCTGTTTTTGCAACAGGTGGTTCGCTTGCACGGGATTCCTGAGAACATTGTATCTGACAGAGGAGTTCAATTTGTGTCTAGATTTTGGAGGACTTTCTGTTCCAAGCTGGGAATTCAGTTGTCCTTCTCCTCTGCTTTTCACCCTCAGACCAATGGGCAGACGGAGAGAACAAACCAGACCTTGGAGTCGTATTTGAGATGTTTTATTTCCGCTGATCAGGATGATTGGGTTTCATTTTTGCCCTTGGCCGAATTTGCTTTAAATAATAGAGCTAGTTCTGCCACTTTGATGTCACCTTTTTTTTGTAACTTTGGGTTTCATCCTCGATTTTCTTCAGGGCAGGTGGAGCCTTCTGCCTGCCCAAGTGTTGACACTGTGGTGGAGAGAATGCACCAGATCTGGGACCAAGTGGTGGATAAGTTATCTCTCTCCCAGGAAAAGGCCCAGCGGTTTTCCAACTGACATAGGACCATTGGTCCCCAGTTTAAGGTTGGTGATATGGTTTGGTTATCATCAAAAAATATCGCTATGAAGGTGGCTTCTCCTAACTTTAAGCCTAGATTTATTGGACCTTACAAGATTTTGGAGATTATTAATCCGGTCTCTTTTCGTTTGGCTCTTCCTGTCACATTTAAAATTCATAATGTGTTTCATAAGTCCTTGTTGAAGAGATTTGTTGAACCAGTTGTTCCTAGGGTGGCACCTCCGGACCCTGTATTAGTTGAAGGTAACATGGAATATGAGGTAGAGAAGATACTGGATTCCCGTCTGGCTAGATGGAGACTCCAGTATTTGGTTAAGTGGAAGGGTTATGGTCAGGAGGATAATTCCTGGGTCTCTGCCTCTGATATTCATGCCAAAAGATTGGTGCGTGCCTTTCATTGGGCTCACCCTGATCGCCCTGGTGGCGTGGATGAGGGTTCAGTGACCCCTCCTCAAGGGGGAGGTACTGTTGTGAGTTCATTTTCCCCTTCATCATTGAGGTCTGATGAACTCCCTCTTCTGGTGAAGGAAGGTAGTGAGGCTGATTACAAAGCACCTGAGCAGAATGATGATGACTGGGTGACTGGGATTGCTGACTGGATATAAGGCAGGCGACGCCCTTCTGCCTTGCGGGTGATTACTCTGAGGGATTCTTGGAGACCAGTCTGATTCCTGCTCCTCAAAAGCTAAGTTTTCTGCTCTACTTTTTGCATTTGTGTTTTGGTTTTGTTTTGCCTTGTTTTTCTGGATTTCTGCCTTTCCCTGCTGGGTGAGCTGAATTCCTTTTTGCTCTGTCTTCAGATAATACCTGAGCACTGATATAGTCTTTTTGAAGCCTAGCGTCTTCAGGGCTTTTTTCCCTATCAGTCTGTTGGCTCTTGTTTTTTAGAGGGTTTTGGCGGATTGCAGACAGCAGCTTTTCTATTCTGTCCTCTTTAGTTAGCTTGGGCCCCATCATTTGCTCAGCCTATCTTTCTATCTATGTGAGTGTTTTTTCTTCTTGCTTCACCGTCATTATATGTTGGGGGCTGCCTATTGCTTTGGGGTCTGCTCTGGGGCAGTTTAGATTTCCCTTTCTGTCTTTAGGCTATGAAGTTCTCCGGCTGTGATTGAGGGGTCTAGGGCACCGTAGGAACCCCCCACGGCTACTGCTAGTTGTTGTTGTTAGGTTCAGGGGTCTGCAATCCGATAGCTGCCAACTTCTCTGGTTTTCTGGACTTAGCTAGTATTTCTCTTTTTGCCTCCTACGGTGACTCATTCATAACACACGGGACTATGGGATGGCAGATATGTATATTTGCACGGGGCTATGGGATGGAGGATGTGTGATGGGTATATGGGCACGGGACTATGGGATGGCAGATATGTATGAAGGGTATATGGGCACGGGACTATGGGATGGAGGATATGTATGATGGGTATATGGGCATGGGACTATGAGATGAAGGACGTGTGATGGGTATATGGGCACTCGACTATGGGATGGCAGATATGTATGATGGGTATAAGGGCACGGGACTATGGGATGGAGGATATGTATGATGGGTATATGGGCATGGGACTATGGGATGGAGGATATGTATGATGGGTATATGGGCACGGGCCTATGGGATGGAGGATGTGTGATGGGTATATGGGCACGGGACTATGGGATGGCGGATATGTATATGGGCACGGGACTATGGGATGGAGGATGTGTGATGGGTATATGGGCACTGGACTATGGGATGGAGGATATGTATGACGGGTATATGGGCATGGGACTATGGGATGGCAGATATGTATGATGGGTATATGGGCACGGGACTATGGGATGGAGGATATGTATGATGGGTATATGGGCATGGGACTATGAGATGAAGGATGTGTGATGGTATATGGGCACTCGACTATGGGATGGTGAATATGTATGATGGGTATATGGGCATGGGACTATGGGTTGGAGAATATGTATGATGGGTATATGGGCATGGGACTATGGGATGGAGAATATGTATGATGGGTATATGGGCATGGGACTATGAGATGGAGGATATGTATGTTGGGTACATGGGCACGGGCCTATGGGATCGTGGATATGTATGATGGGTATATGGGCATGGGACTATGGGATGGAGGATAATTATAATTTGCTTGCTTTCAGTCCTTGGGCCCCTGCTGTTCTCTATTTACACCTTTGGCCTGGGACAGCTCATAGAATCTCATGGCTTTCAGTATCATCTCTACGCTGATGACACACAGATCTACATCTCTGGACCAGATATCACCTCCCTACTAACCAGAATCCCTCAATGTCTGTCCACTATTTCATCCTTCTTCTCCGCTAGATTTCTGAAACTCAACATGGACAAAACAGAATTCGTCATCTTTCCCCCATCTCACGTGGCCCCCCCTACGAACCTATCAATTACAGTAAATGACTGCCCACTCTCCCCAGTCCCACAAGCTCGCTGTCTCGGAGTAATCCTTGATGCTGATCTCTCCTTCAAACCACATATCCAAGCCCTTTCCACTTCCTGCCGACTTCAACTCAAAAATATTTCACAAATCCGTTCATTCCTCACCCAAGAATCTGCAAAAACCCTAGTCCATGCCCTGATCATCTCTCGCCATGACTACTGCAACCTCCTGCTCTGTGGCCTCCCCTCAAACACTCTCGCACCCCTCCAATCTATTCTAAACTCTGCTGCCCGACTAATCCACCTGTCCCCCCGCTATTCCCCAGCTTCTCCCCTCTGTCAATCCCTTCACTGGCTCCCAATTGCCCAGAGACTCCACTACAAAACCCTAACCATGACATATAAAGCCATCCACAACCTGTCTCCTCCATACATCTGTGACCTCGTCTCCCGGTACTTTCCCGCACGCAACCTCCGATCCTCACAAGATCTCCTTCTCTACTCCCCTCTTATCTCCTCTTCCCACAATCGCATACAAGATTTCTCTCGCGCATCACCCCTACTCTGGAACTCTCTACCACAACATATCAGACTCTCACCTACCATTGAAACCTTCAAAAAGAGCCTGAAGACCCACCTCTTCCGACAAGCCTACAACCTGCAGTAACCACCGATCGACCAAACCGCTGCACAACCAGCTCTACCCTCGCCTACTGTATTATCACCCATCCCTTGTAGATTGTGAGCCCTCGCGGGCAGGGTCCTCTCTCCTCCTGTACCAGTTATGACTTGTATTGTTTAAGATTATTGTACTTGTTTTTATGTATACCCCTCCTTACATGTAAAGCGCCATGGAATAAATGGCGCTATAACAATAAATAATAATAATAATAATAATAATAATAATAATAATAACTTGCTATAACTAACCACAGTTAGTTACTATGCCCGGGCAGCGCCGGGCTCTTCAGCTAGTATGTAACTAAATACATTGAATCCGATTCCTCTGAAAAACTGGTTTGTCCAGTCTGAAAGAAAAAAAAACACAAAGAAAAGGTTATATTAGGTACAAGTCAAATACTGCACTTTGTCCTTATCCTATCTGGACAAAAAAAAAAAAACAACCTCACAGGAAATGTTGTATTGTCTTAAAAAAATAACACAGGAATGATGACTGGTGACCAATGTAAAATGATCCAGCCCCATAGACAGAACACAGGAATAGTAGCACCGTCTTTTTGGGGTCTACAATATAACAAATTCTGCTCTTTCCCAGTCTCACTCTTATCCACCATTGGGATCTGCATTTCTTGCGACCTTTGTGCAGTTGTAGCAAAGTCCTTCCTTATTCTCATTACTATCAATATTCTGGTGCAATGAATGGCTCTCTGGTTTGGTATTACAATAACGTTTAATGTGGCCCATCTTCCACATTTAAAGCAATAAGTAGGCCTGTAGGCAGCAGACACATTGTCTGATACTTCATCCTGCTCTTTGGACTCAAGACAGACACCACTCATTTAATAGTTTTACAAATCTTTCATATGAACTGGTATTTCTCAGAGACACTCTTGTGGCATAATCTATATTACAATGATTTGCCATTGAAAATAGAAAACTAGGATCATTCTGAGACATATCGGGATGATTGCAAACATTTCTGTACAATGCCAAATAATTACTACAGAACAACATGGGATCATCAGATCGCCTGAATCTGAACATTGCCAGGGCCTTGCCACCCCTAGTATTTCTTCTACTTAAGGTACATTGCTACTCAAATCTATTAGACACACTGCAATCTTCTACCTCATTCTGGTTTGCTTCCCTGTAGCTGTCTCTACAACCTGGATCTGGCAAATACGATGAGCTTTTAATGGGTTAAGAAGAGGATCCATTTCCATCTTCCCATTAAAATGATCATCCCCCTGTTCTGGGTTGGTGACAGTTTTGGAGTCAGTTGACTCCTGTGCATCACCATCCCACTGATCTGGGTTCCTCATCTCTGCTCTGGCCATGGCCAAATCTTTCTTCCTTTTCACCTTCCCCCTCTTCTTTCTGCACTTATACTGTTTTACACATACAGCAGCCTGTTCTGCATCATGCGGAGTTCCAACACATTTGTCCATTACTAACTTATTCTGACCCTGTGCTACCACCAATGCATTCTGGGCCTCACATAGCTGTATTTCCAATTCCTGCACATTAGTTAACATTCTTTGCTTTTCCTCATCCTGTTTTCTATATGCAGATAGCAGGATCCAGCCACACTTACCAAGAGCACATAATTTTTTCCCTTTTTCTACTTTTACTTTCTGCAAGCATTCTGCCACATCAGCAGGCTCTGCATCTTGCAAACATATGTCCCAATGTTCACTTGAACCAACACTGTGCGACCACTTAGTCGCCAAAATATGATATGGAGTTTCCTCTCACCCTGGAGTCTCAATAGACTCACTTACAACCACTTTTTGTTCCATTTCCGACAACTTTCTTTGCATATGGGTGTTTTCTCACGCACATCTCGGTATGCACTGAGTAAAATCCACATACACCGTCCTAAAGACACTACATCACCTGCCTTAGCAGGGACACCCCTGAGTACATCAACAACATCAGTGGGTGCTGACTGCATCACCTGTCTTTGCAGGGACACCCTCGAGTAACTTACCAACATCGAGGGGTTAACTGCATCACCTGCCTTTGCAGGGATCCCCATGAGTACATCAACAACATCATGGGGCTCTGAGCCCTTGAGCTTATTCTCCCAGGGTTCTGCCAATCCACAAAAACGCATTTCCTGTGTTATAATATTGTATGGAGCCCTGGTCCAGCCAGGGATCTCCACACAACCATCCTCTTTCATGTTCTACGCAATATCACACTATCACACAGAGTCTAAAAAACTTCTGAGCCTTCTGCGTATCCTGCCGACTACGCCAATTTATGTATTGCCAACTGTTTAGCAATAAGGTTCGGATACGGCTTTAAAGAAGGCACCACTTGGATATGACAAAATTTTATTATACAATGATTAATTTAAATGATAAAACACCAAATTAATGGAATGGCAGATATAATATTACCCTGTTTTGTTAATTAATTTCATGTGAATCATACAATTAATATGAATTATAGTACATAGAGAAATAAGCATCCATACTATACATTACCAAGTATTGTAACATCACTTCTCCACTGGAGGGACCACAGTGTCAGCGAGAAGGAAATACTCTGGTCTTGTCATCACAGAAACCGTGCACCCATGATACCTTCTGGAAATGTCCCTCCCTCACTGACACAGGGTCCACCTTTTTATACACAACTTCCAGATCCTCCCCTATTACATCTGTGCAGTATGTTTAGGTTGCATTAGAATCTTGAACTTGCACAGTTGGTTGTTGTCTTGATAACAGCACAAGACTTCAAAGTCTGTTTGTTATAGACTACTACAATCTTAAAGTTTTCTTTGCACCAACCCAAGATCTGTTTGCCTTTAACAATCAATGTTGCACTGTTCAAAGTTCAACATATGTTGCTTGTTACAAAGTTAACTCTTCATGATCATAGCATAACGCTCTAAGATGGTCGCATATGGGCAGCATGACATCCATAATCACCTATTCTGAAAACTGGATACCTATCGCAACCCAGGCACACACTCATACTTGTTTCATTTGTATCACAATCGGTCCTTGATTATTGATGTCATGCATGACCATTGCTACATGAGACCATCAAAACAGTATCTATCACTGACAAAGCAAATATCACAGTGGTCACTTGTGTGCAAATCAGGATAATGAATCTTTGAAGCACAGAGCTTCAAAGACCACAGAACAATTCCTTGTCTTATGGTATTGACACAGAGCAAACGCTTTGTGGCTCAGTATCAAAGTTCAGCATTAATGATATTACACCATAGTATATTGCAATATATCGTGTTTGGATTCAAACAACCATATTTCATATTTGCAATACTTTCCACCCTTGGTCTAGTGACCACACTATATCAAAGCATATAAGCAATATATTACAATATATAGGCTATAAGATATCCATATTTTTATTAGCACCACAGAAAGTGGAAGAAAGTACTGTTTGTGTTAACTGTTGGACACCGCATGCTATGACCATGTAAAAGGAAAATGTGTGCTGTACTTGATCTTGTGACGTCTGCTGCGGTCTGGGCTGCAGCCAGACAACACCCTGAGAAACACTGATACCCTTTACCCCTATACAGGGATCTGGATTTATAGCAGAGCCCAGGAGGCGCTGTCTGAATAGGAGCAATGACCAGAGCAGGACGGTCGCCAGAAAGGTGTTCCAATACAGGACACAGAGGCAATGATATCCAAGACTAAACCAGTCGGGCATAAATGGTATAAAAACAGTAGACAGTAGCAGAGTCAGATTCCAGGCCGAAGCCAGAGTCATAAACCAGGAGAGTCGCAGAGGTACAGAATCGTTAGGCAGAAGCAGAGTCAGAATCCAGGCCGAAGTCAGAGTCATAAACCAGGAGAGTCGCAGAGGTACAGAATCGTTAGGCAGGAGCAGAGTCAGAATCCAGGCCGAAGTCAGAGTCATAAACCAGGAGAGTCGCAGAGGTACAGAATCGTTAGGCAGAAGCGGGGTCAGAAGTCCAGGCAAAAGTCAGAGTCAGTCAAACAGTAATTCACACAGTAACACGCAGGGGAACCAAGAATATATCCGGCGGCCTGCAAGAGCCGTCCCAAAGTATTTGAGGGATCAGGTCATCCCTCACAGGCTCCTGGGCTGATGATGTCATCCGGACCGCCCCCAGGACCAGGCTGGATGGTGATGCACCAGCCCCTTCATGACTGACCGAGGAGCGAAGCCTGCGTCCAGCGGACGCCTGCGCAGGAGCCTCATAACCATCGCCGCTATGACTCTGGGTTGAAGCACAGCGCCTCCCAGAGACCGAGGCCGGAACCGCAGGCCACGAGTCAGACGGCGATGGGACAGTCCGGCGCCTCCTAGTGGTCAAGGCCGGGACAGCAGGCCCTGAGTCTGATGGTGATGTGACAGTCCGGCGCCTCCTAGTGGCCGAGGCCGGGACAGCAGGCCCTGAGTCTGACGATGACGTGACAGATCTTAACTCTGTTCCTACTAAGTTAAAAAAATGTTCTTTAATTTGTTGGCAACAAAAAAGTTATTTTTACTCCAGAGTCAGTACTTTTGAATGGGGGTCAAAATGACCCCTAATGGTAGTTATAGGTATTATGAAACATGCGGTAGTTCTAGTGCTAAAAGAGGCTCACATACTGTATATCGACGCTACTCAGAATCCAAATGTAGATTTAAAATATCCCATATCCCGGTCATCACATATCAATCCCAAGCATACACCATGAGTATGGTATGCGTGCTGTACAATTCTACTTACGAGTCCAGTAATATGGATGCTGATTTACAGGAACTGGTGTTGGACTTGTTGCGATTCATCCTGACACACAATTTTTTCACCTTCAAGGATCGGTTTTTCCTACAAAAACGGGGGACCGCGATGGGAGCGGCGTGTGCACCTTCTTACGCCAATTTATTTCTTGGTTTTTGGGAGAGGAATTGATGGTTGAGGGCGCACACGCCGCTCCCCAGATCCTTGGATGGTTTCGTTTCATCAACGACATTTTATTTTTTTGGCAAGGCACCGTCGAGGAACTACACTTATTTATGGCAGGTCTGAATCGCAACAAGTCCAACATCAAGTTGACATACAATTTTGATCGACAAAAAGTAACATTTTTGGATATAGAATTGAATGTACAGACTGATGGGTCTATACATAATGACCTATATCGTAAGGCTACGTCCGTAAATGCATTGTTACAGGCATCATCTGCGCATCCACGCTCCACGATTAGTGCTATCCCTATTGGCCAGTTTCTCCAGGCACGGAGGATCTGTACATCTGATGGTCTATTTGAGGGACAGGCACGTGACCTTGGACAGAGGTTTGAGGACCGTGGATACAGCAAACGTAGTATTAGGAGAGGATATACTAGGGCCAAAAAACGAGGAGAGAGGAGTTACTGGTATCAAAAGTACATACAAGACAGAAAAAAAATGGTCCCACACGATTTATATCAGTATTTAATCATCAATGGGAGACTATGCGAGGGATACCTGCTAAACATTGGCCAGTACTGATGACAGATCAGGTTTTATGAGATTGTTTATCTCCTGCTCCTTTGATGACAGCAAGAAGGGGTAGGAATTTGAAAGATATGCTTGTCAGGAGCCACTATGTTAGCAAACCTTCCCCCCTTTTTGGAATTACTGGCAAGAGGAAAGGCTTCTTCCCTTGTGGAGGATGTTTGGCTTGTAAAAATCATGAGCGATCCACGTTGTTCTTGTCATCGGATGGCCTCCAGAAATATGACATCAACGCGTACATCACATGTACGACAACTCATGTAGTGTACTATGCTAGATGTAGCTGCAATTTAGTGCACATAGGTCTCACATCTCGTGAATTGCGTATACGCACAAGAGAGCATGTGAGAGATATTGAGGCATCTCGTGACGTGGACAATGTGGATGAGTTGAAACCAATACCAAGACACTTTCGGCTAAACCATAACTTCAACCCTGTGGGCCTGAGGATCAAGGCTATCGACCGTATCAGGTTGGGTATTCGCGGTGTGATGCCATGCGATCCCTTCTTCAAAGGGAATGTAAATGGATAGTGTTATTGAATACACTCTCGCCGGCGGGTTTCTCCCCTTTTTTATGAAAATTGGTTTATGCTTTAGTTGGTGTTTTTGTCTGTAATTTTTTGTAGATTCTTGTTATATATATGGAGATGTGCTGTCCTCATTATGCACCATCATGATACTTCGTCCATGAAAGGAAGATTACCACTTTAATGACGCTGGAAGCATATTCAGGGATGATATCCCTGTCATCATGTAGAGATATCCCTTCCCTCTCTAAAATGGAGTTCTTTTGAGAGTAGATATGACTTCACTAGTAATAATTATAGTAGTATGCACTTTATATGTGATATTCATGATTTATGATATAAAAAATGTTTTTCACTTTATCACTCTTTTTTGTGATGATAATGTTATTACCGTATATACTCGAGTATAAGCCGACCCGAGTATAAGCCGACCCCCCTAATTTTGCCTCAAAAAACTGGCAGAACTTATTGACTCGACTATAAGCCTAGGGTGGGAAATGCTCCATAGATTATTCCCCCATATGGTGTCCCCATAAGAAGCTCCATAGATTGTTCCCCCATATGCTGCCCCCCATAAGAAGCTCCATAGATTGTTCCCCCATATGCTGCCCCCCCATGAGAAGCTCCATAGATTGTTCCCCCATATGCTGACCCCAGAAGAAGCTCCTGATTATTCCCCCATATGCTGCCCCCATAAGAAGCTCCATAGATTGTTCCCCCATATGCTGCCCCCATGCTGCTGCTGCTGCATGTAAAAATAAAAAAAAAAGACATACTCACCTCTCCGTCGCTGGGTGTCAGGTGCCGGTGTCACTGCTGGCATCTGAGATACTCACGTGTCCTGCGTCCATGGCTGCTCACCGCTATCTGCCACGTCATCAGTCAGTGACGTTCAGACTGCAGGGGGCGCGGCGCGCACTAACCACGTCACCGCGCCCTCTGCTGTCTGAAGTCACTGACCGATGACAGACAGCAGCAAGCAGCCATGGACGCAGGACAGGTGAGTATCGCTATACTTACCCGTCCTGACGCTGTGTCTTGAGCCCCCAGCTTCTCCACGCTCTCTCTTCCTGCCTTCAGCGGTCATGTGGTACCGCTCATTAAAACTCATGAATATGCGCATATTCATGAGTTTTAATGAGCGGCACCACGTGACCACTGAAGGCAGGAAGAGAGAGCACGGGGAGAAGCTGGGGGCTCAAGACACAGCGTCAGGACGGGTAAGTATGACCTGACACCCCCTCCCCCTCTGACCCCCTTTGTATATGACTCGAATATAAGACGAGAGGGGGACTTTCAGCCCAATTTTTTGGGCTGAAAATCTCGGCTTATATTCGAGTATATACGGTATATGTTGCACATGTCACTTTATATATTCTGCACTATTTTGATACGGCTGCTGTAAAAAAAGGAGAAAAAATGTTTTTTTCTGCTGTCACTGTATAGTGATGATATCATTGATATGTATTTATGGTATATGCAGCACATGTCACTTTGTATATCTTTGCACTAAATGGATGCGGCCGTTGGTAAATAATTAGTATTCACTTGTTGTAAGGGTTATAGCAATGTGGTATTGCTTGGGATTGGTATGTGATGACCGGGATGTGGGATATTTTAAATCTACATTTGGATTTTGAGTAGCGTCGATATATGTGAGCCTCTTTTAGAACAGCCACCGCTAGTGCGCATGTCTGCGGATGGGCCCTGATTAGTGCGTCCCATCGGCGCCGCTGGATGACGTGTGCGTGTCACTTGCATCATCAGGGCGGTCACGTGACGCATGCGGTCTTCCTGGCTCTGGGTGTGACGTCACATCCGGTCTCTGCTCCAGAAACATGCGCCACGATTAGCGGTGTTACCTGACATCTGTGACAGGTCTATATAATGAGGACTAGGGGACAGTAAGCACCGCAACAGCCCCCGGAAGAAGCCCACGCGAAACGCGCGTTGGGGCGTAGCGTGCGGTGACCTGTCCAGCTATGGGTAAGGAGTGATTATGGGGTTATTACCTAAGGACCGTTTAGCAAAGAATGATTTCATTGTTTTTTCACACCTCACTGGGGGATTACAATATCGATGCTAATCAGTACCTATGGGGCCTTTGAGAGATTATTGCACTTGCTAATTACTTTACCTGGCTGCCAGGCACACAGCTTTTGTTGCACCTTTGTCCCTTGTTAATCAACACTCTGTTATATGAACAGCTACAAAATAACTGTTTACTATTTTAAGTATGTGTTTTGTGATAAATAAAATACTCTTTTTTACCTCATTTTGGGAATAAAACTCCTTTTCTCTTTTTGAATACATATGTGTTTAATGGAGTGTTCCATGGGCTAATGCCCTTTTGGTGGTTAGGTATGATTGCTGTCGACCACTATTGATTTTGTTCATTGCCTTTGGGATTTTGTATTATTTAGATCAGCACTCTGGTATGGACTGGGAGGAACGCATAAGATACTAACATAACAGGGGACTGAGCAAGCTGTAACATATGGAGCGGGGCCCAGCGCTGCCCCCAGCAAGGAGTACACTGAACCCTAGCAACAAAGCAGAAAGCAAAAAAAAGGCACAACCAGATTAGATGCAAAGGATTAGCAAAAGAATGACTTAACTGAACCATGCAGATCAGGCAGGAGACAAAAGAACTCCAAATGCACAAGGAGGAAATCACCAGCAACTACCAAGAGCAGCCAGCTCAGCTATATGCTCCCAGCCAGTAATCCCAGGTTCCCAATTATCATCGTCAGGTGGGAAACTTGCATCAACTGGCCAGCTCCACTACTCCCAGTAACCACCAGAGGGAGCAGAGGAAGCTTCAGCTCAGAAATCCAAGCAAGGGAATTCACAACACAGGAGTACAACATGCATATTGTGAACTTAATTTTCCTGGGCCCATCCAGTATGTGGCTACCAAGGTGTAATGTGGTGTACAGGACTATGCAGCAGGGCAGACATTGCTGTCACTGTGTAAACAAGAGTACGGGAGTACCAAATGAATATTGTGAAGTGGATTTTCATGGGCCCATCCAGTATGTGGGTGCCAAGGTGTAATGGGGTGCATATGAATATGCAGCAGGGCAGGCCTTGCATTCAATGCTACCTTTTTTATGGAGTCCCTCCTGGACATCTTCTGAAAGGGGTATTGGGGGGTGTCATAATTCTTGGCAGCCCATCCACTCACAGCATAGGCTACAACAGTTTAGGAGACACACTGTGTAATAATGGCCCTTTAAGAAGATTAATGCCGCCTGATGCGCCAGTAAAAATAGGCTCTGTGACTTTAAGAGTCCCTCCTTCATAAATGAAGCAAGATAGGTCAGCTTATGTGTCACACACCACATGGCCAGCTAGGGTTGTTAAATGTTACAATTACATTTCCCAGTGAATGCATTTGTTTTGGTTGAAATCAATATTTAAGTGGCAAAAATGCTTCTAAAACGCTGCGTCAGAACATATCCCAAGTGGTGGAGGAACATTTTGCCTTATATACAAGTCATTGACATGGAAAGGATGTGCCTTAACATATTTCGCTGCAAAATCAGTTTCGGTTTCGTTTTGGTATGTTTTTTGGTGCATCGGAAACAAATGCATGAAACTCTGACAACATTGTTTACAGCTGTGAACTAGGAGTCAGAAATGCTTCCAGGGGCGAGATCCCCATGATGTCCCCGTGTCATTTGAGCAGTGTTTCCATCATTTTCAGACTTTTTAGACCTTTAAAAGACCCCCGGGGGATCACAGCAAAAATACTCGGGTCTCCCATAGACTTATATTGGGCTCCTTGTTCTGTCTGAGTACCCGAGGTTTACAATTTGATCGACCTGAACAACGAGCACCCGAGCATTTTAGTGCTCGCTCATCACTAATTAAGACACCTATACCTGTGCTTGTTGTGCTACATCCCCTGTGCAATCTGTGTGCTCATCCTGCAAGACCTCTGAGTTGCTGCACAGCTTTGGCCTTGCCAGTAGTGATGAGAGAGTATACTTGTTGCTCGTGTTTTCCCGAGCATGCTCGGATGATCTCCAAGTATTTTGGCGTGCTTGGAGATTTAGTTTCTGTCGCCTCAGCTGCATGGAGGAAAAAGAAAAAAAGAAAGCTTAAGTTTTTTTTTGCAGCGAGTTCGTTTTTTCGTTGAGATATTTTCTTTTTTCTTTTCTTCATTTTTCTTTTTTTCTTTTTCCTCCTTGTTTAAATTTTATCTATAATATAATAAAGGGATATTTTTATTTTATCAGGTAAAGATTAATGATTTTGTTGTTCTATATGTTTGAACTTTGACCTCTTGCAAAAGAACATGTGACTATTGGCGCCAATTTTCAGATATGGAGTGTATATAGTCTTGAGACAACGCTATCTGCTCATGTTTGTCATCCCCTGAGGAAGAAGTAGTTCTTACTTCGAAACGCGTTGGGAATAATGATTAATCTTCCACCATAATTGGAATCCTGTATTTTGTCAAGCAGCGCATGGAAGTCCATAAATTAGTTCCATAAGAATTGCTATATCAGCGGTCACTTGTTTGACCTTTGGACGTGCAGCAGCTGACTACTAATCGTACATGCCTGATCTCTCCTACAATAGGTGAGTGAATTTCTTTTATATTTTTTAATATTAACCCGGATAAGACCCTATTTGCACTTTTTTGTTCCTATAGTGTACTATAATGATGCGGATAATAAGATTCTTGCACAGCTTCTTGTACACACTCATCTGTGGTCTTAACCTGCCTGAATTTCACCTTTTTTTATTTACCTCTATTAAAATAACTCTCAAATGTTAGATATTATTCTGCTCTCAGTTTCTATGGTAACGGAAGCTGGATCACTGGAAGTCGGGAGCTGCTCACTGTTGGATCCTGTTAGATTAGCAGTGCAATGCCTGCTGTCAGGCAACATCTATTTCACTTAATTAAAGTGGCACAGATGGATTAATAAAAAAAAGATAAAGTAACACTTTGACTTTTTTCCGATATTACAATGTGCAGCAGATGTTGTAAGATCTTTGGTCTAAGGATGTCAACAAACTTCCATGGCTTTTAACTTCACTAAAAAATCCTGTCATGCTAGAGAGACTTAATATTTCTCAAAATCTAATGACAAGTAATGTAAAGGATCTGCATGGTCTACCATAGTGAAAAACCCTTACCAGTCAGGTATGAAAAGTCATATTTATATTTGGTCGGGCGATTAGTTACACAAGGTATGTACAATTCTGTACTCTATTGGGCACATTTATAAATTATAACGACTCCTGGAGTGGACCCTCTGGGTCGTGATACCAACCCACTCTGGGCGAGCTGACCTAGTGAGGACCACCCCTATACAGGGAGCATCAGGGGCAGACCCAGGGGAATAAAGTACCATGACTGCTGGAACCAGGTGGCTGGCTCGAAGGAGGCGCGAGAGACAGTGTCTAGCAGGGTGTACACAAGGGCACGCAGGGTACAGGATAGTGCTGGACGTGCACACAGGGCAGGCGGGGTACAGGAGTACGTAGAGCATGTGCACGGTGGCACGCAGGGTACAAGATAATGCAGAGTTCATACTAAGAAGCACACCCGAGTACAAGGTAGTGCAGAGCGCGTACCAGGAAGCACGTCAGAGTACAAGGTAGTGCAGAGCGCCTACTAGGAAGCACACCAGAATACATGGTAGTGCAAAGCGCGTACTAGGAAGCATGCTAGAGTACAGGGTAGTGCACAGTGCATACTAGGAAGCACCCTAGAGTACAAGGTAGTGCAGAGCGCGTACTAGGAAGCACGCCAGAGTGCAAGGTAGTGGACCTGAGTGCAGAGGGTGACCATGCAAGGACCAAGCAGGCTACCAAGGAAGCAAAGCAATAATCAGGCACTGCCTACAGGAAGAGGCAGCCTGATATAGGGAATGCGTGCCGGGACTTCCGGGTCAGGTCCTCCAGGACCATAGAGACGTCAGAGTAGTGTGGACGCAGTCAGAGCTGCAAGTTGTGCGCAAGTGCGCCTGATGGGCCCCAGCGCCGGGCACGCAGTGCAGTCAAGAGAGTGCGTCACACACGCGCACCCTACGGGACCCCAGCGCCGGCCACGAGACCGGAAGTGGAGATGTCGGGCGGCGTGCACCAGTCCCGGAGGTGCGTGGTGATAGAGGCGTAACAGTACCCCCCTCTTTACAACCCCTCTTTCTAAGGCTGGAAAGGAACTTAGACAAAATCTGGGATGCTTGGATATTTTCCTGGGGTTCCCATGACCTATCTTCAGGGCCAACGCCCTTCCAATCAATTAAGAAAAGCATTTTCCCTCTTACCTTCTTCATGGCCAGGATATCCTTCACTTCAAATATATCCCCTACGCCAATAGGTTGGGGTGTATGGCCTGGAGAAGGGTGAAACCGGTTAAGCACCAAAGGTTTGAGGAGGGAAACATGGAAGGAATTGGGAATGCGGAGCGAGGCGGGTAACTTCAACTTGCACGCATCGTCATAATACACCTGAGGACCTCGAAAGGGCCAATGTATCAGGGACCTAGTTTATACGAGGGAATCTTAAGGGGAATCTGTTTGGAGGAAAGCCACACCTTGTCACCAGGGAGATAAGGAGACGAGTTCAGGCATTTCTTATCTGCATGTTGTTTCATCCTGTCTCATGCTTTTTCAAGGGCACTTTTGGCCTCCTGCCATACCCTGCAGAACTCCCTGGACAGAAAGTCAGCCGCAGGCACTCCCGAGACAGAAGATACCGGTAGACTCACACTGGGATGTTGCCCGAAAACAATAAAGTAGGGAGACTTAGTGGAAGATTCGCTGCTGTGGTTATTGTATGCAAACTCTGCCCATGGAAGTAAACTGACCCAGTCGTCCTTATGAGCATTGGAAAGGTGATGGAGATAAGATGTAAGGATCTGATTTGTTCTTTCCTCCTGCCCATTGGTTTGGGGATGGTAGGCAGAAGAAAAGACCAATGTCACCTTCATAAGCCCACAAAGAGCTCGCCAGAACCGGGAGGTGAACTGAACACCTCTGTCCAACACAATGTGTAAAGGGAAGCCGTGAATTCTAAAAATGTGAGTGATGAAAATATTTGCCAATTTGGGTGCAGAGGGTAGACCGGAGAGAGGAACAAAATGGGCCATTTTCGAGAATCGATCCACAACCACCAGGTAGTGATGAGTGAACATGCTCGCCACTACTCGGTATTCGCCCGAGTATCACTGTACTCGGAGTACTCGACGAGCACCGAGCATTTCCGGGATTACTCGGTGGGAACTTGGGTCTCCACACAGCATTTTTGGCGGACTTTAGAGACTGAAATAGCACAGAAAGAGGACTTAAAAATCCTCCAATAATAGAAAACACCAAAAATGCAGAAAGGTTTACCCGTCCAGGCCTCCAGACAAATGCACTGGATACAGTGGACCCATATAAATAAGATGGCAACACAGGTGCATGAATACCAATGAAACAACCGCTCACAGCCTACCAATACATGGAGGGGGCGGTTGCCTGGTATGTTAATGCACAATAAAAAACTTGTATGTGGCGCTGTTCACACTATGGCCATGCACAGCATCCAGGCCAGCCTAGTAGTGACAGCCTTCTAATAGCTCAGGCAGGCTGCCCAGCGCTATCAAAATGCATGCCATGTGAACAGACACCGCAGTTTACAAGACCAAATGGGCCCAACTGCACCTTGAATAAAAAGTGCAAAAAAACACATAAAAAAATGTGGAGTATTAGCTGATATTTTGGCCAAAATACGTGAGCCCGTAACCTGCGCCATAGGTCTCCACGTTTACGGGTACCTAACACTAAATCCTAACACTGAAATAGCACAGAAAGAGGACTTTAAAATCCTCCAATAATAGAAAACACCAAAAATGCAGAAAGGTTTACCCGTCCAGGCCTCCAGACAAATGCACTGGATGCAGTGGACCCATATAAATAAGATGGCAACACAGGTGCAAGAATACCAATGAAACAACCGCTCACAGCCTACCAATACATGGAGGGGCGGTTGCCTGGTATGTTAATGCACAATAAAAAACTAGTATGCGGCGCTGTTCACACTATGGCCATGCACAGCATCCAGGCCAGCCTAGTAGTGACACCCTTCTATTAGCTCAGGTGGGCTGCCCAGCGCTATTAAAATGCATGCCATGTGGACAGACACCGCAGTTTAGAAGGGTGTCACTACTAGGCTGGCCTGGATGCTGTGCATGGCCATACGGCATGAGGATGGTTTGCTTGCTGTCAAACAATTTCTGATGATGTCTAACGAGGATGGTGAGTTTTGTGAGTTCATCCTTAATCTCCTCCAGTTTGCACTCCCCCATAATTTTTTTATTTTTTCTGATCAGTTTTTCCTACAGCTCCAGGGCACAGCTATGGGGGGCGGCTTTTGCGCCCACGCATGCTAATTTGTTCCTGGGGCTGTGGGAGAGAAAATTTTTTACCACTGAATCTATACCTTTGGTGGATAGAGTGCAATACTGGGGGAGATATATAGATGATATTCTATTTATTTGGCAGGGTTCCGTGGATGAGCTGCACGTATTTATGAACCATCTGAATGAAAATGACCTGAATTTACACCTGACATTTAAAGCTGGAAGATCTAATGTCGAATTTCTGGACATTTTGTTTCAAGTTGATGATGCAGGCTTCATATATTCAGATGTGTTCCGCAAGCCTACTTCGACAAACAGCCTTCTACATTTTTCTTCTTCCCATCAACGCAGTCTCATTCGTGGTATACCTGTGGGCCAATTTTTGCGCATGCGGCGCATTTGTTCTAAAGAAGAATTGTTTGAAAAACAAAGCAGAGACTTGAGTAAGAGATTTAGGGAAAGGGGATATCCCGATACATGTATTGGAGAAGGTTATTGGCATGCAAAAAGAACAGAACGTCTCGAGGCACTTCATAAACGTAAACCCGTCACCCAATCTCCTGATAAGGTACGCTACATCCAAACGTTTAACATATCCAAAACCAGACTCATAATTAACTGCACCGGGTGTTCCCACACCCAATAAGTGCGTTCAGCCACTCCACTGATGGATAATGGAAAACAAGAGGACAGCAGGAGTTTTCAATAAAAACATACACAATCTTTATTTCTGTATACAAAGATAAAACGGCATTACAGAGAATAGACAATGTATAAAAATCGACACCAAAAGATCCGGAATATATAGCGCCAAACTGTCAGGTAAAGCCAGAAGATAGCTACCTGAGAGTAGCGAAACGCGCGTCGGGGTGTCCCGGGCAGGCTCCGCTGTGCCATCATGTGAGTATTCACTCGCTCTCTTTCTTCCTGCATGTGGGGTTTATCATTACGGTCCTGTGTGACCATAGATGAGACATATGGTAGATAGTAAGGTCATATGGTTGGCCGAGTCCCAGTTTATTGTTATAGGACTTTGTACTAGTAATTAATGAGATTTAACCCCTCTTCGACATGGGAAGTGTACTATCCAGGGAGAGGTTTTTTGGCTTTACCTGACAGTTTGGTGCTATATGTTCCGGATCTTTTGGTGTCGATTTTTATACATTGTCTATTCTCTGTAATGCCGTTTTATCTTTGTATACAGTAATAAAGAGTGTGTATGTTTTTATTGAAAACTCCTGCTGTCCTCTTGTTTTCCATCCAAACGTTTAATTGTAAATGGCGTGAAATCAATAATATTTTGTCTAAACATTGGAAAATTCTGCAGTTGGATCCTATTTTAGTACAATACTTGTTACACCGCTACGCCATACTCACCCGGCCTCCGCTCCCACGCCGCAGCCTCTCTCCACCCGACGGCCGCGGCGGTCACGACCGATGCCCTCCCTGCATGCTATGCACATGCACCATAGGCCGCAGCCGCGCCTCCTTCCTGCTTCTTATGCTACGGCTGTGCCCTGACCCGGAAACACCTTTTGACCAATGGCTGATCAGACCGGGCCATATCAGGCCGCTTCCCCCTGAGGGAGGCGCCTGATCGTTGTGTTTCCTAGTACTCTGGCCTTGCTTCATCGTGTGCTCTCTGCTCTTGCAGTTCCGCTCTCAGCTGCTCTCTGCAGCAGCCTCTCAGTCCTGATACCCGTGTTCCTGGTTCTCTTCCGCAGTTCTGCCTCCTGTGTTCCTGTTGTCCTGCTCCAGTCCTGTCTCCAGTGTTCCTGCCGTCCTACTCCAGTCCTGCCTCCAGCGTTCCTGCCGTCCTACTCCAGTCCTGCCTCCAGTGCTCCTGCCATCCTACTCCAGTCCTGCCTTCAGCGTTCCTGCCGACCTACTCCAGTCCTGTCTCCAGTGTTCCTGCCGTCCTACTCCAGTCCTGCCTTCAACATTCCTGCCGTCCTACTCCAGTCCTGTCTCCAGTGTTCCTGCCGTCCTACTCCAGTCCTGTCTCCAGTGTTCCTACTCCTGTCATTCCTTCTCGTTCCAGTCTTCTGTCTCACTTCTTTCCGGTCTCCTGGTTGCAGTCTTGTTCTGTCATTCTTTACTCCAGCCTCACAGTCTTACTCCGGTCCATCCTGAGCCGCCCCTCTCGGTACCGGCTACCGTGGTACTCGAACCCCTGGGTCTGCTCCTAATGGTCCCTGTATAGGGGTCGGTTCCACCTGGCAGCTCGCCCAGGGCCCCTCGGTGCCACGGTCCAGAGGGTCCACTCCCGGGGTTTCCTGCTCCAGACCACCCCACACTAACAATACTTACCTCCTAAGCCTGCCATCACTTTTAGTAGATCAAGGAATTTTCGGGATACTCTCGTACACAGTCATTACAAGAAGAAAGAGGTTAATGTTTTTGGATCACGAGGCCCTAAATGGGGCTGTCGTCCTTGTGGATCCTGTGTAGCATGTCCCAATATAGAGAGGTGTGAGGATTTTTCTAATGCTGATGAGAATAGGATGTTTAAAATATTGCATCATATATCATGCACTACCACAGCAGTGATTTATTGTGCGAGTTGTCCCTGTAATCTTAAATATGTAGGCCTAATGTCTAGAGAATTTAGGCGTAGGGTGATAGAACATGTTTTGGATATCAGAGCGGCTAAGAGTGTCTATGATATTGATTCTCTCAAAACATTGCCGAAGCATTTCAAATTGTTTCATCAATGTGACGAAACTTTGCTAAAAGTATGAGGGATAGATCATGTTATATTGGGCTCAAGAGGAGGTAATATCCAGAAACGTCTCGCGCAAATTGAATCCAACTGGATTTTTAGGTTAGGCACTATTGCACCTAGGGGCCTTAATGAACAGTTATCTTTTAATGCTTTTTTATAAATGTTTTATTAATAAATAATTTCTTTCGTCTTCTTTTTTTGCTTTTAGTTGGCACCTGATCTTGGGATCTCTTGTATTCACCTTATCATCCATCTGATTATACAAATGTGCTTATCGGATTTTTTATCTGATTATAAAAATTTTTTTTTGCACTTTATGTACTTTCACTTACGATGTGGGTTATATTATTATATATATATGCATTTATATTTTGGTTTTGTTTCACTTTTTCACTTGATCGCACGTGTGTTTCACTTCACTTTATCACTTTATTTTTTGTTTTTTATATTTTACCATATATATTGCATAGATTTACTTATATGGATGTGTTACTTTTGTTAAGTAACTTTTTATATATTGTGTATGATCAATTTTATCATTGTATTGATATGTATATTTGCAACATATGGAATTTATGTCCCCCCCTTTTTCTGTATCTGCCTATGTTTGTGCCGCGGCCATATATATTATATATAATTGAATGTCTTATATAATGTTATATTATATTTAATGCGATTTAGTATTTACTGCCCAGGGAAGTGTTTTTCTACCTGTTTGGAGCGCTTCTATGGTGACACCCCACTCCCCGCTGCGGGGGAGGAGTCTTATTTGTTTATATCTTTGTTCTGACGTGTCAATGGTGACGCGCCCTTCCCTTATTCGGGAGGTATTACCTCCGTTCTGTTTTAGTTACAGGGGAGTAGTTGGCTTTGTCCACACTGTTGCTGTGACGTGTCAATGATGACGCTTTGTTCCCCGCTGCAGGGGTGGAGCTATCTTTGCTCTGCCTGTCAATTCTGGTGTCTGTGTCAGGACACGCCATTTCCGGATCTTGTTTTTTGCTGACAGCTTAGCGCTCCATTCCAGGGCATAGTACTGAATGCACTTCGGCGTGCGTTCCAGCCTGAGACGCACATGTGCATTATTTTATGGATTTCATTTTCTTTATTATTTTTGTGATATATGTTAGGGCTGTGAGTCACCAATTTGCATTTAGGGGTTGATCACTATTATTCACATTGATTCCATTGGTCATTATATTACACTGGAACTGAGAGTTCCTATTGGTTTGGGTTACATATAAATACTTCCCCTTTCCACTATTTCCTCACTCCTTGAGAAAGCCACTATAGGCGAAACGTACGTTAGAGGGAGCTGGAGACACATTGAGCCATTTGTTAAGGATATTTATGATCTTTTTTATATATCCTATGCACTTTATTTGGGTATACAGACTTTTAGTCTATTATATGCACTTTATATTGTTCATGGATTTTTTATGATCACAGCTACTTATGGCCCATGTGTTAATTATGTTATTATCCCCTTATTATGATTAATTATGGTATTAAATTATGTCCATTTGTTTGGTTCCTCTTTTATTGTGTAATGAAATAAAAATATTTTTAAGTCTTCTAATTGGACTCTTTTTGGTCTGTTCATATTCTGAGTAGGTTAATATCACCACAGAAAGACAAGAGACCCAAGAATAATTCTCTTGAGGTAACGAATTTGTCACATCATATTTTGACTCCTGATCAGAAAGAAGTCTTGGTTCTCGGTCTTTCCTTTTCACATTGTAATAACTATGATTATTTCACAGCATTAAAAGACTTACACCTTTTTGCACGGAAACTTGTATTGAAAAAAACTTCACTCTCGGTCAACAACAGAGAGTTTGAGTGCCACTGAACAAGAAGCAATCTCTGTCCTGGAGGAGTTGGAAAGTGAATCTGCCAGGGTATCAACAGGTATTTCTCTTCCTCCCATTTCTGCGAAATCGACCACGTTCCCTCCTTTTTCATTATGTCCTCAGGTTGACATTTTTACGAGACTAGTCTCAGCGGATTTAAAAACAATTTCAAATAGAGGTAAAAAAGATAATTTGACTTGGTCTCAGAGGAAAGCATTAAAAGAAATAAAAGAGATGCAGGATGTGGTGATAAAACCTGCTGACAAGGGAGGGAACATGGTCATTTGGCCTGTGGAGAAATATAAGAGGCGCTAAAACAATTACGTAATTAGGATACATATATGGTATTTTCCCATAATCCACTGCCCCAATTTCAGTCTGAACTACTGGGAAATTTGGAAGAGTTTTTTGATAAGGGAACCATCAATAAAAAATTATTTGATGGTTTAATGGTGAGGAATCCCGTGATCCCCATGTTTTATTTACTCCCCAAGGTCCACAAAGATGTTACCAATCCCCCAGGGCGTCCGATTGTCTCTGGCATAGGAGGGCTTTGTGATCCTATTTGCAAATTTATTGATCATTACCTTAGATCAGAAGTTGAGACTTTGCCCTCCTATGTCAGTGACACTATGGACATCCTGAGACATCTGGATGGTTTTGTTTTGGAGCCAGATATGTTTCTTGTCACGGCAGATGTTGAGGCATTATATACCTCCATCCGCCATGATGATGGTTTGGAGGCTGTAAGTTTTTTTCTGGAATCCAGTAATATTGATGTTGAGATGAGGAGCCTGGTGTTGGAGCTTTTGCGATTCATCCTCACACATAATTTTTTTACTTTTAAGAACCGATACTACCTCCAGAGTCAGGGCACCACCATGGGGGCAGCTTGTGCGCCTTCCTATGCAAACCTTTTCCTGGGGTACTGGGAGAGGGGGTTGTTTCAGGGGGGCACAGTCCACTCCCCCAGATTCTGGGGTGGTATCGGTATATTGATGACATTTTATTTATTTGGCAGGGTTCAGTTGACCAACTACATGAATTCATGCGGGGTTTGAATCGCAATCGCCTCAACATCAGGCTCACATATAATTACCATCAGAAAATTATTCCTTTTTTGGACATCAAATTGCTGGTCCAGAATGATGGCTCCATCCATACTGATGTGTATAGAAAAGAGACCTCCGTGAATGCACTCCTTCATGCCTCGTCCTCTCATACTTCCTCTACAATCGGAACAATTCCGATTGGACAATTTTTGAGGATGAGGAGGATTTGTAGTACGGAGGAGTCTTTTGAGAGACAGTCTGTGGACCTTGGGGAGAGATTCCTTGCGCGTGGGTATAGTAAAAGAAGTATAAAACGTGGTTATACACGTGTTAGGAATTCAAGAAGATGTGATTTACTTGCTAAACAAAAGTGTACCAAGGCGGACGATCTTAAGATCAGGTTCATCTCCACTTACTGTATAACCATCAATGGGGGGGGACAATGAGAAAGATTTTGAATAGACACTGGTCTATTTTAAAAACTGAACCAGTTTTGTCTAGGTGTCTTTCTGACATGACAGCTAGAAGGAGTAAGAACCTGAAGGACATTCTAGTTCACAGTCACTACGTAACCAAGACACCCAATCCCTTTGGGGTGGGTAAACGTAAATGGGGTTTTTATCCATGTGGTGACTGTCTAGCATGTCGCAATTATGTACAGACTCTGTCCTTCACTTCTGCTGATGGTCGTAGAAATTTCAACATTACAGATTACATCTCTTGTAGCTCCACATTGGTGGTATACTTGGCTAAGTGTACGTGTAATCTGTTTTACGCTGGTTTTACCTCACGTGAATTGAGGGTGTGCACCCAGGAACACGTGCGTGATATTCAGGCAGCTAAGGAAGTGGAGGACATTTCGAGTTTAAAAACTATTCCACATCATTTTAGACTCTATCATAAATGTGATCCTAAAGATCTTCAAATTTGTGGAGTAGATAGTGTGAGATGTGGCATTAGAGGGGGTGATACAAAACGCACCCTAGCACAACTAGAATGTCGTTGGATAATAACACTGGGGACTATGAGTCAGTCTGGCCTAAATGAGCAACTAAGTTTTGTGCCTTTTCTGTAGTTTATCTGTATTCCCTGATCTTAGATTTTAATCCTGTGTGATTTGTCGGTATTTATTAGATATTACTGCTCATATGGTTCATTCCATCATTGTCTGATGTCTGAAGCGTTCTCTACTTGTCTCGGAAAATGTGGTCGAAATAAAAGGGAATAATTGAAGAAAAAAAAGAGAGAAAAAGCAATAATGAAGACTAGAGTTGAGCGAAACGGGTCGAAAAATTTCAAAAGTCACTGACTTTTGGCAAAGTCGGGTTTCATGAAACGAAACCCGACCCTAGGATGAGGTCGGCCACGAGGTCGGCGACTTACGCGCCAAAGTCGCGTTTCAAAAGTTTGTTTTACGGCTCTTTTTCAGCCAATCAGGATCCACGGACACTGTGGGCAACGTGATGACATAAGCACGGGTCACCACCATCTTTCAGAAGGGCATGCAAGTGATTTGCTTGCTTTGGTGGGCGTCACAGGGGGTATAAAAGGGCGTGCACGCCGACCGCCATCTTACTTCTGCCGATCTTAGCATAGGGAAAGGTTGCTGCTGATTCTGTAGGGAGAGCGTTAGGCAGGGAAGAAGGAAAAAAAACTGCTTCTGCTGCTAGCGATTTTGCCTGTACAACACACCAGTCACTGTGTGTGCAGTGCAAGGGGAGGCTATATAGTGGTGTATCAGTGGTGTTGATTGTTGGGCTGCCTTCTAAGGCTTCCTGACATTCCTGCATTGCTGTTTACCCACTGCTCCGCAAACTGCTTTTATAAAAGCAATCCCAATTTTTTTTTTTTGTCCTGCTGAGAAGAAAAAAAAACTGCTTCTGCTGCTAGCGATTTTGCCTGTACAACACACCAGTCACTGTGTGTGCAGTGCAAGGGGAGGCTATATAGTGGTGTATCAGTGGTGTTGATTGTTGGGCTGCCTTCTAAGGCTTCCTGACATTCCTGCATTGCTGTTTACCCACTGCTCCGCAAACTGCTTTTTTAAAAGCAATCCCAATTTTTTTTTTTTGTCCTGCTGAGAAGAAAAAAAAACTGCTTCTGCTGCTAGCGATTTTGCCTGTACAACACACCAGTCACTGTGTGTGCAGTGCAAGGGGAGGCTATATAGTGGTGTATCAGTGGTGTTGGTTGTTGGGCTGCCTTCTAAGGCTTCCTGACATTCCTGCATTGCTGTTTACCCACTGCTCCGCAAACTGCTTTTTTAAAAGCAATCCCAATTTTTTTTTTTGTCCTGCTGAGGTACTGAGCGTGCATTTTTTCACACCATACAGCGGTGTACGCTCCTCACACAGTACCGTGTAACGGCTGTTATCACAGCCACAGTGAAGCTATTAGTGTGTCACTCTGTGAGAATAAAACGAGGACATGTTCCGTTCTTACAGACCTGCACTCTAGGGAGATTCCTATTCTGCCCAATTCTACATACACCTTGTAGTTTGTGATACACTAGCCAATTTCTGCCTGTGACATAGCGCTGTGATATTCAGTGGGCCTCACACAATCCATAAGTGTCCAGTGTCCACAAGTGTGTGCAGAAATTCAAAATCTCCCTTATCCTCTAGTCACTTTGGTCACAGCTGTGCCATCGAGCCTGTCACATAGCGCTCAGATATTCATTGGGCCTCACACAATCCAAAAGTGTCCAGTGTCCACAAGTGTCTGCTGAAATTCAAAATCTCACTTATCCTCTAGTCACTTTGGTCACAGCTGTGCCATCGAGCCTGTCACATAGCGCTCAGATATTCATTGGGCCTCACACGATCCAAAAGTGTCCAGTGTCCACAAGTGTCTGCTGAAATTCAAAATCTCACTTATCCTCTAGTCACTTTGGTCACAGCTGTGCCATCGAGCCTGTCACATAGCGCTCAGATATTCATTGGGCCTCACACAATCCAAAACTGTCCAGTGTCCACAAGTGTCTGCTGAAATTCAAAATCTCCCTTATCCTCTAGTCACTTTGGTCACAGCTGTGCCATCGAGCCTGTCACATAGCGCTCAGATATTCATTGGGCCTCACACAATCCAAAAGTGTCCAGTGTCCACAAGTGTGCGCAGAAATTCAAAATCTCCCTTATCCTCTAGTCACTTTGGTCACAGCTGTGCCATCGAGCCTGTCACATAGCGCTCAGATATTCATTGGGCCTCACACAATCCAAAAGTGTCCAGTGTCCACAAGTGTCTGCTGAAATTCAAAATCTCACTTATCCTCTAGTCACTTTGGTCACAGCTGTGCCATCGAGCCTGTCACATAGCGCTCAGATATTCATTGGGCCTCACACAATCCAAAAGTGTCCAGTGTCCACAAGTGTCTGCAGAAATTCAAAATCTCCCCTGTCCTATAGACACCTTGTACCTTGTTTTACATTACTATATAGTTTGTTGGATTTTGTCTACATTTCTACCAAAAATGAGGAAGGCTGGTGGAAGAGGCCGTGGAATTGGGCAGGGGTTGGCAGCTGGTAATGATGGTGTTGGTGGTGGATCTGATGGTAGTGGCAAGAGCAAAATAGGACCGAATGCAGGAGGTGTTGAGCCTGCGTCATCGTCTGGCTACATAAGGCCTCGAACGCTTAGTTTTCTAGGAGTTGGCAAACCGCTTTTAAAGCCAGAGCATCAGGAAAAAGTTTTGTCTTACATTGCTGACTCAGCCTCCAGCTCTATCGCCTCCTCTTCTTCAGTTGTAAAAAGTAAAAGCACTGAGTCGTCATTGGAGGCTCATGTTCATGAACCACACCTTTCCTTGTGTCCTTCACCCCAACCAAGATTGAAGGATGACGCAGGCCATACTACTGATTACTCCATGGAGCTGTTTTCACATACCATGCCTGGATTATCAAGTCAAATGGTGAATTACCCAGGCCAAGATGAATCTGACATGGAGTGCACTGATGCACAGCCGCTGATGGATGATTCTGCTGGTACATTCACTCAGAGCACTACATTGTCCTCGCAGTGTACAGAGCCAGATTCTGACCCTGATGAGACTCAGGTGCCCCTTCCCGCACACTATACCACCATACACGGTGACACAGAGGAAGGTGCACATGACATAGAAGAGGAGGTGATGGATGACCCAGTTGTTGACCCAGATTGGCATCCATTGGGGGAAGAGGGTGCTGCTTCCAATAGCTCAGATGAGGAGCATCCACAGCAGACATCGACATCGCAACAGCTGTTATCTGGCAGGCCGGAGCACTCCAAAGACAGGTTCCAAACATCAAAAGAGTTGCTGGACAGCTTGTCCAGAGGGTCAAAAGATCACAGCGTGCTAGTCCGCAAAATGTCTGCCAAAGTAGGAAGAGTGCAGTGTGGCACTTTTTTGAACAAAATCCTCATGATCAGGCCAAGGTTATCTGTAAGAAGTGCGCAAAGACCTTTAGCCGAGGGAAAAATCTGAAAAATTTGAATACCAGTTGCATGCTTAGACATTTAACCAGCATGCACTTGCAAGCGTGGACACAACACCAAACCTCAAGTGCCACATGTGCAACTGATCACAACGAAGGTAGTCAGCAACGCTACATTGTTTCCCCCACTGTAAGCCCACCGGTTAGCACAGCAGCAAATGTTGAGGTGTCGTTGCAAGGCCACAGCAGTCAGGGAATCCCACTGTTATATCAACGAAAGACTGATTCTAGGCCATCAGAAAGAACAACAACTCCATCACCATCATCAACCCTCTCTCAGTCCGCCCTGTCCACCGCTACTTCCACCATATGCAGCTCTCAAGTCCAGCTCACCCTCCCAGACACTATGAGTAGGTCAAGAAAGTACTCAGTCTCTCATCCGCGTACACTGGGTTGGTTTGAACGCCCACATTGCCAAACTAATCTTGTTTGAGATGATGCCCTTTCGGTTGGTGGAAAGCACAGCTTTCCGCGAACTCATGGCCTATGCAGTACCACGCTATGACCTACCCAGTCGCCACTTCTTCTCTCGCAAAGCCATCCCAGCCCTCCACCATCATGTGAAAGACCGCATTGTCCATGCATTCAAGCAGTCAGTGAGCGGAAAAGTGCACCTCACAACTGATGCATGGTCCAGTCGGCATGGCCAGGGCCGTTACGTGTCCATCACTGCGCACTGGGTTAATGTGGTGGATCACAGGGGACACAGGGGACAGCGGTGGTGGGACAGTGCTGCCTAGCCCACGGTATAGGAAACAGTTGGCTGTAGGCGTTCGACCCTCCTCCTCCTCCAGAAGCGAAAGCTCGTCCACAGAGCGCAGTCGTACGAGCACTCCATCTGCAGCTGCCACTGTTGCACACGATGTGTCCCCCTATCGAGCAGCTAGTGGAAAGCGTCAGCAGGCTGTGTTGCAGATGATGTGTTTGGGCAACAGACACACCGCCGAGGTGCTGGCCAAGTACTTGAAGCGACAAACTGAGTCATGGCTGGGCAGTGTACATCTTGAGGCAGGCAAGGTAGTTAGTGATAACGGCCGTAATTTTGTGGCAGCCATAGCCCTTTCAAAACTCAGCCATATACCTTGCTTGGCTCACACCTTGAACCTGGTGGTGCAGTGCTTCCTCAAAAATTATCCGGAGTTAACAGCCCTGCTCCAGAAGGTGCGAAGACTGTGCGCGCACATCCGCCGGTCGCCTGTACACTCCGTTCGTATGCAGAAGCTGCAGCGATTGCTCCACCTTCCCAACCACCGCCTCATTATCGACATTGCAACAAGGTGGAACTCCACCCTGCACATGGTGGAGCGGCTGTGCGAGCAGAGGCAGGCCATAATGCATTTGTGGGAGGATACACGGCCAGGCACTTTGAGAGCAGACACGGAGTTGACAGGTGTGCAGTGGTCGAAGCTGAAAGACCTCTGTAAAGTCCTTAAGTGTTTTGAGGAATGCACACGGCTGGTAAGCGCAGACGACGCCATCCTAAGCATGAGCATCCCACTTATGCGTCTGCTCATGCAAACTTTGACGCACCTTAAGGAGCAGGCGTCTGCAGCCAATGTTGATGAGGAGGAAGAGGAGGAGGGAATCCTTGATGACATTCAGCCATTGTATGCTCAGGGACCTCTCCTGGACGAGGTGGAGGAAGAAGAGGAGGAGGAGGATGATGGGGATGATTACTTAGGGGAGGAGGATGCATCTCGTGGGGCAAGTGAAAATGTTGGCGTGGCAAGGTCTGGTACAGGGTTTGTGCGTGACTGGAGGGATGTGGATTTGCCAGAAAGTGCTCCTCCAACCAGCACTCGCAGTGCATCATTGACACCGGGAACATTGCCCCACATGTCAGATTATGCCTTGCAGATCCTAAAAAGGGACCCACGCATTGCCAAAATGATGAACGATGACGACTACTGGTTGGCCAGCATCCTGGATCCACGCTATAAAGGCAAATTACAAAACATCATGCCACAGGAGAACCTTGACCTAATATTGGCTAATAAACAAGCAACTCTGGTAAATCGGTTGCTTGAGGCATTCCCAGCACACAGCAGCGGTGATGGTTCTCACACGAGCCGTACGGGCCGGGGGCAGCTTGGCAGAGGTGTTCGTGGTGCACACAGCAGAAGTGGCGTTGGAGACAGGGGTTTCATGACAATGTTGTGGACTGATTTTTCAAATACCGCTCACACAACTGGTAATACTGCATTGATGGAAAGTGACAGGAGACAGCAGTTGTCAACTATGGTTACAAACTACTTTTCCTCCCATATCGATGTTCTCCCACACAGGTCATTCCCCTTTGACTATTGGGCCGCTAAACTGGACACCTGGCCTGAATTGGCCCAATATGCCTTACAGGAGCTCGCTTGCCCAGCTGCAAGTGTGCTATCGGAAAGAGTCTTCAGTGCAGCTGGATCAATCCTGACGGAAAAAAGGACCCGTCTGTCAACCCAAAATGTGGATGATCTAACCTTCATTAAAATGAACCATGCATGGGTTTCCAAGGATTTTGTCCCACCTTCCCCTGATGACACATAGGGTGACAGAAAAATGGCTTGCTTTGGTCCACCTCTTCCTGGGACTTCACCTATTTCGCCTTTTGCATCAGCTGAATGTCCAACATCAACATATGCCACTTTCTAAAACTCCCTAACTGTGCTGCCTCCCCCCCCATGGCCGGGGTCACCACCTAGTGCACGACACCGTGCGAGTGCCGTTGCCCTGGACAGGTGGGTAGGCCGACTCTTGGGTGCGGGCACTGGCACAGGGTCCCTCATAGTGCAATCAAGTGTCTCTGACGGTAGTGGTGCACACCCGCCGTCAGACACACCGCTGTACTATGAGCGACCCAGTGCCAGTACCGACGCCCACGAGTGGGCCCCCCTTGCTTGGGCAGGGCCCCAGCATTTGCAATCTTTACCTCTCCCTGCTCCTCCGCTGTGTAATCTGGGCCGTCAAATCCATACTGTGCCTGACATCGTCTGAGCCTGCCTCCTGATGTATAGACATATATTTTGAATGTGTACGCTATCCATACATGTTATCCGGGGATACGGTACCCTTTCTAACCTTTGTGCAATCACATGCAATCCATACTGGGCCTAACACCGTCTGAGCCTGCCTCCTGATGTACAGACATATATTTTGAATGTGTACGCTATCCATACATGTTATCCGGGGATACGGTACCCTTTCTAACCTTTGTGCAATCACGTGCAATCCATACTGGGCCTAACACCGTCTGAGCCTGCCTCCTGATGTATAGACATATATTTTGAATGTGTACGCTATCCATACATGTTATCCGGGGATACGGTACCCTTTCTAACCTTTGTGCAATCACGTGCAATCCATACTGGGCCTAACACCGTCTGAGCCTGCCTCCTGATGTACAGACATATATTTTGAATGTGTACGCTAGCCATACATGTTATCCGGGGATACGGTACCCTTTCTAACCTTTGTGCAATCACGTGCAATCCATACTGAGCCTAACACCGTCTGAGCCTGCCTCCTGATGTACAGACATATATTTTGAATGTGTACGCTATCCATACATGTTATCCGGGGATACGGTACCCTTTCTAACCTTTGTGCAATCACGTGCAATCCATACTGGGCGTGAGAACGGCTGGCGAGCTGTTAAGCAAGCTACAGCACCTGTGATTTGCACACGTAAGTTTTTCATTTTTTCAGGAATGACGGTTAGGCCTAATTCCGGAACTGCGGTTGACCTGCACTTACTGGGAAATCATTGTTCGCGGGTAATAATTGTAATCAGTGATCCCCATCACTAACGTTGTTCAGCGGGTTATCTGCACCTGTAAGCGACAAACGCTGGCCTTTTCAGTGTAGCGCACATGCAGCCACGGACATGTAAGGGCATGACACACCAGTTATTGGCCAATCTCATGTGCCAGAGCCTCACGTGTCCCTCTAGTAAGCCGGACTCGGACCGCGGGGCATGACGGAGTCTCGTTCGTTAACGGAATTAAGCTTGCAATGTGTGCATCTGTTCTGTAGCTGGTATGGTTGAGGTTTCCCAGGTGGAGTCGAATTTAACCGTAGGCTCCACTCCTGGTGGTGCCCTTCTGGACATTCCTTTAAGGTTCAGCTTTGCAACCATACTGCCCACTTAAAACAAACACTTTGCCTTCATGAACGCTGTTTGGAGGGTCATGACTCGTGGGAATAACGCCGCCCAATCAGTTAACCTGCTAGAGAGATCGTTCGTTGCTCCCAAGCATGACATCACACTCCCTAGGAAGAAGGTAATGCCACTGTGGCGACCGTACTCCTGGGGGCGACACAAGTGCACTGATGCCCAGCCACTGCTCGATGAATCTGCTGGTACATTGACCCAGACCACTACATTCCCCTCGCACGCTACATGGCCTGAATCTGACCCTGATGAAACTCAGGTTACCCTTCCCATATACAGTTCCATCTTACACGGTGACAAAGAGGAAGCTGCAGATGAAAGTGCAGGTTCGGCCCACCCGCCATCAGACACACCACCGTACTATCAGGGGCCCTGTGCCAGTGCCGTCGCCAACGAGTGGGCCCCCCCCTGCTTGCTCAGGATCACAGCACTTGCAAAGTTGAAATACTGTGCAGTGAGATGGAAGATGGGGACGACGAGGAGTCCAGACAAGTACAGGGATTCCCTAGCGAGGAGACTTATTTGATTGTTTTCAATGTTGGGACAGCAATTTTTGGGGAGCACTATACTCTGGAGAATGATAGATGGGGCCCACCATACACTGGAACATTCCAAAGGTGGACATCAGACACTGGAGCAGCATTTACAGGGCCCATTATACACTAGAGCATTAGAAATGGGGCCCATTATGTTTGGAGCATTATTTGGGCCCATAAGACAGTGGAGCTTCATCCATGGGGACCAACATATACTGTAGCATTATGTGGAGCTCATCATATACTGTTTCAAACATTATATGGGACCAATGATTCTGTATGGAGAAATAGATGGGCCTCGTCATGAGATGTAAAAAGTGAGGTATTTTTCATTGTACTATACCGCTATTTCTCTGCCGTATAGGAGCATGATGAGTTGTAGTATGTGTTAAAGGGGCGCTCTTTCGCCCAGGGCACATGAAAACCTGGAGCCAGCCCTACCCCCCCACAACTTTAGCCAAATAACCCCCATTTTTCAGTGCGTAACTTGTATTAAGTTAATTAAGGTTGACAAGCTTAAGTAAGAAGAATTGATGCTTTTGGCATTCAAATGGGCACTGTAGGTGTGTTTCCTGTCCTCCTCTCACTGCCGACTTTTATTCCCCATTGACTTACATTGGGTTTCGTGTTTCGGGACGACCCCGACTTTTCCCTATAATCGGACGATCTTGCTCGACCCGACTTTTGGAAAAGTCGGGTTTCACGAAACGAAACGCGACCCTAAAAAAACAAAAGTCGCTCAACTCTAATGAAGACATCTGATATTGGGTGTTACTCAGAAAATATATATTTATATCTCTGATATATAGTCTTTCTTCACTTATTGTATTGTTTGCACATAATATTATATTGAGTATTGTTTTTTATTGATATGATATGTTTATATTATTAATACCTTTTTCGTATAAATAGGCACATTATTCTTATCTATTACCTTTATTGGTATTATTCAATCCCTGACAGAAGTTATGTCGCTTATCCATGTTATGTAAATAAAAGTTTATAACCTGACGTTTAATTCATCCATTGGTTGTATAAATTACTCTTTTGAAAGCTGAAACCCTCCGAAATGTGGTTTAGGTTAAGAAAATAAATTGGCATCAAAGCAGAAATATGGACACAGAATGGTCAGATTTTGGCAAGACAAAAGTTTTGTCGGCCACAGAAAGTAATGTGATATTCAAACAAATAATTAGCTTAAAATACAAATATATGTTGCATAACATTGGTGAATGAAGTTGTGATGCTATTAGAGTCATATTTAATATTTTGTGTGACTTCCATGAGCTTGAAGGACTGCATCCATGCGGTTCAACAATGATTCATACAATTTATTAATGAAGTCATCAGGAATAGCAAAGAATGCAGTCTTACATGCCTCCCAGAGTTCATATAGATTCTTTGGTTTTGTCCTCCAAGCTTCCTCTTTCATCCTACCCCAAACATGCTCATTGATATTCATGTCTGGTGACTGGGCTGGCCAGTCCTTGAGCATCTTGATCTTTTTTGGCTGGAGGAACTTTGTTGTAGAGATGGATGTATGAGATGGAGCACCTTCCTGCTGCAGAATTTGACCCCTTTTATGATTTGGAATATAAGAGGTAGCTAATAGTTCTTCATGATATTTTAGGCTATTGATATTGCCTTCCACCTTGCAAATGTTTCGCACAACCCCATACTGAATGTAACCCCAGACCATGATCTTTCCACCACCAAATTTAACTGTTTTCTGGGTGTATTTTCGATGCATACGGGCTCCAGTAGGTCTCCTGCAGTATTTACAGCGGCTGTGGTGTAATTCTACTGAAGATTCATCAGAGAAATCCACCTTCTGCCACTTTTCCAGCGTTCATCTGTTTAGCAGGCTGTGGGACTTTGCAAATGCCATACAGTTTTTTATTTGCCTTTTGTTTAATGCTGGCTTCTGGGCACTGATTCGACCATGGAGGCCATTTTGAGACATAATCCTACATACTGTTATAGTTGACACAGGGACTTGAGGTGACCAGGCCTGTTGGAGCTCTGCTGCAGTGGAAGAGGGGCTTGCTTTGGATTTTCTAACCAACAAACGTTCCTCCTGAGCAGTTGTCTTGCAGGGTCTGCCAGACCTGGGCTTGTCAAACACATCTCCAGTCTCTTCAAGTCTTTGTTTAATTCTTTGTACTTGACGCTGAGACACATTAAAGGTGCCAGCCATGTTGTGAGTTCATTTTTCCCTTCACCATTGAGGTCTGATGAACTCCCTCCTCTGGTGAAGGAAGGTAGTGAGGCTGATTACCAAACACATGGGCAGCTAGATGATGACTGGGTGGCTGGAATTGAGGACTGGATATAAGGCTGCCGACGCCCTTCTTCCTGGCTGGTGATTTTCCTGCTGGATTCTTGGAGACCAGTCTGATTCCTGCATCTCAAAGCTAAGTTTTTCTGCTCTGCTTTGTACTCTTCAGTTTTGTTTTTGTTTTGCCTTGTTTTTGGGAGTTCTGCCATCCCCGGCCGGGGGTGAGCTGAATTTCATTTTTGTCTCTGATCTGTTGATCTTTTGCTCTGTCTTCAGAATATACCAGAGTGCTGATATAGTCTTTTGAAGCCTAGCAACTTTAGGGCCTGTTTTTCCTATCAGTCGGTTGGCTCATTTTGACAGGGTTTTTGCGGATGGCAGACAGCAGCTTTCCTATCCTGTCCTATGTAGTTAGCTTGGGCCCCATCATTTGCTCAACCTATCTTTCTATCTGTGTTAGTGTTTTCATCTTGCTTCACCGTCATTATATGTTGGGGGCTGCCTTTTGCTTTAGGGTCTGCTCTGGGGCAGTTTAGTTTTTCCCCCTTTCTGTCTTTAGGCTATGTAGTTCTCCGGCTGTGATCGAGGGGTCTAGGGCACCGTAGGAACCCCCCACGGCTACTGCTAGTTGTTGTGGATAGGTTCAGGGGTCTGCAATCCGATAGCTGCCAACCTCTCTGGTTTTTCTGGACTTAGCTGGTATTTTGTTTTTTCCTCCTTCGGTGACTCATCATAACAGAATCACCAGCCATACCGCAGATCCTAGGGTACTCAATAGCAGGAGAGAATTGTAAAAAAATTAAAAAAAAAAAGGTGTCAGAATTTTTTTTTTTTTTTTTTGTGTGTGCATATTTTTTCCTCTATATCTCTGAGGCCGTAGGGGGAATTTTTCTCTCAATGGAGATGAAGCAATTGTCTGTTCGTGTGGAGCAGCTCGCTGCTGAAGTGCGGGGAATTTCCGCCTATCTTGCTCATTCACATGCTGCTGAACCAAAGATTCCTACTCCTGATGTATTTTTGGGGGATCGGTCTAAATTCTTGAATTTCAAGAATAATTGTAAATTATTTTTTACCTTGAAGCTTAACTAGTCGGGGAACTCCGCGCAGGTTAAAATTGTCATCTCTTTGCTGGGCGGCGATCCCCAGGATTGGGCGTTTTCTTTGAAATCTGATGATCCTATTCTGAATTATGTGAACGCATTTTTTCAAGCCTTGGGGTTGTTGTATGATGAACCTAATGCTATTGATCAGGCTGAAAAGACCCTTTTGGCATTAAGCCAGGGTCGGGATTCGGCAGAGTTGTACTGTCAAAAATTCCGAAAGTGGGCGGTCCTTACTACCTGGAATGATTGTGCCTTGGCAGCCCTCTTTCGGAAGGGTTTGTCAGAAACTGTGAAGGATACTATGGTGGGATTTCCTGTTCCCTCTGGTCTTGATGATTCTATGTCATTAGCCATTCAGGTGGATCGGCGTTTACGTGAACGCAAAACTACACGAGAGATGTTGCCACCTGTTGAACAAATGTCTGAACCTATGCAATGTGATAGAGTTTTGTCTAGGGCGCAACATCAGGAGTTCAGAAAGCGTAATAAGCTGTGTTTTTTTTGTGGAGATGCCTCGCATATTATTTCTGTCTGCCCTAAACGAGAGAAACGTTGTGCACACACGTTTTCTGTGGGTGGTGTTCAACCTAAGTTTCTTCTGGCAATTACTCTGATCTGCTCCCTGTCCACATTTTCCGCCAAGGCTTTTGTGGATTCAGGAGCAGCTCTTAACCTGATGGACTTGGATTTTGCTAAACGTTGTGTATTTCCTATGACACCTCTGCGGACGCCTATCCCTTTGAGGGGTATTGATGCTACTCCTTTGGCGAAGAATAAACCTCAGTTTTGGACCCAGGTGGTAATGCGGGTCGCCCCAGACCATCAAGAAAATTGCAGATTTTTGGTGTTGCATAATTTGCATGATACCATTGTTCTGGGGTTTCCCTGGTTGCAAATTCATTATCCTGTTCTGGATAGGAAATCTTTGTCTGTGGTGAGTTGGGGTTGTCGGTGTGCCCTTAGTGATGCTCCTGTTTTCTCCACCTCTCCCCAGTCGCATGATGTTCCTGACTATTTGGCTGACTTTTATGATGTATTTAGTGAGAATGAGTCTGCATCTTTGCCTCCTCATAGGAGTTATGACTGTGCAATTGAGCTGAACCCGGGGTGTAAATTCCCCAAGGGTCGGCTTTTCAATTTATCTGTACCCGAGCACGAGGCTATGCGATCCTATATTAAGGAGGCATTGGAGAAGGGTCATATTAGACCATCCTCTTCACCCTTAGGTGCTGGGTTTTTTTTCGTGGCTAAAAGGGATGGTTCCTTAAGGCCTTGTATTGACTATCGTGCCCTCAACAAAATTGCTGTTAAATATCAGTATCCATTACCCCTGATTTCTGATCTATTCTCCAGAGTTAAAGGTGCTTGCTGGTTTACCAAGCTTGACCTCAGGGGGGCGTATAATCTTATTCACATTAAGCATGGGGATGAATGGAAGATGGTGTTTAATACTCCGGAGGGACATTTTGAGTACCTGGTGATGCCTTTTGGGTTCACTAATGCCCCTTCTGCCTTCCAGTGCTTCATGAACGATATATTCCGAGACTTTGTGGATAAATTTTTGATTATCTATCTGGATGATATTTTGATCTTCTCCAAGAATTGGGACTCTCATGTGGAACATGTTCGGACTGTGTTCCGGATTTTGAGGGAGAATTCCCTGTATGTCAAGGGATCGAAATGCCTTTTTGGGGTACAGAGGATTTCATTTTTGGGATTTATTTTGTCTCCGTCAACTATTGAAATGGACCCGGCCAAGGTACAGGCCATTTATGATTGGGTTCAGCCCACTTCTTTGAAGGCCCTTCAGAAGTTTTTGGGTTTTGCTAATTTTTATCGGAAATTTATAGCTAATTTTTCTGGTATTGCCAAGCCATTGACGGATTTGACTAGGAAGGGTGCTGATGTGCTGAATTGGTCTCCGGAGGCTGTTTTTTCCTTTCAGGAGCTGAAGCGAAGATTCACTTCTGCTCCGGTTTTGCAGCAACCTGATGTCTCACTCCCGTTTCAGGTGGAGGTGGACGCTTCTGAGACTGGTGCAGGAGCGGTGTTGTCCCAAAAAGATCCTGTGACATCTAAAATGAATCCTTGTGCTTTCTTTTCCCGAAAGTTATCCCCATCCGAACGTAACTATGATGTGGGGAATCGGGAACTGTTGGCCATGAAATGGGCATTTGAGGAGTGGAGACATTGGTTGGAGGGAGCCAAACACCAAGTCGTGGTCCTTACTGACCACAAGAATTTGATTTACCTGGAGTCGGCCAAGCGCTTGAATCCTAGACAGGCTAGGTGGGCCTTGTTTTTCACACGTTTTGATTTTGTGTTCTCTTTTCTTCCGGGCACTAAGAATGTCAAGGCAGACACCCTCTCTAGGAGTTTCCTTGCTGATTCTCCTGTTGTGACTAAGCCTGCTACCATCTTAGGCGAGAGGGTAGTTCTTTCTGCCATCTCGCCTGATTTGAGACGTGCTCTGGAAGAGTTTCAGGAGGACAAACCTGAGCGTTGTCCCAGTGGAAAGTTGTATGTTCCTGACCAGTGGAGGAAGAGAGTGATGTCTGAAGTTCATTGCTCTGCATTGGCTGGTCATCCAGGTATTTTTGGTACTAGAGATCTGGTGAGTCGGTCTTTTTGGTGGCCCGCCTTGTCTCATGATGTCAGGAATTTTGTGCAGTCCTGTGGGACTTGCTCCCGGTCTAAACCTTGTTCTCGCTCTAGTGGCTTGTTGATGCCTTTGCCGGTGCCCAGGAGGCCATGGACCCATATTTCAATGGATTTTATCTCTGATATGCCTGTCTCTCAGAGAATGACTGTTATTTGGGTGATTTGTGATAGATTCTCTAAGATGGTCCATCTTGTACCATTCCCTAAGTTGCCATCTTCCTCTGAGTTGGTGCCCTTGTTTTTGCAACAGGTGGTTCGCTTGCACGGGATTCCTGAGAACATTGTATCTGACAGAGTTCAGTTTGTGTCTAGATTTTGGAGGACTTTCTGTTCCAAGCTGGGAATTCAGTTGTCCTTCTCCTCTGCGTTTCACCCTCAGACCAATGGGCAGACGGAGAGAACAAACCAGACTTTGGAGTCGTATTTGAGATGTTTTATTTCTGCCGATCAGGATGATTGGGTTTCATTTCGGCCCTTGGCCGAATTTGCTTTAAATAATAGAGCTAGTTCTGCCACTTTGATGTCACCTTTTTTTTGTAACTTTGGTTTTCACCCTCGATTTTCTTCAGGGCAGGTGGAGCCTTCTGCCTGCCCAGGTGTTGACACTGTGGTGGAGAGAATGCACCAGATCTGGGACCAAGTAGTGGATAAGTTGTCTCTCTCCCAGGAAAAGGCCCAGCGGTTTTCAAACCGGCGTAGGACCGTTGGTCCCCAGTTTAAGGTGGGTGATATGGTTTGGTTGTCATCAAAAAATATCGCTATGAAGGTGGCTTCTCCTAAGTTTAAGCCTAGATTTATTGGACCTTACAAGATTTTGGAGATTATTAATCCGGTCTCTTTTCGGTTGGCTCTTCCTGTCACATTTAAAATTCATAATGTGTTTCATAAGTCCTTGTTGAAGAGGTTTGTTAAACCAGTAGTTCCTGTGGTGGCACCTCCTGACCCTATATTGGTTGAAGGTAACATGGAATATGAGGTAGAGAAGATACTGGATTCCCGTCTGGCTAGACGGAGACTCCAGTATTTGATTAAGTGGAAGGGTTATTGTCAGGAGGATAAATCCTGGGTCTCTGCCTCTGATATTCATGCTGAAAGATTGGTGCGTGCCTTTCATCGGGCTCACCCAGATCGCCCTGGTGGCATGGATGAGGGTTCGGTGACCCCTCCTCAAGGGGGAGGTACTGTTGTGAGTTCATTTTTCCCTTCACCATTGAGGTCTGATGAACTCCCTCCTCTGGTGAAGGAAGGTAGTGAGGCTGATTACCAAACACATGGGCAGCTAGATGATGACTGGGTGGCTGGAATTGAGGACTGGATATAAGTTTGCCGACGCCCTTCTTCCTGGCTGGTGATTTTCCTGCTGGATTCTTGGAGACCAGTCTGATTCCTGCATCTCAAAGCTAAGTTTTTCTGCTCTGCTTTGTACTCTTCAGTTTTGTTTTTGTTTTGCCTTGTTTTCTGGGAGTTCTGCCATCCCCGGCCGGGAGTGAGCTGAATTCCATTTTTGTCTTTGATCTGTTGATCTTTTGCTCTGTCTTCAGAATATACCTCAGTGCTGATATAGTCTTTTGAAGCCTAGCGACTTCAGGGCCTGTTTTTCCTATCAGTCGGTTGGCTCATTTTGACAGGGTTTTTGCGGATGGCAGACAGCAGCTTTCCTATCCTGTCCTATGTAGTTAGCTTGGGCCCCATCATTTGCTCAACCTATCTTTCTATCTGTGTTAGTGTTTTCATCTTGCTTCACCGTCATTATATGTTGGGGGCTGCCTTTTGCTTTGGGGTCTGCTCTGGGGCAGTTTAGTTTTTCCCCCTTTCTGTCTTTAGGCTATGTAGTTCTCCGGCTGTGATCGAGGGGTCTAGGGCACCGTAGGAACCACCCACGGCTACTGCTAGTTGTTGTGGATAGGTTCAGGGGTCTGCAATCCGATAGCTGCCAACCTCTCTGGTTTTTCTGGACTTAGCTGGTATTTTGTTTTTTCCTCCTTCGGTGACTCATCATAACACAGCCACCTCTGCAGTGGATCTGGTCTTCAGCCTCTTGATAAGGCTTCGGTCGCATGGTGGATTTTTGGCATGTTGTCTGAGCTCAAGTTGCAGTTCAAGTGAGGGTCTGGGGTGCTGGGCTTCTTTTTATACTCACCCACTAATTAACCGATCATTTACTGAGCACAGGTGAGGATGTAAACTAGGATTGGGTACATTATATGACCAGGCGACAAAACATTTGTCTTGTCAAAATCTGACCATTCTGTGTTCATTAAATGATCAATATTTCTGCATTGATGACAATTTATTTTCTTAACCTAAACCACATTTCGGAGGGTATGGTGCTGACAATAAATGTCATTTTAGTTATGAGGGATTTTCCTCCTCCCTGGTCACATGAGTGACCGGAACGAAGGAACGAATACAATAGATGGTGGTGATGCTGGGCGCAAGCGCCAATCATGGCGCTGATTGCAAACAGCTGCACTTCCATTATAAAAGATGTCAGTCTATCACACACAGGCACAGCCCCCCCCCCCGTGGAAGCCCACGCGAAACGCACGTCGGGGCTGATTCAGGACACACACTGGCAGCTACAATATGAGTAAGACTTGCATACCGCTATTTTTGGCCTCTACTTCTGGTGTTTATTAGGGATTGTGGTCTGAATGCCATTCAACTAAAGAATAATGGGGATTACTATTCAGCTCTTTTCCCTTTCATGCACCTTACATGCACTTTACATGCACTTAGCACTTTGTGCACATGAATAGTGATATCTATTGAGGTTTTTGCTTGTTGTTCCCTTGCTGTTACATCAGTGTTGTTTTTGTCCTAGCACACATGAGCCTTTGTAATATGTTTTGTTTTTCTTGAGTCTGTTTTCTATTTGTTATTTAACTGTATAAATAAATCAGCTTTTTACTACATGGTGGAATAGAGTACTGCGTTGCTTTTCTAGGATTTATGCTTATTTGGAGTGTCCAACTGATTTTTGTATTTGTGCTGTGGTATAGGCATTGGTTTGCCAACTGATATATATATATACTATTATGTATCAGTGGATTTCTTTTTTCTGTTTTCTTTTTTTTGCCTGGCTGTCACTTTTGGTTAAATACAGCATTATTTAGCCAAAAAAAATAATACAGGCCCCACATTTATTGGTGTGGTATCTCCATGCCAGCTCATATCTGTGCATGATCAAAGTTTGGCCAGTTTATGGCTGTTTTCTTTTTTTTGCCTGGCTCTCACTTTTGTTTACCGTATTTTTCCGACCATAAGACGCACTTTTTTCCCCGTCTTATGGTCGCAATATACTAACCTCCGGGGCTCTGCGGTGTGGTGGTGGCAGTGGGCGGGGCTCTGCGGTGCGGGGGTGGAGGCGGGCGGTGCTCCGGTGCAGGGGCGGCGGCTCCGCCGGCATTTCCTTGCAGCCTGGAGGCCCCCGCACATCCCTTGCTGGCCGCCGCCATGTTGCGGTGGCCTCCGGGAACATGGACGCCGGGAAGATGGACGCCGGTCCGGGGACGGCGCATGTGCAGGTTCAGATCTCGTCCCGAGATCTCGGGGGACGAGATTCAAATCTCGGCAACGAGATCTCGTCCCCCGAGATCTCGGGACGAGATCTGAACCTGAGCATGCGCCATCCCCGGACCGACGGCCATCTTCCCGGCGTCCATGTTCCCGGAGGCCACCGCAACATGGCGGCGGCCAGCAAGGGATGTGCGGGGGCCTCCGGGCTGCGAGGAAATGCGGGCGGAGCCGCCGCCCCTGCACCGGAGCACAGCCCACCGCCACCCCCGCACCGCAGAGCCCACCTGCCCCAGCTCAGCACAGCCCACCTGCCCCAGCAAAGCTGCCCCTGCAAAGCTGCCCCAGCAAAGCTGCCCCTGCCCCAGCACAGCTGCCCCAGCCCCAGCACAGCTGCCCCAGCACTGCTGCCCCAGCCCCAGCACAGCTGCCCCTGCCCCAGCACAGCTGCCCCAGCCCAGCTGCCCCAGCCCCAGCACAGCTGCCCCTGCCCCAGCGCAGCTGCCCCAGCACAACCAACCTGCCCCAGCAAAGAGCCGCCACCGCACAAGCCTGGATCACTGAATGACCCCTGTGATTACTCCTCCACCTGTGCCGGATCCCTTCCCAGGTAAGCTGAATTCGGACTGTAAGACGGACCCCCATTTGACACATTATGATTTATTTCCCTATTTTCCTTCTGAAAATTGTGGTGCGTCTTATGGTCCGGTGCGTCTTATAGTCTGAAAAATACGGTAAATACAGCATTACTAAGCCAAAAAAATAATACAGGCCACACATTTTTTTGGTGTGGTATCTCCATGTCATCTCATATCTGTGCATGCTCAAAGTTTGGCCAGTTTATGACTGTTTTGTTTTTTTGGGCTGGATGTCACATTTGGTTAAATACAGCATTATTTAGCCAAAAAAAATAATACAGGCCACACATTTTTTGGTGTGGTATCTCCGTGCCAGCTCATATCTGTGTGTGCTCAAAGTTTGGCCAGTTTATGGCTGTTTTCTTTTTTTTGCCTGGCTATCACTTTTGGTTAAATACAGCAGTATTTAGCCCCAACAAAATACAGGCCACACATTTTTGGTGTGGTATCTCCACGCCAGCTCATATCTGTGCGTGCTCAAAGTTTGGTCAGTTTACGGCGGTTTTCTTTTTTTGTCCTGGGTGAAACTGTACTTATGTACAGCACTATTTAGCTAAAAAATAAAAAAAAATAATACAGTCTTATCTCAGGCTCAGGCCTAGTGTATCTGTGTTGGAAAAATCTTTGCTTCGCAGGCATACGATGGATAGTACTGTCTGCTAGCTTTGTTCTACTCATTCTTTTAGGTTTTCAAAAGTGAACACAAAACATCCCAAAAAATTAATACAGTCTGTTATCTCAGGCTGAGGCCTGGTGTATCTGAGGTGGAAAAATCTTTGCTTTGCAGGCAAACTGATCACATATATTATTTTTCACCAAATAAATCCATTTGTATTGAGCTTTTAAAATATTTCAGTAGTTATTTAAAATGGGCAAGGCAAGAGGCAAGGGACAGGGAAGTGGACGTTATGCTGATGGTGCATGCAGAGGACGAGGCCATGGCCAAGCTGAAAGTGGGCCACAGCAAAGACCCACATTTTCGCGCTCGACCTTCCTGTTCCAGTTTCTAGGGGACCGCACCTCACCACTATTGAAGCCAGAGCAGAGTGAAACGGTTGTTGGTTGGATAGCGCATAATGCTTCCAGTCACTTAGCCACCAACACCATGTCTTCCACACGGTCAAGTCTGAGTAGCCGTTAGTGTGGACCAGATATTACTCACCCTGATTCTCCTTCCTCCCACCATGCCAAGTGCCCTGAGGCAACTGATCCCACACTCGGACATTCCAAAAAGCTGTTCAGTTTTCCATTTGGAGATTCGTGCCTCTCGCCCGCTCCACTTGAAGCGGGGCAAGATGATATTCCATGTAGCGATGCACAAATCTTTGAGCATCCACGGACACAAGAGGTGGACAATGAGGATACACAATTGCAGGAAAGTCAGGAGGAGAAGCAGGGTGCGAATGTGGAAGACGAGGTGGTGGATGACATAGTGACTGACCCAACCTGGCAGGAGGACAGCACCACACATGGGGAAGGAGGCATATCACCCAAACAGGCAGGAAGAAGCAGTGTAGTGGCCGCAGACAGAAAGCGTGCATCCATTCCCCGTAACACCAACAGGACAGAAGTTGCCATTCCAACTGATAGATCTTCCCGAGTTTATTTTTTAAAGACTCTGCCAATAACAACAAGCAGATCATTTGCAGCACTTGCCATGCCCGCATCAGCAGGGGTAGCAAAACTACCAGCCTGACCACCACCAGCATGATTAGGCACATGGCAGCAAAGCACCCGACTTCCCCAGTTCACCGTGCCTGTGAAGATGCCTCTAGCCCTGCACCTGTTGTTGTCCACAGTCAACCAGCACCATCATCAAGCCTGTCCACATCCTTGTCCCAGCCTTCAGTTGTCTATACCCCAGTCACTGGAACACAAGCGGAAATACGCAGCCAATGCCCCACAGGCCACAGTACTTAATTCACACATTTTTTGTCTGTTTGCACTCAAAATGTTGCCTTTTAGGCTCGTTGAGATGGAAGCTTTCCACAACATGATGGTGGCAGCCTTCCCTAGGTACTCGGTTCCCAGTTGCCACTATTTTTCCTGTTGTGCCGTACCGGCATTACACCAGCATGTGTCCCACAACATTACCCGTGCCCTCAACAATGCTGTTACTGGGAAAGTCCACCTAACCATGGTGCCCCTGCTCAACGATGACTATCCCTAGGGACCCATGATACTGCCAATGTGTTCCTTCCTGTTTTTAATCCTTTATGGGGTATAGGGTCTTCCTTATCACAGGATTGTCTCTGTATAGTATCAGGGGTCCCTTTAGTATCAGGGAAGGGATCCCCTAGTAGCTGCAGGGTGGAATAGGGTCCCTAGGGATAGTCATCGTTGAGCGGGGGGCGCCACAACGTTCCCCCCAAGGGTGCCAACCTCCGCGGCAAGGAAGGTGTAAGCAGCAGACTTTATCAGGGACTCCTAGGAAATCCCCATTTGTATGTTACTATTTTGTTGGGCACTTTGTTTTTTGTTTTATTTGTGTTCAATTTGTGGTGTGACCCCATTTGGGGCTTTTTAACAATAAAGTATATTAGTTCTAGGGTTTTTTTATATGATTTTTGGTGTAAAACCCCTCTATACCATTTATTCAGATTTTTGCTAGTAATTCAGAATTGGAATGGCCAGTTTTTTGACAGGTCCGGAGAATTCGGATACATGGTTGGAAGATGCAAACCAGGCATTTAACATTAGTGGCACTCAAAAGATTAGCACTGGCCCACTAGCACTTAAGAATCTGTTCAATGAAGCTTATGGTGGCTATAAAGAATACCTAAAATCCTGGTGGGAGATTAGGACGTTAGAGAACTATCTAAAGAATCAGATCCTACCAAGAAGACTTAGGATTAACATCAGTCCCTCCCAAAGAATTGCTTCGCCTGAGTTGTTGAATTTATGGACAAAGGAATCCAATGAGTCATCGATAAGGTTTATGCAGATCTTATTAGCAGAAGAAAGGAGGGTTTTTGAGAAATCCACTAGCCAACTTAATAAACTAATTGAGCAAGTGCTGAAGCATAAAACAGACTCCGACTTTGCCAAGAGGGAGGGACTCTTACAAACCTCTGTGGAGAGGTACCAGGCCCTTTTGAAGGAAAGAAAACATCTTCAGTTCCAAAGGGACCAGAGGGATTTCAGCGAGAATCGGGTCTTTAATTTTCAAACAGAAAGACAGTCGGAGGCATCATCCTCAGACTTGGAGACCTCGGACACTGAGAGAGTAGAAAACACACCTGGTAGTGTATCATTTTTTAGATGTACTTTCCCTAAACAAAGATGGCAGGGTGAAAGAGGGAGAAAAAGGGGAAGGGGGGCATACAGGGGTGGTATGAGACCACAAGTGTCTCACTCAATATCCAATATATCATCAGTACCTGCAGGACACTCCTCTGCAGCCCCCTCCTCTACTTTACCCTCATCTTCCTCTTTTTTGGAACAGTACCAGTCAAAAAACAGGAAAGAATAGGCCACAAATCGGGGATCACCCTGAATAGGAATTAGCATGAATGTTGTAATTTTTATTTTATTAAATTAAGCACAGCAAAAAACAACAAACACATTAAAAACTTTTTAAAAGTGGTCACACATGTGACACATCAAAAAGACATACACACCTCATAATAGAGCAACCAACCTGATACCCACTAACACTTTTGGCAGAGAAAATGCCCTATACACAAGGTCCATGTAAACCAATACTCAATTGGAGGGTTTTTGTGAGCACACTAATACACTGTAATGATCATAAATAAATCAAAGATGTCAGTAATGCAGGTATATATTAAATAGATGACATATCACAATCCAAAAAATGACTTGAGACAGTGCATGCAGTTATATAACTCTGGCATACTCTTATTCACAATGTAAACCAATACTCAAATGGAGGGTTTTAAAGAGCACACTAATGCACTGTAGCGACCACAAATAAATCAGAGATGTCAGTGATGCAGGTATATATTAAATAGATGACATATCACAAACCAAAAAATGACTTGAAACAGTACATGCAGTTATATAGCTCGAGCATACTCTTATTCACAATGAGGTACATGTGGAACGACCATTTCTAGAATATACTAAATAAGTCTCATTTGGAAATACCTCAGCCTGAAATCAGGCTTCAAAAGCAGACCAGGTGATCCAGACTAGAAATGTGCTATAAGGAGTGCAAACAACCAAAGAACATCTCCATGACCTCTTTCAATAATGTACACATATGTACAAAACCCAATATATACCATGTGGAGTGGAGTGGGACAGGCTGGACCAAAGACATGTACCTCATTGTGAATAAGAGTATGCTTGAGCTATATAACTGCATGTACTGTTTCAAGTCATTTTTTGTTTTTTTGGTTTATGATATATCATCTATTTAATATATACCTGCATCACTGACATCTCTAATTTATTTGTGATCGCTACAGTGCATTAGTGTGCTCTTAAAAACCCTCCATTTGAGTATTGGTTTACATTGTGAATAAGAGTATGCCAGAGTTATATAACTGCATGCATTGTTTCAAGTCATTTTTTGGTTTGTGATATGTCATCTATTTAATATATACCTGCATTACTGACATCTTTGATTTATTTGTGATCATTACAGTGTATTAGTGTGCTCACAAAAACCCTCCATTTGAGTATTGGTTTACATGGACCTTGGGTATAGGGCATTTTTTCTGCCAAAAGTGTTAGTGGGTATCAGGTTGGTTGCTCTATTATGAGCTGTGTATGTCATTTTGATGTGTCACATGTGTGACCACTTTTAAAATATTTTTAATGTGTTTGTTGTTTTTTGCTGTGCTTAATTTAATAAAATTAAAATTACAACATTCATGCTAATTCCTATTCAGGGTGATCCCCGATTTGTGGCCTATTCTTTCCTGTTTTTTTACTGGTACATGTAGTTTTTAGGCCAGGGTTGGATCCCCTTTCAATATATCGGTGGTGCCCCCGCTATCTTGCTTTACTCTTTTTTGGAACAGGGTGCGAGGGCAGGCTACCATCTAAGAGCCCGATTCAACTAATTAGGGGCCAAATTTTGAATCTGTCCTTGCATATCCTGACCAGAGAGGAATTTAGTGTGCTATCAAGAGGGCTATATTTTGTGCCTACAAATAGTTACAATTGTTTCGAGTGGGTTAAGGACCTCAACCTGTTCTGCAGAAAATGAAAATGGAAAAAATTCTTTATACATAATGACCGGGAAGAGTGCTATAGACAGGGCCTGAATGATGAGGACATTGAAGGCTATCAAGCACTTGTGGGCCTCCTCAGAGAGAATGATAGCATCCCAGAAGATGGTAAAGGTCTCTTCAGCATTCTAAAAAAATAAGAGCGAAAAGATGCCACCTCAAGGCGATACTAAGAATATCGACATATTCGCACGACTAGTTGAAAGAGATCTTAAAAGGATTAATAAAAGATCTGAATGGGATGATGAGGAGAACTTGTCGGTCAAGGAACGAGATGCCCTCCTAGGTCTTAAGAGAAATGATCAGTTAATCATAAAATCATCTGATAACGGTGGGAATCTTGTGATTATGAACCATCTAGAATATCGCAAGATGTGCCAAAATATTCTGCAGGATGTATCCACCTATGAGGTACTTAAGACTAGCCCACTAGTGGACTATGGGGCAGAGCTCAAGATAATAGTCGACGAGGCTCTGTCATATAGACTAATCTCGAAAACAGAATGTGATTTCCTTTTACCTAAGTTTCCAGTGGTGGCGAATTTTTATGCACTTCCTAAAGTGCACAAGGGTCTAGACCAATTAAAGGGACGTCCAATAGTTTCAGGGGTGGACTCCCTGACACAAAATTGTGCGGTCTGTGTAGATCAGATTTTGCGTCCCTTTGTTGTCTCTATTCCATCATATCTCAGAGACACATCAGATCTACTACTGAAACTAGAGGGCATCCATCTTGAAGAGGGCACTTGGCTGGCATCCATCGACATAGAAGCATTATATAGCAGTATTCCGCACCAGGAAGGAATCAGAAGTGTGGAACACTTTCTTCAGCAGAGATTGGTGGCCTGTAGAAAACATAACAGCTTTGTGTCATCCCTTCTCAGTTTCACACTTACGCATAATGTGTTCACCTTCGATGGATAGTACTTCCACCAGCTCAGGGGCACTGCGTTGGGGAGTCCCTGTGCCCGGTCGTATGCAAATCTGTTCCTGGGCTGGTGGGAGGAAACTATTGTGTTCGGAGGTGACAATAAGTGGTGGCAAGAGTACATCTCTATATGGTATTGTTATATAGATGATGTCTTTGTCGTATGGTCAGGGATGAAGGAGCAATTTGAAGAGTTTGTAAGTGAATTGAATCATAATGATGTAAATCTCAGATTCACTTTTGAAATTGAGAAGGAGGAACTGACCTTCTTGGATGTCAAAGTTAAGATGGAATCTTTTGTGACTATCTCCACGAGAGTCCATCGCAAACCAACAAGCACTAATAGTCTGCTTCATTGGCAGAGTCACCACCCAATCCCTCTGAAGAGAGGTATTCCCAAGGGCCAGTTCCTCAGATTGAGGTGAAACTGCTCGAGAAATGACCTCTTTTATAGTCAAGCTGGGGACATGTATAATAGGTTCAGAGAAAAGGGCTATCCGACACACGTTCTTGATACAGCCTTTAAGTTTGCGGAAAGAGCAGATAGGCAGCAACTCCTACAGAAACGTACCGAGAGGGACACATCAGATACTTTGAGGATTATAGGTACGTTTGATGCTAAACATTAAGAAGTGAGGAGAGTGTTGGCAAAACATTGGGACATTCTGAGGCTAGACCCTGACATAAAAGATCTGGTTGGTGAACGCCCCAACATCACATTTAGGAAAGGGAAGTCCCTAAGGGACATGCTGGTGCATAGTCTATACAAGAGACCGACAATCAAGGGTACATGGCTTGACAGGAAACCTCTTGGTTTCTTTAAGTGTGGGGATTGTAGCATGTGCAAGTGGATGAAACCTAATAAGTCCTTCTGTAGCTCAGCCACGGGAAAGATATTCTACCAACGTGACTTTTCAAATTGTAAGACCACTGGAGTGGTCTATTTGGCCACCTGTTCTTGTCCAAAGGACTATATAGGCTAGACCAAAAGGGAATTTAGACGAAGAGTGGGTGAGCACATGGGGGACATTAGGAATGGAAGGGACACCCCACTGGCGAAGCACATGCAACTTGTCCATAACTATTGCCTCGCTGATGTCAAGTTCACTGTTATCGAGGTAGTTAACGTCAACCCCCGAGGGGGGAACACGGACAAAACTATCCTCAAAAGGGATTTTTAGGATGGAAAGTCTCGAACCTTAGGGGATTAATGAACAATTGTCTTTTGCCTGCATTCTCTAGTCTGGTAGTTTTTTGCAGTAATCTCTCCTTGTCATAACTCTAATCGGGACCATTATAGATTACTGGACTATTTCCATATTCTTGTTAGGGTCTAATGTTAGGACCCTCATGGATTTACCATGAAGGAATCTTTGTTATTATTTTCCCCTCAATACCGCTTGGGACTAGATACCTCGGAAAATGTGACCATCTATTTTTATATAAAAGTAAATATCTGATCTCCAAGATGATCTCTATGATATATAATGACTTATGTGAATATATATGAAAGTACAAAAGTATTTCTAATAGTAAGGGTATCTGAGGAAAATTCTCATGGAGATAAAGGAGCAAATATAGGGTCTCTAAGATGAGCCAGACGATATATAATGATTCATATGAATTTTTATCAAAATATAAAACTTTCTATTATGTCAAAGGCACATGGAGACAACTCTCATCTGCTCGAACACTGCGCATGTGAATTTTGTAATGGCGTTTATATTTATAAACATGTATTCCCATTAAAATTAGATTTTAATGATAAATTAAAAAAAAACCTATTCCCGTGAGCAATTGATAAAAAAGACAAAAAGCTGTAAACAAAAAAGCCCTATTAAAGGCTACAATGGACTATCTGTACCCTTCCTTGCCGTGGAGGTTGGCACCCTAATAGATACGATAGTTTGGCGCCCCCACTCAACGTCGACTGACCCTGTCTCCCCTATCTCACCCTAGTGACACAGGTGGGAAAACAATGTCAGATAGAAAAGAAATGAAGGAAGGGAAAAAAAAGGAAAACCTTTTTAAAATAGTAAAAATAGCCACAATAAAAAGGTATGCCTAGACCTAGATTATAATAGGGCTAACCACTGATATTAAACCTCACAAACATGGAAATGTCAAAAACAATTGTTTTTGCCTAAAAAACAATGGGCCAAAAAACCACCATACATCGCTCAGAGCATGATTCACAGAATATACATGCACCAACAAATAGTCCAACAAATAGAATTATAGCAGTATATGGCGGAAAATAGATAGTCGCCTCTGATAATTAGAATAACCACAGGTGGTGCAATAGAATAGTCATGATATTAAATTGTCCCATAACAGACAAATATATGAAAACATAAATCAAACACCACCTAGTGGTTTTACTTATCATTTAAAGTCGCCCCGACGCGTTTCCCCGGTGTAACGGTTCATCAGGAGGCCGCAGACTTTAGTACCACTGATGCTGGATATACTTCATGATGCCCCAGATAACAAGATGTGAAAAGGCATGGCGGCGGTCTCAAGAAATAGATCTAAATAACCCCCGCTATCATGTACCAGCTAAGCCCATTGGGCGCACGGTCACACAGGATACAAATCATTCACTTAACCTAGCCAATCGCTACGTGTTTTACATTTCCTCACCCTGCTGCGTTCCAAAACAAAGCCAGCGTGCGTATCAAGTCAAGTGCGCATGACCGGAAATGATGTACCGGAAGTGATGTACTCAGAAAAAATCAAAGCCCGTTACCTCGCAACTATTTGTCTGTTATGGGACAATTTAATATCATGACTATTCTATTGCACCACCTGTGGTTATTCTAATTATCAGAGGCGACTATCTATTTTCCGCCATATACTGCTATAATTCTATTTGTTGGACTAGTTATGTCCTTGGTGCATGCATATTCTGTGAATCATGCTCTGAGCGATGTATGGTGGTTTTTTGGCCCATTGTTTTTTTAGGCAAAAACAATTGTTTTTGACATTTCCATGTTTGTGAGGTTTAATGTCAGTGGTTAGCCCTATTATAATCTAGGTCTAGGCATACCTTTTTATTGTGGCTATTTTTTCTATTTTAAAAAGGTTTTCCTTTTTTTCCCTTCCTTCATTTCTTTTCTATCTGACATTGTTTTCCCACCTGTGTCACTAGGGTGAGATAGGGGAGACAGGGTCAGTCGACGTTGAGTGGGGGCGCCAAACAATCGCATCTATTAGGGTGCCAACCTCCACGGCAAGGAAGGGTACAGATAGTCCATTGTAGCTTTTAATAGGGCTTTTTTGTTTACAATTTTTTGTCTTTTTTATCAATTGCTCACGGGAGTAGGTTTTTTTTAATTTATCATTAAAATCTAATTTTAATGGGAATACATGTTCACAAAAATTATATTCCTTTTTCTATATAAGTATTCTGTTACGTTTATATTTATAGAATTTATTGTATGTCATCTGAGTCTGCGCAATAGCCATCTGTTTTGTAGGCCAATGACGTCTCCTGTCATGGCGGTGCGGTTCATTTCGAGCATGCGCCCCTGATATCAAAATGGCGAGGCAATCACTCTGTGTGAGTTTTGGGAGCATGAGCACCAAGAGTGGGTCAAGAGCCCAGTTACCCGGAAGCGATAAGGTAATTCCGGGTTGTGGACAGGAAGGTCGTGCTCTAATGGCGCGAGACATGACTCAATAACACGCGCACTGAGATGAAGGGCTGTAAGTATCGCGCGTTTCGGCGCAAGATGTGCATCACACAGCCCTGCTGACATGCGCGAGACATGAATTAATGACATGGGCACTGAGAAGTAGGGCGCGAGTATAGCACCATATGGCGCGAGATGTGAGTCACACGCCCTACGGACATGCGCACTGAGGGTAAGGGGTGTGTCCCTGAACAGCGTCCGGGGCTGGCGGACTCAGTGGCGGTATGCTTAAATTGAGGGAGATATCATGGCAGTCCAGCTACTATACCACATCAGGACACTAGTTACAGTATGTTGACATCAGGCCTTCTGATGAGCCCGGACGGGGCGAAACACGTTGAGGCGCTATAAGCTACTTGGCAGATGGCGGGTGACACGATGAGTATTTTAATTATATTGATCTGAGCATTTCCACTAGTGGCATCTGCATCTTGTCTGTCTTATTTATGACAGGGTTGATTGTATAATACAGTGGATATAGGCTCCAAAGTTGTTAATCCATAATGGGACGAATGCATTATATCTATGTGGATGACTCCTCATGTTGGCTATCGTGCCTTTTCCAAAAACTGTTTATATAGAAGTATTGATTCCCTGATGGGACTAAATGTACTATCTTTGGGAGGGTGAATCCCTATATTGTCTCATTGTATCCTCTGATTACAAGGAGGTCCTATCATTCTCTCATTTTGATCTGTTACCTCAACACGCCATGATACTGCCAATGTGTTCCTACATGTTTTTAATCCTTTATGGGGTATAGGGTCTTCCTTATCACAGGATTGTCTCTGTATAGTATCAGGGGTCCCTTTAGTATCGGGGAAGGGATCCCCTAGTGGCTGCAGAGTGGAATAGGGTCCCTAGGGATAGTCATCATTGAGCGGGGGCGCCACAACGTTCCCCCCGAGGGTGCCAACCTCCGCGGCAAGGAAGGTGTAAGCAGCAGACTTTATCAGGGACTCCTAGGAAATCCCCATTTGTATGTTACTATTTTGTTGAGCACTTTGTTTTTTGTTTTGTTTGTGGTCAATTTGTGGTGTGACCCCATTTGGGGCTTTTTAACAATAAAGTGTAATATTTCTAGGGTTTTTTTATATGATTTTTGTCTTCTGCATCTGTCTTCCTGTCTTGGGTCTTATGCATCTGTCTTCCTGTCTTGGGTCTTCTACCGGAGTAATGTCTTCTCGGCAGAAGGTGCAAGAGCCACATTTGCCCCCGCAACCCAGACACAGTCTTCTTTACTCTGCAGTCGCAGCAGGGGAGGAGCAGGACCTACTGGCACTGTCGAGACCAGCCTTGAGCGCCAGGTCCCAGAGTCCATGTAGGGGGCTCCTACACTGCCAACACCACGGATAACAGCAAACTGAGCCGGAATGATGTACGGGGGGTGCGTGGAACAGTGCAGCGGACACAGCCGTGTAACGGCTAGCGTTGTTGAAACACAGTTTGGAGCAGAAGGTACCCGTGCCCTTGGGCACTCCCGAGAACCAGCTGGTGATGCTGGAACTCGGTTTACCCCTCGGGGGAGGCACCTGTGTCCGCACTTCACTTCCAGGAAACAGCCGGCGTGGCTGGATCCTGCCTCTTGTGCTTCTGCCCATAGGTGTTTGGCATCTGTCGTCCTTTTTTTCCACTTTGGTCTAATGAGGTACAGCTGGCGGTACTGTTGCCCAGAAACACAGCATGCTGTGAAAGTGGCAGTCACGGAAATGGGCACTAGCTGGCGGTACTAGAGCCCAGAAACACGGCATACTGTGAAATCAGCCTATAGGTGTTTGGCATCTGTCGTCCTTTTTTCCCACTTTGGTCTAATGAGGTAGAGCTGGCGGTACTGTTGCCCAGAAACACAGCAGGCTGTGAAAGTGGCAGTCACGGAAATGGGCACTAGCTGGCGGTACTAGAGCCCAGAAACATGGCATGCTGTGAAAGTGGCAGTCACAGAAATGGGCACTAGCTTGCGGTACTAGAGCCCAGAAACACAGCATGCTGTGAAATCAGCAGTCACGGAAATGGGCACTTGCTGGCGGTACTAGAGCCCAGAAACACGGCATGCTGTGAAAGTGGCAGTCACAGAAATGGGCACTAGCTGGCGGCACTAGAGCCCAGAAACACGGCATGCTGTGAAATCAGCAGTCATGGAAATGGGCACTAGCTGGCGGTACTAGAGCCCATGGAAAACAGTATGAGGTGAAAGAGTCAGTCACAGAACCAGGTGCTAGATGTTGGTAGTAGAGGCCAGAGCACGGGCATAACAGATGACGCTGTGTGCAACATAGGCACATAACAGAGCATGCATACTGCTACCAACCATGCATGTAACCTGTCTACTCTGGCCCAGGGCAGCAAAAGTCACCAGAAATCCAGGCCTGTTTCATTTTTAGGAATGTAAGCCGGTCCACATTTGCAGCGGATAGTCTGGTACGTTGGTCTGTTAGTACATTGCCAGCTGCACTAAAGACGTGTTCAGAAATCACACTGGCACCAGGACAAGCCAGGACCTCCAAGGCATACTGGCTAAGCTCGGGTCATGTATCCAACTTGGAGACCCAAAACCTGAAGGGGGAAGATCCATACTGAAGCACACTGACAGGGGTGGAGAGGTATTGTGCCACCATGTCATGGTAACGTTGCCTCCTAGTGCGTTGCACTGTCTGTGCTGATGGTGCCAGAACTGTTTGCGGGTTCAGAAACAGTTGGAACAGGTTGAGTATACTGAACCTGTCAGTAGCAGATGTACTGCTTCTGCTACCGGCTTCTGAACGGATTCCGCTGGGCCCAGGACGCACTGAGGTGCCTGTTAGTGCACGTGCATCACTGCTATGCGGTGGAAAAGAGTACATGAGTGAATTAACCAGTGCGTCTTGGTACTCCTGCATTTTACGTGCCCGGTTCAATGGCTTTGAAGGCTGTCCCGGTAACGTGGATCTAAGAGGGTGGCCACCCAGTAGTCATTTGTGTGGAGAATACAAGCCACGCATGGGTCATTTCTCAGACACTGCAGCATGAAGCCACTCATGTGCTGAAGGTTGCCAACTGGCCATGCATCGCTGTAACCAGCTGGAGGAATGTGCTCTGGCTGCTCTGCATGACCCCATCCACACTCTATCTGGTGACTACTAGTAGAGCGCTGTGTACTTTCTTCCTCTGGCTCATCCTCACAGTCCTCCTCATCCTCCTCGCTTGCTGTGTCCTGCCTGGACCTTTGTGAGGCACCCACAGAGCTTTGTACCAACCGGGCCGATGAAGATTGCCTGGTTGGTGCAAGTGTCTCATCATACTCCTCCTCCAGAGAAACCTCATCCCTTAGTCCTTTAAGTGATGATTCTATAAGGCATATAAGGGGAATAGTCAGGCTGAGTAGGGCAGCATCCGCGCTCACCATCAGAGTGGAGTCCTCTAAGCACTTCAGAATGGTGCATATGTCCTTCATGGATGCCCACTCTGTGGTTGTAAAGTGGGAGGGCTGAGATGTGTGTCGGCTACTTTGCACCTGCTGCAGCTGCAACTCCATAATTGCAGGTTGCTGCTCACACAACCTCCGCAGCATATGCAAAGTCGAATTCCACCTGGTGGGGAGGTCAACAATGATGCGGTGCTCGGGCAGGCCCAATCTGCGCTGCATGGCTGAAAGGCGCAATGCAGCCATGCTTTAACGCCAAAAATGAGAGCACTCGTATCTGACTTTGTGCAGCAGCTCCTCAAGGTCAGGATAGTTCCTAAGGAAACTCTGCACCACCAAGTTTAGGACATGGGCAAGGCATAGAATGTGAGTCAGACCACCTAGGCCCAGAGCCGAGACCAGGTTTCGGCCGTTGTCACACACCACCATACCTGGCTGGAGGTTGAGCGGCGCAAGCCACATGTCGCTCTGCTCCTTGAGCGTGTTCCACAGCTCGGTTGCAGTGTGGCTAACATCATCCAGATAAACCAATTTCAACACGGCCTGTAGATGTTTGGCCGATGCAGTGTTGAAATCGGTTGTTGTGGTACGTCTGGGTGTAGGCGAGTCTGATGAGGAGGAGTCAATTTGTACGGAGGAGAGGCCTGCAATCCGTGGAGTTGACAGGACCCGCACACTTGCACTCTCTACTTCAGTTCCAGGCTCAACTACATTTACCCAATGGGCGATGATGGAAATGTAGCGTCCCTTGCCATGCTGACTGGTCCACGCGTCGGTGGTCAGGTGGACCTTGCTACTTACTGCATTTTGTAGCGCATGCTTAATTTTACACTCCACATGCTGTTTTCGGGGGCGGGGACGGCTTGCCTGCTGAAGTAGAAGCTGCTGGGAACGCTGTAATTTGGGATTGCAAACCCCAACATATCGATAAAGGCTGGCTTGCTCACCAGCCAGAATGGTAGAATTTCCACTGCAAGCAGTTTGGCAATGCAAGAATTCATGCCCTGTGCTCGTGGGTGGTTTGCCGAGTACGGGCACCTTTTCTCCCACACCTGTGTGACAGATGGCTGCACACTGGATTGGGAGTGTGAGGATGCCAGAAATTAGGATGCTGATGCTGACGAAGTACAGACAGTGTGCCGCCGTACAACACTGCCTGCAGATGCACCCTGGCATTCTGGCGAGGAAGCGGGAGCAGCTGTTTGCGAGCTGGAGGAAGAGGTGGCCGCTGTGGCTCAAGAGGTGGAAGGTGGGGGACAAGCTGCAGGTGGCGAATCATCTTGGGTGTGATGCTGCCACTCCACAGGGTGCCTCTTCCTGACATGGGTCAACATATTGGTGGTATTAAGGTTGCTGACGTTCTTCCCTCTCCGCACAGTTTGTCGACAAAGCTTGCATCTGACTACTGTAACGTCATCTGCAACTTGGTCGAAAAAGGCCCATGCACCACAACTCTTGGGCGCACCCCTTGTGCTCTTTAAAAGAGCCCCTGCTCCTAACGCATGCTGAAGTTGAGGGAGCCGACAACCAATTTTTCCCTCTTCCTCTCCCACGTGGACGGCCACGCTGCGCCACACCTGCAAGCTCTTCCTCTGAGCTATCCCTACTTGCTTGCTGCCCCTCAGCATGCCATGATGGGTCAAGGACCTCGTCATCCAATACACTTTCATCAGCAGAAACTGGCAGCTGAGTTTCATCATCATCTGCTGACTGGGGTCTGGTCACTGTGGGCACTGGCCCACCCTCCACTTCTTCCTCAGACGCACACAGTGGTTGCGCATCTGTGCACACTACCTCTTCTTCAGCTGCAGGAATGCTGTCTGGCTGGCACACAGATTCCAAGCCAACAGATTCTGAGAAGAGGATTAAGGTTGGCTCCTGGCCCTCTGAATGTCTGGGCAATTTAGTGGGCGGTGAAAAAGCAGATGGGTGCTTCTCTTCAGTGGCCTGACCCGATGTGGTGGAGAGGTCCTGGGAGGATGCTGCACTCATTGAGGTGGATGCCTCAGCTGCCATCCAACCAACAACGGCTTCTACTTGATTCTCTCTTATCAGCCTATGGCCCTGCGTTCCTAACAAGCTGCGCATAAATGACTGCTGCCAGGTGAAAGTAGGTGCTGAGTGACTTCGGCCTGCTGCTTGCTCTGAATGTGCACCATGTCTAACTGCTGATGCACCTCTTCCACGGCCGCCACGGGGACGTCCCTTACTCCCTGCCTTCTTCATCTCTATCGATGGATTCAGAACGGCAAGAAAGTATTTATTACGGATTAGTGTGCTTATTCCTGTAGGACTACAAACAGGTATAAGAAACACTAATGGCACTGTATGATGGTGTGTCTGCTAAACTTTATTTGAATCTAGTGTGGCCTACACAAAGAGTAACGTGTGTTTGTGGTGTTGGTGTACATGTTATGGTCGGATGTCACAGCGCAGTAAATGACACTGCTGTGATACAAAAAAAAAGGATTCTCCGGGACTGGGCAAGGTGCTGTGTGGCACCAGCCACAGAGGCTGTTTGGTCCCTCATAGTACAGTACAATCCCTATATAGTGTTTAACTTTAACCTCAACAGATGCTGTGAGGTAAAGTTCACTTATAGGGGCACTGAGAGTGAATTTACTGGTGAAAAATTTGGGGGTGCGTGATAGAACAGGCTGCACTAGGGGTCCTGCAGTCTGATGTGACTATAAAGACTGACCTAGTGGGTGCAGCACTCCACAAAAAATAGCACACAGGCGGTCTGCGCAGCGGAGGTTACTAACTGTGCAAATCGCATCAGGGAACAGGGGGGTGATATGGGTCCCCCACAGCACAATCCCTATATAGTGTTTAACTTTAACCTCAATAGATGCTGTGAGGTAAAGTAACACTTATAGGGGCACTGAGAGTGAATTTACTGGTGAAAAATTTGGGGGTGCGCGATAGAACAGGCCGCACTAGGGGTCCTGCAGTCTGATGTGACTACAAAGACTGACCTAGTGGGTGCTGCACTCCCCAAAAAAAAGCACACAGGCGGTCTGCGCAGCGGAGGTGACTAAACTGTGCAAAGCGCACCCGAGCACCAGGAAAATTGAGGGATAAATGGGGGTAAGGGATTGGGGGGGAGGTTCGGGGGGGAACCCTTCACTGAAAAATCTCTATATAGCATTCACCACAATGTACTGGATGGTGAAGCTACACTTTTAGGAAAAAATAGGGGAAGGGGATTTAAGGGACGAAAAGAAAAGGCCGTGAAAAGGCAGTGAGACACACACCACACAGTGCTGCAGCAAGAGGAGGAGCTGCAGCAGCTGCAGTGAATGTGCGCTGCACTGTCTCACTAAGCACCTCACTGAGAGCCTGCACAGCACAAAAAATGAAGCTGAGCGGGGTCAGTGAGGAAAAAGACTGCTTCTGTAACACACAGGGGCAGCTACAGTCGCTGAAAAACAATTTTTATTGCTATTAGATCCGAGATCTCTCCCTATCTCCAACAGCAACCTATCCCTATCTTCTTTCACAGTAGAGTGAGGCTAAAATGGCAGGTGCAGCCTTTTATACTGCCTGATCACACCATCCAACCAGCCAATCGCAGCGCAGCCCTTAGCTAGCATGTTTGGACTCCTCCTACCAAGCTTATGGGAGTTACACAATGTTGTCAGCAATTCTTCAGCTCCTGATTGGCTCCATGGAGCGCTCAGAGGCTGAAGGATTATGGGATTTCCGATTTCCAATTTCTGATGTGAAAAAATATCGGAATCGGAAATCGGAATTCCGACATCGCATATATCGGGCCGATTTCCGATATTTCAATATCGGAAAGCTCATCTCTGCTCTTGACCTATAATGTACTTAGAAGATTATAGAAGCGTTACGCTATGCTGAAGATTGCCTATTACAATCCTATTATTTTAATATATCACCAAAAATGACAATATCAATGATGATTTGGCTTAAAAACCTAGATAGCACAAAATGATAAACTGTCATGATCCCAGTGCAGGTTTTTGAGCTGTACACCGGGGGTTAATGTCTGGAGCTCTGTGCAGGTTTTGACCTGCACACGGGGTTAATGATTGTGGCCTCTTTCTGGTTCTGGGAGAGCTTCATAAACCTCTGGGTAGCTTCAATCCCTGCCAGTTATACTTTTGCCTTTGGCCTAGTGTGCTGACCCCCGTGTGCCTGTTTGTTGCTATAGCTTGTTTATATGGTTCTGACCCGATTCTGTTTCCTGTTGTGAGTTTGCCTGTTGATTTGCTGTCAGTGTTTAACATCAACTTAAAGGTACCATCAGTTAAGTTGGGACCAAAGTTCATTGGTCCGTACGAGATTATGGAGATAGTCAACCCTGTGGCATATAGGTTGCGTCTCCCCGCCTCCTTAAAAATATATAATGTGTTCCATAAGTCTCTGTTGAAACCAGCAGGATCTGTCAAAGAGAACTCTGAGACTGTTGTTCCTCCAGTGCTGGTGGAGGGTCAATTGGAGTATGAGGTCGGACATATTGTGGACTCTCGGCGGGTGCGCCGCTCTTTGCAGTACCTGGTCCACTGGAAGGGATATGGACCAGAAGAGCGCTCATGGGTCCCTGCTCGTTCGGTACATGCAGATCGCCTGGTTCAGGCGTTCCATGCCAAGTACCCGGGGAAGCCTGGGGGTCCAGAGGCCCCCCGTTGAGAGGGGGGTACTGTCATGATCCCAGTGCAGGTTTTTGAGCTGTACACCGGGGGTTAATGTCTGGAGCTCTGTGCAGGTTTTGACCTGCACACTTGGGGTTAATGATTGTGGCCTCTTTCTGGTTCTGGGAGAGCTTCATAAACCTCTGGGTAGCTTCAATCCCTGCCAGTTATACTTTTGCCTTTGGCCTAGTGTGCTGACCCCCATTCTGCTCGCCCCTCTGGTACCTTGCAGCTATCTCTGTGTGTGACTCATTGGCTACGTCCTGACTATTCTCCCTGTCTATGCCCCTTGGTAACTTTGTCTCGCAGTTACTCTGCTAGGAATTGTCTTGCAGCTCCTAGCTCTGTGGAATTTAGGCCACGCCTCTAGCAGTCACGTGCTTCAGGTCCTGCGGCTCTGAAGTACGCATCTATTCAGTTGCTGCCCGCTCCACAGGTAGCTTTGAGCACGCTTTCGCTTTACTCAGGGCACGCGCACGGGCTCAGTGAGCAAGTTCAGTGCGGTGTCTCTGACATTATAACTGGCCTACAATTTTTTTTTCTCCTCACTTCTGCAGCATGGACCCAATGTGTGCTTTATCTGAGCAGGTGAAAAGCTTGACTCAGTCACTGCAGAAGCTTAGTTTGGAACACCAAGCTCTGGCCCAGTCCCAACGGCGGGTTGAGGACTCAGTTCAGGGGGTACTTTCCACTGGCTTCCAGCAGGTGGGGAATAGAGATGTCATTTTAGTCCCACCTGAATCCCTGGTTAAATTACCAGATATGTTTTCTGGTAACAAGGATGATTTCAGGGCATTTAAGGAGGGCTGTAAGCTTTTTTTTTCTTTGAGACCCCGCTCCTCCGGGGAAGAGAAACAGAGGGTGGGGGTGGTGATGTCCCTGCTTAGGGGGTCCCCACAAGCCTGGGCATTCTCGCTTTCCTCTTCTGCCCCTGAGAGAATGTCTGTGGATGCATTTTTTGAAGCCTTAGGGCTTATTTATGATGAGCCTGATAGAGTGCGGTTGGCTGAGGACAAAGTGATGAGTGTCTGTCAGGGGGAGCACTCGGCCGAATGGTTCTGTACTGAATTCAGACGTTGGGCAGCGGAGATTTCCTGGAGTGACGCCGCCCTGCGGGGGCTGTTCCACAGAGGCCTGTGTGAACGTCTGAAGGATGCTTTGGCACTTCATACTCCGCCTGACTCCCTGGAGGATGCCATGGTCCAAGCGGTTCGCATGGATCGCAGGCTGCGGGCTAGAGGCATTATGCAACGGGAAACGCCCTTATTCTTCAGTGGAGATGAGACCCAGACTCTTCCTATGGCTATGGAGGTGAACGCTGTCACCTGTGAGGGAAAGGAAAGAAGACGCCGCCGGGAAAAGCAGTTGTGCTTCTATTGTGGGAAATCTGGACATTGGAAGAAGGACTGCCCCTCCTGTCCGTCATCCTCCAAGATGGCGGGAAACGACTAGGTCTGGGTAGTAATCGAGGAGGCTACCCAGACCTTCAGGTACAATTTTCCTCATGTGCAAAAATGGTGCTGCAGGTGGAACTGGAACTTGGTTATGGTCCTGTTCAGACTACTGCTTTTATTGACTGCGGTTCGGCTGTGAACCTGATTGATACCAAGGTTATGACTCTTTATAAGATAGGGACAGTCAGGCTTCACGCTCCTGTTAAACTTGTGGCAATTGACTCATCTCCTCTTACCCAAGACGGTATCTGTTGCAGGTCTGAACTTTTTTTCTCTAAAAGTGGGTTCCACTCATGTGGAGAAACTAAGTTGTCTGGTGGTAGATAACTTGCCTGCAGGACTGATACTGGGGGTGCCTTGGCTTCAACGCCATAATCCTACCATTGATTGGGTTACAGGGGAAATCACTCAATGGGGATGCAATAGTAAATGTGGTAACCGGGGACATCTTGTTAACGCTGTTAAATCAGTGTCTGTGTCGTCTGTCGATCTGGAAGGTATTCCGGAGTACCTGAAAGATTTCGAAGACGTTTTTTCCGAAAGTGAGGCTGAGGCGCTGCCACCACATAGACCCTATGATTGTGCCATTGATTTAGTACCCGGAGCCAAGTTACCTAAGGCTCGATTGTTCAATTTGTCTGGGCCTGAGCGCCAAGCCATGAAGGAGTACATAGCTGAGAGTCTCCGCAAAGGGCATATCAGGCCTTCTGTGTCACCTGTGGCAGCAGGGTTCTTCTTTGTGAAGAAAAAAGATGGTGGTTTGCGGCCGTGCCTCGACTTTCGGGAACTGAACAAGATAACGGTTAGGAACTCTTACCCGCTTCCCCTCATCCCAGACTTATGTAACCAGTTAGCTGGGGCCCAATGGTTCTCCAAGTTGGATCTGCGGGGGGCCTACAATCTGATAAGGGTTCGGGAAGGGGACGAGTGGAAAACGGCATTCCTCACATCAGAAGGACTCTTCGAGAACCTGGTAATGCCATTTGGGTTAACTAATGCACCTGCTATTTTCCAAAATTTCATCAATGTTGTGTTTTCTGATCTGATAGGCCGTTTTGTTATTATTTATTTGGATGATATTTTGGTGTATTCCCCGGACAGTCAATCTCACTTGCAACATCTAAAGACTGTTCTCCAGAGACTCAGGGAGAACCAATTGTTCGACAAATTGGAAAAATGTTCGTTTTTTGTACAGGAGCTGTCTTTTTTGGGGTTGATTGTGTCCTGTGAGGGGTTTCGTATGGATCCTAAGAAGGTGCTGGCGATCGCTGACTGGGTTCAGCCTCGAGATCTCAAGGGGCTCCAGCGCTTCTTAGGATTTGCAAACTATTACCGGAGATTCATTAAAGGTTTCTCACAAGTGGTTAAACCACTCACGGATCTTACCCAGAAGGGAGCTGATGTAAAAAATTGGTCTGTACTCGCTAAGGAATCCTTCTCAGCAATTAAGAAATGTTTTATGTCTGCCCCGGTGTTGGTGCAACCTGACCCGTCCAAACCATTCATTGTGGAGGTGGATGCTTCTGAAGTGGGGGTGGGGGCTGTGCTGTCCCAGGGTCCGGCCACCCTTACCAATCTCAAACCCTGTGCCTTCTTCTCCAAGAAGTTCTCTTCAGCTGAGAAAAACTATGATGTAGGCAATAGAGAACTTCTTGCGGTCAAGCTGGCATTTGAGGAATGGAGGCACTTTTTGGAAGGGGCGGCTCACCCTATCACGGTTGTCACGGATCACAAAAATTTGTCATACCTTGAATCTGCTAAGAGGCTTACTCCTAGACAGGCCCGTTGGTCACTTTTTTTTTCACGATTTCAGTTCTCAATTACTTTTCGACCGGGATCCAAAAATGTTAAAGCGGATGCCCTGTCCAGAAGTTTTGATCCAGTGTCTCCCCCTGAGCCGCCGTCCTCCATTCTTCCCCCAGGGGTGGTAGTGGCGGGGGTCTCAACTGAGTTGGAACAAGAAATCCTAAGGGCTCAGGCCCTAGCTCCGGCAACCAGGCCAAGCGATAAACTGTTTGTTCCAGATTCATTGCGGCCTAGACTTCTGCAGGAGTTTCATGATTCTAGGCTGAGTGCTCATCCAGGTATCACAGCCACTAGAGAGGCAGTAACCAGGGGTTTTTGGTGGCCTTCATTAAGGTCCGATGTCAAGGAATTTGTTTCTGCTTGTGGCATGTGTGCCCGTTCCAAAAGCTCACATAACCGACCGGCTGGGGAACTCATACCTTTACCGGTTCCTGATAGGCCATGGACTCATCTTTCCATGGATTTTATTACCGGTCTTCCACCTTCCAGGGGCAATACCGTGATCTGGGTGGTGGTGGACAGGTTTTCTAAACAGGCCCATTTCATTCCCTTGGCAGCATTACCTTCAGCAGAAACATTGTCAAGGTTGTTTGTGCATCATGTGGTCCGATTGCATGGGGTACCCCTTAATATTGTGTCTGACAGAGGTGTGCAGTTTGTGGCCAAATTTTGGAGGGCGTTCTGTATGAAATTGAGCATCTCACTCTCCTTCTCGTCGGCATATCACCCGGAGAGCAATGGTCAGACGGAACGCACCAATCAATCCCTGGAACAAATTCTCAGGTGTCTGACCTCCGCCAGACAGGAGGATTGGTGTGATGAGTTACCGTTGGCTGAATTCGCTTTTAACAACCGGGTGAGTCAGTCCACCAACATGTCCCCATTCCTGATTAACTACGGCTTCAATCCGCATTTTGGGGAGTTTTCGCGGGTGGATTCCGGTTGTCCAGGAGCAGAGGGGTCCGTTCAACGGTTAAAAAACCTCTGGGCTGAAGTCCGGCGTAATATCTCTCGGGCCCAGGGGAGATACAAATATTTTGCGGACAAAAAGAGAGCCTCGGGAGACATGTTTCAGGTGGGAGAGAAGGTTTGGCTCTCCACGCGTAACATCAACTTAAAGGTACCATCAGTTAAGTTGGGACCAAAGTTCATTGGTCCGTACGAGATTATGGAGATAGTCAACCCTGTGGCATATAGGTTGCGTCTCCCCGCCTCCTTAAAAATATATAATGTGTTCCATAAGTCTCTGTTGAAACCAGCAGGATCTGTCAAAGAGAACTCTGAGACTGTTGTTCCTCCAGTGCTGGTGGAGGGTCAATTGGAGTATGAGGTCGGACATATTGTGGACTCTCGGCGGGTGCGCCGCTCTTTGCAGTACCTGGTCCACTGGAAGGGATATGGACCAGAAGAGCGCTCATGGGTCCCTGCTCGTTCGGTACATGCAGATCGCCTGGTTCAGGCGTTCCATGCCAAGTACCCGGGGAAGCCTGGGGGTCCAGAGGCCCCCCGTTGAGAGGGGGGTACTGTCATGATCCCAGTGCAGGTTTTTGAGCTGTACACCGGGGGTTAATGTCTGGAGCTCTGTGCAGGTTTTGACCTGCACACTTGGGGTTAATGATTGTGGCCTCTTTCTGGTTCTGGGAGAGCTTCATAAACCTCTGGGTAGCTTCAATCCCTGTCAGTTATACTTTTGCCTTTGGCCTAGTGTGCTGACCCCCGTGTGCCTGTTTGTTGCTATAGCTTGTTTATATGGTTCTGACCCGATTCTGTTTCCCGTTGTGAGTTTGCCTGTTGATTTTGTACTGTGTTATTATCTGTGTATGACTCATTGCCTGTGACCTGACTACTCTCTGCTCGCCCCTCTTGTACCTTGCAGCTATGTGTGTATGACTCATTGCCTGTGACCTGACTACTCTCTGCTCGCCCCTCTGGTACCTTGCAGCTATCTCTGTGTGTGACTCATTGGCTACGTCCTGACTATTCTCCCTGTCTATGCCCCTTGGTAACTTTGTCTCGCAGTTACTCTGCTAGGAATTGTCTTGCAGCTCCTAGCTCTGTGGAGTTTAGGCCACGCCTCTAGCAGTCACGTGCTTCAGGTCCTGCGGCTCTGAAGTATGCATCTATTCGGTTGCTGCCCGCTCCACAGGTAGCTTTGAACACACTTTTGCTTTACTCAGGGCACGCGCACGGGCTCAGTGAGCAAATTCAGTGCGGTGTCTCTGACATAAATCTTCATTTTTGGTCACTACTGTGGTTTAGTACAATGCATGCATTACAATTACAGTCTACTCCTAGCTACTTTTCCTAAAATATGAGCGAACAGATCAGACACACCTAGTCAAAATTATATATTAAAAATCAGCCTCCTTCATAACCCCTCTAGCTGTCCTTTATATCTCCAAAAGAGGTGTGTTTCATGCCATTTTAGCCAAAAAAGTTTCATCCATTTTCTCATAATTTTAGAAACCTCAAATTCATGAAATCATTGTCTTCAGAACACCTCTAGCCCGTGAACTGAGTATTATTAAGGTTACATATCAGATATCTATATTTTAGAGACTTTGTCCATAAATTCTCAAAACAGGCCATAAAGCAGGAAATGCATTAAAATAAAAACATATCTAGAATTTACCTGAAAATCACACTGCTATCAAATTGCTATTATATTGGTCTCTCTGGTCTTTGGAAATTTATTTTGGACTGGTAAGTTGAACATGCCATGCTATTGCCAATCACAGGCTTCACCAGTTAATCTATCGGAACATGAATGTAGAGGTCATTGACTAGCTACATCTTTCAAGAGAACATTGTTGGGACCCAATTGTTGTTGGTTACTTACCAGAGACAGCAGAACTACTGGGCCAGCAGCAATGGAATTGAAGGTGGAATTATAAGGTAATAATTTTTGGTATTCCCTCCTCAGTGTCCATTTCTTAAAAATACAGTACAACTTAAATTGCACCTATAACTTATGAACAGAACATCATCACTGAAGGCAACTTGCCAAAGACTGGTGAAATTAATGGAGCTGTGGCATTAGATAGAACTGTGATTCAAAAGATAAATAATGACTTTTGGTTTTTAAATACTCTTTGGACATTTTTTCACAAATCCTGGAAAACCATTTAAAATATCACTATAACTTATGTGCAGAATAATGGGTCAAGCATATCAAATTTAATATCACAATGGATGAGTTAAAAACTTGGGAAATTATACATTTTAGATATACATGAGGCCTAGGCACGAGTGGGAGAAGACGTGTGGAAGCTGAATCCCTGTCCCAAGGCCATAAAAAACACTTAAACCAGCCGAGATACATACTCATTTGAACCCGAGGTGCTCATCCAGAACCCCTAATAGAGATCTGCCAGGGAAAAAAACCCAGGGTGAGCCGTTTGCCAGTTACCTGGACCAACAAGGCGAGTGAGGCCTAAGCCGGGGAGAGAGACGGTGAAGGCCGCAGCCAAGGCGCACCAGACAGAGCCTGCCCTGACGGGGAGCCCTCAGAAGCAGAGAAACAGAAGCCTGAAGGTGGTGGGAGGACCAGAGACAACTGGGTTGGTGGTGAGAGTCTGGCAGGCACAAGAGGGATGGAGGCTGCCGTGACAGGCCCAGCTAACCACAGGAGAGACACGGTGAGTCCGGCACTCCCCGTCCCCCTCATTCATCCATGCGCCAACCTGAGAGACTTCGGCAACCTCCAGCGGGCAGCAGGCGGGTGACCGGGAGAGAGAGAACGCGGGCAAGCAGCTGAGTGAGAGAGAAGCTGACCGCGACGGGAGGCGAGGTGATGAGGGAGCTGTTGGAGCAGGTGCTGGCATCCCGGAAGATCTGAGGACATAACCCCTTCACTGGAGTGGAGAGACCCTGACCCGGGTAGGAGACGACGGGCACCACCCCCCTCTGTCCCCGAGTGTGGTAGTCGTGATAGTTTAAATCGAGGAGCACATCTGGAGGACAGGGAGCAGAGGCCCCACGTTCCTGGTAGCTCGCTAAGACCAGCTGCCATAAAAAAACTAGAAAGGTAATTAGCTGCCCAGACGCCGGGACTGCATTGATGCCAAATCTCCTGCTGTTCTGGGAAGGGAGGATGCCATCTTCTCCCCTGCTACCCCATAAGGAGATTTCTGAAAAGGAGCTGTGGGGCTGAAAATATAAGCTGCGCAATCCTTTCCCTCCTCTAAGTATTTTCTTTACTTACAATTTACTTAGTCTGGGAATAAAGGGAAGATTTTTACTCTCAATTAAATTTTTGGTGTAGCAGCATATACTCCGTCTCATTTTACTATGCAGCTACTAAAATAGAGAGGCTGCACCATCTACTGGCAGATCAATGCAATTGCGCCTTTTTCTTCTCAGTCATTCCCACACCGATATTATCTACCAATACAGGCTGATTCCAAGGCTTCCCCAGCAAGCAACAAACATGCTAAAATTGAAAATAAATCAATAAAGCTGACTGATGCTCTAGTGGTGATTTCATGAAGACGCGCTCATAATCCGTCATGGTTAAAACAAATAAGGAGCTTGTTAAAATGCTTCCTGACAGTGGCGCAGCCCACAAACAAGGGGAGCTTGATAAGTATCTAAAGAAAAAGTCTTCTATCCAGCAACCTTCATTGAAAAAGCCTTCAATCCAAGCAATAGAACAACCATGTTCCGACACTTCAGACTCAAATGAGGACAGTTCAGATTGCGAATCCAGACCATTGGATAAAGCCCCCATCTCCAGGTCTTTTTAAAAATCATTGACCCAGGCAATGAAGCCACTGCTACAGGAGATGGCAGGAATCAGATCTAAAACACATAAGAGGTAGAGTGGAGTCGCTGGGATCTGCCCAAACTGAACTGACTGAATTTTCAGAAACTCTAAGAGAACAGGTCTCCTACCACCAATAGCAATTAAACACTACCCTACTCGCAATCGAAGACCAAGAAAACAGAAGCAGGAGGAAGAATGTAAGAATAAAAGGAATATCCAAGAGCTTCGCCACTGAGGCTCTCGAAAAAGTCACAAAAGAAATTTTCTCATCCCTGGTGGGTAAGGACAGAGCGGACAAGATAGTCATAGAGAGAGTTCACAGAGCAATAAAACCTTACCCGAAACCTCCAGACCCCCCCGAGGGACATAATTTGCAGCCTTCTCAGCTTCATAGACACAAATGCAATTCTTACCAAAGCTAGAGAAATGGCCCCTCTTTTGTACAACAACTCTCCTTTCCAAATATTTCAGGACATACAGTAGCTCCTTCAACCCTGGCTAAAAGAAGGTTGATGAAACACCTCCTGGATAGACTGAGATCACATAAGCTCCCCTAGAGATGACTGTTCCCGTTTGGGGTAGAAATCATAAAATATGGAAGACAGATTGCAATCCGCTCCCCCCGAGGATATACACAAGGCCTGGGAGACGTTACAGATCCCTCTGGTGGGTGTACCCTCTTGTATGCCATTGGAGGCGAACTATACCTTCCCACAACTACAGAAGACAGAGAATTGGTGTTAGGGTTGTGGATCGCACTAAATGTAAAATATAATAAAGTGTGATCGCAACCCGGAGACCACCGTGCAGAGATGTCAAACTGCTGCTCAGTAATGGCGGACGTTATATGGCGGAACAATAGAGGAACACATGGGGTTAACTCCACCTAGTGTGTACAGAGGTGGACTCTGTTACCTCACAGAGCCGCCCGACCGCCAAACACAAATGCCGCAGCCTGTTTATGCTCACAGAGCTCGGCACTGTGAGCACTGGTGTATAGACACAGGACTCTACCCCTGAGACACAGGGTTAGAGTCCCTCTAGTCACACTAGTGCTCAGCACCGTAACAGTGGTGCCAAGAAGAAGCAAATTAAATAACTAAAGCGCACTATGTGTGAACTGCACTGCTCTGGCGGATGCCACTAACCACCTGGAACAATGGAGGAAAGCGCTAGACTGACGCACGGCGTCGTACTGGTGGATGCAGCCGCTTAATGCGGTACTGAAGGTGCCCAGCTCTGGACGGCACCATATGGCACTGAGTGAGGTGCTGAGATGTGAAAGCACTGTGGCGCAGACCAAGCCACAAGTACGCGCTGACTCTAACTCTATAGCCCTATACCATATGTATCCAAGGGAGGGGAGTCATAATGAGTCAGTCACCAGATACATGCATCCATCATCACTCACACAATATACAATAAGAGTCAGCTCGGCCATGCGGCTCTTTTATAGTGGCGCCCTTCCGGGACCTTCCCAGTAGTGGACCAATCCGAGCAGGAACGGGACCTGCACATGTGACCTCCGACCTCCAATGAGAGGTCGCCCCACGGGCATGCTCAGTACCCAAAAGACAGGACTTAGTCCCAGAAGCGTCTACTTGCTGCTGACTCAAGGATGGAGTTATATCAGCCTGGGCAAGATGCCTGGACTGATGTCTTTGCTGAGCAGGAATCTCTGTGGCTGTAGAGGAATGGGAGACGGCAGAGGACATGGCTCAAGATTCTCCCTGTGCAGTGGGGTAAACTTGATGCCTAACAATTGGTCTACACAGAAAAATATGGGTTCTCCCAAGCTCAGGAAGTAAGGTCAAAGACGCACAGCAGTTTAATTCCCCATTATTTCTTTAACTTTGGGGCTCATGTCTCATATGCCGGTGAGGGGAGAAAGAGACACACCATGCTTCTCGCTCCTGTTATTAAGTCTCCCTACCTTTCCCCCCTGATCAGTCAGTCTTTGATCACTTGCCATTTCTTTTTTATTTTATTTTCCCACGTTAACTATGCTAATCAGTTTTTACTCCCAATTTCTTAAGGTATATAGGAAACACCACTGGACGATCTTTCCGTTTTTTTCATGGACTGTCTTGTCTGCTTTAGGACCGAAGCTGGGCCTCCCCCCCTGCTGCAGATAAGATTTAATTTGTTAATAACTGATTGTATGATGATTACACTGTTTTTTGTTGTTCTCATATTGCTGCAATTTATGTCATCTGCCGCTGTACACATATACACGCCCACCTCATGGCTAGTCAATCAATACCCCTTAGATAGATTGACAATAGCTTCTTTCAATGTGAAAGGCCTAAACTCCGCAGCCAAGAGGAGTCAAATTATGCTGTTTCTAAAAAAAAAAATAAAACAAAAATTGCCTTCTTACAGGAGACCCACTTTAACACTGCTATTCTGTTCGCTACCACTATACACTTGTTATGTTCCGGTCATTTTTGACCGGACCTAATAAAGTCTTGATTTTTAGCTAATTTAAGTATTTTAATTGAATAATTTTTGCAGTATTATATTGTATGTGAACCTGGTTGTTTATAAACAAATGAAAAATGGAAAGAAAAACTTACTTTTTATTTTTTTTGTGTCAAAACATTTAACTTGGCTTTATTGGAATATTTATGCATATTGCATATTTGCACATACAAAAATAATTATTTATCCAACTGTAAACTATAACTAATAACAATAAACTAAATGTAATTATATTATTTTCCAACAAAAAAAAAATTAACAGTTCAGTTTTTTATGTAAAATGATAAATAAGTCACACGGTGCAAAATTTACTCTTTGCAATTGTCACAGGTATAATTGACATGTCTTTTGCATAAATATTTTTCACATCTGTAACATATCACATTTGATTTGTGATTGCTTGATGTTGGACAGAAGTCACATCGTTTCTGTTTTAGGCTGCTCTCTCCAGCTGGACTGAAAATGAAACTGGATAGACTACTATGGCAATTGTCTACTGATAAGATAAAATAAAACAAACCCCCCCCCCACCCTTTAGGATAAGAGCTCAGAGTAAAGGCCCCGTCACACAAAGCGACTTACCAGCGATCCCGACACCGATATCAAGGTGTCAGGATCGCTAGTAAGTCGCTATGTGATCGCTGGTGAGCTGTCACACAGACAGCTTCACCAGCGATCAGCACAGCGATGCCGAGCGCCCGGCATCGCTGGCCATCGCTGAAAAAAATAGAATCAAAATAAAAAATATAGTTATTCTCACCTTCCGACGTCCCGTTCAGCCATCCTGCCTCTCTCCACGCTCCGGTCCCAGTGACCCTTTGCACGAATGACCGCGAGACTTTGTTATCCCGCGAGACCGTGACATCTCGCGGTCATTCGTGCAAAGGATCACTGGGACCGGAGCGTGGAGAGAGGCAGGATGGCTGAACGGGATGTCGGAAGGTGAGAATAACTATATTTTTTATTTTTTTTATTTTTTATTTTTTACACCTGATCGCTGGTCTCCCGCCTGTCACACACAGCGATGCGTGCTGGCCAGCGGGAGACCAGCGACAAAAGAAATGTCCAGAGGTTTCTTCCAGCGATCAGCGATACCGGCAGGGGGGCCGCTCGCTGATTGCTGTCACACACAGCGATCTCGCTGGTGAGATCGCTGTTACGTCACAAAAGTTGTGACTCAGCAGCGATCTCGCTACCGAGATCGCTTAGGCCTCTTTCACACATCAGGTTTTCGCCGTCAGGCGCGATCCGGCGCTTTTGACAGAAACCGGATCCGGCGAAATGCAATGCCGGATCCGGTTTCCCCCCCATTGACTTGCATTTGCGCCGGATCGCGCCGGATGGCCATGCGTTTCATCCGGTTTTCGCCGGATCCGGCAATGTGTCGCGATCCGGCGTCTGGAAAAAACGGCTACTGTAACGTTTTTTGTCTCCGGCGAAAAAGCCGGACACGCTGGATCCGGCGCGTCCGGCTTTTTCACACAATGAAAGCCTATGAGCGCCGCAATGCGCCTGATCCGGCGAAAGCCGGATCCGGTTGCCGGATCCGGTTTTTTTGGTCTGAGCATGCTCAGTAGCTCTGCCCACAAGACATATATAAAAGCAAGACAGTGGGACCCACAGCCACACCCAACATGCCACCCAAGAAAGCAACCAAGCGCAGCAGGAGAAGGCAGGAGACCACTGCAGCACCATCAGCAACACCACCACCCCAAATGGAGCAGCAAATGGAACATGCTGAGGAGGGGAGGCCAGCAGCAGATGAGAGACGGTAATTATCAAATCCCCCAATCCTCCAAACTAGGGCTATTGAATATCAAGATATTCATTGGCCCTTTGTTTCTCTTTATTCAACAGCCGCCCAATAGATGCAGCAGCAGCAGCAGCAGCAATGGCAGCAGCTGGAACACCACCCACAGGCATGGAGTGTGGCCACCAGGAAGACAGCACATCATCTTCTGGGAGCCCTCCCTCGCATCGTCAGCGTTTGACGGTAAGTTTTTATTTCCAAAATCCATCATCTCTGTAATATATGTCTATTCATTGCCTTTTATTTCAAAACAGGATTCACAAGATGAAGAGGAGCTCCCAGAAGAAGAAGGAAGGGGTGGACAGACACTTGGAGTGGGCTCACAATTGGTAAGTTTTTTGCATCAAACACATCACACTACACACAACACATAGAAAACAATGTTCTGCAGACCACACACAGCAAACAAATGCCTACATCCAAAGACATAACATTTTTTGTTTTCTTCTCTAGTCTTCCCAATCTGGTGCTCGGCCAAGAGGTCCTCGCAGTGCCTCCCAGGGTCGTCGGCGACAGCAACGCGGCGGTCACCAGCGTGTAAGTATAAATATTTTTGCTTTGTTTTTTTGCACTTTTTATTTCATTTCTTTTGTGGAGGCTAATTATGTTATTTTTGTCTTTTTCTTTAACAGCCTTCACAGCGTGCTCCCGACTCTGACGGTGAGGATGGAGGACTCGATGTGGACCACCTCATCGATCTCGTCAGAGAAAGGGAGCCGTTCTGGAATATGGCTGACCGCCGCCACGCTGACCTTATCGTTACCCGACGACTCTGGGAGGAAATCTGTTCGCTCCTTGTGGGCCGCTGGGAGGACCTCGATGTTCGGGCCCAGATTAAAGAGCGTAAGTATATACAGTACCGGTTGCTTGATGTAAACCAGTGTTTCCCGAACTCCAGTCCTCGTGGTCCCCACGGATCATGTGTTCAGGATTTCTATTTACTATGGAAATCCTGAAAACATGACCCCTGGGGACCATGAGGACTGGAGTTTGTGAAACACTGATGTTGTATACTAACCACTCCTTTCTCGTTTCAGGGAACAGAATTGTGAATCGGTGGCGGTCTGTGAGGGATCGTTTCAAGAAGGAGTTCAATAAAGAGATGCGGGCCCCGAGTGGATCTGGAGGACGCAGGAGCAAGTACAAGTACGCACAAGCCCTGTCGTTCCTCCGGGAAACAATGGTCACTAGAAGGTAAATATTACACACCACATGTGAAAAAAAATGTTAGATGTAACTTTTTTTTTTCAGCCAGGGCCATACCATGTCAGTATTTTAATTGATTTTTTTTCTCTTTATTCCACAGCACGGTGAGCAGCACTCGGGAGCCTGCACGATTGGACCCTTCTGAGGCGATCCCTGAGGAGACCGGCACCGAGGGACACTTCGACCGCCCCGGTACATCTGCACCTTCCCAGCCTTCCCACACATTCGACCCATCTGTCCCATCCACCAGCACAGGAGCATCGTGGCCGCCTACATTACATGAAGCTGCTGGTGAGGAGATCGCTTTCCCTTTACCCCACCCTTCTGCCCCTGCCACCTCTAGTACACCTGCGGGTACTGGGCGGCAGCGGCAGAGGGGTCAGGAAAAGAGTTATGCGCCAGAGTTCTTGCATCTGAATGCATCTTTCCAGAACTGTCTAAAAGTCTTGTCAGAGCAAATCTCAGCAGGCTTTCAGCAGATCAACTCCAGCATTCTGGAGGTGAAGACACTTCTGCAAACCATGCATTCAGAAGCAAGATCTTCGCCAAACCACACCTTTTTCAGGTCTGTTGTGGAGCGCATGGTAACACTATCTCCTACCCAGCAGATGCATGTAATGCATTCGTGCCACGGTGCTCTACAGCAGGTTACATCCCAACTTCCACCTCCCACCACTGTAGTTCCTCCACCTGCACCCCCTCCAGCCACTTTCCATCCTCCCCCTCCTATTACATCTGCACCCCCTCCAGCCACTTTCCATCCTCCCCCTCCTATTACATACCAGCAACCTCACCAGTACCAGCAACCTTCCCAGTACCAGCAACCTCCCCAGTACCAGACATCTCCCCACTTCCAGCAACCTGCCCCGTACCAAACTCCTTCCCCATACCAAACTCCTTCCCCGTACCAAACTCCTTCCCCATACAACTTTCCATCAACATCATCTGCTCCTACAGTCCCTGCCCAACCCTCCACTCCACCGCCCACCACCTCTTCTGCCTCCCACATGTCCACCCATTCTGTAGCTTTTTCCACACCATCACCTCTAACTGTACCTTCCCCACCACGATCCCAGTCCTCTCTCCACACTCCCATTGTCGAAGTGTCCCGCAGCCCCTCCAGCAGTATTTCCACCCCACACTACACCGAGTTATAATGTTTTTTTTGTAATAAAAATGCCCATTTGGTTGGTTTCAAACCTTTATTAAAAAAGTTTTTTTAACTTTAAAAACAGTTTACACAAAAAACAATATTTTAAATAAAAGTTAAATTATTGTTTACACTGGTTGTCTGTCATTTCTTTCTGCGGCGAAATATGTTTAAAAAAAAGGTTAAATACAGGGTATTTAAAAGGTAAAAAGGTATTCAAAACCAGGTATATAACTGTGGGTAAATTTTAGCTTTTTGCCACAGTTGTGTTCCTGGTTGTGTTTGAAGCAAAGTATTTCACCTGAAAAGTTGTGCTTATTGTTGGTGATTTCCTAACAATGAACACAACTTTTGTTAAAAGGTGAAATGCTTTGCATAAAACACAACCAAGGAACACACCTGTGGCCTAAAGCTAAAAATAGTAAGACCATGACAAGATAGCCAACTTTGGTTGGCAAAGGTATATACTGTTGGTCCAGAAGGTACACAAGTTTGGTTAGGGCACAAATCTTTCACACTCTGTCATCCTGCCAGTGTACTCTGCCTTGAGGTGACATAAAGTATAGTGCAAAATTGTCCCTCATTACTGAAACCGTCACAGAACTTCTAGTGGTAATATTTCCAATGACAACATCCATCTTCGCCAGTAACTTGCTCTTCTCTCCAACCTGCACTTTCTCCTCTACAACCTGTCAAAGAAGGGCTGTAGGAACATGCTATATATAGTTGTCCAGTAGCCAATCCCGTTCGGAAGGCCACAAGGGTCAATTTTAAAAACCAGATCCAGCGTAATCCGTCGAAAAACGGATAGAAAAACGGATGAACCGGATGAGACGGATCCGGTTTTGTCTGTCAAGAACAAGACGGATCCGGCAGAAAACCGGATCCGGCACATCAGGTTTTACAAAACATTTGCCGGATCCGGCATTCCGGCACGACGCCGGATCACGCCTGACGCCGAAAACCTGATGTGTGAAAGTAGCCTTAGTGAGACGGGGCCTTAAAGCAAACATACTTTTCAGACAGAATTTATTAGTACTCTTTCAGGTCAGCAGTTCACAGAAATTAGATCAGGGAACACAAGTAAAAAAAAGAGAATATGTTCATTTACAATATGAAATGTTGAGAACTGAATTGAACTATTTTACATGACCAGCAGGGTAAAAATATTTGGCACATAACTATACTGGAAGGTAATCCATCAGCAGTATTGTAATGAGAAAATGTATGTATGTGTAAATCTGCAAGGACCAAAAGGACCTAAATAAATTGATAAATAGTAGTAGATGTAATATACAGTCATATGTTAAAGTTTGGGCACACCTATTAATGTTAACCTTTTTTCTTTATAAGAATTTTGGTTTTTGCAACAGCTATTTCAGTTTCATATATCTAATAACTGATGGACTCAGTTATATTTCTGGATTCAAATGAGGTTTATTGTACTAACAGAAAATTTGCAATCTGCATTTAAACAAAATTTGACCGATGCAAAAGTATGGGCACCCTTATCATTTTCTTGATTTGAACACTCCTAACTACTTTTTACTGACTTCCTGAAGCACTAAATTGGTTTTGTAACCTCACTGAGCTTTGAACTTCATAGCCAGGTGTATCAAATCATGAGAAAAGGTATTTAAGGTGGCCTGTTGTGAGTTCATTTTCCCCTTCATTACTGAGGCCCGAGGAACTCCCTCTTCTGGTAAAGAAAGGTAGTGAGCCTGATTGTCAAACACCTGAGGCTGATGATTGTGACTGGCTGAGTGGAGTTACGGACTGGATATAATGCTGCCAACGCCCTTCTGCCCTGCGGGTGATTTCTCTGTGGTTCCTTGGCGACCAGTCTGAATTCCTGCTCCTCCAAAGCTAAGTTTGCTGCTCGGCCTTTTGCTTTTGTGCTTTGACTTTGTTTTTGCTTTGTTTTTCTGGATTTCTGCCATTCCCTGCTGGGTGTGCTGAATTCATTTAGCTCTGTCTTCTGAAAATACCTGAGTGCTGATTCAGTTTTTGAAGCCTAGCTCCTTCAGGGCCTTTTTCATATCAGCTGGTTGGCTTATGTCTTTGATAGGGTTTTGGCAGATTGCAGACAGCAGCCTTCCTGTCCTTTCCTATCTAGGTAGTTTTGGGGCCCCATCTTTGCTCAGTCTATCTTTCTGTCTGTGTTAGTATTTTCATCTTGCTTCACGTCATTATATGTTGGGGGCTGCCTATTGCTTTGGGGTCTGCTCTGGGGCAGTTTAGATTTCCCCTTTCTTTCTTTAGGCCTATGTATTTCTCCGGCTGTGATCGAGGGGTCTAGGGCATCGTAGGAACCCCCCACGGCTACTGCTAGTTGTGTTGATAGGTTCAGGGGTCTGCAATCTGATAGTTGCCAACTTCTCTGGTTTTCTGGACTTAGCTTGTATTTCTGCTTTTGCCTCCTACGGTGACTCATTCATAACAGTGGCCACTTGCAAGTAGTTCTCCTATTTGATTCTCCTATGAAGAGTGGCATCATGGGCTCCTCAAAACAACTCTCAAATGATCTGAAAACAAAGATTATTCAACATAGCTTTTCAGGGGACAAAAGATGTCTCAGAGATTTAACCTGTCAGTTTCCACTGTGAGGAACATAGTAAGGAAATGGAAGAACACAGGTACAGTTCTTGTTAAGCCCAGAAGTGGCAGGCCAAGAAAAATATCAGAAAGGCAGAGAAGAAGAATGGTGAGAACAGTCAAGGACAATCCACAGACCACCTCCAAAGACCTGCAGCATCATCTTGCTGCAGATGGTGTCACTGTGCATCGGTCAACAATACAGCGCACTTTGCACAAGGAGAAGCTGTATGGGAGAGTGATGCGAAAGAAGCCGTTTCTGCAAGCATGCCACAAACAGAGTCGCCTGAGGTATGCAAAAGCACATTTGGACAAGCCAGTTACATTTTGGAAGAAGGTCCTGTGGACTGATGAAACAAAGATTGAGTTGTTTGGTCATACAAAAAGGCGTTATGCATGGAGGCTAAAAAACACAGCATTCCAAGAAAAACACTTGCTACCCACAGTAAAATTTGGTGGAGGTTCCATCATGCTTTGGGGCTGTGTGGCCAATGCCGGCACTGGGAATCTTGTTAAAGTTGAGGGTCGCATGGATTCAACTCAGTATCAGCAGATTCTTGACAATGTGCAAGAATCAGTGACGAAGTTGAAGTTATGCAGGGGATGGATATTTCAGCAAGACAATGATCCAAAACACCGCTCCAAATCTACTCAGGCATTCATGCAGAGGAACAATTACAATGTTCTGGAATGGCCATCCCAGTCCCCAGACCTGAATATCATTGAACATCTGTGGGATGATTTGAAGCGGGCAGTCCATGCTCGGCGACCATCAAACTTAACTGAACTGGAATTGTTTTCTAAACAGGAATGGTCACAAATACCTTCATCCAGAATCCAGGAACTCATTAATAGCTACAGGAAGCGACTAGACGCTGTAATTTTTGCAAAAGGAGGATCTGTGAAATATTAATGTCACTTTTATCTTGAGGTGCCCATACTTTTGCACCGGTCAAATTTTGTTAAAATGCAGATTGCATATTTTCTGTTAGTACAATAAACCTCATTTGAATCCAGAAATATAACTGAGTCCATCAGTTATTAGATATATGAAACTGAAATAGCTGTTGCAAAAACCAAAATTGTTATAAAGAAAAAAGGTTAACATTAATAGGGGTGCCCAAACTTTAACATATGATTGTATAGTCCAAAATGAGATTATAGCTCCTTTATTTTACTCATAAAATGGCTGGAGATCACTATAAAAGGTTATCGGTCATTTTTGACCGAACAGTACAATTGTATAAAAAAATTGTGGCGCAAAAAGTAAACAAAAAAAAGTACCCATAATAAGAACCCCTCAAATGAGGAAAAGTCAATCAACCACAAGTTTCAGAACCGCATCTTGAATATTTTAAAAAATATTAAAGTTCAAAATCGGTCGTTTTTGACCGAACATAACAGCAAGGTTAAAAAAGGCCGTTCCCCAGACACATCTCGTTCTCCATTTCCAACTTGGTTTAACAGCAATAGCTCTTCTGCTTCTAAAGGGGTCAGTATCGCTTTAACTAAGAATCTACCTTTCCAAAGGAAAGACACGCTTTCGGACCCGGAAGGCCGATACATTATGATAAAAGGCCTATTGGCCAACATGATGGTGACTCTTTGTAACCTTTATGCCCCTAATAAGCACCAAGACCTATGGCTGTCCAAAACCTTGGGAATCCTGACCTTATTCAATGAAGAGCTTCTTGTGGTGAGAGAGACCTTAACGTCACCTTAAATTCCTCGCTGGACTCATCTTCGGGAATCAAAAACATCTCGCAAAAGGCTATTAGGAAGATACACATTTCACTAAACTCCCTAAATCTTATTGACCTCTGGAGAACAAGCAATCCAGAGACAACACTTCTCTCCGCACACTTCATACCAAAGACTATGAAAAAAACGGAGAAATAAAGTCTAAGCTAGTTTACAAAAGTACCAAATTATATTAATCATAAAAAGTGACATAAAATGTCAATATATGCAAAAAGACACCATACACAATACATTTGTGAGCAGACAATATGAAAAGAGGGTACATGTATAATATAAAGTGACCTCAATACCCTAGAACGTAGCATGAATAACCTACCATCACAGTTAGTACATGTGGGACAAAGAATGTGTGTATGTACTGCCACTAATCATAACAATCTTATATGAACAAAATAGTCCCAGATGTAACAAGCATGATGCTAAACCTCAGTGTCCAGGGCTCCCCCAGGTATAATCAATAGTGTAAATATGTGAACCTGGTAACATCAAACAAAATGGAGGAGCACCAGACACTGCAGCATATTATGAGACTAAAGTTCAGTAATTACATGTAAAAATACATGGCAGAACACTTGGAATAATTAAATCAGCAGAAATACATCGCTAATGTGTAATTACCCGTCATGCTTCCAATCGTGAGGGCAGGAGAAACAGACCCCGACGCACGTTTCGATGTATTAACCTTCTTCTACAATGTATAGGTGGAATCGGCGAGTACGTCTCTCCAAAAATCCCTCTATAAAGAGATCCACCTCCGTCACCTCATATGCCTCTAGTGAAGAATCTTCTAAATCCAGATCAGCCGTAAACTTTCAAACTGCTAACTTGCCTCTCAACAGGGATGCACAGTCGCTAAAACGGAAATTTACACTCCCTAATAAATAGGATAAGAGAGACAAGAAAAACAACTTGGAGGTAATCAACCTGTCCAAACATGTTCTCACTGTAGCCCAATTAGAGGTTTTGTCAAAGGGTCTTACGTTCTCTCCCACTAACTCGTATGATTCCTTTACAGCCATAAAAGACCTATATTTATTTTTGAGAAAATTGATTCTTAAGAAGTTATATGCCAAAAGAGGCAGTGACCAGCTACAAACTAATCACATGGAAGAGGAGGCATTGCAGGCCCTAGAAGAGTTACTTAATGAGCAAGATATGGTGCCTAAAGGTATGTTTCCATGGTCACTCTAACCACGTTCCACTAGGTTTCCCCCCTTGTCTCTATGTCCCGCGGTGGACATCTTCACTAGAATGGTTGTGGAGGATTTTAAGCAATCTCCCATAAACGGAGAAGAGATAATCTTACGGCTCTACAACGAACGGCCGTAAGAGAATTACAATCCCTTGAAGACGCAGTCATTAAACCAGCAGACAAAGGGGGAAACATAGTGATTTGGCAGCAGGATATGTACGAAAAAGAAGCATATAGGCAGTTGAGGGATAAAATGACTTATGTTATGAATGAGTCACCGTAGGAGGCAAAAACAGAAATACTAGCTAAGTCCAGAAAACCAGAGAAGTTGGCAGCTATCGGATTGCAGACCCCTGAACCTATCAACACAACTAGCAGTAGCCGTGGGGGGTTCCTACGGTGCCCTAGACCCCTCGATCACAGCCGGAGAGCTAAATAGCCTAAAGACAGAAAAGGAAATCTAAACTGCCCCAGAGCAGACCCCAAAGCAAAAGGCAGCCCCCAACATATAATGACGGTGAAGCAAGATGAAAAAACACTCACACAGATAGAAAGATAGGCTGAGCAAATGATGGGGCCCAAGCTAACTAAATCGGAAAGGATAGAAAAGCTGCTGTCTGCAATCCGCCAAAACCCTATCAAAACAAGAGCCAACAGACTGATAGGGGAAAAAAGCCCTGAAGACGCTAGGCTTCAAAAAGACTATATCAGTACTCAGGTATTTTCTGAAGACAGAGCAAAAAGGAATTCAGCTCACCCCAGCAGGGAAAGGCAGAAATCCAGAAAAACAAGGCAAAACAAAACCAAAACACAAATGCAAAAAGCAGAGCAGAAAACTTAGCTTTTGAGGAGCAGGAAACAGGTGCTTGGTAATCAGCCTCACTACCTTCCTTCACCAGAAGAGGGAGTTCATCAGACCTCAATGGTGAAGGGGAAAATGAACTCACAACAGCCGGGTGTCAGCTGTGATAATCAGCTGACATCCGGCCGCGATCAGCGGCGCTCCCCCCGTGAGCGTCGCTGATCACTATGATGTACTATCCCATCCATGGGCATAGGGCCCCGGGTCCCATGGACGGGATAGTACGTCAGATGTCGGAAGGGGTTAAGTACTCTGCCAATAACCTCAAACAGGCCATTTGCACCACCTTCCATGCCCGCATCATCAGGGGTAGCAAAACTACCAGCCTGACCACCACCAGTATGGTCAGGCACATGGCAACAAAGCACCCGTCTTTGTGGGCCGAACACCAGGCTCCAGGATCAGTGTCTGTGGGTGAAAACAATACTTCTTCCACTATTGTGAGTGCAAGCCAATCCCCTGTCCAGGTTGCATGCGAAGATGCCTCCTGCCCTGCACCTGTCATTGCCCACACTCAACTACCACCGTCATCAAGCATGTCCATTTCTCATCTGCTTGAGCTTGAAATGTTGCCTTTTAGGCTCGTGGAGACGGAAGCTGTCCGAAAACTGATGGCGGCGGCCGTCCCAAGGCACCCCAGCCGCCACTATTTCTCCCAGTGTGCCCTCCCGGCATTACACAACCACGTGTCCCACAACATTACCCATGCTCTAAATAATTTGGTTACTGTGAAAGTCCACCTAACCACGGATATGTGGACTAGTGCTTGGGGGCAGGGACACTACATCTTGCTGACGACACATTGGGTGAACATAGTGGAAGCTGGGCCCCAGAGGGACCTTGGGATGGAACACGTTCTCCCAACGCTGAGGATTGCGGGCCCTACATCAATCAGGGTTGCCCTCACAGTCTATAGCTCCTGCACCTCCTCCTCCTCCTCCTCTTCAGCCTCCATCTCCGAAATGACCACATCAGTCACAAGCTGGAAACACTGCAGCACTGCCTCAGCCAAGCATCAACAGGTTGTACTGAAGCTAATATGTTTAGGTGACAAACCGCACAATGCTGAAGAGTTGTGGACAGTTCTGAGAGAGCAGGCAGATGTGTAGCTGACACCGCTGAATCTACAGCCAGACATGGCTGTGTGTGACAATGGCCGGAACCTGGTGGTGGCTCTGAGGCGAGGCGAGCGCACACATGTACCATGCCTGGCCCATGTGCTTAGCCTCATTGTTCAACAGTTTCTCAAAAGCTACCCATAACTGCTGGGTGTGCTTGTGAAAGTACCCCACCTGTGTGCCCATTTTAGAAAGTCAGTTCCAGCAGCGTTTGTAGCTTCCGGCTCACCAACTGGTGTGTAATGTCCCCATGCGTTGGAACTCAACACTGCACATGTTGGAAAGGATTTGTGAGCAGAAAAGGGCAGTTGTTGACTACCAGCATCAACAAGGCAGTCGGTATTCAGTTCACACACCACACATAAGACCTTAGGAGTGGACATGGATATCAGACATATGTACCATCCAACAAAACTTTGAGGAGTCCACCAAGATGATGAGCGACGATGACTCCATAACTAGTGTCACCATCCATTTTTGTGTTGCGGCAAAAATGCTCGATTTTCCCATAGACTTACATTGGGCTCGGTGTTTGGGTCGAGCACCCGAGCACTCCAATTTGCTCGACCCAAGCAATAAGCACTCGTTTTAGTGTTCGCTCATCACTAGGTGGGAGTCATGTCGCTTTTCCAGAGTTTGTTCTACCAGCAATGTGGGAACCCCCTATAGTTCCAGTCACAGATGACGGACCTGAGTGGGGGCTATTTTTTGTGCTGGATAAATTAGGGTTTTTATTTGTAGAATTTTGGGGAACATAGTATTTTTGATCATTGTCAGTACAATGCTGGAATCAACTTACGTTGGGATTTCCGTGCAAATCCCAGAAAATCGTGATTCACACAGAACCACCCAACATAATGATGCAGATAGAGACACCTTGAAGTCTGTTTACCGTCTGTTCCGGCGGTATCCATCTTTTTAGGAGTGCACAGATCTGTGGTCGCCCACACTTGTGAACTAAAAAGATGCCTAAAATGATGGGACACTGCCAGAAGACAGACCAGTCCAAAGTGGAACCCATCTGCCTCATAAGTGAGTGGTTGTGTCGGGTGTTTGTCTGAATCGCGATTTTGTGGAATTTAAACAGAAACCCCGACAGAAGCGCTCAGCGGAGAACATCGGATGTGAGCAGAGCCTTGTTATGATTTTTGGAGGTAGAATGATCAAACAAGACAGCAGTACAAGAATAGGTCTTTTTATATTTGTGCGGTTCAACGTGCGGTATAAGTGAAAAGTTGGATTTATTTTTCGGGTGGGTGCAATTACAGCGATACCAGATTTATATTGGGGTTTTTATGTTTTATAGCTATATACACAGTAAAAATTTTCTTTTTATATAAAAAAGTGTGGGTTTGTTTTTCAATCGCCATGTTCTCATAGCTGTAACTTTTATTTTTTGTCCAACAGAGCCGTATTAGGGCATATTTTTTGTGGGACAAGTTGCAGATTTTTTTGGAACCATTTTAGAGCACAATATTTTTTGATACGCTTTTCAGGGTTACTTCACACTAAGTGTTAGTTTTTTCAGCGTTTTTTTCGGCAGCAAAACATGATCTTTTGGTTTTTTTTGCAGGACCATTTGGCGTTTTCATATATACTTTTTTTTAACATACCACTTTTTGATCTCTCTATTCACTGTTTTGTGAGTCAATATGTTAAAAAGTGACTTTTTTTTTTTTTTTTTTACAGCACTGGCCATACTGACTAGATAAAGTACCAGCTTTATAGAGCGGGTCGTTCAGGACACAGCGATACCGATTATGTGTACGTTTATTTTTGTTTTAGCACAAACACTACATTTTAATTGTTGATACAGCTTTGTGATTTGTGTGCACTTTTTTTAAGCATTTTATTTAACTTTTTCACTTAGTCCCATTGTGGGACATGTATAATTTTTATTTTGATAACTCGTGTTTTGCAGTGCATGAGAGCAGTCAGTGAGTCACTGACTCGACTTGTGAGCCCCAGCTTATTTGCTGGGTCTCACAGGCCACCATACCCTAGGGAACTGACCCGTAGAAGTGCTAGTCATTGCGAAACGGCCGTCATCAAGTTTCTGCCAACTCCCGTCCTCACTCCCCTGGCAAACATGCTTTTTTTATTGCTAACTAGCTGAAGAGCCTGGCCATGGTAACGAACTACGGTTAGTTATAACAAATTATAATGATTATATCAATATATATATATATATATATATATATATAAAGTTGAGTGTAGAGCCCCACCCACATCACATAGCCACATTCACTATAATATCCCACATCATGCCGTCAGCCAGAGCTGCCGGACTACTACCCCTAATATCCCACATCGTCCGGCAGCCAGAGCCACCGGACTACTAGCCCTAATATTCCACATCATCCCATCAGCCAGAGCCACTGGTCTACTCCCCCTAATATCCCACATCATCCCATCAGCCAGAGCCACCGGACTACTACCTCTAATATCCCACATCATCCTGTCAGCCTGGGGTCAGAACCAGATTGCTGAGTGGATTTGCCCTGACTTCCATACCAATGATCCCTTTAATAGAAGCCTGGGGTGAGAATCAGAGCGCTGAGGGATTTGCCCTAACTTCCATACCAGAGATCCCTTTAGGGGTCAGTACCAAAGCGCAAAGTGGATTTGCCCTAACTTCCATACCGGAGATCCCTTTAAGAGAGGCCTGGGGTCAGAATCAGAGCACAGAGTGGATTTGCCCACACTTCCATACCAATGATCCCTTTAATAGAACCCTGGGGTCAGAATCAAAGTGCTGAGGGATTTGCCCTAACTTCCATGCAGGAGATCCCTTTAAGAGAGCCTGGGGTCAGTACCAAAGTGCAAGTGGATTTGCCCTAACTTCCATACCGGAGATCCCTTTAAGATGGGCCTTGGGTCATAACCAGAGCACTGAGTGGATTTGCCCCGACTTCCATACCGGAGATCCCTTTAAGAGAGCCTGTGGTCAGTACCAAAGTGCAGAGTGGAATGGGCCGGATGGAGAATGAGTGCCGGGGGGTGGCAATGGACGCTTGGGGGGGTATAGAATGAGCGTCTGGGGGGGGAATGAGCACCGGGGGGGGATGGAGGAGATGGCTGTGTGGCGCCCCTGAGGCTCAGTTGCCACAGAGGTACTGCACCTTCTCCTAACTAGGTAAGTTGGGAACTCCTTTCCACACTCCAACACCTGCATCCCACACACAGGATAGTTCAGTAGGTCCGCCTAGCAGCTTCAGGCTGGGGGTAACAGAGCACCCTTCGTGGAACCCTGCTTCGTAACACGAGATGTGCTGGGAGGTGGGTGGAGTTAGTATAAAAGAGGGTGAAAGTGGAGGATAGTAGGTCAGTCTGATGGGAGGTCAGGCGAGAGGAGTTCAGTTTTGTACTTTTGAGTTCAGTTTAGAAAGAGTGCTGCAGCTGCCTCAGTGATCTGAGCCAGCTGGCACGGGAAAGAGAAGAGAAGGAGAAAGATGTAGACCTGCAACCTAAGCTTCCATAAGAGGGAGAAGGAACAGCACGGAACGAAGGAGTAGGAGAACAGAGAGGAGTTGTGGGTTGGAAGAGGAAACCTGCCTATAGGTTCTCAGCGCAAGGCCCAGCCCGGTCACCAAGGTTGTATGGACACTTATGGTTCTGCAGCAGACACCGGTGGAGTAGTTGGCTGTAAATGCACTACTCCCATCCAAGACTTGGGACACAACAGCAACCGATTTGCGAGCCAGGACTCTGAGAGGAGTCCCCGATAGAGGCTACAGCTGTCTGTCATACAAGTGAGGTTCTAGGAACATCTGACAGGAGGAAATTCCAGAGAACTACGGTACTGGAGCTCTTCACATTAAAAGGCGCAGTAGAGGAGTCGTTCAGGAAAGGCACATGTTGGCGGAGTGTTGGAGAGGTGAACCCTGACTTGCCCAGGAGGTTGATTGAGTCTCTACCCCGGAGGACACGGCACAGAGGCGGGCACCAGTGGGTACCACGAACTGTGAGTAAAGCTTTGAAACTACAAGCCCTGGTGTCCTCCATTCATTCGTCGCTAACACCTTCAGCACCGCTACATCTGGGTACCAGCATCTATACCATTCTGCGCCTCTGCTCATCCATTGCGCCCACAGTGCCCTGGGACTACAGCTCCACCTGTGGGGAGCTACACCATCTTTGCTGCACCACACCATCAATCCCAGTGGATCAGCAAGCAGCGCTGGCTCAACATCTTGCCAAACACCACGGGTGGCGTCACAAACTATTCAACTAAGCTATAACACTATTGACATCACCGCCATTGATATTGGGCGCCCAGGGCCACGGACCGGGTCACCGCTGCTGTGACACATTCCCCCTGACACCGGCCTGGTACCGGGTACCCCGCTGCCCTGTGTTATGATTGAGTCACCGTAGGAGGCAGACACAAAAATATAAGCTACGTCCATAAAACCAGAGAAGTTGGCAACTATCAGATTGCAGACCCCTGAACCTATCAACACAACTAGCAGTAGCCGTGGGGGGTTCCTACGGTGCCCTAGACCCCTCGATCACAGCCGGAGAGCTAAATAGCCTAAAGACAGAAAAGGAAATCTAAACTGCCCCAGAGCAGACCCCAAAGCAAAAGGCAGCCCCCAACATATAATGACGGTGAAGCAAGATGAAAAAACACTCACACAGATAGAAAGATAGGCTGAGCAAACGATGGGGCCCAAGCTAACTAAACAGAACAGGAAAGGAAGGTTGCTGTCTGCAATCTGCCAAAACCCTATCAAAGACATAAGCCAACAAGCTGATATGGAAAAAGACCCTGAAGCAGCTAGGCTTCAAAAACTAAATCAGCACTCAGGTATTTTCAGAAGACAGAGCTAAAGGAATTCAGCTCACCCCAGCAGGGAATGGCAGAAATCCAGAAAAACAAAGCAAAACAAAGTCAAAGCACAAATGCAAAAAGACGAGCAGAAAACTTAGCTTTAGAAGAGCAGGAATTCAGACTGGTCTCCAAGGATCCCACAGAGAAATCACCCGCAGGGCAGAAGGGCATCGGCAGCCTTATATCCAGTCAGTAACTCCACTCAGCCACTCATCATCATTAGGCTCAGGTGTTTGATAATCAGGCTCACTACCTTTCTTCACCAGAAGAGGGAGTTCCTCGGGCCTCAGTAGTGAAGGGGAAAATGAACTCACAACAGTACCTCCCCCTTGAGGAGGGGTCACCGAACCCTCAACCACGCCACCAGGGCGATCAGGGTGAGCCCGATGAAAGGCACGCACCAATCTTTTGGCATGAATATCAGAGGCAGAGACCCAGGAATTATCCTCCTGACCATAACCCTTCCACTTAACCAAATACTGGAGTCTCCGTCTAGCCAGGCGGGAATCCAGTACTTTCTCTACCTCATATTCCATGTTACCTTCAACCAATACAGGGTCTGGAGGTGCCACCCCCGGAACAACAGGTTCAACAAACCTTTTCAACAAAGATTTATGGAACACATTATGGATTTTAAATGTGACAGGAAGAGCCAAACGAAAAGAGACTGGATTAATAATCTCCAAAATCTTGTAAGGTCCAATAAATCTAGGCTTAAACTTAGGAGAAGCCACCTTCATAGCAATATTTTTTGATGATAACCACACCATATCACCAACCTTAAACTGGGGACCAATGGTCCTATGTCGGTTGGAAAACCGCTGGGCCTTTTCCTGGGAGAGAGATAACTTATCCACCACTTGGTCCCAGATCTGGTGCATTCTCTCCACCACAGTGTCAACACCTGGGCAGGCAAAGGGCTCCACCTGCCCTGAAGAAAATCGAGGATGAAACCCAAAGTTACAAAAAAAAGGTGACATCAAAGTGGCAGAACTAGCTCTATTATTTAAAGCAAATTCGGCCAAGGGCAAAAATGAAACCCAATCATCCTGATCAGCGGAAATAAAACATCTCAAATACGACTCCAAGGTCTGGTTTGTTCTCTCTGTCTGCCCATTGGTCTGAGGGTGAAAAGCAGAGGAGAAGGACAACTGAATTCCCAGCTTGGAACAGAAAGTTCTCCAAATTCTAGACACAAACTGAACTCCTCTGTCAGATACAATGTTCTCAGGAATCCCGTGCAAGCGAACCACCTGTTGCAAAAACAGGGGCACCAACTCAGAGGAAGACGGCAACTTAGGGAGTGGTACAAGATGAACCATCTTAGAAAACCTATCACATTCACCCAAATAACAGTCATCCTTTGAGAGACAGGCATATCAGAGATGAAATACATTGAAATATGGGTCCATGGCCTCTTGGGGACAGGCAAAGGCATCAACAACCCACTAGAGCGAGAACACGATTTAGACCGGGAGCACGTCCCACAGGACTGCACAAAATTCCTGACATCACGAGACAAGGAGGGCCACCAAAAAGACCGACTCACCAGATCTCTAGTACCAAAAATACCTGGATGACCAGCCAAAGCAGAGCAATGAACTTCAGACATCACTCTTCTTCCACTGGTCAGGAACATACAACTTTCCACTGGGACAACGCTCAGGTTTGTCCTCCTGGAACTCTTCCAGAGCACGTCTCAAATCGGGCGAGATGGCAGAAAGAACTACCCCTTCGCCTAAGATGATAGCAGGCTTGGTCACCACAGGAGAATCAGCAAAGAAGCTCCTAGAGAGGGCGTCTGCCTTAACATTCTTAGTTCCAGGAAGAAAAGAAACCACAAAATCAAAACGTGTAAAAAACAAGGCAAACCTAGCCTGTCTAGGGTTCAAGCGTTTAGCCGACTCTAGGTAAATCAAATTCTTGTGGTCAGTGAGGACCACGACTTGATGCTTAGCTCCCTCCAACCAATGTCTCCACTCCTCAAATGCCCATTTCATGGCCAACAGTTCCCGATTCCCCAAATCATAGTTACGTTCAGATGGAGAGAACTTTCGGGAAAAGAAAGCACAGGGATTCATTTTAGATGTTACAGGATCCTTTTGGGACAAAACAGCTCCTGCACCAATCTCAGAAGCATCCACCTCTACCTGGAACGGAAGTGAGACATCAGGTTGCCGCAAAACCGGGGCGGAGGTGAATCTTCGCTTCAGCTCCTGAAAGGAAGAAACAGCCTCCGGAGACCAATTTAACACATCAGCACCCTTCTTAGTCAAATCAGTCAATGGCTTGGCAATACTAGAAAATTTTGCTATAAATTTCCGATAAAAATTAGCAAAACCCAAAAACTTCTGGAGGGCCTTCAAAGAAGTGGGCTGAACCCAATCGTAAATGGCCTGTACCTTGGCCGGGTCCATTTCAATAGTTGACGGGGACAAAATAAATCCCAAAAAAGAAATCCTCTGTACTCCAAAAAAGGCATTTAGATCCTATGACATACAGGGAATTCTCCCTCAAGATCCGGAACACAGTCCGAATATGTTCCACATGAGAATCCCAATCTTTGGAGAAGATCAAAATATCATCCAGATAGATAATCAAAAATTTATCGACAAAATCTCGGAAAATATCGTTCATGAAGCACTGGAAGACAGAAGGGGCATTAGTGAGCCCAAAAGGCATCACCAGGTACTCAAAATGTCCCTCCGGAGTATCAAACGCCGTCTTCCATTCATCCCCATGCTTAATGCGAATAAGATTATACGCCCCCCTGAGGTCAAGCTTGGTAAACCAGCAAGCACCTTTAACTCTGGAGAATAGATCAGAAATCAGGGGTAACGGATACTGATATTTAACAGTAATTTTGTTGAGGGCACGATAATCAATACAAGGTCTTAATGATCCATCCTTTTTGGCTACAAAAAAAAAAACGGCACCTAAGGGTGACGAGGATGGTCTAATATGACCCTTCTCCAACGCCTCTTTAATATAGGATCGCATAGCCTCGTGCTCGGGTACAGATAAATTGAAGAGCCGACCCTTGGGAAATTTACACCCCGGGCTCAGTTCAATTGCACAGTCATAACTCCTATGAGGAGGCAGAGATGCAGACTCATTCTCACTAAATACATCATAAAAGTCCGCCAAATAATCAGGAACATCATGCGACTGAGGAGAGGTGGAAAACACCGGAGCCTCACTAAAGGCACACCGACAACCCCAACTCACCACAGACACAGATTTCCAATCCAAAACTGGATTATGAATTTGTAACCAGGGAAACCCCAGAACAATAGTATCATGCAGATTATGCAACACCAAAAATCTGCAATTTTCTTGATGGTCTGGGGCGACCCGCATTACCACCTGGGTCCAAAACTGAGGTTTATTTTTAGCCAAAGGAGTAGCATCAATCCCCCTCAAAGGGATAGGCGTCTGCAGAGGTGTCATCGGAAATCCACAACGTTTAGCAAAATCCAAGTCCATTAGGTTTAGGGCTGCTCCCAAATCCACAAAAGCCTTGGCGGAAAATGTGGACAGGGAGTAAATCAGCGTAATAGCCAGAAGAAACTTAGGTTGAACACCACCAACAGAAAACGTGTGTGCAAAGCGTTTCTCGCGTTTAGGACAGACAGAAATAATATGCGAGGCATCTCCACAGAAAAAACACAACTTATTACGCCTTCTGAACTCCTGATGCTGCTCTCTGGACAAAACTCTATCACATTGCATAGGTTCACACATTTGTTCAACAGGTGGCGACACCTCTCGTGCAGCTTTGCGTTCGCACAAACGCCGATCAACCTGAATGGCTAATGACATAGAATCGTCAAGACCAGAGGGAACAGGAAATCCCACCATAGTATCTTTTACGGCATCTGACAACCCCTTCCGAAAAAGAGCAGCCAAGGCATTATCATTCCAGGTAATAAGTACTGCCCACTTTCGGAATTTTTGTCAGTACAATTCTGCAGAATCTCGACCCTGGTTCAATGCCAGCAGGGTCTTTTCAGCCTGATCAATGGCATTAGGTTCGTCATACAACAACCCCAAGGCCTGAAAAAATGCGTTCACATTAGTCAGAATAGGTTCATCTGGTTTCAAAGAAAACGCCCAATCCTGGGGATCGCCACGCAGCAAAGAGATGACAATTTTAACCTGCTGCGTGGAGCTCCCTGACGAGTTAGGCTTCAAGGCAAAAAATAATTTACAATTATTTTTGAAATTCAAAAATTTAGACCGATCCCCAAAAAATACATCAGGTGTAGGAATCTTTGGTTCAGCAGCATGTGAATGAGCAAGGTAGGCGGAAATTCCCCGCACTTCCGCAGCGAACTGCTCCACATGATCAGACAATTGCTTTATCTCCATTGAGAGAAAAAAAAAAATTCCCCCTACGGCCTCAGAGATATAGAGGAAAAAATATACACTTTTTTTTTTTTTTTTCAATTCTTTCCTGCTATTGAGTACCCTAGGATCTGCGGTATGGCGGGTGATTCTGTTATGATTGAGTCACCGTAGGAGGCAGACACAAAAATATAAGCTACGTCCAGAAAACCAGAGAAGTTGGCAACTATCAGATTGCAGACCCCTGAACCTATCAACACAACTAGCAGTAGCCGTGGGGGGTTCCTACGGTGCCCTAGACCCCTCGATCACAGCCGGAGAGCTAAATAGCCTAAAGACAGAAAAGGAAATCTAAACTGCCCCAGAGCAGACCCCAAAGCAAAAGGCAGCCCCCAACATATAATGACGGTGAAGCAAGATGAAAAAACACTCACACAGATAGAAAGATAGGCTGAGCAAACGATGGGCCCCAAGCTAACTAAACAGAACAGGAAAGGAAGGTTGCTGTCTGCAATCTGCCAAAACCCTATCAAAGACATAAGCCAACAAGCTGATATGGAAAAAGACCCTGAAGCAGCTAGGCTTCAAAAACTAAATCAGCACTCAGGTATTTTCAGAAGACAGAGCTAAAGGAATTCAGCTCACCCCAGCAGGGAATGGCAGAAATCCAGAAAAACAAAGCAAAACAAAGTCAAAGCACAAATGCAAAAAGACGAGCAGAAAACTTAGCTTTAGAAGAGCAGGAATTCAGACTGGTCTCCAAGGATCCCACAGAGAAATCACCCGCAGGGCAGAAGGGCTTCGGCAGCCTTATATCCAGTCAGTAACTCCACTCAGCCAGTCATCATCATTAGGCTCAGGTGTTTGATAATCAGGCTCACTACCTTTCTTCACCAGAAGAGGGAGTTCCTCGGGCCTCAGTAGTGAAGGGGAAAATGAAATCACAACAGCCCTGGGTGTGAGGGGTGACCCAGCTGCACTAGGGAGATGGGAGCACTGAGAAGATGGGTGCACTAGGGAGATGGCGGCACTGAGGAGATGGCTGCACTGAGGAGATGGCTGCACTAGGGAGATGGCTGCACTAGGGAGATGGCTGCACTGAGGAGATGGCTGCACTAGGGAGATGGCTGCACTGAGGAGATGGCTCAAGATTGACTGATGCAAACTTAGAAAACCAGTTGCGAGTAGCAACATCATCAATACCTCCCAATATCAAACGCCTCACCAAAGAGAAGTCATTCCAGCCATCACATTAGTTAGCAGTTATTTAAATGTTTGAATAAATGTAGTTGGCTAATGTTTAAGTTATTAATTAGTGATGAGCGAGTATACTCGTTGTTCGCGCTTTCCTGACCATGCTCGGGTGTCCGAGTATTTAGGCGTGCTCGGAGATTTCGTTTTCGTCCCCTCAGCTGCATGATTTATGGCTGCTTGACAGCCTGAATACATGTGAGGAATGCCTGTTTGTTAATGAATCCCCACATGTATTCAGGCTGTCAAGCAGCCGCAAATCATGCAAATGCATCGACAAACAATCTCTGAGCACGCCAAAATACTCGGAGGACACCCGAGCCACGAGTATACTCGCTTATCATTATTAATAATTTATAACGGCCCCCGAACGCTATTATAAAATTCCAAATGGCCCTTGGCAGAAAAAAAGGTTCTCCACCCCTGCTTTAAGAGAACCCTGGGTCAGTACCAAAGCGCAGAGTGGATTTGCCCTAACTTCCATACCGGAGATCCCTTTAAGAGAGCCTGGGGTCAGTAACAAAGCACAGAGTGGATTTGCCCTAACTTCCATGCAGGAGACCCCTTTAAGAGAACCTAGGTTCAGAACCAAAGCGCAGAGTGGAATGGTCCTAACTTCCATACCGGAGATCCCTTTAAGAGGGAAGATGTGACTACGGGATATAGGATGTGTATCTAGGTACAGGAGGGGGGATTCATCTCTGTCATGTGCTCTGTGTTCCTTTCTGGGGGCAGACAATGGCTGGGAGCTTATGTTCCCAGGGATGCTAGATTTCTCCAACCATGTCATTGTCTGCTGAGGTGTTGTAAAGTGGGACATCTTGCTCATAGCAACCAATCACAGCTCAGCTACTTTTAACCAGCTCTGGTGAAATGAGAGATGCTTAGTGATTGGTTGCAAGGAAAACTGTTGCTCATAGCAACCAATCACAGCTCAGCTTCTTTTGAACAGCTCTGGTGAAATGAAAGATGCTTCGTGATTGTATGTGTGTATCACCAACCATACATACATGTTAGGCGTCGGATTTCTGCGTTTACTCTGCAGGGATCCATACCCTCACATTCTGCAGTCTCCTGCTGTTTATCTACTGCAGAGGAGATTGCAAAGGAGATTGCCTTGCAGCAAATCTCTCCTGAGGCTAAAGCCCCCGTAACGTCACCAATTTTGTGACGTAGCGGTGTGATATTGCTAGCGATATCGCTATGTCTGATACTTACCTCCGACCGGCTCCCCCGCTGCTCATCGCTGGTCGCGCAAGAAGGTCCTGGATCATTTCTCGTCTGCCACTTCCTGCTGGGCTTCCTGTGGCGCCGACGAGCGACGCGTGGAGGTGGGCGGGAGGACATCAGGATCGCTGCGTCTGACAGATAAGCAGCGACCCCCGACCCCTGCGATGTCGCTGGTGAGATCTGCCTGTGTGGCAGCTCACTAGCGACCACTTAGCGATGTACCAGCGATCCATATCGTTGTCGGGATCGCTGATGCATCGCTAAGTGTAACAGTACCATAAGTTCTTCTGCCCTCCTACTGAGCATGCTCATGGGACGATCTCCCATTGGAGATCGGGAGTCATGTGCTCAGGTCCTGCTCCAGATCTCATTGGTCCATCTCAGAGATCTGGAGGCTTGCAGAAGGTCCCAGCTGCTATAAAAGGCGCGCATGGCTGTTCCGCCATGCGCTAGTATAGACTTACTTGCTGCTGTGTGTATGAGGACGGATGTATGATTCTGGTGAATGACTCATTATAAAACCCCTTCCCTCTGATATTACGTATGTGGTTAGGGACTGAGTTAGAATCAGCGCCAGCGCTCCTCTGCTGCAACATCCACAGCTGCTAGCGTCCGACATTGCGCTTGCGTCATAGCTTTGTTGTTTGACAAGATATAGAATAAACGGGCACCAACCACAATATCAATTTAGGTGGGATCACCTAGTGCATATAAATGGATTGACATGAAAACACATGAAAAGAAGAAAGTATATGCACACAAATAGGGATCACCACAAAGATATGAAAAAAGTATCAATTTTATTAATGGACACAACAAACAGACACTTTGTGGTTAAAAACAATTAAAAAGTCTGAACAACCAGACATTAACAACAAAACAAAGACAATGGGTCATTTTGATAAATAGTTAAATGCTATGGGTCCCAAGACCAACCATACAGTGTAATGCCAGGTATCTGCTAGTTACCATAACCTAGGGTCTATCAAATCAATTGTAATGACAATCATGACCTTAAATCAAAAAATACCATATTATCAATAACTACTATGGTTACATAGAATTTCTACATATACCATGGACAGAAAATTGAATGCTTATCATGTTGCCAACACAAATAAACATACATTAATAAGTCCCTTTCCCTAGCATGATATCACCTGGTTTCTGAGGATGAACAAGCTACCGGGTAGGTTACATGGGACCCCCAAACCCACACGTATCAACACAGTGATGTGTCTTTCTCAAGGTCCTTGTTATTAATGTCTGGTTGTTCAGACTTTTTAATTGTTTTTAACCACAAAGTGTCTGTTTGTTGTGTCCATTAATAAAATTGATACTTTTTTCATATCTTTGTGGTGATCCCTATTTGTGTGCATATACTTTCTTCTTTTCATGTGTTTTCATAGCTTTGTTGTTTAGCGGCAGTGTCCACGCCGCGCTGCAGTAGCAGCTCTCCTTAGCATCCGCAGCTGCGATGCCGCACACACGGTATGTCTAGACGGACGTAGTTCCGCCGTCTTGGGCTACTCCTGTGACCTGATGCCGTGTGTGTATTTTTACTGAGTATTGTGACCTAAACAGGCTCAGTCTGTTTATTTGTGTTTATTTGGCATCTCTGTGACTTAACAGAGATTGCTCTGCGCACCTGGGTGACGTTTAACCCTGTGCGCATTACCGCCATATTGCTCCTGCCACCACTTAGCAGCGGTTATATCACCTACTGCACGGTGGACCCCAAGCGGCGAACGCACTTTTTTATTATTTTTATTTAGTGCGTTCTGCCGTTCCTAACACATACATACATACATACATACAGTTTTATACATATAGAGATAAAGAGTGGAATTTCTTCAAAAGACCGGTTATTGCCATCTGCTTTTCTCTGGTGGATTTCTTACCTGTGTTTTCTTGGATAAGCACCCGTGGTCATGAGGCGACGCCTGCAGCACAGTATAAGACCGGCAGCATAGGATTTCAGCAGTACTGGTGGTGCCATCCGTCTTTTTTCTTGCAGCCCAGTGGATACCCTAGGGTCATTACATGACCTCAGGGTATCATGGTAACCATCAGGACCTGTGATTCATCACGAGGGTCTGATGTTAGAGGTTAGTAAGAGGGTCTTGTGACCCCCTTGCAACCACTTAAATGCTGATTTACGATTGACAGCAGTATTGAAGGGGTTAAATGGCCCGGGGCCAATACCACAGGGTGTCAGCTGTCACCCATGGGAATTGCCTCCGTCGTTAAAAAGCGCCGCTGAGGAATAAGGCCCCTTAACGACTGTTGTTAAAAGTTGTATTGGCGGTCGTTAAGGGGTTAAAGGGATTGTCCCACCTGGACAACTGCTTTTAATTTACAATTACAACAAACAGTGGCTAACATGCCATACTTTTTTCCCCATTAATTTGAATGGGTAAAATACACAGCAAAAAACACTGAAAGAATTGACAAGATAGAGAGTTTAAAAACAACAAAAAAAAAAAAAACAGAAACCCAGCTTTGAGAGGCTTAAGGCTAAGTGCAGACGTACTTTTTAGCCCTGCGGATTTTTCCGCGCAGAGTTGAAGAAATCCGCAGGTCAAATGACCTTCATTTTTCCTGCGGATTTCTTCCTGTTTTCTTGCGGTTTTTGTGCGGTTTTCCCTTGTGGATTTCCCCCTGCGGATATGGAGAATGGAGCAGGTGGAAAACCGCACAAAAGAAGTGACAGGCTGCATATTTTGAGCCACAAGAAAACCGCGCGGAAAAATCCGCAGCGTCTGCACAGCGTTATTTTTTTTCAATTGACTAACATGCTACTGTACATCACAATGCGGATATGCAATGTTTCTGCGCGGAAAAATCTGCTGCGGATCCGCTGGATATCTGCATCGTGTGCACATGGCCTAAATCTGCAAGGAAAAAATAAGCAGAAGGGGCATGGGATTTCAGAAATCTCATTCACTTTGCTGGTACTGTAAAATGCTGCATTATTGCTGCGGCAAAATCGCAAAGAAAAAAAGTGTTAACAAGTAATTAGATTGTTTTTCCTTAATGTCCAGCATTAATCACATTATCTCATGCAAATGATCAATAACTAATATCATTACTAAATGCACAATCTAAAGATTACATCGACTTGCATCACCCTACCTCCCTCTATCCATGGTGCCTTAGGGTCTGTTTACATGGACTTACCAGCGGCACGATACCACCACCGATTTGTAAACCTTTAGCATTCGGCAGTCAATTAACAGCCTGTTCACAGAGGCAGACCAAAGTAAACGATGAGCGCTAAGCGATCTGTAGAAGATTGCTCAGTGAACATATGCTGATGTAACACGGTGGAACGTGGTGGTAGTCGTGGGCAAGTTCACTAGAACAGAGTCAGTGAGCACACAGGCCCCTTGCATACAAACAGACAAGAGAAGCCCCAGTCCTGTTGTATGGACAGTTACCTCCATCATACATGTACTCCAGCAGCTGCGGATGAGCTCACAGGAAGACACTACAGTCCTCAGTTCTGTTCCATGGGAAAACTTTTCTAGGACAATACAATGCTTCCTGCTCTGTCCCTGCAACTTAGTGACACGGCATGGTCTCCACATCTCCCATCCAGGCCGGGAACCATAAAAGTCCTTCTGGGGTCGGTCCGCAACACCAGGACCTGTCCACGCTGCCCAACTGTCCTTGGCAGCTTGTGTCCCCCTTGACTGGGGTACCCTCTGCTCCTCGCAGTGAAGAGTGTCCTGCCTCGGCCAAACCTGTCCAGGCTCTCCTGCAGGAACAGGAAATTACTTCCCTGTTGGAGCGGCCCCCTTTTAACTCCTGCTATCCCTGAACTAACTATATACATATGCAGGTACATGTCATATACAACACATACCGTAAATGTTATGAATGGGTCACCGAGGAGGAGGAAAACAAGACCAAGCTAAGTCACAGAAAACCAGAGAGGTTGGTAACTATGCAGATTGCAGACCCCTGATCCTAACCACACAACTAACAGCAGCCGTGGAGCGTACCTACGATGATTCTAGACGCCTCATCACAGCCGGAGGACTAAATAAACCTAAAGCAAGAAAAGGGGAAATCTAAACGGCCCCAGAGCAGACCCCAAAGGAATAGACATCCCCCACACATGTATTGACGGTGAAACAAGATGAAAGCACAAACACAGGTAGGAAAATAGGCTGAGCAAACGATGGGGCCCACACTAACTAAAAAGGACAGGAAAGGAAAGATACTGTCTGCAATCACGCCAAAAAACCCTGCAAAAAAGTCCAACACTTCTGATAGCAAAAAATACCCTGAAGTAACTAGACTTCTCCCACTATATCAGCACTCTGGCATATTCTGAGAACAGAGCAAAAAGAGGCCAATCTAATAAGGGACAAAAAGCAAACTGGCACATACAATGACATAAGAGTGGAAATTCAGCACAGCCCCAGCCGGGGCTGGCTGACCACACAAAAAACTGAATAGACCAAACCAAATCAAATGTGAACATAAGTAGAGACAACTTAGCTTGAGAAGGCAGGAACTGAGCTGGAAACTAAGACCTCAGGAGGCAGGAAAAAATCACCAGCATGGGAATAGGCAGTCGTCTGTCTTAAATCCAGTCTGAGACTCCAGATGTTCAATCCTCATTATCAGGTGGCAGGTCTCTGTTAATTAGATCAGCTTCATTACCTCCTTCCACCACCAGAGGGAGCCCGGAAAGAGAACTCACAACTCCTCTGTCAGCACAACCTGCTCCCTCACCAGAAACCAGAGGCAGACCAGAAAATGAGTTCACAACACATAAAACAGTACACGCCACCTCCTTACACTGACATGGTTCTTTACACAGAACGATGCACCAAGAACAATCATCTTTAGGGCTGCACAAAAGATCATTTGACCTAATGAGTGTATTTTGCTTATGCATCAAGGGATTGGCAGTCTGTTTACACTGCAAGATAATTGTGAGACAATGTTTAAGAACACTTGTTAATCTTGATATCTTACATTATGACGCACATTCTAGACTTACCTTTTCAGTTTGACTGATGCAGACACAGGTTTAATGGAAGCATGGCATTAAAGAAATATATTCTAAGAATATTTATTCTCAACGATTCAAACAATTGAAGAAATTCTAAATCCGTTTTTTGGTAAAATGTGATTTGGTTTACACTTGTTTTCCATCAGGGTTTTGAGAATGATGGTCAAGCGTGTGTACTGCTGTTCCATGGGACTGAGATGAGCAAGCATTTGTACATTTGGCCATGTCAAGCAGTCCCATGGAGAATGACTGGAGAACAGTGTACATGCTCAACCACTGCTCCATTTAATGAAGAGATAGAAATTGACCATACTGGTGTTTGGTAGGGATCTCAGTAGTTAAATCTGCACCAAATAGTTATTTCCTACCCCATAGAAAGGTTATAACTTCTTACCACATTACATTTAATTTCTCTCTCCTCTGATGTGATCGCACATCAGAGGAGAGAGAAAGGGGGTCCCCGATCCCCCCCGGTACCTCTCCGTGGCCCTCCGTCCCCTCCCCGTGATCCCGCGTCCCGCCGGCATCCTCCGATGGGCGCCGCCATCTTGAAAATGGCGGGCGCATGCGCAGTGCGCCCGCCAGGAATCTGCCGGCTCCGGCTGGCAGATTCCATTCATTATTTTGATCACTATGATAAACGACTTCAGAGAAAAGCAGTACAGTTAGCGCTATTCCCAGGTGCTGAATCCAGCTCTCATCATTGTCACCTGGTCTCCCTGCTATCAGCGAGATAAGGCAACGTTAATGGGAGTTGGGATCAGCACCCACTGTGTATGCATTTCGTGTATTAACCCCTTTACCCCCAAGGGTGGTTTGCACGTTCATGACCGGGCCAATTTTTACAATTCTGACCACTGTCCCTTTATGAGGTTATACCTCTGAAACGCTTCCATGGATCCCGGTGATTCTGACAATGTTTTCTCGTGACATATTGTACTTCATGTTAGTGGTAAAATTTCATTCATATAACTTGCGTTTATTTGTGAAAAAAACGGAAATTTGGCGAAAATTTTGAAAATTTCACAATTTTCCAACTTTGAATTTTTATGCCCTTAAATCACAGAGATATGGCACACAAAAAACTTAATAAATAACATTTCCCACATGTTTACTTTACATCAGCACAATTTTGTAACCAAAATTTTTTTTGTTAGGAAGTTATAAGGGTTAAAATTTGACCAGCGACTTCTCATTTTTGCAACACCATTTTATTTTTACGGACCACATCACATTTGAAGCCACTTTGAGGGGTCTATATGATAGAAAATACACAAAAGTGACACCATTCTAAAAACTGCACCCCTTAAGGTGCTCAAAACCACATTCAAGAAGTTTATTAACCCTTTAGGTGCGTCACAGGAATATTTTGAATATTTAAAAAAAAATGAACATTTAACTTTTTTCCACAAAAAAAATACTTCAGGTTCAGTTTTTTTATTTTACCAAGGGTAACAGGAGAAATTGGACTGAAAAAGTTATTGTGCAATTTGTCCTGAGTACGCTGATACCTGATATGTGGGGGGGAACCACTGTTTCGGCGCATGGCAGACCTCAGAAGGGAAGGAGCGCCGTTTGACTTTTTCAATGCAAAATTGGCTGGAATTCAGATCGGACGCCATGTCGCGTTTGGAGAACCCCTGATGTACCTAAATAGTGGAAACCCCCCACAAGTGACCCCATTTTGGAATCTAGACCCCCCAAGGAACTTATCTAGATATGTGGTGAGAACTTTGAACCCACAAGGGCTTCACAGAAGTTTATAACGTACAGCGGTACAATTAAAAAATCATATTTTTTCACCCCCAATTTTTATTTTTTCAAGGGTAACAGGACCCTAAAAGTTATTGTGCAATTTGTCCTGAGTACGCTGATACCCCATATGTGGGTGTAAATAACCATTTGGGTGCATGGCAGAGCTCGGAAGGGAAGCAGCGCCATTTGACGTTTTTGGCTGGAATGGAGATCGGACACCATGTCGCGATTGGAAAACCCCTGATGTACCAAAACAGTGGAAACCCCCCACAAATGACACCATTTTGGAAACTAGACCCCCCAAGGAACTTATCTAGATGTGTGGTGAGCACTTTGAACCCCCAAGGGCTTCACAGAAGTTTATAATGCCCAGGCATGAAAATAAAAAAATCGTATTTTTTCCACAAACATGATCTATTAGTCTCCAATTTTTTTATTTTCCCAAGGGTAACAGGAGAAATTGGACCCCAAAAGTTGCTGTCCAATTTGTCCTGAGTACGCTGATACCTCATATGTGGGAGAAAACTACTGTATGGGGACACGTCGGGGCTCGGAAGGGAAGTAGTGACGTTTTGGAATGCAGACTTTGATGGATTGGTCTGCGGGTGTCGTGTGCGTTTGGAGAGCCCCTGATGTACCTAAACTATTGAAACTTCCCACAAGTGACCCCATTTTTGAAACTAGACCCCCCACGGAACTTATCTAGGTGTGTGGTGAGCACTTTGAACCCCCAAGTGCTTCACAGAAGTTTATAACGCCTGGGCGTGAAAATAAAAAAATCATTTTTTTCCACAAAAATGATATTTTTGCCAATTTTTTATTTTCCTAAGGGTAACAGGAGAAATTGGACCCCAAAAGTTGTTTTGCAATTTGCTCTGAGTATGCTGATACCCTATATGTGGGGGTAAAACACTGTTTCGGCGCATGGCAGAGCTTGGAAGGGAAGGAGCACCATTTGACTTTTTCAACGCAGAATTGGCTGGAATTGAGATCAGACGCCATGTTGCATTTGGAGAGCACCTGATGTGCCCAAACAGTGGAAACCCCCCAATTATAACTCCAACCCTAACTCCAACACACCCCTAACCCTAATCTCAGCCCTAACCCTAGCCCTAACCCTAATGGGAAAATGGAAATAAATACATCTTTTTTATTTTATTATTTTTCCCTAACTAAGGGGGTGATAACGGGGGGTTTGATTTACTATTTATGGCGGTTTTTATGTTTGGCAGCTGTCACACACTAAAAGACGCTATTTATTGTAAAAATAGTTTTTGCATCACCACATATTGAGAGCTATAATTTTTCCGTATTTTGACCGACCGAATCATGTGAGGTCTTATTTTTTGCGGGACAAGTTGACGTTTTTATTGGTACCATTTTCGGGCACGTGACATTTTTTGATCGCTTTTTATTCCGATTTTTGGGACGCAGAATGAACAAAAACCAGCGTTTCATGAATTTCTTTTGGGGGGGTGCGTTTACAGCGTTCTGCGTGCGGTAAAATTGATAAAGCGGTTTTATTCTTCGGGTCAGTACGGTTACAGCGATACCTCAATTATGTCTTTTTTTTTATGTTTTGTCGGTTTTATGCAATGAAAACTATTTTATATAAAAAATAATTATTTTTGCATCGCTTTATTCTGCGAGCTATAACTTTATTTTTTTGCGGATGACGCTGTATGGCAGCTCGTTTTTTGCGGAACAAGCTGACGTTTTCAGCGGTACCATGGATATTTAAATTCGCTTTTTGATCGCGCGTTATTGCACTTTTTGTTCGGTGGTATGATAATAAATCATTTTTTGCTTCGTTTTTTATTTTAATTTTTTAAGGAGTTCGCTAAAGGGGTTAACTAATGGGACAGTTTTATAGGGCGGGTCGTTACAGACGCGGCGATACCAAATATGTGTACTTTTATTGTTTTTTTTATTTTCAAAAAATGAATTTATTGGGGAATATTTTTTTTTTTTACTAATTTATTTAGCGATTTTTTAAAATTATTTTTACACTTTTTTTTTACTTTATTACATTGTCCCAGGTGGGACATCACTGTCCTGTGACAGATCGCTTACACTGGTCAACAGCATTTTTGGTGCCAAAGATATTTCATCGAATTTAGGGTATTTTTGGGGTGCTGATTCTGAATATGTCATCAGTTTTGCCAGATTGGCTCAAGTTTTTGAGATTTTTGGTATCTTATTTATAGCACTTGTTGGTAAATGCGAAGCATCATCTCATTAATTTCTTTGGATTAGTACTTGAACTGAGCAGTTCTCAATATAGTTTTGTGTTAATTAGTGTTCTAAAAGTTTGTTCATAGCTTGATTTTTGCACTAACTTTATGTTGTTGTCTGTTTTCCAGTGAAAAGCATGAACTCATCATGAAGAAGTTGTCTTAACGATCCAGACTCATTCTGTTACATTTGTGGTGAATATACACTGCCAAAACATAGAAGAAACATAACACACTTCGTAAAAAAAGTGTATTTTGCCTATTTTGGGGTTATGCTTGGGGACCAAGACAAGTTTTGGGCACCACACATAGTGTGCAAAGCATGTATCGAATTATTACGAAAATGGAGCAAAGGACAAAGAAAAAGCTTCAAATTTGGTGTTCCAATGGTGTGGAGAGAGCCAAAAAATCATCATGATGACTGTTATTTCTGTGCAGTGCAAGTGCAAGGATTCAATAAGCATAAGAAACGAAAATGGGAGTAACATGGAATCTGCAAGAAGGCCTGTCCCTCATTGTGAAGATGTGCCTGTACCTGTGTTTACCATAAATAACAGTCATCATGATGATTTTTTGGCTCTCTCCACACCATTGGAACACCAAATTTGAAGCTTTTTCTTTGTCCTTTGCTCCATTTTCGTAATAATTCGATACATGCTTTGCACACTATGTGTGGTGCCCAAAACTTGTCTTGGTCCCCAAGCATAACCCCAAAATAGGCAAAATACACTTTTTTTACGAAGTGTGTTATGTTTCTTCTATGTTTTGGCAGTGTATATTCACCACAAATGTAACAGAATGAGTCTGGATCGTTAAGACAACTTCTTCATGATGAGTTCATGCTTTTCACTGGAAAACAGACAACAACATAAAGTTAGTGCAAAAATCAAGCTATGAACAAACTTTTAGAACACTAATTAACACAAAACTATATTGAGAACTGCTCAGTTCAAGTACTAATCCAAAGAAATTAATGAGATGATGCGTCGCATTTACCAACAAGTGCTATAAATAAGATACCAAAAATCTCAAAAACTTGAGCCAATCTGGCAAAACTGATGACATATTCAGAATCAGCACCCCAAAAATACCCCAAATTCATTAAAATATTTTGGACACCAGAAAAAAAATTTTTTTTCGTTGACCTGTGTTATCTGTCACATCACAGATCACTGTGACTGATCAGCGATCTGTCACAGGCACTGCTGCAGACTTCCTCATGCCTGCGCTTTGCAGGCAGTGAGGAAGTCAGCTCCCCACAGGCCCCCGAAGGTCCCCGTCGCCATCTTGGATCCGGGGGCCTGTAGGGAAAGAGCCCCCCGCAGCAGCGCTGCACATTGCACTGCCGATGCTTCCCTTTAACCCCCGGTACACCGCGATCGTGTTTGATTGCGGTGTACAAGGGGTTAACGTGTCGGGGGCGGTCCGTGACCGCCCCTGACACATTGTGCTGAGTGTCAGCTGTGATAATCAGCTGACACCCGGCCGCGATCAGCGGCGCTCACCACGTGAGCGCCGCTGATCGCTATGACGTATTATCCCGTCCCTGGGAATTAAGTCCCAGGGCACATGAACGGGATAGTACGTCTCATGGCAGAAAGGGGTTAAATATATATTTAAAAAAAAAAAAACTGCGTTGGGTCCCCTTCATTTTCCTTACTAGCTGGGGACTGATGTGAATATTCTGGGAAAGGGTTCATAGCCATAAAGGTTCCCATTCCCAGGCTATTAATATAAACTCACCGATGTTTGCTTAGCCTTTACTGGTTATTATAAGGGGAGTGTGGCATGGACCAAAAAAAAAAAAAAAGACATGGGGTACTCCTTAAATTTACTAACCAGCAAAGGCAAAACATACAACTGCAGGCTGATATTAAAAATCTAGGAAAGGACCAAGACTAGTAACATCAGCCCTCCGCAGCCTCAGAACCTGTGCATGCATTAGATTCACCAATTCTGAAGCTTGGGCCTCCTCTCTTCCCAGCTGCTCTGGTGCGGTTGCAAGTGGGGTAATAGTTGTGGAGTTGATGTCAGCTGTTTTATGCTGACATCAAGCCTAGGGGTTAGTAATGGAGGTGTCTAGTAGACAGTCCCATTACTAACACCATAGATAAATGTAATTTGGCATGCGTTACTATAATGGCAGCCAATGGGCACGTTAACGCCACTATGTAACTGATGCGTTAAACACAGGGCCATAACGCAATGTGAACCCAGCCTTAGTCTGTCCCATTCTCACATTTCTTCTCACTGGTCATCTGTGTGCAGTCAGTATGCCATCTGTTTTTCACTGATCAGCTACTAATCATTTACAGTTTTCCATCCTATAGAATAGAAATGTATCCATAAATCAGATGCACAATCATATATGCACAAGAAATTACAACATTTGTGCATGCGTTCTTTTGATGGGGATAAATGAGCTCAAGTGAAGTTTGAGGGGAAAAGAAAAACAAAGCCACAAAATGGAAGTAGCAATTGACATGCTGCAGACTTAGATGAGCACTGCAGGTCAATTTATGTATTGGGGAAGTAAAAAAGCAATGTGTCAATGAGACTTTACCATTCTCATTTACTTGACTGGCATTTTATTCCCTGCCTTTTTTTCCCCTCACAAAAAAAAAACATGCAAAAAAAAGAAAACACTGGCATAGGCATATTGAGGTCAGGTGACTAGACTCGTGATGGTTCTGGACATGGTGGTCCATAAGCAGACCATCTAACACAGACAAATCCTAAGATTAAAAAAAAAGAGCAAATACCCTGCAGTACATACTAGCGCATGAAAATCATACACAATATTTAAAGACGTTGCCCACTACTTTGACATAGATGAACTATTCTTAGGATGGAGCCTCAGTGTCTGATTGGGGTCCAGCACTCGGAACCCCCCTGATCAGCCGGATCGGGGACAGCGGCCAGAAGTACTTCCCTCTTTTAATACAATTTTGAAAAAAAAAGCTTAGAAGCCATTGCACCACATGACGGTGACCTTATTCAGGACTGTCCTATCCTCTAATATCAAAACCTTACCATACGTCACATGACAAATCTGAACCGGGCCAAGCAGGACTGGCTAATGTAATGGACACCCAGCTTCTTTGCAGCGGTTTTTTTCCCCCTTTAATCACTTGAAAATCAGTGTTGGCAGGAAAAAAAGTGGCCTGTAATACGCATGTTGTTCGCATTCAACCGAATGGTTAAAAATAAATAAAAATGACACGAAGCAGTAGTTTTTTAAAAAAAAAGCACCATGTTAAGCAGGTTTCAGAAATCTCATTTATTTTGCTGACTGTAAATTGCAGCACTTTTCCAAGTGGAAAACCAGAGGAAAAACCAAGTACATGTGAACAAGCCCTAATGGTAGAAGTGAGAGGCCGCTTTCAGCCCATGCTTTGCCAATAGCCAGCTCTAGCGGCCTGGGAGCCAGCGCTGCAGTCCCTCACACACCACTGGCCTGCAGGACTAGCCAGGCATGGAATTAGGAGGCCACTTTGGCGGGGTCTCTCAGTAAACATCCCCCCTCCAACAATGAATAACAAAGCACCGGCGGCGCGTCCGTCCAGCACTGCGCCCGCTCCCGGGTGACGGAAGGCGGGAGCGGGACAGCACAGCGCGCTAAACTTTACTTCGCAGAGCAGCCGGAGGAGGGGATGTGGGCGGGGCCACAGCTGGGCGCTACTTGGTCACACGTGACGATGGGCGCCGCTGATTGGCCGATTGGAAATGTCACGACTCGCGGCGCCAGAATAGAAGTTGCAGCGGGATGTATAGCGAAGTGAGAGCGTTGCATACCCAGTGAGTGCGCGCAGTGCCGGTGGACGCGAGCGGCGGGCGATGTCACTGCAGTAGATCGCGGGTGCCAGTGGCTTCCGTGCTTTCCACTCCGTATCCTGTGTGATAGGAAGCGGCGCAGGTAAGTCACTCACCGGCCTCCCCCAGCTGTGCGCCTTATGGGCCAACACCTAGGAGCGGGGTCTTCGCACTTGTTGCTGAGTCCTGTTAACCGCTTCCGCGCTGGCCTCGGTTTTCCCTCCAGTCGCGGGACAGCAGGCGCTTCCCTGAGCGCGGCACGGAGGGGGTTAACCCTGTTTGGCTCCCCGGGGTGTCAGGTTACACTCGCTGAACTCGCCTTCCCGGGATCTGGCCATTTCCTTAGCGCCAAAATTACCAGCAGCCCCAAAGATCGGGCGCCCACAGCTGGCTGGCCGGCTCTGCTGATGAGTGGGGCTGCCACCAATGTGCCACGTCTGCTTCATTCCTACAGATGGAGGCAACAGCAGCCTGCCTGTCCCTGAAGGACCTGATCAGCGCCAAGAAGAGTGAGAAGGATGCCCAGAAGGTAGGGGCTCACTGAGTGCCACCTGTGCGCTCCTCCTAGGCCCATCTGCTGTAGTAAATATTTCTCATTCCTGCTACATCCTAGGGCTGGGGTAACACTTGCCGTTTCCAGCAGATCTAATACTGTCTTTTTTCTATAAATTCTGTGTGGTGTCCTGTCCCCCCAACAAAACCCTATAATATCAGTTTTGGAAAAAGGGGTTGTTCTGGATCAGTCATGGTTATCACTGTAGGCGTGCAGCATCTGGAAGGAGTTTGTATGTTCTCCCCGGGCACTGCAGTAATGTCTGAGTGCTGTGGAACTAATGGAGCTATATGAGCCTGTAACTAATTTTCTGGCTGCCATAAAGTGATAACCACATGACCCAGAAATAAGGTATTAAAGAGGTCGTCTGGGATTAACATTGATGGTGGTCCAACACCCTGCACTCACATGATGACCATTCTGGCAGCCGGTGGACGGAGAACACCACAGCTCCGCACGTTGTCCATAGAGAGCCTGGCAGCTAACGCATGCTGGTGAATCAGCTGGTGTAGGTTTTATGCTGCAGCTTTTCTGAGAACTCCTACCTGAACACGTCAGCCAGACATGACGTGGCTAGTGTGACTAGTCCAAGAGGCAGGTTCCTGGAGGCTTCTCCCAGCCTGTCTGGCATTGTGTGTCTGGTGGAGACATACCCCTGTGATGTTCTACCTCGCTCCCAGGTGGGGTTTTCACATATATCAAGTAGAATCTAATTGTCTCCAATAACTGAGGAGGCTCTGATTCATACCGCTCGTGGTTGGGCAGCATGAATCCCCTGACAGGTTCACTTTAGTCCCTGCCATTATTGCAGTAATCAGCAGCAGCCACAAGAACGCTGGTCCCGCAGAAACTTTTAGTTCATGACCACCAGTGGACTTTGGACCTCCAGCAACCCTGGCACATCTGATGTCACCCACGATGTCAGGAGATTTGTCGTGGGATTAATAATAAAAATCGGCACAGGGTATACTGCGGGTATTCGATGGTTCACAGCGCTCTGGTACAGCGGCCACAGACTACCAACATAGACACTAGACCAGTGTTCTGCAAATGTTTTTGCTCACTTTCGAGTACCGCAATACTACAGCAAGCTACTAATGTGGCTACCGCACCACGGTCCTGTGAATCTTCTTGCTCAGCTCTAGCCAGTAAACAAATGTGGTACTTTACTCTGTTTATTGATTCGAGCCGGTCACTTCCAGAGTAGAATATCGCCTGTTCGGTGGGGGTACTAGGTGTCGGACACTCACCGATCTCATATTGATGACCTATGCTGTGGAAAGACTATCAATATTTGTCCCAGACAACGCCTTTCCATTGACCTATTTTCCTGGAATAGCTGATCTTTATGTTAGCACAGGCTATATCTGACTCATCATTGCTAAATATGTCTCCTGTATGAGTCATCAAACTTATGAACAGAACTGATCTTAAAGGGCTTATCCAGGACTTAGCTTTTAGGGCCATGGAAACAAAAACGGACACACAGTTGTTGTCTGCCTGCTGTGCGGACAATTCCTACTTAACGTTGAGCAGTTGAATCGCTGGCAGGAGTGGTTGGTGACTTCTCTGTGCCGGATAGAATAGGCAGTTAGCCACTACCTGCTTGTTAGTTTTTAGGCCCATAGTAAAAAAAAAGTCTTGGATAACCTAATCAACAGCTAAAACACATTCATGTGTAAAAATGTGCAACAATTATCTTTTTTTTTTTTTTTTTTTAAGGAGAATATGTGTGATCGATTCAGGATAAGCCCAAAGGTTCCATTAAAATGGGAACCTATTGATTTATCAAAACAAAAAGGCCTCACCCCTGAAAGAATTCCAATTACCCCCATAAAAGTTGACAGACCTCCTGCTGATCCATGGACCCCTACTGCCAACTTGAAGATGCTTAGTAGCGTTGCTAGCCCAGAAATCCGGGACAGAGAGAAGAAGAAAGAGCTATTCCGGCCTATTGAAAACGAGCAAGATGAATCCGGACTTGATGCTCAACAGGTATGAGGGAGAAGTAGCCTGCATGACAAGTCAATTCTGGCTGGTGGTTACAGAGAACCTCCATTAGAATTTCCCTACGTTATACTGTATGTACCACTTCACATTCATGTATAGCTTAGGGGCCGGGAGAAAAGCTAAAATGTCCCCTTACCACAGTGCCTCGAATACAGGAGCAATGGCATTTAACTGTAGTTGCCAATAATAGAAGAGGAGTCAGTTAATAATAATAAATTTTATTTCTATAGCGCCGACATATTCCGCAGCACTTTACATTTCAGAGGGGACTTGTACAGACAATAGACATTACAGCATAACAATAATCACATATATTCTAACAAATACCAAGAGGAATGAGGGCCCTGCTCGTAAGCTTACAATCTATGAGGAAAGAGGTAGACACGAAAGGTGGGTGGTAACAGTTGCCCTGATTGTATGGACCAGCCATAATGTTAAGTGTGTAACAGTACAGACACAGAAGGCTATTGTATGCATAAAGCATGTGGGAACATGATGCGGGGAACCTGGTTATGGTTAACCTAGTCTATCCCTGGGTGGCACAGTCAAAAGTTTTATGTGTTGAGGCGGTAGGCCAGTCTGAATAAATGCGTTTTCAGGGCATGCTTAAAATTGTGGGGATTGGTTACTAATCGTATTGATCTGGGAAGTGCATTCCAAAGAATTGGTGCAGCACGTGTAAAGTCTTGGAGACGGGAGTGGGAGGTTCTGATTATTGAGGATGCTAACCTCAGGTCATCAGCAGAACGGAGTGCGTGGGTAGGGTGGTATACTGAAACTAGGGTGGTGCTTAGCCATGGAGGGCTTTGTGGGTGAGGGTAATAAGTTTATACTGAATTCTGGAGTGGATGGGTAGCCAGTGTAACGAATTGGCACAAGGTAGAGGCATCGGTGTAACGATTGGTGAGGAATATGATCCTGGCTGCAGCATTCAAGACAGATTGGAGAGGGGAGAGTTTGGTAAGAGGGAGACCGATTAGAAGAGAGTTACAATAGTCGAGACGAGAATGAATAAGAGAAACAGTAAGTTTTTGCAGAGTCAAAAGTAAGAAAAGGTCGAATTCTAGAAATGTTTTTGAGGTGCAGATGACAAGAGCGAGCCAGTGATCGAATGTGGGGGGCAAAGGAAAGCTCGGAGTCAAGTATGACCCCAAGACAGCGGGCATGTTGCTGGGGAGTAATAGTGGAACCACACACAGAAATGGCAATGTCGGGTATAGGTACGTTAGTAGAGGGAGGAAACACAAGGAGTTCAGTCTTTGACAGGTACAGTTTCAGATATAGTGAGGACATGATGTTAGACACAGCTTTTAGACAATCGCCGGTGTTTTCTAGAAAGGCTGGCGTGATGTCAGAAGAAGCGTATAATTGGGTGTCATCAGCATAGAGATGGTACTGGAACCCAAATCTACTGATTGTATTACCAATAGGGGCAGTGTACAAGGAGAAGAGGAAGGGGCCTAGAACCGATCCTTGAGGAACCCCAACAGTAAGGGGAAGGTGAGAGGAGGAAGAATCGGCAAAAGATACAGTAAAGGAGCGGTCAGAGAGATGGGAGGAGAACCAGGAGAGAACGGTGTCCTTGAGGCCAATGGAACGGAGCATAATGAGGAGGAGCTGATGATCCACAGTGTCGAATGCTGCAGAGAGATCCAAGAGAATTAGCATGGAGTAATGACCATTTGATTTAGCTGTTAGTAGATCATTAGAGACTTTAATGAGGGCAGTTTCAGTAGAGTGTAAAGAGCGGAAACTGGGTTGGAGAGGGTCGAGAAGAGAGTTATCAAAGAGATAGCGGATAAGATGGGAGTGGACCAGGCGTTCCAGGAGTTTAGAGATGAAGGGAAGATTAGAGACAGGTTTATAGTTAGCGGCACAGTTTTGGTCGAGGGATGGTTTTTTAAGTAGTGGATGTATGATGGCACTCTTCTTGGTTACAGCAGCACTGGGGATTTTGGCAGGTGGCTCTGTTGTCTGGCTGTAGCACTTGCTGAAAAAATGTACCTAGATACCAGCAAAGTCCTGCTTTCTATTCCAAGGCATGTGTCTATGGTGACACTTTCTTATATGCAAACTGACTTCTCTTTTGGCTCTCATGGTGATGGCAAAGTTTGCCTGGTCTTGTTTACCAGTACCAGATATGCCACTGCTCAGAACTTGTCTTCGTAGAAGCGTACTCCCGTGCATTTTTGGCATACTACACTGGTATATGGATTCCTTATACTGTGCGGAAATATCATATATATCCAGCAGCAGTCCTCACCCCAGTGCAACATAAATGCTTAATCCGATTTCTAATACCGAAACTAAGTGGTGTTGATTTTATTTTTCTTCTTTCTTTCCAGTTTGAAAATGTAGATGATCTGGATGACTTGGAAAAGAGACCAAGCAGAAAGCAAAAAAGTTTGGGTCTTCTATGTCAAAAGTTTTTAGCCCGATATCCTAGCTATCCTTTATCTGCTGAAAAAACAACCATTTCCTTGGATGAAGCTGCTTCGAGTCTGGGTAAGGATTAAGCCCACCATACACACCAGATGACCGTCGGCCAAATAATTGTACAACCAATTGTTTGGCTGACGGCCATCTTGACCGGCTCTCCCAGGCACAGGAGTGCTTATTTGGCCGAACGCTCCTATGTTCTCTACAAGAGCTCTTTCCAAACATGTTGCTTTAGGAGAACATCTCTCCCAACAATAAGTTTTCCAGGGCCTCCGTATACATCGGACTGTTTGCCGAACCTGTCGCTATTGGCAGGTTTGGGCTACATTAATCCAATGTGTATGGATGTCTTACGTAAAGTAGACATTTAGAGATCATCTTCTTGTCTGTATGTGTAATTCAGAATATTTCACCATAGACTTTATATTTTGTCAAACAGGGGTGGAGCGTAGACGTATCTACGACATTGTGAATGTTCTGGAGTCCCTACATTTAGTGAGCCGTGTGGCAAAGAATCAGTATTGCTGGCATGGCCAGCACAGCTTAAATGAAACTTTAAAAAACCTCCTGTGGGAAGGAGAGAGACAAAAATACAGTGCACAGATTGCTTACTTTCAGCATAAAGACTTTGGTATGGAGCAGAGAAAAGACAATTCCATTATCAACCAGCCTTCCTCATCAATAGAACAGGACTGCCCATCAGGTAAGGATGAAATGATAGAGGTTCCCAAGACATGTGTTTTTCAATAGATTTGCTTTTGTGAAAATAAAACCCTTTTTTTTGTTGGCAATATATAAATTCAACCTATTGCCTTGTCTTAGCTTCAGCAAGCAGCCGCAAGGACAAATCGTTGAGAATCATGAGCCAGAAATTTGTGATGCTGTTCCTGGTGTCCACAACCAAAATAATCACTCTGGAGATAGCTGCCAAAATCCTGATTGAAGAGAGCCAAGATCTTTCTGATCACAGCAAGTTTAAAAGTAAGTATTCATTCATGTACCAACATTCTTGTAAGATGTTCCCAATGCAGACACCATGCCTCCCATGTTTTTCCTAATTTGAACTACTCTCACCATATGGTTATGTGACGATTAGTTTTTTTATTTAGTAGAGAAGATAAAATGCCGCCATAATAGCCGTGTGAATAGGAATTGGTTATATCTGTGGTAGCGATAGAATTAACGCAGAAAGCCGATGGTGAACATTTCAGAACCTGTAACATTACCATAATATAAATCTAGTGGACACCTGGCCAAGCAGGACATGCATGTTTAGTTTGATGATGAGGGGAGGAAGCCTGATGTCTGTGGGTTTTGTGTATGGCCAGTTTTTTGTTTTTTTTTGTTTGTTTGCTTTTTTGTTTTCCAGTATTCCTCAATGGGTGTTTTGTTTTTTTTATGCTCCATCACCCACCTAACTTCATCTCTTCCTCATGCAGCCAAGGTGCGACGTCTTTATGACATCGCTAATGTTCTGACCAGTCTTGGCCTCATAAAAAAGGTCCACGTTACTGAAGAACGTGGGCGAAAACCTGCATTCAAGTGGATCGGACCTGTTGATTTCAAGAATGAAAGCGGTAAGTTAATTTCCTTAAAATAACGTATACTAAGTTTAGACTGGCTATGTACCAATAACGTTTTCATTTAGTATTTAGAATTTTGTTTTATGTGCTGGTGTCTTTTAGATTATCACTTTTATTTATGACAAATTGCACTGATTTAGGCCCTTGATATTTTATAAGATGACTGTATTTTCTTTTCCAGACCAAAAGATGGAAGTCTCAACCATCACATCACCAGGTTTGAAAAGAGATGCTACATCTGAGAACGGCAAGCAGCAGAGATTGCTCCGTCACTCGTCATTTAATCATATTCAGTCCATCAATACTGTGAAGAGGAAAGTGTGTTCTGAGCCAAGTAGTCCACACAAAGGACAGAAAGGTAGTATGAATCTATATATTAATGTTTTGCTCTTCATATGCAAGTGGAAAACCTTAGTCTCGCGTGACATAAATATAATATTTTTAATATACTGTGTGTGTGTGTGTGTGTGTGTGTGTGTGTGTGTGTGTGTATATATATATATATATATATATATGTATGTGTGTGTGTGTATATATATATATATATGTATGTATGTGTGTATATATATATCTATATATATATCTATATATATATCTATATATATATCTATATATATATCTATATATATATATATATATATATATATATATATATATCTATATCTATCTCCTTGCATAGGTTTTACATAGGCAAATTAGACATGGTTGATT